>NC_092242.1:54378519-55023519 GCF_036320965.1 Panulirus ornatus
TCTTATCATCAAACACATTCAACAAACCTTCAAAATACTCACTCCATCTCCTTCTAACATCACCACTACTAGGTATCACCTCCCCATTAGCCCCCTTCACTGATGTTCCCATTTGTCCCCTTGTCTTACTCACTTTTTTTCACCTTCCAAAACATCTTTTAATTCTCCCTAAAATATAATGATACTCTCTCACCCCAACTCTCATTTGCCCTCTTTTTCGCCTCTTGCACCTTTCTCTTGACCTCCTGCGTCTTTCTTTTGCACATCGCCCTGTCATTTGCATTCTTTCCCTGCAAAAATCGTCCAAATGCCTCTCTCTTCTCTTTCACTAATAATCTTACTTCTTCATCCCACCACTCACTACCCTTTCTAATCTGCCCACCTCCCACGCTTCTCATGCCACAAGCATCTTTTGCGCAAGCCATCACTGCTTCCCTATATACATCCCATTCCTCCCCCATTCCCCTTACGTCCTTTGTTCTAACCTTTTTCCATTCCGTACTCAGTCTCTCCTGATACTTATATATATATATATATATATATATATATATATATATATATATATATATATATATATATATATATATATATATAGAAGCTTTGATGTTTTGGCTCTGACACACACACACACACACACACACACACACACACACACACATACTTTATATATATATATATACCCTAGGACGAATTTCTCTGAAAGTCCTGGTCTTTCCCAGGACCCTTCCAAAGTCTCCTCCAGTCCAAGGCTTTGCTGCATTCTGTCGCAATTAAACGTAGAATCCTTTGGAATGAGTTTATATATATATATATATATATATATATATATATATATATATATATATATATATATACACAGGAGGCGGAAATATGCTGTGTACGTTCGCATGCGTAAAGCGTCTTTAAGTCGAGTGTGGCTGGCACCGTGTCTGTCAGCATTTCATTATGTGGTCGACATTTTAAGCCGTTTACAAATGATGCTTACGACAAAGATCTTCAGTTTATATAGACCTTCACTAATATTTGTTACACCACGTTCTGTATTTAGTAAGGAAAGTTGCATTGATCAAGAGAAATATTCAATCTGGAGTTCGAAATAGAACTTTGTGTGTGCGTGTGTCAGTTGTTAACTCTGAGACTGGTTGCGTCAGTCGCCCAAACGTAGCCCAACAATATAGACTTTAACGATTTATCTAGACTTTCTGCCCCTGTGGCAAGCAAACTACTGAGGATTGGCAAACTTGTTTTCAAATTTCACTAAAATGGCAAAGAAAATTTTCGCCAAATAAATAAGCTTTGCCGATGCTAATTAGATAGATTAAAACTTGAAAGTTTTAGATACGGGGAGTTAACATACTACGTATGAATATTTACGAGTATTTTTTTCTTTTTTTTTTTTCTTGCAGGACCCACCTTGGATTGGGTTCCCTTGGAGAATACATTTTCATTTAGTTTTATATATATCTAGGAAAGTTAGACCTTCCCCCGATTTTGACCTCTTGCACCAGCAGATAGTTTATTCATAGATAGGACGGTCAAGAAGAGAACCTTTCAACGATCTCTGCCAGATAGTGTTCTACTTGTATATTGATGATCACGGGCAGGCAGCAGTGACATATGGCAACACTTGGCAGTTGAGGCCGGGATGGCGTGACTCGGACGGTTGTGTTTACTGGCCAGGACTTCATGGATGGTTGATGATGGATCCAGGAACACTGACGCATTAATCCATTACTCTCCCGGGAAAGGTATAAAAACAAGTATAAGACTTCTGGATATCAATCAATCAATAGAAGTAGTGTCACACACAGACTTGGGACGCAGGCTTTGAGAATGACAGAGCATACAGGAGGTCGGTGCTTGTTTGCTGCGCGGAGGATTTTAGAGAAAGTAGGTAGCACCACGGCTGGAAAGAATAGTAAATAAGGTAGTTTATAATCACGCGTTTATTTTGTCTAGGAAGATGATCTTGCAGCAGATGAAGAAGGAAGGGTAAGAAAGACGAAAATCTCATTCAAAGATTATATTGAATGCCATATAATTGCCGGACGCACCATCTGTGATAAGAGACATGACTCGGTTGCTATAATCATAACGTAAGAGGACGACCTCTTATGGTCACGATTCGTTGACAGTCATCTAGCCAGGTGGTACTCAAGAAGGCTACGATACTTAAAGATGGAGGAATTCAGTATGGGTACTGATAGATGGAGAGAAGAGAGGGGTGGGGAAAGACTGAAAACAGGAGACACCAAATGAGGCAATAGGATGGAGCAGCGCGCCAGTGCATAAGTGGTTAATGGTAAAGAGCTGGAATTTAAGGATCGTATTAGGGAAAGTGCACTTGATATTGTTGTAGTGGAAATAAAGCTAAATAGATAGATCTGTTCTGTCCAGAGGAGTACCTGATAAGAGGAGAAGAGAGGACAAATAATGGAAGGTGACCGAAGCAGACAGTGTATAAGAGGAAGAGTAACTAGGACACAAATACATAATGGTGTTAGTGTTGTGTAATCCTCCAAAGAATCTGGACGATCTAGAATAATTGGGAAATGGTGTTTAGTAGCCAGGAACCAGGGTTTTGAGGTGAAACGTTCTGTGAAATTTGCATCGGGGTAGGAACACAGGTACGTTTAGCTTCATGGACAGAGAGAAGGTTAAGAAAGAGGAGAGAAATAGTTTAATAAGAGATGTTACAAAGGTGCATCGAGATGCGCTGTGGTGAAGTTACTGGTAGTGTACTCCAGAGACTGAGCATTTTTAAGGTACAAAGTGCAAAGAATATCAGAAAGAAGGAAAATAGGAAGCTCTTACAAGAATATTGTGGACAAGGCAGGTGATGGCAAAACTTTTCCATTAATTCATCCGGAGTAAATTGTCTGTTAAAAGAACTGCCATTCACAGTAAGGGACTCAGAGGGAAGAATTGTAGAGGATGATGTAACGATATGTTAGGGGGTTAAATGACACTTTCAAAACTGTTTCCACAATGAATGACTTTGTGGCCTCAACGTTAAGATGAGATAAGGAGTGGGTCTTAGAAAACATCGGGATATCTAGAATAAACTTTTAACAGAATAATATAGGATCTTCATCCATACATGGTTCATGGTCCTGGTGAAATTTAAACATTAGGTGCTGGAGATGGATGCAGAATCATCCGAAAAAGAAAAATTCGAAATAGTTCAAAATATCGCTGGACAATGGTACTTACGACCTTCTTGCCTGCACCAGCCAATGACAAAGCTCGTCCATACCATCATCACGTTGTTGTTGTTGTTGTTGTTCGACAGAGGTTATGTATATTTGTCAAAGGCCAAAGTTTGGAGGGCAAGGAAAAAGGATGAAACAAGAATTGTGAAAGATCAGACAATGTAATACGGATGGGTCTGCCCACCTAGCGGAGACCACGGTAACTCATAATGATGAAAGCTTTTGTCAGTACTTTCAGTGATGTGTTTATTTGATGAAAAATTTTCCATTTCAGAGAAGAAATATAAAACTCAGGTATCATCACCGTCGGAGATGTTTTTTCTGTACACGTTAGGTTCACTATATTATCACTGTGTGTTTGACGTGTGATTTTGCCATGCCGTTTCTTAGTTGTTCTTTTATTTCAATCCTTTGTATATATTATGGTGAGAATTAAGTACACCAGATCGCGATGACTGATTGATATAACATTTGTTGGTGTCGCTGCACCGTCACGCATTCACTGTGTGATTTATTGTTCTGTATCAGGTCCCTTACTGAAGAAGAAACAGCTCATGTCCGCGTGTTAGAAGGACACACACACACACACACACACACACCACAGGGTGATGTTCACCCAGAACCAAACACACCACCAGAAGGTTCAGCTGCCAACCCCTGGTCAACTTCTAGTCTGGGCCGCCTCATCAACCCAGCATACTTAGCAATTGGTCTAGACTTTTATGAGGTATAAAGAGTTTTTGTGAGGACATGAACAGGTTACACAGCGTGCGACAAGTCACCTTTAGCTTGGCTTTATTATTATTATTAAAGGTACAGTCTCGTAGAAAAGCTTCCCACTTCGAAGGAACCTCCATTTCCCTACCACTGAAAGTAGCGCAGCTTGGGTCGCAGGAGCCTCCAGAAAGGTCCTTGGTAACACCAGGACTCAGTCATAGAAATTGGTCCTGTGGTAATTATAGATATAGATAAGGTGTTCCGATTACATAAAGTGGTTAGGTTTTGGCTGATGGTTGCGTGGGAGGCGTGGGTTAAGATGTCATCACAAGTGTTTTGAACTTCTACCATTAGTCTGCAAGATTCAGCTGCTTAATGATGTTTTACCTACGATTTCTTTTTGTAGGACATTTCGTAGCTACAGATAGAAATCGGATTACACTGGTTTAACTAGTTATATTTTACAAGTTTGGAAGATCCGTTTTTTTTTTTTTTCGTCTTATTTCGGGTAAAACATTGAGGCATTGTTTCATCTTGTCCCTCTGTGCCTTCCCTTCCCAGAAACCATGGGTTCCAGGGTGTATTCCCTCTGGTGATGTATCGTGGGCTGATCCAATGGAACTGCTCCGTACAGTATTCGTGGCCAAAACGCTCCTGTAGTAGGGTCGTGATTATGGGAGGCATGAGACTGGGTCTTGCGAGCCAACCTGACGGAACTTTCCACAACTTGTAGGGAACATGAGACGAGCATAGGTGGGTAGTGAGAGGTCAGGTCATGACAGATGGTTAGTGAGAGGTCAGGTCACGACAGATGGGTAGTGAAAGGTTAGGTTACGACAGGTGTGGATGTTAGAGAAGGTCAGGTCACTAAAGATTGGTAGTGAAAGGTCAGGTCACGACAGATGGGTAGTGAGAGGTCAGGTCACGACAGTTGAGGGTGTCAGAGAAGGTCAGGTCACGAAAGATGAGGGTGTTAGAGAAGATCAGGTCACGACAGGTGAGGGTGTTAGAGAAGGTCAGGTCACGAAAAGTGAGGGTGTTAGAGAAGGTCAGATCACGACAGGTGAGGATGTTAGAGACGGTCAAGGCACGACAGGTGAGGGTCTTAGAGAAGGTCAGGTCACGGCGGCCGGAGATGTAGACCCTCGCCCAGAGTGATCATGAACACAAGAAATATTTGTACACTGACTCCCCAGTGTGGCGTTGCCTCGCTCTTTGCGTGACTGCGAATCAGGGTTTTGGTCGACTAATTACATTATACGCACACTTCGTTATATATAATGCAGAACAGTACAGTATAAGTCATGATAGTGTGATGTATGATATATTAAACTAGTAATTTGAATAGTGTGTGTGTGTGTGAGTGTGAGGTGGAGGAGCTTCCCCAGAGGGACACCCATTTACCGAGGAAGAGGAGGGCGTGGCTTGGGGGTCACGGGCAGGGCACACACACGGCCCTTGGGTCGATATACTTCGGGGTCTGGGTAATGTCCAGCAAGGACGGTAGCCACCTCCGTGTACTACACCAGCCGTCCGTGGCCGTGCACTGCACCAGCCGTCCGTGGCCGTGCACTGCACCAGCTGTCCGTGGCCGTGCACTGCACCAGCCGTCCGTGGCCGTGCACCGCACCAGCCGTCCGTGGCCGTGCACTGCACCAGCCGTCCGTGGCCGTGCACCGCACCAGCCGTCCGTGGCCGTGTACCGCACCAGCCGTCCGTGGCCGTGCACCGCACCAGCCGTCCGTGGCCGTGCATTGCACCAGCCGTCCGTGGCCGTGCACTGCACCAGCCGTCCGTGGCGAGGGCCGCTACCGTAGGCGAGACCGGGCGAACACTTATGGTCCAGAGGGAATTTGATGTAGGATTCGACGGATTCCCTCGCAGGGTGTGTCCTGCCGTGGGAGAACCTTTGTGGCAGACCGCCGCTGTTGTCATGGTCCGTGGTGAGCTGCGGGTCGCTGGGGCTGCCCGTGTGCCTCACCGCGTTCACACCGCGTGACTGGTACACGGCTGTGTGGGCTCACGATGGTGTCTACTGGCCAAGTTTACTCTCATCCGTCTGTACGATCTACTGACTGACAGCGTAGCTCTGTTTTGCCAATGCACGAAATAAACTTAGTAAATGACCATGTGTTGGTCAAAGTGTATTATATTATCAGTAAGGGTACACCATGTTGTCATTAATGTTATATCTTGTCAGTCATGGTAATCGTGCTTACTGTTTGATAGGGTATTTCTTCTCAGTCATATTAATTGTGTTGTCATTCAGGTTATATCATAGTAACAGTCAGGTATAGGAAGGTATACTATGTTGTCAGTCAAGGTATATCGCGTTGACAGTCAATGTATATCATGCTGTCAGTCAGGATATATCATGTTAGAATATGTTATGTTGTCAGGGTATATCCGGCTGTTAGTCAATGCATATCATGTCAGTTGGGGTATATTATGTCAGGGTATATATCATGGTGGAATACATTGACAGTCAGGGTATCTTGTGCTGTCAGTCAGTTGTATATTATGTTGTCAGTCAGGGTATATCATGTTGTCAGACAGCATAGATCATGTCATTCAGAGAATATTGTCATTAAGGGTATATCCTGTTGTCAGTCAGGGTTTATCATGTTGTCAGTCAGGATTTATCATCTTGTCAGTCAAGTTACATCGTTAGTTAGGGTTTCTCATCAGTCACGTTTCATTGTCAGTCATGGTATATGGTGTTGTCATTCAGGGTGTATCATGTTGTCAGTTAAGATATATCATGTAGTCAGTCAGGGTACCTTATGCCCTCAGTCATGGTATTATCTTTTGGTCAGTCAGGTTATGTTGTCAGTCAAATTATATCATGTCATGTTGTCAGTCAGGTTACATCATGTTGTCAGTCAGGTTATATCATGTCAGTCTGGGTATATCATGTCAGTTAGGTTATATCATGTCAGTCAGGTTATATCGTGTCAGTCAGGCTATATCATGTTGTCAGTCAGGTTATATCATGTTGTCAGTCAGGTTATATCATGTCAGAAAGGGGTAACATTTGACTGTTGAGAGAACACGAGCGTAGTCAGCCTTGTGGTGGTGTTGGTGATGATGGTGGCTGGTGGTGGAGCTGGTGATGTGATGGTGGTTGGTGGTTGGTGGTGTGTTGGTAATGATGGTGGCTGGTGGTTTGTTGGCGATGATGGTGGTGGTGGTGTGTTGGTAACGATGGTGGCTGGTGGTGTGTTGGTGATGACGGTGGTTGGTGGTGTTGGTGATGATGGTGGTTGGTGGTGGAGCTGCTCGTGTGTTGGAAGTGGTAGTGAGGCCAGCGGAGCTGGTCAGTGTTCATAACGAGCCATGTCATGTCACTGATGGAACATGAGAGGGCCAGCAGCTACCTCTCATGGATCCGGTAAATTACCCCGTCGTTAGCCGGGTCGGGGAGGCTCGCCAGGCGGGCTCATAAGTGCGTGAATTATCGTGGATAAAGTTGCCTGCTGCCTGGTGCACGTGTTTACGTCTGCGTGTACACGGCTGCCAAGAATGTCGCGAGGCCAAGGTGTCAGGACAGAGGAACGTTCATAAGGTCGTGGGGTTAATGGGGGTTTAGGAGGAAGGAATGCTCTTTATTGACAAGGTAGGGTGGTTGATGGAGGAGAGGTTGGTAACGACCCTTCGGGCCTCGGACGCGGGTCTCCTGCAGCAGGGCTCTCCCGGGCAGCGACGGGCTAGGGGCACGGGTCTCCTGTAGCAGGGACACCCTCCCCCAAGTGTAACATTATCGCCGTAGCAGTGCTTTCCCGTGAGGCGCCCCTAATCATCAACAAGAGAAGTCATAGGCGTGAAATATTGTGTCTGAAAATATTCTAGCGATTTTGGAATGTTGGAGGTGAGAAGTGCGAGGAATATCGTGAGGGTTGGCTCGGGTTTCAGAGCACGAGAATAATACATTTGTGAGTCATCCAAGTACCACACGAAGTCTTACCCTGTAATTTACCATTACCACGCACCACAGTGCTTCCTGTTGTCCCTCCCTGCCTCCCTGCCTGCCCCCCCCCACAGCCCACAACCCTGCTGCCTTCAGACCTTTACCTCATGGCATCATGCCTCCATCGACCTTCCTTTGGCAAGGTCGTGGGTCCGTTGACCTTAACCGAGGGACTTCGTGTCCTCGATGATCTTACCCGGACCTGACTGATGCCGGAGTTCAGTTGACCTTATCTATATGCCCCTCGTGCCGGTTGACCTTACATTCTTGTCATCATAGACCCATTCACAATTACCTTATTGTTATCACAGACCCAGTGACCTTACGTAGCTGTGACACAGACCTGTTGAGTTTGTGTTGTGGTTTGTCTGAGACTCAACCTTAATTTGATGTCATCACAAACCCATTAACCTTATTGTTGTCATAGACCCATTGACCTTACCATGCAGTTACACAGACTATTGAGTTTACCTTATACCTTGCTGTTACACAGACTATTGAGCTTACCTGATACCTTGCTGTTACACAGACTATTGAGTTTACCTTATACCTTGTTGTTACACAGACTATTGAGCTTACCTTATTGTTATTATAGACCCATTGACTCGTAAGTTGCAGTCATCACACACCGATTAACCTTATCTTATTGTTATGGTAGACCCATTGACCTGACCTTGCTGTTCTCACAGACCCATCATTAACATGACCTAATTCTTATCATAGATGGAGTAACATTATCCCACTGTTATCATAGGTGCATTGATCGTATTTTATCGCTATCTTAGACCCATTAACCTTACTGTCATCATAGACCTATTGATCCTATGTTATAGCCTCGGTGATACTCCCAAGTAATGTCACAACAGCCCCGACACCCACTACTTCCAAAACCCAACAGTTTGGTTGATCGTCCTGGGGCTGCCAGCCAGAGTCATGCTGTGGCCACACTGGGTCATAATGCTCTTGTTGCCCCTCTAGTGGTAGAAGGTCACCTGTACCCAGTTGGAGGGAGGGCTCGGCTCTTGACCCGGACAGGCTTCTGTCCCGACACTTCACAGCTGCCAGTCTCTGCTGCACCTCTGAACTGCAGCAACCAGACTGAACTTTTGTCGTGAAAATGATCAGCACCTGAAGCAAGAAATTAGGAAACTGAACAATTAGGAAACTGAACAAATTAGGAAACTGAACATTATGTGTATATATAACCAAAGAAAATGATTACAATAAGAAAACGATCAATGGAAATTATAAGGAAAGTAGCTATTGATGGAAATTATAAGGAAAGTAGCTATTGATGGAAATTATAAGGAAAGTAGCTATTGATGGAAATTATAAGGAAAGTAGCTATTGATGGAAATTATAAGGAAAGTAGCCATTGATGGAAATTATAAGGAAAGTAGCCGTTGATGGAAATTACAAGGAAAGTAGTGAGAGGAAAGAAGGCACATCTAGAAGAAAAGTCACAGAAAAAGGTCAGTAGGGTATTCTTAAGATCAAGAGAATGAGGTGGCCATAACACAAGAGACCAGATGATGATAAAGAACATGGACTAATTCTAGGGCTGATGAAAAGAAATCTGTGAACACTGAACAGAGGATCACAATAAATTACGTATATGAGGCTGTAGAGAGAATAGCACTCACTTGTAAGATACATAAGTGAGGGGAATATACATGTTGGTTCCAGGGAAGCCTTGGAAAAAAAAAGGACAGGGTGTATATAGATTCAATGCATTAGGGCGTGTGTATTGTGAATAGGACCAGAGATATGGGGGTTGATGAATTGATAACCTGTACTGCAGAGCTCAGCCAATGAGTAAATTCTACCAAAACTGTGAGAGTTAGGATAGTGGTAGTAAGATAGACGTGAGTCATTGATGATTTAGGAATTTAGTCTAGTAGGAAATAAGCTAAAAGAATGTGTGTGTGAGAGAGGGACTTGGAGGTCGACATTGTGCTTAAGCTGTCACTAATACACCACTTCGCAAGACGAAAACGGAGATAAACTGTCTGATGGCGATTATGAAAAGTGCTTTCATGGGTAAGGAAATGTTCACCCGTCTCTGCATAGCATATATTAGATCAGAACCAGAATATGCTTCTCAAGTTTGGTCACCGAAATTACAGAAACGCAGAGAAAAGTTCCACAGGAGTGCACCGGAGATGGTCTCAGGACTTAGATAGCTGAGTTACAGAGAGAAGTTAGAAGCCGTGAGTTTCCTTGCCATAGAAGAGAGAAGACTAAGCTATGATTTGATGGCAGGCTAATGAAAAGTCGACATTTCTTCAAAAGATGCATAGACGGAACAACCTGAGGTTCGTAGTTTGCGAATGGAATAAGATACTTGATGGAACTGTGACTGCAAAAGCATAACGGAAGTTTCAAGCTTTGTATAACTTAAATGGTCGAGATTGGGTGGCCCTACGAGTGTTGATCCCCCTCCCCGTACAGTACAAAAAGATAATTACAGATGTGTAATTACAACCACACTCGGCTCCCACCTCCCTGCTCACCACCACACGTCCCTTCCACTCCCAACATCGTAGCCTGGTCAAACGCTAGCCTCTCAACAACACAACTGTAGCATTTATTTTTTCACAGGACTCTTCAGCCAGCCCATCACTACTATCAACTCTTACCTGTATTCATATATAAGCCAAAAGCAACAGTTCTAGATTGGAATCATCTCTAAACCATCCAAACTTGAGGAGCATATCCCAGTTTTGCCTAATATATCATGTGAGCAGTGTACTGAATATATCTTTATCTACGTTTTCATTGGATTCTAACATTGGTCGACAGACAGTATATCTTCCTAGTCTCTCTCACACACACATTTTCCTGCACCTTATTTCCTAACAGAGATTATTCATGTTGAGGGCTTTTTTTTCCTTTTCCACTTTTTCTCGGACTGAATATCATCATCCATGTATCAGTCCAGCTTTGGATTTGTTTGGACTCACTCCGTACCAGCCTCATGACCTTGGCGTCATCGACAAACATGTTGAGGGTCGGAGTCCTGATGGTGGCATCAAAGTTCGAAGACTCAAGTTCCACGAGTCATGCAATAGTTGTTTTCGTACTACATTTTAGGCACAGACTCCACCCTTGCAGCAGGAACGATGACAGATTGTAGTTGGAAAGGTGATAGTGCAGAGGAAAAGAAGTCCAAGACAGTCGCGTATTCTCTACTCATTTTCCAGAAACAAATGTCAAATTAGCACATGCAGCAGTTGTGATTTGTGGTTCTTGATGTTGGATTATGTTTTTGATTATCTGTATTATTGTAGATTTATTGTAAATGGTAATGGAGACACTACACTTTCACTTCACTGGTTATGTTGAACTTTCAGTTCAAAAGATGTATTTGCACAAGCAGGAAATATAAATACTTGTCATTGCTTTTGGTAGCTTGTTAGTTACTCCATATTTTAACATGCACTTCCATAATTTGCATCCCGGCACAGTTAGAAACATTCCTCAGGTCAACAAATCGTGTATACAGATTAACATCAAATTTCCAAGCCATCTTAATCTAGCGGATTGCGAAGATCATGTCTAGTTCCTCCGGAATCATGCTGCTATTCTGTTATACCTCTGATTCTCGCTACTAGCACATTAAAAGAGATTCCTCTATAGTTCTCACACTTCCTTGGATCACCCCTTCTCAAATACTGAACACATATTCTGTCTTCACTTGTCAGATTGTATTTTTCCTTCAAAATGAATTATGATTTATTAACATTCACTCGTTGGAATTCCACAATAACTCTTGCCGTATTTTGAACATCACAACAGTTGTACCATTTACAATGGTTGCTCTACCATAACGTACAGTGCTCATGCAAACAGCCC
Source organism: Panulirus ornatus (assembly GCF_036320965.1). Lineage (NCBI taxonomy): Eukaryota > Metazoa > Arthropoda > Malacostraca > Decapoda > Palinuridae > Panulirus > Panulirus ornatus. The sequence goes on from NC_092242.1 coordinate 54,390,271, forward strand.
ACATCTGCTACATTGAAAAGTTTGTTTCGCGTGAGGACAGTTAGCATTCGGTAACTGATTGTTGACGAAATTGTCTGCTCTTTGTATTGGTCACTTGGACCTTGCCCATAGACGTGTAAGTTTTTTTTTTTTTTTTACTTTAATTTTACTAATGATGAGTTGGATCCAGATATTATATAACCTGTACCACAGTGCATTAACTGACCAACCATTACAACAGCCAGAATGTCTGGCATCTTCCACTGCGAAAGATCCCAGATATTCCACAGTTTCTCATGTAGATAAAAAAAGAACCATCACAAAAATTATTTGAATGGAGCCTTTTTGCTACAATTTTGTTGAAGTTATTGTGAAAAAAAAGAACGACAGTCTCGAGCTAAGATTATAAAGGATACCATAATATATCAGATGTATATTGTGGCTTATCTGTGAGTGGCATCAGCTCCGGTGAATCACGTCAGGAACCGAGCGTTGCAACACCCGATGGCGCGCCAAAATAACTTGCTCTCGTGATGAAGAATTTACGGGGGTCGTAGTGCTGTTATCAGGGCCACATCACACACCCGCCAGCCTTATACTCGCCGAACTGAAATCCAACTGACCGCATATCACAGCTGTTCTAAGCTGTGATTGATTTTGTGAAGTCTGCAAAGCGCTAGAACCTAATGGTTTACAGCTGTGTTATCCTCAGGGGCGTCACAACCCCAGTGACATAACCTACTTACTGTACTCTTGTGTTGTTACGCCCTCACCCTTGTGATGTCACAGCAGCATAATTAGTGTTCAGTCCCATTAATCCCATTTACCTTCCCATAGTAACGCTACAATCCTACTGACCTTATTCAGGAGTTACATGCTCGCGTGCTTTGCCCTAGAAGCTTATTGTTCTTACCGTTGTAGGGTTACAGAATCATTTGCCTTATCCCTATGGCAGTAAGTTCCCATTTACCCAAGACGCGTCACACACTATTGACGTTACTGTGGTGGTGTTACACCCTAAGTACATTACTGTAGTAAATTTTAGTGCACTACTTCCCTCACGAGCATGATAATCCCCCCTACCTTACCTTAGTGGGATCATAGCCCCACTTACCCTAGTCGCATCATAGCCACAGTCACCTTGCCTTAGGAGCATGATAGTTCCACTTACCCTAGTGACTTCACGGCCCTCTTACCTTACCTTAGTGGCATTTACCTCACCTTAGTGATATCAAAACCTCACTCACCTTACCGTAAGTAGGAGCATGATAGTCCCATATAACCTACCCTAGTGGCATCATAACCTCACTTACCCTAACGCCATATTCCCTCCTGGTGGCAGTGGTAGTGGTGAGTGGCGTGGTGGGCGGGAAGGCGGAGCTGCCGTGCCGGTTCGCGCCGCAGAACCCGGGCGACCAACCCAAGCTGATCCTCTGGTACAAGACGGGCTTCAGCCGGCCGCTCTTCAGGTGAGCCCAGTCAAGACGGATAGATTATATAAACCAGCTCCTGGATGACACGTGAGTCATGGTGTGTCTTAGGTATGAAGAGCAGGTAAAATTTCAATTTTTCCCCACCGACGAAAAAGAAATCAGGTCCCTAAGCGAAATAAGAAAGAAGATTAACTTGGTCAGGTTCGTGTCGGCGGTTGTCAGGGTATGAGAGAGTCGTCTAGATGTCTTGACTGCTTAATGACAAGCACCAGACTTGGCACGAGTAATTTGGATTTAATGATCCTTCGCCATTAATTCCTGTGAGCTGATGGGAACGGGAAAAATATGCTAGGTTGATATTCAGTAGTTAACTGTACGCTACCGTACGGGTTATACATAAATGACAGTGGTAGGTGAAGTTCCACAGACAGGAAGAGGTTGACAGAAAAGAAAAAGACAGGGTCCTGCCCGTCATGTTGAGTATAGTGACAGTCTGTGATGGTGAGTATAGTGACAGCCTGTTAAAGTCAATATAATAACAGCATATTATGGTGAGTACAGTGACCATATTATGGTGAGCGTGGTGACAAGATGTTATGGTGAGTATAGTGACTGGCTGTTATAGTAAGCATAGTGACTGCATGGTATGGTGAATATAGTGATACAGCCTGTTAGAGTGAGGATAGTGACATCCTGTTACAGTGAGTATGGTGGCAGCCTACTGTAGTGATTATAGTGACAAAGCTTGTTTGAGTGATGATAGTGACAGTCTGTCGTGACGATTACAGTGACCATTTATGGTGAGTATAGTGAGAGCCTACAATGAGTATATAGTGAGTGTTGTGCAACAGTGTATAGTGTATGTGTCACACTGATCATAATGACTTATGAGGACCAGTGTGACGGTCTAAGTCTCACATGCTCTTACCTCCCCGCCACAGCCATGACTCGCGGGTGCCGCAGGTGCAGGCCGACCTGTCGCAGGCTGGGGGGGAGCTACGGCTGGGTCCGGGTGCGGCGCCCCTGGTCTACCATAACCTTACGCTGCAGCACGCGGGTCTGTACGAGTGTCGGGTGGACTTCTTCAGGTCCCGGGCCTACACCAGCCTCGTCAACCTCACCGTCGTGGGTAAGTCCTCCTCACCTTGGTGGGTAAGTCCTCCTCATCTTGGTGGGTAAGTCGTCCTTACCTTGGTGGGTAAATCGTCCTCACCTTGGTGGGTAAGTCGTCCTCACCTTGGTGGGTAACTCCTCCTAACCTTGTTGGGTATATCATATTCACCATGGTGGGTAAGTCCTCCTCATCATGGTGGGTAAGTCATCTTCACCTTGTTGGGTAAGTCATACTCACCATGATGGGTAAGTCCTCCTCACCATGGTGGGTAAGTTTACCTCACCTAAGATGGGTAAACTTAGCTTGCCTCAGGTCAGAGAAAAAACTTTATATAGAGTTATTACCTTGACAATCTGTAAAAAGTCAAATCCTGAACGACATTTATCCCACAATGGCTCCCCTGTGGTGCTGGCGTTTAAAGAGGTTTAACAGGTGTTCTCATGTGTCTCGCTACTGTAATGGTGAGGTAAGAGACGGGTGTAGCCACACGAGTAAAAGCACGGTGCATTATTTGATAAATGCAGAGTTGTTGCTTAGGCTAAACTGCTACAAGTGGTTCAGGATCAGATAAGTTAGAGCGAGTTGAGGTATGGCGACGGTGCAGGTGCAGGATTGCCTTAAGAACGGTGCTGCATTGCCCGGGTCTCGTGGTGCTGCTGTAGGAGAGGTGGCGTGCCAAGGTCCCGAGCTTGTGCAGCGGAAGGGAAGAGGAGTCACCAAGGTCTCGAAGGTTTTCCTGCCGGTGTAGCAGAAAGGTCTTTTGTTGAGGTTCCTTATGCCAGAGAATGTGTCACGGTGACTGGGTTTGTGATTGTGCTGCAGGAGACGCATAGTCGGCTTGATTTCCACTTTAATGTGTATCAGTTCCGAAAATTTTGATCAAGTTTATCCCCAATTTTTTGTTTTTTTCATAGTTTCCGAAAAATTGGATCAAGTTTATCCCCAGTTTGTTTGTTTTTTCCTAGTTTTACCTAAATCCAAAACAAGAATGATGGATGAATAAGACGAAATACGTATGTCTCCTTTTTAAGAGCCATCCTGACCAAAGACCATGAGAGCTTTTGCCATTGCTTGTCGCTGGTGTCAGTCGTTCTCGTCCGGTGTCTGCCCACTACCTCACATTCTCCCGCGCGGGTGAACACTGGACAGACACCAGACTTGGCTGGGATGGTCGTCCTTCGTTCGTTCCTCTCCAGGGAAATGATACTGTTGACCCCGACCAACCAGCCAGCCGGCATTGCCCTCGTTACTGAAGATAGTCCCTTCAGTCTGTCACATCATTTCAGTTTTCTCCTCTAACACAACTGGGCTTGTCTGAATTAAGGAAGAATGGTCACGAAAAACTCCCGTGTCCGATTGGCTTCTGGTCAGACTCCGATCACCATCCAAAATGGCCGCGTGTGTGAGCCTCTCACCTCCCACCTTTTTCTCAGAGCTGTTGTGCTAATCTTGAATCAAAGTAGACGTGAAGAATCCCCTCAGATATGTGTCCGACAACCTCGACTATCATCCAAGGTGGCCGCAGGAAATTAAGAAAGAGAAATTTCTTTCACGTAGCCACAACAACTTGATGTTAAGGTGGACCTGAGTCCGATTTCAACTTCAGCCAAAGAATGATAAATTGCTTCACACGTAATGTAATTTTTCTTTTTTAGATTTGTCGTTTGATAAACTTTTGCTAATATTTCTAGGTGGAAATAAGGGGTCTGTCATAAAAGAAATCACCAGATTTCCCTTAAGATGGGTGAAGTGGAAATAAACTCGACAGGTATCGTCTTTGGATAGTTTCTCTCCAAAACTACGTCTGGCAACCCCCATCACAAGCCAAGATGGCCGCTGCAACCTTGGCCAAAAATTTTAAGTTTTCTTCAGTTAGCCAGAGCTCAGTTTTCTTTGCAGATTTGCTTCAACTTTGACTGTAGCAACGTGATTATGGGTTGTTTTTTACCTATTTTTACGGATTTATGTGTGAAAGTTATAGTTTTTGACCTATTTTCTCAATTATACAGATTGGTCGTAATTGGACAAAAGCCCTGGTAATTTGGTCGTTAGGTATATAAAGCCAGGCAAGTGATGCAGGTTCACGTGAGCCTCAAGTTGTGAGCTGGTATTACCTTCCCACACTCTCAAGTCATATGGCAACTCCCCATCTCACAGTAGTTACGTGTATTGAATATTATAGGAATTGGAAATGCCTTCTGTCGGTTCTCCTTCTTTCGGTGTTCGAGGAGCCAGGCCATCAGGACCAGCTGGCCAAGTTAGGCTGGTTTTTTCCCAATGTTTTTAAAGTCCATTTTGACTTTGAATTTCTTGTGAATCATTTTAGTTTGTTGCTCGTGATGGGTTTTGTGAGGATGGCATATAAGTGATCAACCTCCGATTGTGAACACTGAATAGAATCGTATAACGTTAGATAAGGATTCTTTTGTCGTTAAAGTTCCGGCATTGTTAAGTAAACACTTAGAGTAACGTTATTATTGATATATATATATATATATATATATATATATATATATATATATATATATATATATATAATTTTTTCATACTATTCGCCATTTCCGGCGTTAGCGAGGTAGCGTCAAGAACAGAGGACTGTACCTTTGAGGGAATATCCTCCCCTGGCCCCCTTTTTCTTTTTTCCAAAAGAAGGAAGGATATATATATATATATATATATATATATATATATATATATATATATATATATATATATATATTATATTATATTAGAGGGGAAATTAACGGTAAACCTGGTGACTGTATTGTGGGTATTGTTACAAAACTTTTCAGTGATTCTTACAAGAGATCGCCACCTGTGGTTACGACTGTATCTCGGGTAGATTTCCCCTACAGTGGGTCATGATAACTCATTGCATTTCATAAGGCAGTACTCTCTGTAAGCATTTCGTATTTCGCTCATGGTTACCTTTTAAGAAATCTCAGCTGGTGGTAAGGTTCGTAAAATCTCCTACAATCATTCTTTCTTTGTATTTTAACATTTAATTTTCTCAGGTAAAGGAATATGATTTCCATTGCGGTACTTTCAGTGTTTATGTACTGTTTCCATTTTCTTGAAGTAATATATTTTTCATTGTGGTACTTTCAGTGTTGATATACTGCTTCCAAAATTGCTGTCATCGTACCAGTTAATTCAATACGCAGCAAATGACATGTCTGGACATCAGTTTCAAGTGACTAGGTGTTATTTATTCCCTCATTAACATACGAGTATACGACATTTCCCTAATGTAATATATCCACTGAAACCATTATGTCCTGGAACCTCTGCTCCTCTCGGTAAATGAACATCTGCTGCATTGATCCAGATGTTGGTTATTCTATGTCTTGGAACAGAGTCCATTTCTCCCTGCCTGGCTTGGAGCAGAGACCATCACTCCTTTGTATCTTGGTACAGAGTCCGTTTCCTGTGTGTGTTCATTCTGCTTTTTATATTTACATTTGTGGTGTTGGTATAGAAAACTGTAGCTTACACAGTGAATATTAGGGAGTCTTGACATACAACTCTCTCTCTGTTCCTCTTGATCTCTCTCGTGGCTGCATCGTAGCTTCACCAGCTTCCCCTGAGCCTAGCTCCCGCGGCCTGACCGACACCTCCTTCACCTGGTAGCCAGACTTCCTCCTGTGACCTGACTGATGGCTGTTAACCTGAATGTAATCCACCTCATAGCTTCCCCGCAACTTGTCTTAAACTTTTTTTTTAGTGAGAGGTGTACGTCTGTGCCAGGGATCTCTTCAAATCTTCCTCGTCCCATAATTTTGTTTTATATACCTGCTGGCAGAACCATTACCCTACGTGCTAGTGTTCCTATCTGTATTATCTCTCTTATCTATCGTTCTCAGGCCTAGCTCACAGGTTACACAACCTCCTCTCTTTTTCCTATTGCAATATTCTGCGTCAGGTGCCTCGCCGAAGAGTATCCTCCGAGAAGAATAAGTTTTAAGTTCATCATGCAGTTCGTCGTCCACCACCCAGTGCTGGTCGCTGTTCTCGTGTCTCTCCTTCCTGCCGTAGGCTTCTATCTGCTCCTGACTGCACGGAACTTGTCGCTACTCTCACACGCGTTCCTTACCTCAATCCTCCTAGTGTTCTGACTTACCTGTCTTGGCTCGTGACCTCTGTCTCCTCCTCTCAGAATTGCCTGGCCCTTGCTAACACGCATCCCGCCTCATCATCACACCCCCTGCACCCATTTAATACCTTCTGTCGCCTCCTCTACTTTCATTAATCTCTAACAAACCATCATACATACCACTAGAAATACACTGTATCCAGATTGGCCGTCATTCTTGAAAAGAAACTGCTGTATGAACATATGGGAGCACACGGAGCAGGCACGGCAGCATCGCGGTAATGATGTGTTGACCTCAGTGTACGAGGGAGTGAGCACGACGGAGACACCCGCCCTTGACCAAGGTCAGGTTGTCACTAGTGAGGCGGCCGGAGAAGCTTAAGAAGCTTTACAACGACTTCCGTCTTGGGTTGTTATCACATTTCCTCCAAGTCTTATGGTGCACAACAGCTCATGAGGGACTCTGTGAACACCTTAGAATGACCTATTCTCAGCCACTGTAAATACCTTAGAATGACTCATTCTCGGCCGCTGTAAATACCTTAGAATGACCCTATTCTCGGCCACTGTAAATACCTTAGAGTGACCCATTCTCATCCACTGTAAATACCTTAGAATGACCCATTCTCAGCCACTGTAAATATCATACCTTAGAATGACCCATTCTCGGCCACTGTAAATACCTCAGAATGACCCATTCTCAGCCACTGTAAATACCTTAGAATGACCCATTCTCGGCCGCTGTAAATACCTCAGAATGACCCATTCTCATCCACTGTAAATACCTTAGAATGACCCATTCTCGGCCACTGTAAATACCTTAGAATGACCCATTCTCAGCCACTCTTCACATTCGTATGAAATTAACCTAGCCCGTCTCACCTGCCTGTGGTGGTGGCTGTTTCGCTTGGCCGCCTGTAGCCTGCATGTGTGACGTGTACAGCCAGTATTTGACTGAACAGTGTGAGTGTGACTGTTACAGAGCCGGTGAGGAGCGTGGAGATCGTGGAAGGCCAGCTGGGGCCTGCCAGGAAGGGCGTCCTGGGCCCTTACCACGCTGGCCAGACCATCCACGTCTCCTGTCTCTCCCGCCACGGTAAGTTGCAGGTCCCTTGTCCTCGCCTGGCTCATGACGATATTATACACCGGAATAATGACGAAGTATTGTGATTATTCAAATATTTACGTAAAGGTGATTTTCTTGCTAAATGGATAAATAATTCATTGAATGGTCCACAGTAGAACGTCTGTGCTTCCCGTGGAAGTCATTTTTATTTACGTTGGCTTGTTTCCTGGTTAGGTTGGCCGCCTCCGGTCCTGACCTGGTGGCTGGGCAAGAGGATGCTCAAGAGTTCGAGGGAGGTGACGGCGCCAGGTCAGGTCCAGAATGACCTGGTGATCGAGGACATCTCCCGCAGTTGGCACGACAAAACCTTAACTTGTACGGCCAACAACACGCGCCTGGCGGAGCCTGCCTCGGCCTCCGTCCACATACAGATGTTGCGTGAGTTCATGGTGAGAGGTAGAGAGACAGGAGAGGGAGGGAGGGAGGGAGAGACAGGTGAGGGAGACGGAGACTGAGAAAAAAAGAGGAAAGGGATATGGAGGTACATGAGAAGGAGAGAGAGAGAGAGAGAGAGAGAGAGAGAGAGAGAGAGAGAGAGAGAGAGAGAGAGAGAGAGAGAGAGAGAGAGAGGAATATGGAGAGAGAGGTATAGTGTGAGAGAGGGAGAAATAGACAGATAGGGAGAGAGAGAGAGGGAGAAAGATGATAAAGGTGAGAGGAAGGTCAGAATCAACCACATATGACCATGTCATAAAGGCATTATATCTGTTTCTGTAGACATGAGTGTGAGAGTAGAGGTAGGTAGGTAGGTGAGTGGTGCATTACTACTGTGTGTATGACGGCGGTGCAGTGATGCCTTCCAGGGTGAGCATCGTCAACCCGGGTCCCGTGGTGGTGGGTCGCCAGGCACTCCTGCGCTGCACCTCCGTCGGCTCCAACCCGCCCCCGACCCTCTCTTGGACCCTGAACGGCACCGCCATCCATGGCCACAAGGTGAGGGGATGAGGTGCTCAGGTGTAGCTGCTGCTGGTGAGGGTGGTGGGACACCGCCGCACACAGGTGAGGGGACTGGGGACACCAAAGTTTACGGAGGTGGGAGGTTGTGGCCAGCACCCGACCAGGAAAGCACTCCCCTCCTGACTTAAGCGAGTGTTGCAGTAGTGGCGGGAGCCATCTCATACCTTCCGTGTCAGGGTTGCTGGACTTACTTTCTGTCTTATTTATCCTCAATTATCAGGCTATTGCTTCCCTATCTTCACTTTTTTTCCTGTCAGTCCATTTTTCCTTCGTAGAACTTTAGATACAAGAGCGAAAGAGTCCAGCAAGCCTCTGGCACTGTGGTCTACGGTATAAAGACTTGTTTCACATCATTTTGTAACCAATTTCTGACCATGTTTCATTGAATGGTCTCTGCTTCTTGCGTGATCACATCTTGCGAAGAACATTCTCTCTCTCTCTGTTGACATCACGAAACTGGTTGGAGAACTTGAAAGTATTGATCAAATCACTCCTGCCTCGTAGTTCATCCATGGATGACATACTTACGGGCCCCTAAGCTCTCACGGTCACTCAGCAGTCTTCAACCCCTTCACGTCGTCAGGATCCAGCACTTTGTGGGGTTGAATTCAATTAGCCATTTCTCCGGCCATCTTACCTACGTCTTTGTTGTATGTGGCATTTCACCGACATTGTTGGTTTGTGCGACTTTCATGATCTTAGCATCATCAGCAAACACGTATACAGGTTTGATCTACTTCCCCTGGCAGGTCGTGTGTGTAGATCAGAAACCTTAATGATTCCAACACTGAGCCCTCGGAAACCGTAATGATTCCAACACTGAGCCCTCGGGAACCGTAGTGATTCCAACACTGAGCCCTCGGGAACCGTAATGATTCCAACACTGAGCCCTCGGAAACCGTGGTGATTCCAACACTGAGCCCTCGGGAACCGTAATGATTCCAACACTGAGTCCTCGGGAACCATAGTGATTCCAACACTGAGTCCTCGGGAACCATAGTGATTCCAACACTGAGCCCTCGGGAACCGTAATGATTCCAACACTGAGCCCTCGGGGACCCTAATGATTCCAACACTGAGCCCAAGGGAACCCTAATGATTCCAACACTGAGCCCAAGGGAACCCTAATGATTCCAACACTGAGCCCTGATGGACGGTAATGATTCCAACACTGAGCCCTCGGGAACCGTAATGATTCCAACACTGAGCCCTCGGGAACCGTAATGATTCCAACACTGAGCCCTCGGGAACCCTAATGATTCCAACACTGAGCCCTCGGGAACCCTAATGATTCCAACACTGAGCCCTGATGGACGGTAATGATTCCAACACTGAGCCCTCGGGAACCGTAATGATTCCAACACTGAGCCCTCGGGAACCCTAATGATTCCAACACTGAGCCCTGATGGACGGTAATGATTCCAACACTGAGCCCTCGGGAACCGTAATGATTCCAACACTGAGCCCTCGGGAACCGTAATGATTCCAACACTGAGCCCTCGGGAACCGTAGTGATTCCAACACTGAGCCCTCGGGAACCGTAGTGATTCCAACACTGAGCCCTCGGGAACCGTAATGATTCCAACACCGAACCCTCGGGAACCGTAATGATTCCAACACTGAGCCCTCGGGAACCGTAGTGATTCCAACACTGAGCCCTCGGGAACCGTAATGATTCCAACACTGAGCCCTCGGGAACCCTAATGATTCCAACACTGAGCCCTCGGGAACCGTAATGATTCCAACACTGAGCCCTCGGGAACCCTAATGATTCCAACACTGAGCCCTGATGGACGGTAATGATTCCAACACTGAGCCCTCGGGAACCGTAATGATTCCAACACTGAGCCCTCGGGAACCCTAATGATTCCAACACTGAGCCCTGATGGACGGTAATGATTCCAACACTGAGCCCTCGGGAACCGTAATGATTCCAACACTGAGCCCTCGGGAACCGTAATGATTCCAACACTGAGCCCTCGGGAACCCTAATGATTCTAACACTGAGCCCTCGGGAACCCTAATGATTCCAACACAGCCCTAGGAGACCCTAATGATTCCAACACTGAGCCCTGAGGGACGCTAATGACTCCAACACTGAGACCTAGAGGTGCATTGCTCAGTACCCAGGCTCTGGAATCTGGCGTCCTCTCCTGTCTGTTGTTGGACTCGGGGTTTCATCATTATACTTCCAACTATTTTGGGTTTTGTCTTGCAGTGTAATCCTTCTCAAGCACTGGGCGATCAATTCTTTTTCTTCAAAGTAGGGGAACACGATGGGGCAGAATGAAAATTACAATAGAAATTACCTCGGCAGAAGGCAACAACAGGAGACGCTAGACAGAGGTTCCTTTTCGAAATGGGCTGTGGCTTCCGGTGGCGTGTTGCAGGGCTGGGGTCTGGGTACATTCCCCTTCATGATATAGTTCAGTAACTTGCCAGAGGGAAGGACCTGATTATGTTCGCGGGTGACGATGCTAAGGTCACGAGGGAAGTAGTGAATGGTGAGGATTGCATCAGCTTACAAGGGGACGTAGACAAAATCCAAAGTTGGTCTGGTTAATGGTTGATGATCTTCATACCAGCTTTAAATTTAAAGCACAGAGGATGGGACTCGGCGAAAGAAGGCCTCGATGAGAATATTGTGGAGTTCAGTATAAGCTGCAGGAGGGTGTTAAGGTGGATTTGGGAGTCAACATTGTACGTGACCTGACGCTAGAGCTTCACCTAGAAAGGGATGTAAAGGACAGAAACTGTCTGCTAGAAAATATTAGAAATAACATTTAAGTCCATAGATAAAGAAAGGTTCAGGATGCTATTCATAGCTGGAAATAGATCCCACTAATATATGTTTCTCAGGTTTGGTCACTACATTAAATACGGCTTAAAGAAATCACAGAGGAAGGTCTAGAGAAGGACGAGAAAAATTATATCCGAACTGAGGGAACTAAATCACAGTGAGAGAGGTTAGAGGCCATTAATTTACCCATCCTTGGAAGGAAGAAGAGTAAAGGGTGACTTGATCATAAATCTCAAGTATCTATACCTGTTTGGCGACGGAGTCAGGTCTTCGAAGGATGTGAAGATAGAGTAACCAAATGCCTTAACAGGAAATTAAGCAAAAATAAATGTTAGAAGTAAAGAAGTACTTTTATATCATCAAAAACGGGGCCCCATGAGTATAGAACTCCCTCCCCGTACAATACAAGAGATGGGGCCCCACAAGTGTAGAACTCCCAACCCGTACAGTACAAGAGATGGAACCCCACGATTGTAGTAGAACTCCCTCCCCGTACAGTACGAGAGACGAGACCCCACAAGTGTAGAACTCCCTTCCCGTATAGTACGAGAGATGGGGCCCAACGAGTGTAGAACTCCCAACCCGTACAGTTCAAGAGATAGGACCTCACGAGTGTAAAACTCCCTCCCCGTACAGTACAAGAGATGGAACCCCACGATTGTAGTAGAACTCCCTCCCCGTACAGTACGAGAGATGGGGCTCCACAAGTGTAGAACTCCCATCCCGTACAGTACAAAGAGATGGGGCCCCACGAGTGTAGAACTCCCATCCCGTACAATACAAGAGATGGGGCCCCACAAGTGTAGAACTCCCAACCCGTACAGTACAAGAGATGGAACCCCACGATTGTAGTAGAACTCCCTCCCCGTACAGTACGAGAGACGAGACCCCACAAGTGTAGAACTCCCTCCCCGTACAGTACGAGAGACGAGACCCCACAAGTGTAGAACTCCCTCCCCGTACAGTACAAAGAGATGGGGCCCCACAAGTGTAGAACTCCCAACCCGTACAGTACAAGAGATGGAACCCCACGATTGTAGTAGAACTCCCTCCCCGTACAGTACGAGAGACGAGACCCCACAAGTGTAGAACCCCCTCCCCGTACAGTACAAAGAGATGGGGCCCCACGAGTGTAGAACTCGCTCCCCCGTGTAGTATGATGGGTCGAGGGACGTGTTGTGTTGAGGACGAGAACGTGGTCCTGCACATCTCACGCTGACTGAATTATGTACAGTACAATTGATCGAGGCAGATCCAGAGCACAGTGTCACCAGTTGTGACCAACGTGATGCACATATTGCACAGCGTGTACACTTATGTACGTGATTGCTTGTACTGTACTGGGAGGGAGTTCTACTACAATCGTGGGGTTCCATCTCTTGTTCCGTACGGGGAGGGAGTTCTACACTTGTGGGGTCTCGTCTCTCGTACTGTACGGGGAGGGAGTTCTACTACAATCGTGGGGTTCCATCTCTTGTTCCGTACGGGGAGGGAGTTCTACGCAGCTGGAGACCCATTTCTAGAACTTTCTCGACTGTCGCATCGCTCTGTAAAATCCTCTGTACTGACCACAGTCACAGCTTCGTGGTTTACCTCATCATACGGTCATCTACAGCTCTTACCGTAAAAAGGACTTATTTACTTACATATTTTACAAGTTTGCGGCATAAAATAAGTTGCTGTAACCTCTTGTTGCTCATTTGCATCTTTCAAAGACTTGTATATCGGTGTTACCGGACTCCACCTGCATGAGGTGTCACCGCTAGTGAAAAAACCTAGGCTAGGCTGTATCATTGGGAATATTGTCTTCGTCCAAGAACTTTCTCACTCCAAGGGAGTGTGTATTTCCATAGTACTGGAGGCGGCGCAGCCATGGGCTGCCGAAACTTCTTCATAGACATTGGTCGTGGGATAATTATAATGATAATGATAATTGACTAATGATAATTAATAGTAATGATGATTATGATAGTAATAATAATGATTAGTGCCAGAGTGTTGATCGGACGTGCCCTACAGAGCGTGGTGGAGGGGTCGATGACGTGGTCCAGCCTGGCGGTGAACGTTACGCGCGCCCACAACAACATAGAGGTGTCGTGCACGGCCACCAACCCCACCCTGCACGGGGCCCGCCTCTCCAACACCACCACCCTCACTGTACACTGTAAGTAAGTTCTAGCCATGCACTGTAAGTACTGGCCACACACTGTAGGTACTGGCCTCACGCGGTAATTACTGGCCACACACTAATTACTGGCCACACGCTGTAAGTACTGGCCATACACTAATTACTAATCACACTGTAAGTACTGGCCACACGTTGTAAGTACTGGCCACACGTTGTAAGTACTGGCCACACACTGTAAGTACTGGCCACACGTTGTAAGTACTGGCCTCACACTGTAAGTTCCAGCCACACACTATAAGAACTAGCCTTGCACTGAAAGTGTTGGCCATGCACCACGTGTAAGTTTTGGCCTGACACTTAAGTTCTGGCCATACATTGTAAGTTCTGGCCTGACACTTAAGTTCTTGTCATACATTGTAAGTTCTGGTCTGACTGTAAGTTCTGCCCATACATTGTAAGTTCTGGCCTGACACTTAAGTTCTGGCCATACATTGTAAGTTCTGGCCTGACACTTAAGTTCTGGCCATACATTGTAAGTTCTGGCTTGACACTTAAGTTCTGGCCATACATTGTAAGTTCTGGCTTGACACACAAGTTTTGGTCGTTCACCGTAGCTTTTGACAGTATAGAACTTTATGATCACCTCAAGTTCTGGACAGCCACTCAAGTTCTGAAGGTGCACTCAAGTTCCACCCATAGACCTACCATTTATGGGGTTTGGCTGCCCACAGCAGGTCCGATGGCCGTGGAGGAAAAGGATCAGATCCTGTCTTGATTCCTGATGGAATAGAGCGTCCGTCAATATCTCAGAGCTTGAAATATTCACCATCACGCTCCTCACTGTCGGGGACCCCAGCCACACACACGTGCCCACCACACACACACACACACACGCACACACACACACACACACACACACACACACACACACACACACACACCCAGGTTCGACCCTCCTGTCACTCACCGGATTCCACTGTACATATCGACTCCTTAGGTCACTGTAGCCTGTGTGTGTGTGTGTGTGTGTGTGTGGTTACCCTGCCACACATGCTGGCTGTGTCCCGGGTGCTGGACACGTGACCCCCCCAGCAGGACAGTAACCTCCAGCCCTCACAGTGTGTACCGTCACGTATTCCTGTTGTACAGAAACGCTTCAGTCATTCATCATTCATTTATCATGTTGGGATGTGTACTTCTTACAGTGGGAATATATTTGGAATGATTTCTGCTTCATCAAGATTTACATTTTGTGATGACGTTGCCTCATTCACGTGTTGCTTGTTCACCGTGGTGGTGTTTGTTGCCAGACCCTCCATCGGTGTCGCTCTCGCTCGGCCGCTCCCTCCAGCCGGAGTCGCTGAGGGAGGGAGTTGACGTGTACTTCACCTGCACCGTGTCCGCCAGCCCGCCCGCCTCACCCATCACCTGGTTCCACCAGGTGAGTTATCTCCCTCCTCAAGTAATGCTCTCAGTCCTGTACGTCACCAGTTTCAGCTTCACGTCTTGGTTATAAGCTTCAAGTTTGGGTTATACAAGGTTCGTCTTGGGTATAAGCCTCATGTCTTGGTCATAAGCTGCAAGTCTTAATTATAAGCTTCAAAGTTTGGTTATATAAGCTTCAAGTCTTGGTTATGCAAGCTTCATGTCTTGGTTATGAGCTTTGTTTTGATTGTATGGTTCAAGTCTGGTTATAAGCTTCAAAGTTTTGGTTATGAACTTCGTGTGTTAGTTGTAAGCTTCAAGTCATAGTTATAAGCTTCAAAGTCTTAGTTATCAACTTCGTGTCTTACTTATAAGCTTCAAGTAGTTATAAGCTTCAAAGTCTTGGTTATAAGCTTCAGTTCTTAGTCACAAGCCTCAACGTCTGGTTATAAGATTGCAATGTTTCCTGTGAACCATAAACCCAACAGAGCCAGTACCACTCATGAGTTTCATGACCCCCTGTGTTGTTCATATTCCCCTAAATATTCACTTTATCTTATCTGACTCATTGGGGTTCGTTTTTTGCTCTGAGCTTCATGTCCCTTTACTAAGCTTCATGTTTACCTGCTGAGTCTCATCCATTCCTTCTTAGTGTTTTCCTTCCCTCCTGAGGTTCATGTTCCTCTCCCTAGCCTCAGTTTTCCCCTCCTGATTTCCCTTCTTGGTTTCATTTCATCCTCTTGAAATTCCGACTCCTCCTTTTGATGCACATGATTCAGTCACACAAGACTGAGGTCTTCTTTCTGTCTTAGAATCACCTAAACCATGATTTGCTTCCTTAAATTCACCTTCCCTCCCGACGGAGTTGCATGTCACCCACCTGAACGGCAGTTTCCCCTCTTGAGTTGCGAATCTCCCATCCCAGTATACGGGTCCCCACTCTGAGCTGTGACCATCATTTCTGTCCGGAAGTCTGGTTCTCAGGTTCCCGTCCTGAGATGTACATCTCCCTCCCGAAATACAGCCCCACCTCATGAGCGTATGTCCTCCTCCTGAGCTTCAGGACTTCCTCCATAGCTGTATGTCCTCCTCCTAAGCTGTAGAACTTCCTCCATAACCTCATGTCGTCCTCCTAAGCTGTAGAACTTCCTCCATAACCTCATGTCGTCCTCCTGAGCTGCAGGACTTCCTCCATAGCCTCATGTCGTCCTCCTGAGCTGTAGGACTTCCTCCATTGCCTCATGTCGTCCTCCTGAGCTGTAGGACTTCTCCATAGCCTCATGTTGTCCTCCTGAGCTGTAGGACTTCCCCATAGCCTCATGTCCTCCTCGTAAGATATAGGACTTCCTTCATTGCTTCATGTCGTCCTCCTGAGCTGTAGGACTTCATCCATAACCAGTTTCCATCCCTCTCTTAAGGTCACGTCTCCTTTCGTGTAGGAAGTACCTGATATGAGCCACAAGTCGTCCTCCTGAGGTACATTGTGTCCAGCGCCGCCCCTGGGCTTCATTGTTGTCAGATGTCCCTCTCTCATGTTGCAGGTCCTCCTCCCCCAAGCCACAGGTATTCCTCCCGCCCACACTAACCCCCGTGTCTTACAGTGAACCTCACCCACGTCATAATGTCTCAGTTTCGCCTCCTGGGCCTCTCATGCCCCGCCCCCGACTTCACAGAACCCCAAGACATCTACTTCAGGTTGTGGCACTATCTCTGACCCTCAGAATGTTATATCATGGTTCCTTTGGATCCCAGGGCTCGGTGCATAATCCAAGTCCACAGAACTGTACTGCAGACCTTGAGGAACTGAGGTGTGGTGTCCTGCCGTCAGGGCCAGGTGGCGGCGCAGAACGTGAGCGGTGGGGTGGTGATGAGCGGCGACTCCCTCGTCCTGCAAGGCGTCCGGCGGCAGCAAGCGGGACAGTACCGCTGCGGCGCCGCCAACCCACTGGCCAGGGTCGTCAGTGCTCCCGTCCGACTGAGGATAAAATGTAAACATTCTATAGATACCTCGTACGTCTTTCGTAACTGAGTATAAACATCACATCCAGTGTTTGACTGTGTGTGTGTGTGTGTCTGTGTGTGTGGCATATTCGGATAGGCTTTTCATATGCTATCCCGCCCGGCTGCTAACACTTTATGTTTTAGTCATAAGTAACGCTACCTCGTACGTCTGTCGTAACTGAGTATAAACATTACATCCAGCGGGGCTTCTTGTGTGTGCCTGTGTGTGTGTGTGTGTGTAACTTGTTAGCAAAGGCCTTGTGTATGCTGTCGTGCCAGGCTGCTGACATGATATATTTCGATGATATATTACACTGTACATGTTATATTAAGGATTTTCATGATATCTCACCAAACACCTGCTACAGTGAGGTAATAAGACACCACAGAGCAGGATAGCCATTGTAGTAAGACATCATAAGGCAGGATAACCACTGTAGTAAGACATCTTAAGGCAGGATAACCACTGTAGTAAGACATCATAAGGCAGGATAACCACTGTAGTAAGACATCATAAGGCAGGATAACCACTGCAGCAAGACATCATAAGGCAGGATAACCACTGTAGCAAGACATCATAAGGCAGGATAACCGCTGCAGTAAGACATCATAAGGCAGGATAACCACTGCAGTAAGACTCTCTTAGAGTCGCGTCGGATTATCACTCGCTTTTATAAATCCTTAAAAGCGGAGTAACTCGAGGGATTGAGCACTTTAAGCCCTAGCTCCGTTGGTTGATTATCCAGTACATACCAGCCAACAGCTGAGAGTCGGAAGCTGTCCAGCTTCGTTTACTGGGATAGTAGGGCAACTACCAAAGGGAAATCCCCAGGACTCGAGCACAGCGGCAGTGTCCATCGTCTGACTGCAGTCCCGTGCTTCCTTCGGGCGGCAGCACTGTGCGACCAAAGCCGAGCGTCTACCGTTGTCACGGGTTTTCGCTTCGTGGTACCCGTCACGCACAACCCATTCCTTAGGAATAGCGTACCAGCCTCTGTTGGTATGTCGGGTACCAGCAACAGCCATGAGGGAGCGGCCGACGACCGTTCACCCTCTTGCCCACATTGTGGGAAGACCTTCGCCAGCTTTCGGGGCCGTAGGGTCCACGTAAGGCAGGCACATGCCGGCTCCTTCCACCAGGAGCTGGCTACCAGGCACGTTGTATCCAAGACTCGGTGGTCTGACGAGGAGATTGAGCTCCTCGCTAGGGCTGAGGCCGGGATGGCAGCTGGTCCCTCACTAGTTGCCGGGCAGGGCTTGAACCAGCGGTTGCGGGAGATTGTCCCTTCTAGGACGGTCGAAGCGATCAAAGGTCTCCGACGCAAAGCGTCGTATAAGACCAGGGTTCAGGAACTGACCTTGAACTTAAGCCTCCTCCACGAAACTGGTGAGAGCGAGGTGCTGGATGGTGCGCCGATTGAGAGGCGCGTCCCAGCCACAAAGCGAAGCAACACGCGGAGTGGCACCCCGGGGGAAGCACCACGTACAGGGATGTACGTGTGTGCGGAACCCAGTGGTGAGATTACTCCCACGGTTTTATCCGTCCCAGCCATTCCGCGGGTCCCCCAATCCCAATCAATTGTTTCTTTTGTGGCGGAGACTGTCGCTTATTTCGACGCATTACTACTCGTCCCCACAAGTCTATCGTGAGGCGAGGACGTCCCAAATGGAGCCCTCGACCATTTGCGTCGGGGTGACAGCCTCGCCGCAACCAGGGCAGTTGCAGAGCACGCATCACGAAGGCTAAGCTCCTGTAACTCGCGCGAAGACCGCCCGAATCGTGGTGGAGGTGGTTCAAGGCAGTCGGCGAACTCTGGCCGCGTACGCCGCGCGGAGGAGGCTCCTTTGCGTGGAACCCGGCTTAGAAGAGAGCAATACCGCAAAGTACAGAGACTCTATCGTGAGAATATATCTTTGGCTGCTGGACAAGTGCTCAAAGGCGATTGGGAGGTACCGCCAACTTCGGTTGGGCCGGAACACCTCAGTCCCTTCTGGGGGGCTCTCTTCTCTCGACCATCTGAGCCGGATGAACGTGCCATTACCGATTTTGACCAAACATGTGAACAACTAGCAGAGATCATAACCGTAACGAGGTAGCACACCACCTCAAAGCCACTAGAACATCTCCTCCTGGACCTGATAGAATGTCGACTCGATTGCTGAAGTCCATTCCTCCGAGGGTTCTGGCCAAAATGTTCAACCTCTGGATAGCTACGTCTTCGTTACCAGAGCCATTGAAGGCTAATAGAACGGTGCTGATACCTAAGGTACCCGACCCAACCGAACCCAAGGACTACAGGCCGATCACCATCTCCTGTGCCGTAGTCCGCCTGCTCCATGAAATCCTGAGCAGCCGCATCTCGAGCCTCGTCCAGATCGATGAGGCTCAAAAGGCATTCGTTCCAGTGGACGGATGCCTTGAGAACCTCACGATCTTGGATGCGATCGTCGGTCGTGCGCGGGCACACGCCCACGGTGTGCACCTGGCATTCCTCGACATGGCCAAAGCATTCGATAGTGTTAATCATAGCACTATCGAGCGGGCCATGTCGCGGAAGGGCATCCCAGCCCTCGTCAGGACATACATTATGTCGACGTATGACCGAGCCTTCACTAACATCGAAGACAGCAACGGGATGTCGGACAAGATAAATATGACTCGTGGGGTCAAACAGGGAGAGCCATTATCACCGATTCTCTTCAACCTTGTGATTGACGAGGGAATCGCAAGGGTGAAGGAGACCGGTGTGGGGGTTAAGTTGGGCGACCAAAAAGTGTCAGCATTGGCTTTTGCCGATGATTTGGTCCTGGTTGCGCAGACGCCCACTGGCTTGCAGAAGGCAATGAACGTGATGGCTGCGACCCTCGCGGGGGGTGGGCTTCAGGTTAATCCAGGGGGGTGTCGTACCCTCACCATGGAGGTCGACGGCAAGCGCAAGACTTGGTACGTCAATAAGAACAGGACGTTCCAAGTCTTGGGCAGCGCTGTCGGATCCATGAGTGCTGAGGACGAATACAAGTACCTCGGGATTCTTGTCGGGGCCGGGGGTCGGCGTAAGTCCTACGGGGCTCTGCTAGAAGAGGGGCTCCAAAACATCACCAGAGCCCCTCTAAAACCTCAACAGCGGATTGCGTTGCTTGTGGAGCATCTGATGCCCAAGCTCATGCATCGACTGGTGTTGGGGGAAGTATTTAAGACTCAGCTAGCACGCATGGACAGGCAAGTTCGAGTGGCGGTCCGCCGCTGGCTGCGCCTAGCCCATGACGTGCCCTGTGCATTCTTCTACTCGGCAACTGGAGATGGTGGGCTGGGTATACCAGACTTTGTTTCAACCGTCCGGCTAAATAAACAAGCGCGGTTCGAAAAACTACTCACCTCGACCGACCCACTGATTCAGGCGGCTGTCCGGGAGCCTGCAGTGTTGAGCAAGCTGCAGCGCTGGTCTGGACCCGCATGCATTGCTGGTCGACAGGCGGGTAGTAAGTCCGAACGCCAGCATGTATGGAGGGCTAACCTGGTCAGTACCGTCGACGGTGCGGCTCTTGCTCCATCTGCCGCTGTGCCTCAGGTGAGCAGATGGGTGAATAGCGGGAACCGTTTCCTGTCGGGTGCTGATTATGTGAAGGCTGTCCAAGTGCGGATAGGCGCATCACCCACCCCTGCCAGGGCGTCCAGAGGCCGGCCCGAGATCAACGGCCTTTGTGACACCTGTCAGAAGCCAGGTACGCTCGGGCACATCGCCCTATTTGGCCGGGCGACTGAGACAGAGGGGTTATGAGGTGTCCTGCGAGCCACGCATTCCGATTGTGGGGTCCTTTCGGAAGCCGGACATCGTGGCTTCCAAAGGCACAGAGGCCTATATTATCGATACGCAGGTCTCTGGGGTTCACTTCCCGCTTTCAGCTGCACACCAATACAAGTGCAGCTACTACGGTACCCCGGAAGTCTTACAAGGCGTACGGGAATACACCGGGAAAGACACCGTGCACGTAACATCTGCCACCCTAAGTTGGCGTGGTGCATGGTGTCAAGAAAGCGCGAGTGCTCTCAGAGGGTTAGGGCTGACATACCGGGACCTTGAGGTGTGCACGGTCAAAGCCCTAACCTGGACTCACTCCCTTTACAGGATGTGGTCCAAGAGCACAGGTTAAAAATCGGAGCCTGCCTTGTACATCTGGTGTCGGCCACCAGGCAGGCGTAAGGTCATCTCCCCTTTGTTGGCTTGGGGTGTGCGGGATTAGGCTTTTCTCCCGTGGCTCCCAATGGCAGGTACCAGTTCCTGAGGTCGGGTTGTCGGACGGGGTGGTGGACGCCTTGGCAGGGTTGCCCATTGCTCCCGTGCGACAGGCCGCACTGGAAGGTGAGCGGTGCTGGAAGGTCGCTGTGTCCAAGTCGGCAATCCAAGTCGGAAATCCAATTATATCCGAAACATCATCTAACTGCCATCTCCTAACTTATTTCTAACTATGCTGTCAGCAATCTAATCTTCAATCTTCCTCTTACAGTGCCCATACACTTTTTCCAATTAACAACTTCTTTCACTATCAACATGTAGTTAGGTCGGTTTGCCAACAAACATACATCCCAGCACAGCACCTGTAGACAGACCTTCCCTCACTTCACAAGACTAACTGGCAATAGTAAAAAAAGAAAAAAAAAACTGTAGTAAGACATCATAAAGCAGGATAAGCACTGCAGTAAGACATCATAAGGCAGGATAACCACTGTAGTAAGACATCATAAGGCAGGATAACCACTGCAGTAAGACATCATAAGGCAGGATACCCACTGTAGCAGGACGTCCAGGATGACCACTGCAGTGAGACATAAGAGTTTGGCTAAGTAGGGAGCATGCACACCCTGTAATAGGACCTTCGTGTAACACCTCGTAACGGGGGGGTAACACAGTTACATACACCATGTCTCTCATAAACACAGGTGACACATGGGGCTTTTCAGACCAAAGCTGTTCATGTTATTCTCCTGTCCATTTTGGGTCAGATTTACGGCCGCTGGAACCCATTTGATTACGGCCCACGAGACAAGGGGTCCTAATGACACCCCCAGTGGTTTTATTTACATTCTGTGGGGATTTTATTTGTGATGTCGGGAAGGTATTTTTCCCTCCCTCCCTCCCCCACCATCACTTGCCGTGCCTTGAGTCAGGTGTATGTTAACGACGCTGTATCTGCGGGACTCTGTTTTGTATTTTCTCTCACTCAACAGATAAACCAGAATGTCTAACATCACTAACCACTTACTTCATCCATGACAAGCCAATCAACATCACTTGCACAGTGACGTCACATCCGCCTGTCAGATCCATCCAGTGGCAGTGGAAGAACGGCGATGACGTCATCAGCACTCCGGTAAGCGGGGGGACAGAGCGCGAGTCGGCACACTTGACGGTGCAGCCCTTGCACGGCGGCGAGGACAGGACCTTGTCGTGTTGGGGCGTCAACGAGATGGGCACCCAAGACCAGCCCTGCAGACTCTCCGTCAAAGGTGAACCTTAACACTTGATAAACGCTTATCCTGTGTGGCGGGGTAGCGACAGGAATGGATGAAGGCAAGCTAGTATGTGTGTATATGTATGTGTATGTATATGTGCGTGTATGGGCGTTTATATATATATATATATATATATATATATATATATATATATATATATATATATATATATATATATGAGTGGATGGGCCATTCTTCGTCTGTTCGTAGCGCTACCTCGCTGACACGGGAAACAGCGATTAGGTATACTATATATATATATATATATATATATATATATATATATATATATATATATATATATATATATATATATTGTACCTAACTGCCGTACATACGTCGAACAGCCTGACTGACTATTATGATCAACACCTTCATCCTCTTTCTTAAGAAGCTCATCTGCAATCCCATGCAGGAATGACGTCTTTCACACATATCTTGTGCATGGCTTTCATTACCTTGTGTGTGTTTCACTTCCATTCTTCATGATTCTCACGTCGCGCCCCGCTCTGACTCGACCATGTAACACATTCAGCTGACCTTCATAGTACTCTCACTCCCATCTCGTTTTCACGTCATCGTCTTCATTTTTGTGTCGTCTTCTCCTCCCACTGGTCATCTCCTTTTAAAACATTTTTTTTATTTTCTCTTAAGAGATAGAATAATCTCTTCACCCTTGTTTTAAGCTCGTGACCTTTTCCCACTTTTTCTTGTACTGTTGTCAGTCATTCACACTCCTTCCCTGCACGTACATTCCAGACTCCTCTTTTCTATTGAGCAATATAACTTTCTCACACTGCCACTCACTCCCTTCCTCATACGT
This sequence comes from Panulirus ornatus, assembly GCF_036320965.1. Classification (NCBI taxonomy): domain Eukaryota; kingdom Metazoa; phylum Arthropoda; class Malacostraca; order Decapoda; family Palinuridae; genus Panulirus; species Panulirus ornatus. The sequence continues at coordinate 54,413,662 of NC_092242.1, forward strand.
CCACAACTCACCCTCCGCATGCCACTCACTTCACCCACACTTATAAGCGCTGCTTCCCCAAATGGCTTTTAATCCCATAGTATGATTTACTCTCACCTTTAGCCACTCTTCATTCAGTCTCTCTTGGCATCTCCGTACAGTGGACAGTTACCCAAGCTTACATACTTTTACCACTTTTTTTCACAGCTGTGTCGTTTCCGCCTTAACCCCTCACCTCACCCCATACCAACTTTCACCCTCACCACCACTACCCAGAAATTATGTGATTCCACCTGCGGTCCCACTCAGCACGTTCACGTCGAACAAGCTCTCCCTTGCATACCTATTGATTAGCACTTGAGCCCAAGCCACACTCACTCACGTATAATGATGTTTGAACCTTTTCTTAAACCATGTACCCCGAGCACCATGCCTCTTGCATCACACAACTCAACCAGCTGTTTCCGCATTTTGATTTACACGCCCCAGTTATTCTCTCAGCAGCTGCATGACTCCCTTGAATTCAGATCCCCTCCTAGCACCAACACCCGGTCTCTTTTAGTAACATTGTCAAAGCTCTCTCTCTCTCTCTCTCTCTCTCTCTCTCTCTCTCTCTCTCTCTCTCTCTCTCTCTCTCTCTCTCTCTCTCTCTCTCTCTCTCTCTAATGGGTATTCTTTTCATATTCACTCCTCTCACTACGAGATGCCGTAAGCGCTCGCTCGCTGTCGCCCGCATCTCGTAGTCTCCTTTTCTGTCGAACCACCTGATAGTCATCCAGGGTGAAGTTTTACCCAGGGTCCTGGGTATTATTGACTCTCGGGTCCGCATCATTAACTACAGTCATGGCTTCAGTTTCAGCGTCGAATTCTTGCATTACCGACAGACACCTCCATAACCCCTTGAGTTCCAACGGTGCGACCCTTGAGTACGACGGTTCGACCCTTGGGTTCAACTGTACGACCTTTGAACGCAACGGTACGACCTTGAGTTCAACGATACAACCCTTAGATTTCGACTGTACGACCCTTGAGTTTAGCGGTGCGACCATTGAGCACGACGGTACGGCCCTTGAGTTCAACTGTACGACCCATGAACCCAACGGTACGACCTTGAGTTCAACGGTACGACCCTTGAGTTCATTGGTACGACCCTTGAACTGGACGGACAACCCGTGAGCACGACGATATGACCCTTGAACGCAACGGTACGACCTTTGAGCACGACGATTCAACCTTTGTGCTTGACGGTGCGTCACCTTTGGGATTGATCCCCTGGCCTTTAACCTGACTCTCAGGTCAAAGGGAATGCCATCACATCTTAGAGCTGCACCGCCGTGTTCAAGGGACGTGCAGCTTCGTGCTCAAGGGCACACACCCGCCGGTCAGGGTCCCGGGGTGAACCAGGGACCTGCATCACGGTTGACCGCTAGGGTCACCACTTAACAGCACAGCTACCCAGGCCGGGATCAGACAGCAACACAAGTACGCTGACGAGGCATGAAGGACAGCACAAGCATCCTGACACAAGTTCCCTGACGATGATTAGACCACATAACTGACGTTGATTGGGCAACACAAACACCCTGAAAATGACTTGACAACATAGTTACTCTGTCAGTGATTGGACAACACAAGCATCCTGACAGTGATTGGACAACACAAGCACCCTGACTGATTGGACAGCACAAGCATCCTGACAGTGATTGGACAGCACAAACATCCTGGCAGTGATTGGACAACACAAGCACTCTGACAGTGATTGGACAGTACAAACATCCTGACAGTGATTGGCAGTACAGCTCCTCAGACGATGATTGGACCACATAAACTCCCTGAGGATGATTGGATGACGACACAAACACCCAGACAGTGATAGGACAGTAGCACACGCACCCTGACCGTGAGTGCATCACTGCGTATAATTGGAATGTCGGTAGCATGACTTACGGTGGGGTGCTGGCGGTACCTGGTGATTGGAAGTGTGCTAATCGTTGTGTCGCTTGCCTCCCGACAGAGGTGGCCGTGCCTCGGTCGTCATGCACCGTGGCCAACATCAGCAGCACGTCGCTCAGCCTGGCCTGCCACACCACCCGCCTCCCGCCTCACGCCACCGCGCTCTACACAGCCGAGGTATGTTGGCGGCCCGACCTGCCCCTCTCCCCAGCCTCTTCTACCCACAGGTAACTCATGTTGTCCTTCCCTCTCCCTCGCTTTATCCATCAGTATCCTTTCTTCATTAATCTTGTTCTTAACACTTTTATTTTACACCGAGATGCAGTTATAATCATGAAGCAACGCAGGTTAGAAATTGTTCGAAATCGATGTATTTATATTAATCGCAATCATGTTCACTGAGACACCATCGAACACCATCTACACCTTCATCTTTAGCTGACCATCGATACTACTGACCTTTGACCTGACTCTTGAAGTCAAGTCGGAAGCATCTCTAGTGACTCCTAGATGCTAGAGAAATACTCTAGAAGGCCTTACGCTAGTGTTATACATCACCACAGTAATACTCATTCTCTCACTTGACGTCCTTTCACACTTGTGTGTGGTGCTCCTCTATACGTGCACACACCCACTGTCAGGTAGACTTTTCCACACGAGTCTCCTTTATCTCGCACAGCGAACTTAGAAAATTTAGAGCACTTAAAAAAATTAAAAGCACAAGCTGTCTCGTATCACCGTTAACTTATATCATTTTAGGACGTCCACAACACAGTTGTCCTAACATCATTTTAGGACGTCCACAACACAGTTGTCCTAACATCATTTTAGGACGTCCACAACACAGTTGTCCTGACATCATTTTAGGACGTCCACATTACAATTGTTCTGTGTTACTTTCCAACCCCACTGTTCGTAGGTAGTCTGCAACAACACTCAAAGTTCCCTTTTTCATTGTTCGAGCCAGTGTGTATCAATAACCTTTAGGGAGCGACCAGCGCAACGGAATTAGTCTCCACGCACCACTAGGTTCCGAATGCCCCCGCTGTAGCCAAAGATACGAAGGGGACCAGTATAACAACCTGTAGGAATCTTGTGCATTACCTTATGACTCGCATGAGGATTTCCCGTTAGTGGAAGACACACAGATCCAGACACATATCCACATGTGGACTTATAGGTTAAGGAATATACAAGTACACACGCCAATACACAAGCTGCCATAACATATAAAGTTCATCTTTATCCCGTCATTACCTTCGTTCATGAGCACATAATGTGCAAGGTCGTGTGGCCGTTCTCCTCAGGTATACTTCGAGAACCAGACGTTGTTCGCCAACATCACCTCCAACCGCCCCACATTCAACGTGAGCCGCCTGGACGCGGGCACCAGCTACCAGATCAAGGTGTACGTGACGCACGGTCCCGTCACCTCCCAGCCCGTGCTGGTGTCAGCCTACACCGCCAGCACGGCCGAGTCATCCCCAGGTACGTTACACACACACACACACACACACACACACCGTGTGACTGCCGACACCTGCAGGACATACCTAGCACGCCACCCGTCACCTCCCAGCCCCTGGTATGTCTTCTGAGACCTGCAGGACAGGCACGTTACCTTCCAGGCCATGCAGGTAGGCTGCGGTAGTGTGCACTCGACCATAGGTGTTCGCGAGCACTTACATACCTAGTATGTTGATGTCAGCTGAGCTGGTAACACTGTAGAGTGAAGTGTGAACTGTTTATTAGATGGCCACAAATAAAACATATTGTTCTTGCAGATAGACAGGTCTGGTAGTGTGTTCTGTGTCATTGATATGGATTAGGCGTGTAAGCAACGCCCGTGAATGTTAATAAACATAATATTTCGTGGTGTTGGTAGTAACTTGTTGTCGTCCAGCAGAGCTGTCAATCATCGCGTATTTATTACGTTAGATGACATTTTGTTAGCAAGTGTCCACTGTGGGAGTCCATATAGGATTCTCTATACCATATAGTTAAATGTAAACATTGCAACTGTCAGTCTTGAACATGCAATATTCTCCGTCAAATAGTCTTGTCTTGTGACCTATAGACACTCACCTTCTCCCCCTGCTACCCCTCCCAGACACACACACACACACACACACACAACCCTGTTTTCACCCACCATTCTCTGGCCAGAGATATCGCTGTCTTTACACTTCTGGATTTTTTTTTTCTATAGCTGAGACGGCCTTTGACCTGACCCTTGGAAGTCAAGCTGGAAGCATTTCTACTAAACCAAGGTTAAGGTACTGACTCCTAGATAATAGAGAAATACCCTAGAAGGCCTTACACTAGTGCTATAGATCATCACAACAATACTCAGCTCTCACACTTGACGTCCTGTCACACTTGTGTGGTGCCCCTCTATACGTGCACACACCCACTGTCATGTACACTTTTCCACACGAGTCTCCTTCATCTCGCACGGCGGACGAATATATATATATATATATATATATATATATATATATATATATATATATATATTTATTTATATATCACATACAAACCTCCGACAGCCAGGATCGAACCCGGGACCCCTGTGCCACAGGCGGGAATGCTACCGCTAGGCTATGGGCCTGGCTAATAGGAAATAACTGTTCGAATACTATGTACTCGAATACCCTTCGTCTCCCGTTGGTGAGCAATGGGGTCTACACCAGTTATTTCCCAACAGGCGCACATAGCCAGCAGATAGCATTTTACCGAACCTAACTGTACAACTGCACAACGCGGTAACATTCCCGCCTGTGGCACATGGGTCCCGGGTTCGATCCTGGCTGTTGGATTTTTGTATGTTCTATGAAGGTGCGCGTTCATATTCTCTTTATTCGTATATATATATATATATATTTATATATATATATATATATATATATATATATATATATATATATATATATATATATATATATATATATATATATATAATATCCTAGCCAGAGCCAGGTATCCATTTTATTGACCAACTCCTAAGGGTGGATGAACGGCTGAGTTGATTGTGGACCGACTGTCACAACTAGGATTCGAACGTATGCGCTCGAACTTGGGCGGCCTGTGAATGCGTCACGGTATGGAACGCCAGCCTTCACGCCACCGAGAGTTGCCTCTGATTGGTGAATAAAAGTCACTATTGCTTACCCTTGATCACAGTTGTGCTAACTACCATTTGCGCCTGATAACAATTAGCAGTTCACATCACAGTACTATGTCCCACGTCCCGTTACTCCTCCCTCATACAATGTGACCAGCTCAGTTGACACAAACATACCAAGTAAATGATCGCTCACTCCTGTGGCCGAGTGTAAGTGTACTTCCTCGTAAGCCAGTCATAGTTTTCCATAGATATATCAAACCGCCATATACGACTCTGCCTGATCATCACTTGTGTTGGTGGTGAGAGATGAAGTATTCAGAGGAGAGAGAGTCGCCATGAAAAGAGTCGTTTTATGAGGTGAGTGATGTAGGCGGTTGAAGGGTAGAGTAAGGGAGGTGAAGCTTTAGTTTTAGACCCGCGCCAACTACAAAGATAATCTACCTTGAAGATCTACATTGTTACTTTTTTTTTCTTCGAGAAAGGTATATGCTGAATGGTCACACAAATGGGTAGCCATTTGTATTTTAAAAGGCTTCATTAAATGGTACCACTTTGATCCGTTGTTGTCCCTGAACTTCCACTACACCAGGGTTAAGGCACGTACCACCTCAATGATCCCTTCACAATTGGGAGTGTGAGGTATATCCTTCTCCGACCCATCCCGGGGTAGGTGAACACACAACACGAATCTCTTTTAATATGAGCCACTTTATAATCATGAAAGTTGTAACGCTTCAGTATATTATACTATAATCATTCTCTGCAACTCATTTTTGTGCTACTCATGTCGTATCGTGTCTCATGGCAACCTTTTCTCATCAGAGTCCGACGGTGAGGTGGGCGGTAGCAACGTGGTGGGCGGGGTAGTGGGTGGCGTGGTGGTGACGGTGGTGATAGTGGGCGGCGCGGTGTGTGGCAGGATCTGCTGTGTCAGGAGGGTCGCCGCCAACAAGCGTAAGGCCCTCTGTCTGCCCCCCGCTGACGACACACGCCCCATGTTACATGCTGGTACATATCCTAGTAACTCACCACGTATCCTAGTTTACTACCGGAACGTATATAGGCTGGTATGTAGCCCAGTGACTTAATAGGAGAAGGTACCTACTGATAGCCTAACAGGAGACGGTACCTGCTGATCTCTAGTCAAGAGAACAGGCAAGGTATATGGTTGGGTAGGTAGCATGATTACATAGTAAGGCACGGGACGTGATGATACGTATCCTTGTTACTTACCAGAGGAAGGTACATGCATGTAGGCAGCCCAGAAGACGAAGCATTTAATTGTAATCGCATTCGGGCACCATCTTGGGTTTAATGGCTGACACGTATGGGAAGCCAAATTGTAATTAACTCTTTGTATAGTATAAGAGTTGTCTTCACCCATGCCGAGATTCCGCCCATGAACTGGACCAGCGAGTAATGCTGAGTCACCACAAGAAAATGTGATCAATATAATGTGCATGACAGCGTGCTCGAGCGTTACGTTTGTGATGGTATGTGTGTGTGTGTGTTTATGAACTGAATGGTAGCAAGTCCACCGGTTAATGTGAGGCAGAAGACAGCCACCTGGACCAAGGAGGGGAACTACACACCCACTGTATGGTGCTGGCTTACCCCGAAGCTGTCACTAACGCTCTCCCGATATCTCGCGGCAAATTATATATCACGCTGGAGATACGTCATTGAAAATCATCCTCTTATTGGAAGTATTCGTCAACCTGTTCATGAGTCATGCAGAGCCCCGGTTGCTTGTGGATGGCAACGTTTCCCTGTCATCATAGGTGGACGATGAAAAGTTTTCCTGGCAAGTAAGCTGGAGGTGTGAGGTGTGGTCGACCAGTGTGGCGGATGTTGTGTGTTTGGGTTGACTGAGAGACGAGCACTGATAAGAATGCCATAGAAAATTCTCTAGGGTTTTTAATATAATTTTGTCAGTATGAATACCGGTATATAGGTGATTTATAAGTGATAGATATAATCTGTAGTGAGACGAAGCAGTATGGATGTAGTCAAAAATGGAGAAGATCCAGCATGGATATTCAACATGATCTTCGAGGTACGCAATAATATACATTTTCCAAAAGCCACCTTATTTTGGATGTAGAAGGATGCCCTTTAAGATATATATATATATATATATATATATATATATATATATATATATATATATATATATATATATATATATATATATTGCTTAAGAAATTTATAAAAGTGTTGAAAAACTGATCCTTTATATGTACACTGGAGGGAAAAAAAAAAAAGTCATTTTGAACTCTAAATTTATATCAGACTTATTATGTAAAACCATGAACACATCTGCGATATTAAACAGTTCATTTAGATAGACAAAAAGATGGTATATAATTTTCTGGCATCGAGTTGTTGTTGCTTCAGAATGATAGTAGGAAAAAAGTGTGTAGAAAACTGGATTTTACGGCCATTCTGATTGGGCAGCGCTAAAGTTTTGATGGGAAGCGAACTTGACAGCCTCTCTAGCGCTGGCTCACCACAGTGTTGCCATCAACCCTCCCGATACTCGGAAGGTCGTACCTCCCTGGTCGTTAGTTGCCTAACATTTACCAAAGACTATCGTGAGACCATTTACCACCTGTGCCAACCCTTCGAGGTCTACGATTGCTAGATCAGAATAGCATAGCCTCCCGACCTTAGTGATCAGGTCCAAGACGAGAACATCATGAATAAAGGAACACATGGTCATGAATTGACTGATTATGCAAGATTATTGATCGACTATGGACTGAACCATTTTAAAGAAACACCTCACATGGAGAGTCGCCGTGGAATCAAAAGTCTTAACGTTAAGGTATGATGTTGGTAGCGTGAGGAAGCCTAGTATAAGTTTGCACAAGTTAAAGAGTGGAATTGCAACATCCTTGTGTTTGGAGAAACTAGGCAGATGTCTCTTTGGTGGAGATGGCTGTGTGTAAAGGAAAAGTTAAAGAATACTGTAAAATGAACAGCTTCATATAAGCCAAAGATATTTTTGTTTTTTTATTCGCACATAGTGAACTTCGCTTTATGTTTAAGGTCTATGATTTTTTGTGTAGTATACGGGCATTTTATTTCTGCGGTTGACATTACACCCCGTTTCCCGGGGGTGAATGAATAAGGCACCAAAATCACATATCTACTAAACATCTCGTACACGTCAGAAAGACTACGCTATACACCCGTACTAATCCTCCATACTAAAACTAGACCTTTTTACTTGTCCATCGACTTGTGTCATCTCTCCCTAATTACCGTAGTAAGAAATAGCTGCTTTTTAGCTTATGATAGTTTAATATTTCCATCATGATATCTCCTGAAATCCCTGATGAATCCAATATCAGTTTGCCTCTGACATGCCATGACACTGGATCGGGGTGTTTAGCACTGCATGTCAGCGTAGATTCCGTCAGGGTTTTTCATGAACGACCCGGATGGCGTGGCCGTAGTAGTAACATATTTCATTCAAGTGCCTTATACATTGCTCCTGTGCTGGTCTATGTACCAGGTGCAAGCAACCCGAGGTGTGACTGCCATTGCTCCCCCCAAGACCAATACGTGACTGGCGACAATCCCTCATCCAGGCTACTGTAGTATGCAGTCACTGAATACATAAATAACGGGAATGGACCAGTTAATGCAAGGGCACAAGTTTGTCTTCTGTGAGTTATGACATCATGAGATAGATATATACTAGGGATGGAGTCTTAGTCAAAGAAATCAACCTAACCTAACCTTCTAATGTAAGGGTATAGCCTCCCAGATCCCTAGAACGTAACTGGCGTAACCAGCCAAAGCACGATAGATTATACATCTGACGAGAAGTTTGTGGTGTCGTAACGTTGAAATGATCCATTTCTGCAAATTATAGCGTGATTGCATATTGTATCGGCCAGGGAGACGGATAGTCCTCTGTGATGGATTGGCTTGTGTGACACAGCAGTACTTTGGTTGGGTTTGGGTGTACCTTACATTATAGAAAAACCAAAATAATGTCACCGACATTTTGACTCGGGAGGAGTTTGATAATATCAGTTGATGTTAGTTGATCATCGTATTGAAAATTGAATAGAGAAATATGCGTCTTTTGAATCATAATTGTTGTAAGGGGAAGTGGCTAACCATTGAATACCGTATAAATACATAAAGTAAGCCATCCACATGTTTATTCAAGTTCAGTTGTAAACATTACATTAGTTACACAAAGCAGTGTGACATTTAGCAAGGGAGAGTCATTGTAATTGGGCGAGTGGCCTTCATGGCCTTCAATGTCCTGAGGTATTAGGATTGTTAAGAAGGATACAGATAAAGGTAATCAGAAATTAATGGTACAGTCAGAGGTACTGTGTTCAACACAGCCCAAACATTAGGTCATCTGTAGCCTCGTAGTATTAAGTGTACCTGACTGACTGACTTTTCCATTTTTTTTTATATTCGTACTTAGAAAATGGGTCTTCGAATAATCATAACACATGTCGGTGTTAAAGATTTTTTTTTTCGGATGGTTAAAAGGACAGGCTCGACTTTAATGATCCTAGCAGTTAATAAATCTAAAGCCTAGCTAACCAACCAGCCAACCGATCCAATGGAGAATGAAGTCGTTATCGCAATACTCGGTGTTTAGGGCAGCCGAACTACAGTTAAAAGACTTCCTCGAGTTAAGAAAGGTGTGACCCTATGTGAAACAGACATCCACTGCTTCCTTGGCTGTGTGAGATAGTTTTGGGTGAAGTCAGGCATGTATATACGAGGCTAAGCTTTATCTGTGGCGTTTTTCTTAACACTTTGGTTCCTGGGTGTATTGTGGACAAGTCCATCACTCGACCCACTGACCAGTGCAGCAATGGTTGACATATACCCTCTCCAGCCGACGCCAGAGACCCCCTGTTCATGGATCATCCCTAGAGAGTTGAATGGGACCGGTACACCGAACCCAGGTCCGAAGCTTCGTAGCCACCACACCATGAACCAATCAATTCTGATGATACTAGTAATGAGTTTTGTATCTGGTAAAATTATTTCAGACACGGTGCTGTTGCATTAAAATTCCTGTCTTCATACACTTGCTGCTTGATTACAGACTCGTGTATATTTATCATTTCTTGTTCCTTTATGAAGTCAACAGGGTCAATCTGCTTCAAAGATATCATCAGACGGGAGTCACTGTCGACGACCATCTACACAGTGTATGGATGGTGGTTCCTGCAGGCGCCTACCCGGCCTGCACGATCTCCCTGGCACATCATGTTATGCATACCTTCTTCCCATGGCCGCAACCATCGCTGATCTCTCTTGCTTCAGTTGCTCTTGTTGTGGTGTTGGTGGAGGTGGTTTAAGAGCTGTGGTGAGGGACTGCCGTCGCATGTTGCGGCCATAACGAGCAACGGGTGACTTAAAGCAGCCCTATTCTCCCCCCAGGTCCCTCGTCGGAGATGCCAAGACGACGGCCGTCAACGCTTGATCTCTGGCGCAGTGGTATGACTCTCGCTCTTGTTATTTCCGAATAATTTTTGTGTTCTGTACAGTCTTATCTCTCATATATGGTGTAGTATCACTGATGGTTAACACCTCGATAGCAAATATCAGCTTATTTTTTTTTTTTGTTTGTTTTTCTTAGTTTTGCTTTTAGTGTAATAAGCTGATGGCCCAGAGAAACTTGACTCTTAACACACTTTGTGCCGGATGATGTTGGAGACAAACTGGTTTTCCTCCCTTGTACTTTACGGTATTTATAAAGTAAATGGAATCATTTTAAAAGCTGATACAGATATGATAAGATGTAACTTTAGGTGTGAGGAAATGCTTGAAACCCCGTCACATGACTAGTGCCGGCGTGTCTACTGTTGGGGAAAAGTCCCTACATATTCTTTTGTGATTTACCAACGTTCTTGCCAGGGTGTGGTATGAGTTGAACCCACTTGTGTAGGATCGTTTGGCTTTTGGGGTGACCCTTAAGTGCCAGGTCAAGAGCCAAGTAATCCATGCCATGGGTCGCTGAGTCGTGATATTAATAAGAGGTTGATGATTGTGTTTGTGTGTGTCTGGTGGACAGAGACGGAGGACCAGGCTGCGACAGCGCAGGATGGGAGCACCGGAGACTCAGCCCGCGCCCTCCACCCCGACACTGGCGGTGGCGAGGACGGTGTGGTGGCCACTGTAGAAGACATCTTCAAGGTGGTGGTGAACCCTCGCCGCCAGACTGCCGCCATGGTGGGTATACCAGCTCTCTACCCGTACACATGGTTATAGTCACCTCGACTCTGAATGTTGTAATGAAAATGATAATAGTATTGATAATAATAATAATGATAATGATATTAATAATAATAATAATAATAATAGTTATTATTATTATTATTATTATCATAATTATTATTATTATTATTATTATTATTATTATTATTATTATTATTATCATTACAATGATAATAATGACGATATAATAATAATAATGATAATAATATTGATAATAATCTAGACTGTACCCTTTTTTTTGGAAACGGAATGGTCATAGTAGGGGAAGGTTAGTATTGAAATCTAAGAGTAAGTTAACGAGTATACTGTACAGGTGGATGGGTTTTGTGGAGTCTATTGAGGCGTATTCTGGAAACGTGGTTTTGGTGCCTTATATTTCCCCCTTTGCAGACTGGGGAGGTGTATGTAAGGCTGATGTTAGTCAAGGGAATGAAAAGTAGCTGAACTAAGCTGAGCATTGTTCATTGTGTACATCACTGGATGATGGTTTGGACGTTCTCTTTCCCATAGGTATCAGGCTCCGTAGGAACTAAGGATGTTCTGTGTTTGTTCTGGTGTCCAGGTCTTGTATATGTCTATCGTTTGTGTCATTATTATCCTCCAACCTTTGTTTTGTTTCTATAAAGTGTGTGCCTAGAGGCTTAATATCTGGTTGTCCATGTTGTTCTTCAGTGGGTTTTTTTTTGTGTGTGTGGTTAATGGCGAATCGTTGAGCACTATTTTGTATCCTGTGAAGTAGTTTCAGTACGCGAGTTTAGAAGGCGAGATGTGTGGGTACAGAAGACTAGTAGGTAAAGATAAGTATAATCGTATAGTTTTTACACCAGGCGTAATTTTTGCCTCTCTGGAAGGTGGCAAAATCTGTACTGATTGTTCAGGACCACTTTTCCTCGGGTGGTTCTGTGGTTTATGTCATCTGTAACAAACTTGGCAACGTTAGTGTGTGACCAGGATTTTGCATCTCTCCGGATGCGTTTTCCCTCTATGGTATTACCCTATGGGTTTGGTCATCTTAGAGCCATGGTGGTGAATTGCTCAATGTTCGTTTTGCATGTATTGCTCACATTGCCAGATTGTACCGTGTAAGGGACGGACATACGTAGACATTAGATTTATTTAAAGCATATTGCATCAGTTCGTTCTTAAAAACGAATTCTTTGAGAATTTTAGAAAATGACACCTCAGCAGCTGTGGGTCAGGGTGGGTCTGGTAACTGTTCCAATATGTGTGGTGTGCCTGAACTGTGGTAGTGGAGGATGGACATGAGTAATGGTGATGATGGTGCCCTGTTGATATGGGCCATTTGAGGCTGCCAGTGTTGTCGTGTTGGATAAGATCATGGTACTAGTGACTCGCTCGGTGATGCGAGCTTGTGATGCCTCAGCTGGAGCAGTGGTGGTGGTGGTGGTTTGTTTCTTAAAGAGTCACAGTTGAAGTAGATGGTCCCTCTGGTGGTGATGGCTGGGCCTACCGACTGGCACGTGTTGTGTGTCATACAGACCCTAGGCATGGCCGGGGCTCTGGTGGCATGCAGTTGATCCTGTGTGGGGCGGTGTTGATGCCTCGGGTTGTCGGGCAAGGTGTTGACTCTCACGATCAGTAAGACGATGCCAGGTGGATGTGTACGTCTGACTCTGTCGCTCAGAATAAGGTTGAGTTAGTGTCCCGTTCTCTCCAGCGGACGAGACGCTGCTACAGTTGATTTATTTGCCACCCCACGTGCTGTACCCAGCCACCCCACGTGCAGTACCCTGCCACCCCCCGTGCAGTACCCTGCCACCCCACGAGCTATACTCTGCCACCCCACGTGCTATACCTTGCCTCCCACGTGCTGTACTCTGCCTCCCCTCGTGCTATACTCTGTCACCCCACGTGCTGTACCCTGCCACCCCACGTGCAGTACCCTGCCACCCCACGAGCTATACTCTGCCACCCCACGTGCTATTATACCTTACCACCCCACGTGCTATACCCAGCCACCCCACGTGCTATACACCGCTACTCCACGTGCTATAGCCTGCCACCCCAAATGCTATACCTTACCACCCCACGTGTTATACCCTGCCACCCCACGTGCTGTACACCGCTACTCCACGTGCTATATCCTGCCACCCCACGTGCTATACCCTACCACCCCACGTGCTATGCCCTGCTACCCCATGTGCTATACCCTGCCACCCCACGTGCATATCAAATAGAAATTATTCAAACCTTTACAGTCAGCCAGGTTTGTCACACCTCAGGTTTGTCGTGTGTTCAACGTCCTTCCGGAATGTTGCCTGTTGTCTGCATCTTGATCATATTCCATGTCACTTGGCTCAGTGACGTAGCTGAACCAGCTTTCTTTCCGTCTCTCTCCTCGCTACACCAGTGCCACCCTTCTACTGAATTCCTTGTTGTACATTTGATGAAATCTCTGACAGTATTGTGCTTCGAGTGTAGAAATCCTTGTAGTATTATCCCCCGAAGAAGTCATTTACGTCAGTGAAGTTGCTTCATATAGCTTTTGGTTTAGCTTCTTAGCTTCCTGTGTTTCCTTGATAGACGTATGTGAACAGTTGAGTATCGGGTGCTCAGTGTCTCGTACGGCTGGCACCATAGCTGATACCTTCTGTCACCAGGTTGTTGTCGTACGTGGGTGGTTATGGGATCCAGTACTGATGGTGTAGAAGCTCCGATGGCTCGCATGGTCCTCAGTAACATGATGGTTGAGGAAGTTATAAAGGCACTCTCAGGACTTCATCCTCCGTGTTTCACTTATCACAAGCAGACCCGAGTGCTCCCACACCTTCTCTAATGGTGAACATCACCAGGCTGCCTGCTGCCCCGTCACCAGACTTCATCTTGTACCATTACTAGGCTGCCTCCTGCCCCATTACCAGACTTCATCTTGCACCACCACCAGGCTGCCGCCTGCCTCACCATCAGGCTGCCTCTTGCACCATCACCAGGCTTCATCATGCCCCATCACCAGACTGTCACCTGCACTATCACCAGGCTGCCTCCTGCCCCATCACCAGGTTGCCTTGCCCCATCACCACGCTTCCACATGCCCCGTCACCAGGCTGTCTCCTGCCCCATCACTAGGCGGCCTCTTGCCTCATCCTGGTAATGCCACCGTGGGCTATCAGTACTAGTGGATATTACAACTAGTTCATCAGATTTTCCAGCCGGTTGTACATTGTTAGGTTGGTACCACAGGCTTCACGTACTGTGATCATTCCCAGTACAAACTGAACATAGATATTCCCTCTCATTATGCGCACTGTCGTTTCAAAATTCCTCGACACTTCATATGTTACTGTCATTCCCTTGTGTCATACCTTGCACCCACTGGCTGTCTGTTGTGCCTCCTATATGTTCTTAGAACGTTTCTTCTGTTGAACTATGTCTGTTAACTTCTTTATCCTCGTCTGTCTGTCTTCTATCACTGGCACTCCTTAAGATGACACTGTTCCAGACGCTCATTATGAGCATCAGTTTACGTTTTGTTCGAATTTAGTAGCTTTGAAGGATGCAGTCCCCATGTAACTCTTCCTAGCCTTGGGCCCAACTCTGATTTCTTTCTTATATCCCTATTACCAATGTACTCAAGCATTGCACAGTCGCTTCTCCCAGTGAGAGCACCATTACTAATGTTACAACTTTTCTTGATGTATACATATACGAGATTCACAGATAATGTTGTCAGGATAACAGGGTATTTTTCCTATGACAGAAAAAAATTGATCAAGAGGACGAACTCTCCGGGGATAAGGCGCAAGAGGCTGCGAAGGAGGTGGACAATTATCTAGGGGAGTGGCTGCAGCTGTTTCCCAAGGAATCTGAGAACGCCCTCACCAAAAAGCTGCAGTACGTATCCAAGGAAGACGACGAGCACATCGGGGAATGGCTCCAGCACTTACCCCAAGACGCCCAGGACTACCCAGGCGGCTGGGTCATCAGCAACTCGCGGCAGGATATCAACTACCCGAATGCCGACCTGCAGCTCTTCCCTAAGAAAGTGGAGGCTCCTCCCGGCGGGTGGCGGCAAAAGTCTTCCGAGGGTCAGGTCCGCGCGGGCGAAGGGACGGAGCGCTTACCAGCGAGTGTCAGCGGAACTCCTGGCGAATGGCTTGAACGATCCCCTCAAGGGGCGGAGGGTTTTGACCCTGGGACACCGCAAAGGCCCCACCCGTTGGCTGAGAGTTATGGTGACTGGAGTCAAAAGTACAGAACCACCTTGCCAGAGGGCTACAGGAGGAAGACATTGCAAAATCCCCGTAGAGCGGCAGAGTACCACGGAAGCACGCGACGGAAACTCCCCAGAGATGCCGACAGCTTTCAACGCTGGACAATGCAGTATCCGCCCAAATTACCGGACAACCATCCCCTCCGGTCGTTACAGTATCCGTCCAACGCAGCAGAAATTTCCCCCGGTAGACTGCTCCAACACCCCCGCGAAATGCCAGAAAACCAGGCGAGGAGAATGTCCAGGTATGGCTCCAGAAAAGATCGAGATATGTCGCTCAAGAGTTTGAAGCGAGACGCGCGGGAGAAGTGTGAGCAGGAGAGTGAGGAGCTGCCTTGCAGCGTGCAGCAGTTGATGTTCTCAGAGGAGACCATCCTTTGATACTGTCTCAGGTGATAAACCTCAGGTGATAGACCTCAGCACTTAACTAGGCTACATTCTTGCCTAGCAGTATAATGCAGTGTAAATAACATCGCTTGTCTTAAGTTAATCATTTGAGTCCATGTTTCTGATCTTAAAGCCAGTACGCAACCACTGATTAGATGGACACCGATTCATTATAGCAGAATCCCATTTATTTTTTTTTATATCGTGGATGGTGTGATGTTCTCATACAGAGACGGAGGTATCTATGTTATATATAATCATCATTGATAACTTCAACGTCTTACTCTGACTTCACAACAGATTTTTGCCCTGAAAGCAACAAATCTCTGCAATTTGCTAAGACAGTACGGTGTCTATGGGAAACAAATTGTATTTGAACGGTTTGGCTTTGTGAAAATGATTGCAACAGTTTCCCCATTTTATCACTTTAAGAGCCTTATAATCTTTTTTATATGTAATTATTTTATACTTTAAAAGCATTATGATTTTATATGTAATCATTTTATCCTAGCTAGAATATTATAATTTTAAATGTAATTATTTTATCCTAGCTAAAACAATTTTTTTATGTAATTATTTTATCTAGCTAAAACATTTTTATTTTTATATGTAATTATATTATCCTAGCTAAAACATTATAATCTTTTTTATGTGTAATTATCCTAGCACCTCTTCACAGAGGACTGTGGCTAGCTAGAAATTCCCGACTGTATTTGATTTTTCGTGTGCGGTAATATAAGGTTTACACTGTTTGGAAGATAAAACCGTCAGTGTCGTTTCATTCCCATCCTTAAGTAACTGTTGCCCAAAATCTAGAGTATATATCCAAATCACCGTGCGTATGAAAGACATTGTTAAAGGAAATGCAAATGGCTGACCAGGACTTTGGTCTATCACGGATCTAAATGTGTAGCATAGTCATCATCTGTCCTGACCACAACCTGCAATTACCAGGAGAGTGTACGTAAATCTATATATCAAACAATACACACTAACCTCGAGTAACCACGGGCTACTCTAGGCCAGGGCCCAAATGGGTTTGGATCCTTGTTGCGGCAGTTGGCCCAAACTCAACCCGGGTTTTCATTCTCGAGGAATGGCTACCTGGCTTACGAGTGTGTGTGAATTGTTATATGCACGTAGGAGTAAAGACGTGGCACATATACATGTACAGGGTTAAGATATTGGACAACAAATGTGTTAAGTAGAAATCGCATACAATGTCGCTTTCCAGTACCCACATCACTACCGCCACATTATCACTTGCCTCCCACACACGTCATTACCGCCACACATTCACATACCGCCCGTACAGAACACGCCGCCACACACACACACCTCTTTACCTACCCTCCACACAACACACCTCCCTCCTACCTACACACATATCGCTAGTGTCGCCTTCTCCCTCTCCAAGCCTCTATCTTTTTTTATTACTGTATCTGTAACGTGATTGAGTAAAATTTGGGTAAATTGAACTTTCATGTATACAGCTGTTCTGTAACTGGTGACAATTTTGTAGGTAAAATTATGCAATGTCCCAAGGTATTTGAAGAATATATTCTTCATACCCAGATCACCCAAGTTCTCGAATTTCTTATTATTGTTCTTTTCCTTTACTTATGACCTTTATTCCTGTAGGAGTTAGGTCACCAGACACCTGCTGAGCCTTGATTTATATCCACTTTCTTATTAATTTTCCTTTTCTCAAAATAGATTTTAGGGATATTTTCCTCCCACCATACCAGTTGTTACACAAAGAAGCTATGTTGAAAAAAATTAAGTAGTACCATGTTTAGTAGATGGTAATAAACTTATGCGAATTACTTAAGTTATAGCAAGAGCTGGCGTCATTTATGATCAATGATCCCAGAGGACTAGCAGTTCGATAGTCAGATTGCTGGTTTAGACTTGGTCTTCCCAGGCTGTCATTGCGCGCCACCACACCAAACCACAGTCAAGTTTCAGCAGTTGTTCGTGCTGGTCGTGACGTCTAGTTAGCTTAGCTGACTTTTTGCATCCCCCCCATCTTATTGGTGCTTTTTGTTTGTTGAAGGTGTTGGACGTTATTGGTACGTCTAATAATTCCATACTACAGATTACTCTGGAATGTTGTTGCTCGAGGTGACCGACCGTAGGAGAAGTCAACCCAGCATGTACGCCCGGCCCACTTTGAGACACTTTACTGGTAAGTTGTTTGGTTGTACTTTTTAAAAAAAACCATATGTATATTTTTTCAACCCCATTGTCTGGGGTGGTATGCTACCCCAGATCATGGGGCGTTGCCCCACTAGGATGGATACCCGTAATCCATCCACTGCTCCCGTAGCGGGTAGTGGTGGTAATGACCGTAACATATATATGTGTTGATAACCGTAATGCGCAGTTTGTACTAATTCATGCGACTGGATCGACGACTTTGGCCTCTCAATCCCTTCCTGATCAGGAAAGTTATTGATGGTTAGGCTGGAGCCGTCGAGACGGTTCGGAAGCTGGCAAGTCGACGAATTAGTTGGCGGACCTTCTAAAGCTGAACAGATTCCATACTCATGATGTTGCCTCAATCCCAGTGTCCATGAATTCCTGCAGGGGTTATCTTCTGTCCAGACCTCATGGATATGGCGGAGGAGGACATCATAAAGGAATTATCAGACGAGGATATCGCCGCCCTATACATTACCAAATTTGTTAATGGCGTTCGAACGACGCAGGAACAATTTGATAAACGTAACGTTTGGAAAATCTAGGTTACAAGGAACAATTGCTGTGCGATACATGTCAGGTTCGACCCTACATCCCAAACCCTTTAAGATCTTGCAAGTACCAGTTTCATGGTCACCCCGAGAAATCCTGAACTCTGTCAGCAAGATGTACGGCAGAACGGTCGTTGTGTGAGGGAAAGTTGAAAAAGCATGAAACTCTAATTAAATAAAAGATATGAAAATCCGTACCTTGTATATCAAAGAGAATCAAAATGTTCTATTTAAATCTAGTAGTCCCTAAAAGAGTATAGCTAAGAAACTGATTACCTCGATAAAAAACGGGTTTATAATAGCTTCTTGGTGGTGAATTTCTGCAAGTCTTTTAATATCTGGTTGTTTCAAAAATGAATTTAACCTAAATCTAAACTAATGCAGATAATCGGAGGAATAAGCTTCTGGTTATTTAACTAGGCAAGTTGTTATGGTGACAATTGAATTTATTCAAACTAGGCTTAGAAGTAATGTTAATAAAATGTCTAAACTAAGAGATAGTGAGATGTTAAAATGTCTAAACTAAGAGATAGCGAGTCATCGATATGTGTGTAATCTTTTTCTGTACTATGGAACTTTAATCGTAAATCTGACTATATTAGTAACAATGATTTTGAGCGTAATGAATTCTTTGTGAATTGAAAAACATAGTAAGAAAGAAAGTAACCTTTGTGATAATTATTAGGTACAGTAAGGAACTCGGCAAATATGAGTTCTACTTGTTTATCAAAAACAAGTTTTACTGAAATTTATGTAAAGTCTAGCCTAGCCTGCCCATTGACATGGTAGTTTTACGGCCGCGGTAGTATGGGCGTGCTAAGGAAGCAGAGTAACTTGTCCTTTAATTGGGGACTGGTATGAACGGCTATGCAAAAGATTGACTCTATTGTAAACTTTGAAATTAACATATAAGGTAAAAAGAATTAAATAGTATAGGGGGACGATAAGACCCTATAAATCTTTCTTTTGGGCTGTAAGTCTTAGAAATTAGTTATACATCTTGAATTACTGTTTGAAACATTTTGCTGGGGCGACAGAAATATAATAAACTGCTTCGGTTTATTAGTTTCATTTTGTAAGTATAAAGACCCTTCTTTGAAGATGTCCAAGTTAATTTTGGGGTAACAGCGTAATCTTTGAGAGTCCATATAGAAAAGAAGGGTTGCGACCTCGATGTTGAATCAAAAGATCCTTTATGGTGCAAAAGTTATTTTAGGAGGTCTGTTTGACCTATAAATCTTTACATGATTTCAATTCAAACTGGCATGAGCCAGGTCAGTTTTTATCTCCTGTTGAATTAGTCAGTCCTTAGTATGGAAGGATGAGAGAACTGATATCATTTTTATGAATTTGACTTACTTTGGCAGAATGTATGCATCCGGTCTAACTCTATAGAACTTAAGGTCTATAAGGTAATAGGGAAACCCTATCTCTAGGTTCATTAATTATTACCATCGCAGTTGGAAAGCATGTTATAATTTGCGTCTTGGTCGCCTTAGCTTTTGTTACGTTACGAGGGGCCTAATAATGTGGGATTCGTTGGAATTTTGCTGCCATTTTCAGACGTTAAATTATTTAGTGAAGAGCAAACCTCTCCGACCTTCTCCATTTTTTTTTTTATATTATGTATCGCTAGTATTTAGAGTTATAGTTTCTTTAGTAGGTTGGTCAGTTCTACCTTATGAAGCTTGGAGTGATAAGCTATAATGCAGAAGCTTTTTTGTGTGTGTTGTTTAGATTTAGTTTATCATAAGGGCTGGTTGATCTAATAGAAAATACCCTCATTTGGGTAGACAACGAGATGTGACCCCCAAGTAATTCGAACCAGGATAGTCTAGCTTTTTTTTTTTTTAAGGTTTTTGTTCTTATCTAGGAGATTTAATTTAGAGCTTTTTAGTCTATCAGATTTGATTTTTTTTTTTTATTTACTTTACCTTTAAGGGGTGTCTGGTTGGCTTGTTTGGCAGACACAGATTGAACACCTTTTGATTTCGCTGAGGGGGAGTCGAACCTTGCATGTGTCTGGGTTCAATACAGAATATAGTGAAGAGGGATTTTGCTTGGATTTTTATGTAGGAATAGAGAAGAATCTTGTTGATAAGAATGCCTTTTAGGTTGATGATTTTGTTCGGTAACCTTTTCAGGTTCTCTCTCCATATCAAGTAGTGTTGATTTTTGAGTACGTGGTACGCTTCCTCGCCTCGTTTCCAGTACGATGAAAAGTATCAATGGCTGAATGGGCACTGGTGTTGATATCGGGTGAGCAGGAATGTAATTGTCTGGAATTCCTAAAAGGTACGGATTTAGTAATGATTATGACTAAGGATGATACATAACTGCAAATCCCGCTAAATCTTTGAACTGAAAATGTGTGAAAGGGTACTTTGTCAGGTTGTCTACAGAAGCCTAGTGCATATCCTGATCCACTTTCGTGGAAGAAAATTATATGTACGAAGGATAAACCAAAAATTACAAATTGTAATTAGAAATGGGGCGTGAACACACGTGTAAGAGTAGCATTTCTTACCAAAAATCTCCCCCAAATCCAGTGAGCGAAGTCGGTGCCAATATATTTGTAATAACTGTTGCCCCTCAAAAGGACATTTGTCCTTGGAGTAAAACCTAACCCAGGAAGACCATAGCCATCGTTGTAAATAGAACTATAACTCCAGTTATTCATACTTCGGTGAATGGGAAAGATCCGTAGCAGATCCCTAGTCCGACATGAATATACAAGAAAGAAGAATGATTCCCCGTTGGTGTGTTTATATCTTACTTTCTCTTCTTAAGTTTCGTTTTTTTTTTTTTATGTAATCTTAAAGAGTAGACTGATCCCTACTTTTATCTTAGTCTTAGGATGGGAGTTACCCGCCGGAACGTGGTAGGGCCAAGAACAAACAAGAAATTGGCATTCGTTCACCACCTCTCAAATTGTCATGTTTAATACACCGAAACCACAAACCCCAGTCAATAAGCAAGTCCCACAGAGTCTGTGGTTCCCCATAAACGGCTTTCTATATTCCCTGGTTCAGCTTCATGAGTTTTACCTAAAAACATAACCATGTAATAAACCTATTTTCTTTTGTTTTGTTCCTATAGATTTGTGTCGTTTTTGAAATAACTGTTTAGTCATGGATGGACAGTACTCGACAGAGGAAAACGTCAGTATGTTATGTGACAAAGGCATCCCGGCTTAGGCTACTCCGTGTGGCCTCGGCTAGAAAAAGAAACTAAAGGTGATTATAGGGTTTCTGAAGGAAGCGTATGGCACATTACCTTGAGAAGCATTATACTGACAGCTTAGTGGGGAAGGGTAAGTACTTGGAAAAACTGTTAAGGAATTGCAAAGCTTGAAGAAAAAGATCAGGAACCATAGGAGGAGCATGATACTAGGCTGGAGGTGTAGCGAGGGTCGGCTGTAAGTCATCAGTTGTTTGTCGGGGTCCTGGATATCCAGATCAAGGAGTGAGAAGTGGATTAATAGGGGAACCGCCATCTGCTGGTGTTGAGGAAAAATGTGAGCGAGAGCCAGTTTTAGATAAGCCACCAAAGCTAACACTTATTTGGAAATGAGTTTCAGGGCGTTATTATAGCAAGGTTCCTTAAAGCTGGGAGATACTGAAGATCAATCCAGAGATGAGAGCAGTACTATTCTAGGAAGGGGAAACGAACGTTATCGGGAAGACAGTGTGGAAGAAAGAAGAGTGATGAAAATGTTAAGATGGATTTTGGGTCATACCGCTGTGGAAAACAACAGGGTAATAATTACGCCTAAGATTTGATTTAGGTTAGAAATATTGCAGAGGACGGAAAAGTGCCATTACGGGGTATGTGCGAAGACAAAGAAATACTAAAAGCAGCAGACCAGTGAGCCCTTCTGAGGCAATTTGTGTTGGTGGATTAGATTATAGAAGTGAAGATCAGTGTGGTTAGAGGCACAAACATGATTTAAGGAGGAATGTTTGTAAACTTTTTACGCAACAAAAGAGACAATATCAGTCGTGGACTTAAAAGTATTTGTAGCGTCAATTACGTATCTATGAAGCAGCTTTTAGCTGCTCTTGTTGGTGGATCATCATGTTGATAAAAATGTACTGTGCCTCATCGAAGGAAAACGTTTACAAATGAAATCAGACAAACCTCGCTTTTAATAGGTGCTTAGATCGAGACATCCTTTGATAATCTTCAATAACTATCAAATCACCACTAAACCCTCCCTTTTTTATGTTAAATTTCAAGTCATCTAGTCAGCTCTCGTACGATTTGTCTTATTCTGAGAACCATGTAGGTAATTTGCTGCTGTACTTTATTGTCTGTCACTTTAAGTAGGTTGATCTAAAGATGAACACAGAGTGAGTTGGGGGACACACCAGTGCATTGCCCCGTCTCTTGGACCTGAATTTGAATGCCCTATTTATGAAAGCCTGAATTTTAACCTATTTTTCTGTCTACGCACTGCTTACTTGGATTTAGGTCAACGGAGATTATGACACCTAAGCCTCTTTCCTTTACCTTTGTAGCTCAACAGCCATCTCTTTTTCACTGCTGGTGTGAAAACTTTAATCGACGTTGGGATTCTTTTGTCACTGTCAGCCCAGTATTTCAGTTTGTCTCAGCTTATAGCTGTAGATGTCCGTTTTCCAATGTAGCCTTATTTCCCACCTTACTACTGTCTGCCAGTATTGATCACTTACGGCGTAGCCCTTATCAATATCATCTATATAGATGAGAAAATGAACTGCTCACGAGACTGATCCTTGGATACACCACTTGACAAGCTTTACCATTCTCTGGCTTGACCGTAAATCATTATTCAGTTTACAGCCTAACATTATTATTACAACCCATTTAAACCACGTGAATTAGCTGTTGCTGGCAATCTCTGATGCAGAACTTTATCATATGCTTTTTGAAAATCTAGTTCGATGACATCTACTTTACTTTCGTCATACATGTTGATCATATAATAAAGAAAGCGAGCAGATTTGTCGGACTGACGAACCCTGGAAACCATGATCATCGTTGAAGAAGTGTTGATCCTTTAGAAGGTTTAGTTTTGATACAATGATTGATTCGTCCTTGTATGGAGTACTGCTCTCACATCTGGGGTGGTCCCTTATTTGACAGAGTCGAGTCCAAAGCAATCCGACTTTTAAACTGTTACAGACTAACTTGCAAACTTAATTCTCTTACCCTACGCCGCAATCTTGGTTCACTTTCCTCCTCCTATAGGTATTACTTTGGTTTTCGCTCCCGGGTGTTGGCTGCTCGTGTGTCCCTACCACAAGCTAGCTAGGCACTCAATACTCGGCAAGCTGCTGCGTCACATGATTGCTGTGCGGCCATTGGCAACTCAAGGGAGGGCCATTTAAGAATCGTTTCTTTACTCCTCGAAGCTTTGGAACTCTCTGCTCTCTCGTGTCTTACCTAACAATAACTATGATCTGGCATATTTCAGAGGACAGGTCTTTTTCCCTCTCGTAATCCTCTGTATTTCAATTAAGGCCCGGCCTTGATGTGGACTTTTGTCCGTGACTGGAGCTTCCAGCGTTAAGAAAAAAAGAAAAAAAAATAGTGATCCCATAGGTTTCCCAGTTGTTGGCGCTAAACTCGTTGAATAGTAGATTCCGGGCAGAGACCTACTACATATTTTGAACATCGAAGTCACGTTGACATCTTCCAGTCTTCTGGAATTTTCTCCGCTGCAGGTGATCAATGGAGAAGACAAGGTTAGGCTTTATCATTTTTAGCTGTTTTTTGTTTTTCTATGATAGGACTAATCAGAACCTGCTGCATATTTATTTTCATTTAATTCATGAAGGTGTATGATGTTAAAAATGGATGTGGAACGAATTGTATCATCAATGATATCTATACAAGAGATTTAAAATCTTTGCCATGGGTTCATTGTCGTGAACTAACCACCGTTTGCTGTTATCACTGAACCAGGTATCGGGATGGGGACACTCTTAACTCTTGACATACCTATATATTATGCTCTTGGTTTCTTTGCTATTTTCGGCTATATGTGCTTTACTGATGTTACATCGGTTTCGTTCATTGCTCTTCTCTATTTTAAAATTTCGCTATTTTGGCCGAGTTCAAGAAATAACCTGCTACTACCCTCTAGCACATACTGTGTAGAGTGATTGGTAGGAGCACGGCATGTGTGAGGGAACAGGTGGACAGACGTGGCAGTTGGGTGAGAGGTGGGACGGACGAGAGAAATAAGGGATGGAAACCGTGTAGCCGGGAGACCTGAGCGTCTGGGAATTTGACGAAGTTGGGCTAAGCTCTCCAGCTCGACAAAACCTCTTTCCCCGGCAGTAGGCATCCCTGACCTCTGGTGTCAAGATGGTTTTTTCAGCTACACCAGGGCACCGTCACCGCTCCTGGTGGCACGAAGCTCTTCGGGAGTAACATCAATAAGAACAAACTTGCTTATAAGACAAAATTTTAATTGACCAGAAAGTGTTCCTTTGTTCTTTTTAGGTTAGGGTGAAAATCGAGATTTGAACTCTTGCACATATCGGTTCAAGCAATGTGACTTGGACTTTGAATTTCAGGGATCATGTCACATGGTAAGCCATTTTAAGCAGGGTGTCGTACAGGCTTCAAGATAACGTAACTCGGATATCACAGACGTATCTTCACTGAAGAGAACGCCTTTCTTGCATACTGTCCAAGTAGAATTCATGAATTGCAGAGGTCCCTGATCCTCTCTTTTTTCGTCTGCCTTTTTTTTTTTTGCTTAATAGTTTGTGCATAGTGCCATTGTACAAAGGCAAAGGGGATAAGAGTGAGTGCTCAAATTACAGAGGTATAAGTTTGTTGAGTATTCCTGGTAAATTATATGGGAGGATATTGATTGAGAGGGTGAAGGCATGTACAGAGCATCAGATTGGGGAAGAGCAGTGTGGTTTCAGAAGTGGTAGAGGATGTGTGGATCAGGTGTTTGCTTTGAAGAATGTATGTGAGAAATACTTAGAAAAGAAAAATGGATTTGTATGTAGCATTTATGGATCTGGAGAAGGCATATGATAGAGTTGATAGAGATGCTCTGTGGAAGGTATTAAGAATATATGGTGTGGGAGGAAAGTTGTTAGAAGCAGTGAAAAGTTTTTATCGAGGATGTAAGGCATGTGTACGTGTAGGAAGAGAGGAAAGTGATTGGTTCTCAGTGAATGTAGGTTTGCGGCAGGGGTGTGTGATGTCTCCATGGTTGTTTAATTTGTTTATGGATGGGGTGGTTAGGGAGGTGAATGCAAGAGTTTTGGAAAGAGGGGCAAGTATGAAGTCTGTTGGGGATGACAGAGCTTGGGAAGTGAGTCAGTTGTTGTTCGCTGATGATACAGCGCTGGCGGCTGATTCATGTGAGAAACTGCAGAAGCTGGTGACTGAGTTTGGTAAAGTGTGTGAAAGAAGAAAGTTAAGAGTAAATGTGAATAAGAGCAAGGTTATTAGGTACAGTAGGGTTGAGGGTCAAGTCAATTGGGAGGTGAGTTTGAATGGAGAAAAACTGGAGGAAGTGAAGTGTTTTAGATATCTGGGAGTGGATCTGGCAGCGGATGGAACCATGAAAGCGGAAGTGGATCATAGGGTGGGGGAGGGGGCGAAAATTCTGGGAGCCTTGAAGAATGTGTGGAAGTCGAGAACATTATCTCGGAAAGCAAAAATGGGTATGTTTGAAGGAATAGTGGTTCCAACAATGTTGTATGGTTGCGAGGCGTGGGCTATGGATAGAGTTGTGCGCAGGAGGATGGATGTGCTGGAAATGAGATGTTTGAGGACAATGTGTGGTGTGAGGTGGTTTGATCGAGTAAGTAACGTAAGGGTAAGAGAGATGTGTGGAAATAAAAAGAGCGTGGTTGAGAGAGCAGAAGAGGGTGTTTTGAAATGGTTCGGGCACATGGAGAGAATGAGTGAGGAAAGATTGACCAAGAGAATATATGTGTCGGAGGTGGAGGGAACGAGGAGAAGAGGGAGACCAAATTGGAGGTGGAAAGATGGAGTGAAAAAGATTTTGTGTGATCGGGGCCTGAACATGCAGGAGGGTGAAAGGAGGGCAAGGAATAGAGTGAATTGGAGCGATGTGGTATACCGGGGTTGACGTGCTGTCAGTGGATTGAATCAAGGCATGTGAAGCGTCTGGGGTAAACCATGGAAAGCTGTGTAGGTATGTATATTTGCGTGTGTGGACGTATGTATATACATGTGTATGGGGGTGGGTTGGGCCATTTCTTTCGTCTGTTTCCTTGCGCTACCTCGCAAACGCGGGAGACAGCGACAAAGCAAAAAGAAAAAAAAAAGTTTGTGTTGAGAACCTTCTTGGTTGGTAAGCTCGAGTGTGTTGTGAACCCTATTGATAAGTTCGAATGTGTTGTGAACGTTATTGATGGGTAAGTTCGAGTGTGTTGTGAACCTTCTTGATGGGTAAATTTGAGTGTGTTGTGAACCTTCTTGATGGGTAAGTTCGAGTGTGTTGTGAACCTTCTTGATGGGTAAGTTCGAGTGTGTTGTGAACCTTCTTGATGGGTAAGTTCGAGTGTGTTGTGAACCTTCTTGATGGGTAAGTTCGAGTGTGTTGTGAACCTTCTTGATGGGTAAGTTCGAGTGTGTTGTGAACCTTCTTGATGGGTAAGTTCGAGTGTGTTGTGAACCTTCTTGATAGGTAAGTTCGAGTGTGTTGTGAACCTTCTTGATGGGTAAGTTCGAGTGTGTTGTGAACCTTCTTGATGGGTAAGTTCGTGTGTCGTGAACCTTCTTGATGGGTAAGTTCGAGTGTGTTGTGAACCTTCTTGATGGGTAAGTTCGAGTGTGTTGTGAACATTCTTTGATGGGTAAGTTCGTGTGTCGTGAACCTCTTGATAGGTAAGTTCGAGTGTGTTGTGAACCTTCTTGAGGGTAAGTTCGAGTGTGTTGTGAACCTTCTTTGATGGGTAAGTTCGTGTGTCGTGAACCTTCTTGATGGGTAACTTCGAGTGTGTTGTGAACCTTCTTTGATGGGTAAGTTCGTGTGTCGTGAACCTTCTTGATGGGTAACTTCGAGTGTGTTGTGAACCTTCTTTGATGGGTAAGTTCGTGTGGCGTGAACCTTCTTGATAGGTAAGTTCGAGTGTGTTGTGAACCTTCTTGAGGGTAAGTTCGAGTGTGTTGTGAACCTTCTTTGATGGGTAAGTTCGTGTGTCGTGAACCTTCTTGATGGGTAACTTCGAGTGTGTTGTGAACCTTCTTGAGGGTAAGTTCGTGTGTCGTGAACCTTCTTGATGGGTAACTTCGAGTGTGTTGTGAACCCTCTTGAGGGTAAGTTCGTGTGTCGTGAACCTTCTTGATGGGTAACTTCGAGTGTGTTGTGAACCTTCTTGATGGGTAACTTTGAGTGTGTTGTGAACCTTCTTGAGGGTAAGTTCGAGTGTGTTGTGAACCATCTTGATGGGTAAGTTCGAGCAGTGATTTAGTCACATGACTGGGGTTGCAACGGCTATAAACTTTTTTGATCCTTTAATGATAACTCATACCACACACTCCCACTGTCTTCCCCGTCGCCAGGACCTCATTTCACTTCACCCACTTGAGCCTAACGCCCGTAACCCTCCGACACTTCCCAGTTATCAGACGCCCCACCCTCACCCTCACCCAACCCTCACCACAGTACCACAACACTCTCTTCCTATACATTACATCACCACTACACGTTTTCAAACTCATTCTTCATACATCACCATCTGAGTACTCGACTGGTTCCTCGATGAATCACCTCTGATTAATCTCTTTGTACCTTCTAGTACATCATCTGACCTCAGTAAACATTCTTCGTACATTCGTACACATCTAGTAATCAGTGTTTCCTCTGGTACATTCGTGTCGGAACACTTCTTCATAACTTCAATGTAACCACGAGGTAAATCGTGTGTCTGAACCTCGTGCGAATCGATGTGTTCGAACATCACCCAGTACACTTCTTTTATATCACCTTACCCTGAGTACATTCATGTGTGTGACCCATCTTGATCGGTACAGTTCAGCACGATTTTCCTATACTTCTCCAAGGTACCAAACTATCTTCCTGATATCACACAGTACCACACTCTCTTCCTACTCAGACCCAGTACCACACCATCTTCCTACCACCGTACCACACTCTCTCCTAACACACTCACTCCACGTACACAACACACTATCTTCCCATACATCACCACAGTACCACAACACTATCTTCCCATACATCACCACAGTACCACAACACTATCTTCCCATACATCACCACAGTACCACAACACTCTCTTCCTATACATCACCACTACCACAGTACCACAACACTATCTTCCCATACATCACCACAGTACCACAACACTATCTTCCCATACATCACCACAGTACCACAACACTCTCTTCCTATACATCACCACTACCACAGTACCACAACACTATCTTCCCATACATCACCACAGTACCACAACACTCTCTT
The DNA here is from genome assembly GCF_036320965.1 of Panulirus ornatus. Lineage (NCBI taxonomy): Eukaryota > Metazoa > Arthropoda > Malacostraca > Decapoda > Palinuridae > Panulirus > Panulirus ornatus. The sequence goes on from NC_092242.1 coordinate 54,442,827, forward strand.
CCTATACATCACCACTACCACAGTACCACAACACTATCTTCCTATACATCACCACTACCACAGTACCACAACACTATCTTCCCATACATCACCACAGTACCACAACACTCTCTTCCTATACATCACCACTACCACAGTACCACAACACTATCTTCCCATACATCACCACAGTACCACAACACTCTCTTCCTATACATCACCACTACCACAGTACCACAACACTCTCTTCCTATACATCACCACTACCACAGTACCACAACACTATCTTCCCATACATCACCACAGTACCACAACACTCTCTTCCTATACATCACCACTACCACAGTACCACAACACTATCTTCCCATACATCACCACAGTACCACAACACTCTCTTCCTATACATCACCACTACCACAGTACCACAACACTCTCTTCCTATACATCACCACTACCACAGTACCACAACACTATCTTCCCATACATCACCACAGTACCACAACACTATCTTCCCATACATCACCACAGTACCACAATACTATCTTCCCATACATCACCACAGTACCACAACACTATCTTCCCATACATCACCACAGTACCACAACACTCTCTTCCTATACATCACCACTACCACAGTACCACAACACTATCTTCCCATACATCACCACAGTACCACAACACTATCTTCCCATACATCACCACAGTACCACAACACTCTCTTCCTATACATCACCACTACCACAGTACCACAACACTATCTTCCCATACATCACCACAGTACCACAACACTATCTTCCCACACATCACCACAGTACCACAACACTCTCTTCCTATACATCACCACTACCACAGTACCACAACACTATCTTCCCATACATCACCACAGTACCACAACACTATCTTCCCATACATCACCACAGTACCACAACACTCTCTTCCTATACATCACCACTACCACAGTACCACAACACTATCTTCCCATACATCACCACAGTACCACAACACTCTCTTCCTATACATCACCACAGTACCACAACACTATCTTCCCATACATCACCACAGTACCACAACACTCTCTTCCTATACATCACCACTACCACAGTACCACAACACTATCTTCCCATACATCACCACAGTACCACAACACTCTCCTTCCTATAACTATCTTCCCATACATCACCACAGTACCACAACACTATCTTCCCATACATCACCACAGTACCACAACACTATCTTCCCATACATCACCACAGTACCACAACACTATCTTCCTATACATCACCACTACCACAGAACCACAACACTATCTCCCATACATCACCACAGTACCAACAACACTCTCTTCCTATACATCACCACTACCACAGTACCACAACACTATCTTCCCATACATCACCACAGTACCACAACACTATCTTCCCATACATCACCACAGTACCACAACACTATCTTCCCATACATCACCACAGTACCACAACACTATCTTCCCATACATCACCACAGTACCACAACACTCTCTTCCTATACATCACCACTACCACAGTACCACAACACTATCTTCCCATACATCACCACAGTACCACAACACTCTCTTCCTATACATCACCACTACCACAGTACCACAACACTATCTTCCCATACATCACCACAGTACCACAACACTATCTTCCCATACATCACCACAGTACCACAACACTATCTTCCCATACATCACCACAGTACCACAACACTATCTTCCCATACATCACACACAGTACCACAACACTATCTTCCCATACATCACCACTACCACAGTACCACAACACTATCTTCCCATACATCACCACAGTACCACAACACTATCTTCCCATACATCACCACAGTACCACAACACTATCTTCCCATACATCACCACAGTACCACAACACTATCTTCCCATACATCACCACTACCGCAGAATCACAACACTATCTTCCCATACATCACCACTACCGCAGAATCACAACACTATCTTCCCATACATCACCACTACCGCAGAATCACAACACTATCTTCCCATACATCACCACTACCGCAGAATCACAACACTATCTTCCCATACATCACCACTACCACAGTACCACAACACTATCTTCCATACATGACCACAGTACCACAACGCTATCTTCCCATACATCACCACAGTGCCACAACACTATCTTCCCATACATCACAACTACCACAGTACCACAACACTATCTTCCCATACATCACCACTACCACAGTACCACAACACTATCTTCCCATACATCACCACAGTACCACAACACTATCTTCCCATACATCACCACAGTACCACAACACTATCTTCCCATACATCACCACAGTACCACAACACTATCTTCCCATACATCACCACAGTACCACAACACTATCTTCCCATACATCACCACAGTACCACAATACTATCTTCCCATACATCACCACTACCGCAGAATCACAACACTATCTGCCCATCCACGACCACTGGGTGCACTAACTTTGCCCCACGTCAGCAAGCCATTTTTGTGCAAGTAAGAAAACAATCAGAACCTAAATTTTGACGTAGCATAGAAAATAGTACCACATAAGATGAGTAAATTTCTGTTTCTTATCGCCATTCCACCTGCGGTGGTCTCCTTCCTGGCGCTCTCGTCCCTCTTCCTCGACACCAACTATCTGATTGGGTGGTTCTTCATAACCATCAGCCTCTTGCATGTGTCCCTCTGGACGATGTTCTACTTGTTCGTGCTCAAGCTGGGTCTGTGGATCCTCCGCCTCGACTTGGCCGAATAGAAGTAGTCCAGAGTCATCTTGGAGGGCCTGAATAAGAACCAAGTAGTAGCTGCCATGACTACTGAACAACCAGCTGACCTAGTTGTGGTGGTCGAGGCCTCGAACATGGAGATGCTCGAGATGGTTAAGGAGTTCACTCCACCTTCGAGTGAGCCACCTACTGTGATATGCTTCTCGCAGAAATGGAAGTCTATGTACTCCTTCTCGCTGTTACCCAACCTGAATATAACGAGCCTAAAACATATGTTCAAGGCCAAGGCAAGCGCGCATCGCTATCTTTCCGTCGCAGAAAATTTCTTCCAAAGAAAATCACTGTTGCTCCAGTGTCTCCAGCATGCTTGGAAGCGTGTGAACGCCTCCACTGGGATGGTCATCATCTTACAGGGCTATGGGATGGACTTTCCGCAGGACTGCGTTGAAATCCTTCGCCAGCAGCACGAGAAGATACCAACAACATGCATCTTGAACAATAGATCCCGTGTCCCACTGGATCACAGCAACAGTAACATGTATTTGGTTGATATTGAAAATGTTGACGAAGTAGCCGTCACAGTAGAACGCTCCACAAGCAGGGCAACCTTAGACTTTTATCCCCTTCAGGGTGAGCATACTGTTGTGGATAAGGTAATACCACCCAAGCTAGTAATCGTGATGGAGGAATCCGAGATCGATATACTTGACCCTATCCTAAAGGCCGTTCAGTTCTGGCCTGAATATCCTCGTCTGGTAATATATTCAGAGAGGTGTGAATTGGTGCACAGCTTCACGCCGAAACCCGGGACTACTCTTATGGATGTTAAGAATATGTGCAAGACCTGGAAAAGGAGATTTTCTCTTCGTCTTCTAAGAAGACATTCTTTGTCATTCACAGCTGTGTCCCAGGCTTGTAATGAAGTTCGGCGCAGACATGGAATGGTGTTGGTACTGCAGAGTCATCAAGCAGAACTGGCAAACGACGCTGTAGACTTCCTGAACAAACAATAGGACATCTGCACTTACGTTTTCAACAGAACCTCGGCCTCAACCTTCACTGATGGCATTGGGTGTTGCTCTCCAAGGGATATTACGCAGATCAAGTGGTTGATGGACAAATATGAATCCATGGCATTTGATGTTAAGATTAATGTTTCTGGCTTCCGCCAGGAGCTTTATTTCATGGCAACAAATGACAAAAGCATCATTACTTTCGAAGGTGCAAATGCAGATGAACCCATCAACGTTCCCGGTGAAGCATGCTTTGTAAACTCGTGGGGCTTCGTGGTCAAAAGCAAGTTAAATCTTACCTTTCTGCCTGGCTCCGACCAAGACAGCGAATGACTTGTCCTGCGCTGCTTCACTTCACCACCCATCGTCGACAGCAACCCCCAACACAGTGTTTGAAACACTCTTGTTGCTTTCGTCGACGGTTTGAGAATGGACGAACTTAGACATTGGTCGAGTTTCATCCCTTCCAATGTCTCACACTCTGTGTTTCTTTATATCTATATGTATATATTTGTATATACTTATTTCGTTTCTAATTATGATTCTATAGGTTTACCCCCTGTATACCACATCGATTCAATTCATTACACCCCTTTGTAGACTTCTCACCCTTACAGGGTCGACGAGAGTAACGATATCTCACACTGAAACGTTAGAAGGATCGTACTTGATGACATGATCCGCTCCTCTGCTCTTATTTGCAGAGCGGTGTTCATTAGGCAGAACTGTAGGTGTTGCAAGTACTGAGGAGAGATACTGTTTGTACGTCTGTTGATGCTGGACGTGAGTAGCTCTCGTCAGGGAGGCGGAGCAGCTTCTCTTGGCCTCTGGCAACACTCCTTCATTATCCAACACAACTACCACCACAGCTTACCCTCACTCAATCTGCCGGTCCTTTTCACGGTACCAGACATTACCAGACATTGGTCAGTCCCAGAGTGACAAATTCGATGGCCCGTGAGTTATAGTCAGGTGCGCTGCCACTATTAGTGTGCTTGGGGTAGTCTTCCGGGGTCTTCTGTCCCCAGAGCCCGAGCTGGGTCCAGGCTGGAGTATACCAAAGGGTACACGTTTCCTGGACTGTCACCTGTGAGGTCCTTCAGCCCCGTTCAATGATGTTTGTGGCTCCTGGCCACACCCTGACAATGACCTACGTCTCGCTGAAGATTATGTTGTCATGTACCGACAACCAGTTTGTTACACCAGCTGCAGTTATCAGTGAGTCGTATATTACAAACAGTCCGGTTGTTACACCAGCTGAGGTTTTCAGTGCATTGCACGCCGCTTGATACACCACCTGAGGATGTCACTCTGTCACAAGCCTTATGTTACACCAGTTGTGGTTGTCCGTATATCACAAACCTCACCCAAGAACCGTGTCGCATGAGCTATAAGAACCGACGTATTCTCTTGTTTTAACCAGATTCTTTGTGTCTTCTTAAAGCAGCTGTGATAATGATAAGTTTGGGATAGAGTGAAGTCAGTATTCCTGAGTGAGGAGCCGAGCCGTCAGGAAATTCCGCCGGGTCCTGATCACTGGCTGCCGGGGTCACAAGTCACACCGGACACGGACACTGCTTGGTCAGTGATAACACTTGGCCTGCACCTACGGCTCTGCCTCCCACGAGTCAGTTGCTTTACTGAATCGCTACAAGAATCGGGAAGTTGCCCTAGCTCTAAAGTCCGTTTCCCGAGTAACGATGATGAGACTTGAAGCTTCAAGTAGTTAGACTATAGTGAGATCATCCGGGGGAAGTGGCTGTCAGGGAGGAAGTCGTGACATCACAGGACATATATGGCCAAAGGGTTATAGACCAAACATTATGGCACACGTGCAGCTGAGGACGCCACTTCACACTCTTATACATGACGATGGCAGGATAACTGACTCGTCACGCTACGAGATGTCCCAGCAATAACAGTCACTTGTTCTAGAAGTAATAGTAGCAGTACAGGTGTTGCCAACCTTCCGTCATGACATCCTGTGAGAGCATGAAAAAAACATTCCAAGTCGTCGGTGTTCGACAGGATTTGTCCATATTTGTCTTCCCGCACGATTTCCTTGGCTCTCATGTTGTATACGACTCTCTTTCTTTGGGTAACTTTACTGACCTCCATTTGTGTCAGCGTCTTCAATCCGTTCCGGTCAGAACTATCACTAGCCGCTTCTCAGCCCTTAGAGGCGAGTGCAAGATCTCCCTTTATGGTGTTGCCGGAGCCCTTGGTGATGCGTCGACCTCGAGTGCGGCTTCCAGGCGCTGTTGGCTAAGGGGATGAAGGAAGCCCCTGGAAGGCGCTATATAACGTGAGGGAGGGCCTGGAGACGCTAGTCTGTCTGTACCATGCCTTAGTGAATCCAGCCCTCCACAACTGGTTACACGCAGGCATAACTTCCAGGTTCCAGCAGGCCTATAGCAGGTTTCTGGATCTGGACTGGCGTCTGGGCTCATCTCTTGATCCACTCTAATTCTTGGTGAGTTAACTTCTGGAATACTACTTGTTACTGCTGCTCTCACTACTCCTGGAACACGTTACTGTTACAGTTCGAACATTAACTGACCTGTTGAGCCAGTTCCTGGATTACATGATGCTTTCAATACCACAGATCCTTTTGGTTTGACGAGTCGCCTCCTGGAACATACGGTTATCCTACCCCTGGGAAACTAGTTAGGTTGATCACTCTTTTTCGGGGGCGACACTTATTACTAGTAGAGTGGAACACTTGCTGGTGTGGAGGTGAGTTCCCCCTGCAACACCTGTTGATGAGGTGCGTCTCTCGTGTGGACACGGGTCAGCGCTCGTGAGATTCCTGCTGCTGGAACGTTCGTCACAGGATACGAGAGACCGTGTTGTTTGTATGTGCGACTCGAAGTGATATTGGATCATTGTACAGTTGCCGCCCCACAATGATCTTGAGGTGAGCGATGTGTCTTTCCGATGGCATTTGATGTGATTCGAACGATCTTGGCCCCCCCCCCTAATTTCTCGGGCAAATCACTCGTTTCTGCGGCATTCCCCCACCTTCTCCATCACCATCTTTTGGGAATACGTGGGAATTCGGTGTTTTGGGTTTAGCCTACCTTTATCAAAGTCGGAAGAACAGGCATGCAACCAGAGGGGGCAGGTTGTGGGTTGGTGGGGAGATCGCTGGGTTCTTCCGGTGTTGGAGCAAGTTCAGGGTCATCGATGCAACTCTAAAATCGATCTGTTCTGTGGGATGTCAACTGTAAAAATAACGGAATATTGCTTTGTCGAAACACAGAATTGAAAGAAAATGTTGCCCCATTTCTGGGGCTATTAAATCTTTGTAAATGAATGCCTGTTCATAATTGTGGGTATGTAAATATGTATATGTCTTCTCAGTGGGCCTTCCTATTGTAAGACCAGTTGAGGGATGTCTGTTCTGCATTATGTGTACGAAGCTGAATAAGTTAGGGGGATGTGTACGTGTTTTCATGTCAGCGTTGAACGAAAGCCAAAGTTTCTACTTATTTCTTTTTTCCTATGAAAGTATATGTGTGTGTACCTATGTTAGTTGCTATTCTTATCTGTGTATCGTCTGTGTGCGAGCGAGTGTTCATACTGTAGGCGGCTGTTCAGTCATGAGTAATGCCAGTGTCCAGTGTTGGGTCAGGTGAAGCTGGTGGCGGCGGCAACGGTAAGTGAGGCTGATGATGGGCCTAAGATGAGGTGGCTGCTGGTGATGCTGGGTGTTCAGGTGAGGCTGATGGTGGCTCTGGTGATCGCCTGGCACCTGCCTGAAGAAAGGGGTTTCCTTTGCAACACTCCAGATGAGAACCTCCAGAGGAACGTGTGCATCATAGAGGCGTAGTGTCAGCACACCAGACAACGTCACATTTGAGTACCTTGCCAAGTGATAGATTGATCTTTAAAGATAAAGCAATAATGATGGTGAACGTGAAGAATGTTTGTATCTGATATTGCCTATTTGTTGTGTATACGAAGAGAGAGCCTATCACTCTTGAAGCTCCGCCTCTCATCTACTTCATGTACATTTCTTATTTTCGGAATGGTAGTTGCATTTCCCTTCTCTTGCCTTAGCTTGTACCAAGACTCCACAACTTCGTTGCTAAAGAAATGTTTCCTGGCATTTTTCCATACACATGTTTCGCTTGACCGATTTGTAGCCTCTTGTTCTGGAGTCTCTCTACTATCAAAAGAACGTTTCTTGGTGAACGTCGTCATGGCCTCTTAGGAATGGACATAAAGTTATTCTTTTTTCCAGTGTAGATGAATTGAGTGTTGCTCCTCATCTCCTAGTAAGTCATTCCACACAGGGCTGATACCATTCTTGCTGCATGCCTCTGCACACTTTATGTGCCTCCTCAGATGAGGCATCAGGACAAGTGTACGTAGTGTATGATTTTGCCAGTATCTCGGTCTCTGTACTTGAAGACAGGTTTGACGCACACCAGACAGAATTCAGGGAGACCTACCTCCTCACGATCCTTTTCACTTGATCTGGAGGTAAAGACGTGTATGGCGTCTGCTCCTAGGTCTCGTTCAAAGTACGGCTCTTGTAATCGACTTCCTCGGATAAGCTGCTCGCCGCTTAGTCTGTTTAAATCCCTTCCTTTCAGTCAAAATTGTATTGCCAAGGGTTAAATCATTCACCATGCGTTTGTCCACTGCTGCATCTCGTTAGGGTCTCTTGCTACATTTCGTCGTCCCTGTTGCCTCGCATCAACAGCAGACAGTTGAGGGGCTAATCCATATCGTTTATCAAATCACTTTAGAATGTTAGAAGTAGTCATGGTTCCAGTGCCGAGCCTGGAGGGACCCTAGTTGTACCCTCGCAAAACGTATGTTCTCTTTCCTCCCAATTTGGTAGCTGTTAGCCCATTAAAGCAGCTCTCCTCTGCCCTCAGGTTGGACTTTAGCTTCGTCTTCAGTTTATGAGGGACACTATCAAAGGCCTTTAGCAGTCCAAGAATGTACCGAGCGCGCACCAGTCGCGTTTGTTGAGGAAGTATCTTAATCTCGCCTAAGATTCCAGCAGATGTGTCACGCAAGATCTTTATGTATACTGTCTCCCAGATAGGTAACTTGTGGCAGTAAGTTAATTCACTGGATTATTTTCTCTTGCAGTTAGTGATACTCGCCTGATAGTACACTGATATTTCTCCGTCACCTCTTCTGAAACGTGATACGACGTTGGCTCTCTTCCGCTCTCTCAAGTCCCGTTGAGAGCTTGGGAAGTGAGTCAGTTGTTGTTCGCTGATGATACAGCACTGGTGGCTGATTCGTGTGAGAAACTGCAGAAACTGGTGACTGAATTTGGTAAAGTGTGTGAAAGAAGAAAGCTGAGAGTAAATGTGAATAAGAGCAAGGTTATTCGGTATAGTAGGGTTGAGGGACAAGTCAATTGACAGAGGGCTCTACGTACCCTCTGAATGCAACTGGTGAGATGCTGTGTGGTCATGAAGTACGTGCCGTTCTATACCCTCTTCATGAACCAACTCATTACATGAACCTCCTCACTTCCACTATTTCATTTCAATATTTCGGCCAATATCTTCCTTCCTTGTTTCCTCTGCAGAGACTCTGGACCCTTGACTATCAATACAACTTGAAATTTTGTATTCTTGTCCTCACATATGTCATCTGCGCGTGTGTGTGTGTGTGTGTGTGTTTATCATTACTCGTTCGCCGTATAGGGAGGGAGTGTGTATTTACTTCTTTGTATGATACGGGAGGGAGTTTTAGACGCTTAAGACGCCATCCCTTGACTATTCATTATCATCCTACGACTTTATAAACTTTTATACCGCCAACATTCAACAGTTTCATAACGCAGTTTATTCCATTCATCCACCGCTCGTTTTATGCTATGGCCTCTAGTTCGTTTGCCTATGAATTTCCCGCCAAACTATTGACTGTGGACATCATTAGCGTGGTTTAGGTAGCTCAAAGATGTGGCCAAGTCACCCCTTAGGTATCTCCTTTTCAGGGTGGGTAAGTTTATAGCTTTCTTGGTTCTAGTACCTGATTCTTTCTTGCCCTCCTCTGTACCTTCTGTATTAGTTCTGTGTTTCTTCATGTGTAATTCCCAAGTATTTTCCAGTTATGGCCTTGTATGCAATTTCCTCATCTAAGCCTGCACTTAAGGTCGATCGTAAGATTTGTCATTGAACAATTTGTTTTCAGTGACTGGTATCTGTAGGTGAATCTCTGGGTACAGGTTAGGTACAATGTCGACCTCCAAGACCCTCTCTTGCACAGATTCTTGTAGCTTATTTCTTTTTGAATTATAATCAGTTTCCTGTATATTCTTACATCGTCCTCTATAATTCTACCATGCGAATGAATCCTTTAATCTTAGCGTCTGCCCTTCAACCGACAAATGACTCCTAATGAATTCATGGAAAAGTATTGGATTAACTCCTGCCTCGTCCATAATATTCTTCTCAAAGTTTCTGTGCTGCTCCTGTCTTATCTTACCGGGCTTCTTTTTTTTTTCTTGCTCTCTTATACCGTGTGAATGTTGGCTGGCTGTAGTGTCTCCCATATGTCGATCGCATTATGTTCCTCTCTCTCTCTCTCTCTCTCTCTCTCTCTCTCTCTCTCTCTCTCTCTCTCTCTCTCTCTCTCTTAGTTACTTGTGTGTACTGTACGAGGAGGGAGTTCTACCCTTGTGGGGCCCCATCTCTTGTACATTCTCAACTTTCGAGCAACTTATGAAATTTATATATTCTGTTTTTCCCTTAACCATGTGCTCATTCTCCTTCATTCATCCACCATCCTTGTACTGTAAAAGTACTTCTTTATACCATTTTTTTTTTAACAAGTGTCTTGCTTAACTTCACGTCTTGTCCTGTGGTTCCTCTGTATCTACATATCTCGAGAAACTGTGTAATGTCCACGTTGTCGATGTTTCAATGGTTGAAATCAGGTCACCCCTTAATCTTTTCTCTTCCAAGGTGAACAAGTTATGTGTGTGTGCCTGATAACATTTTCATTCTATTTTTTACTTGTTATTAATCTACAGGAAGGAAATTTACACTTGTGGGATCTTTATTTTCAACTTAACTGAAAGTCATGTTATTTTCTAAAACATTATCTACATTCATTATTTATCCACTTACCATGTCGCATTCATCAAACACTCTTGTCTTGCTTCGTTGCCTGTTATGTCCCTAAGTTCATAGGTTCCCTCCTGGTACGAATAACGTCTCAATAACGACGTGTTCCGACTGATTTAAAAGCTTTGATGCTCTGCTCGTCACTCTGCCTTCCAATGTAGGCAAGGCTGCACTTGCCATTCGAAGGATACTCAGCTCCCTTGATTTAGGTACAGTCTGTTGCCGTCGTGAGACCGTCTGTAGCAAACCTGTATGTTCTTTTCAAAGGATCTATGTAACTGCCGATTGATATTCTGATTTGGATCTATTGTGTATGTGGTCAATATTTCACTTTTTTTCTGTGCTTGAAGGTAATGTTGACCGACAGTTGTGTGGTTTACAACTCCTGTAATGGGGATGTTTTGGGTGAGAGGTTGTGTATCGTGTCAGCGTCAAAGTCACCCCTCACAAGTTTTCTGTAGTGTCTCATGACGCTAAAATGCATCGCTCTGTGTATATCTTATTCCGGGTTGAATTTCACAAAAAAATTGATCTAACCAAAGCAGGTAAAGCTGTTTTTCTTCTGCAGTCTTGTTCCTGAACATTCCTTATTGCTTTCGCCTCATCATCTGGAAACATATTTATGTATGGGTCTAGTTCAGGCTTCTTCAGGAATACAGACCCCGCTCACCATCATCCTAGCCTTGTTAAGGTGTCGTAATGATGAATCCTGAAGTTCTGGTCCGCATCGCCTCCTCCTTCAGAGCCTGTAGTGCCTCGCAATTTGTTGATTTCTCCATTGCAAATGTAGCTTGTCCGATACATTACACCTGAAGCTTGTACAGAATTCTCGCCACATCGTCTTAACTAAAACTCAACACGATATTTGGTTTCCTTCACTCCCTTAAATATCGATCCTTCTTGTACTGGTTACTGCTCACCTCAAGTGGTCTGAAGAATGCTTCTGCACGTTCCCTAGGTACATGCATGCATCGAGATACATGTCAGGGTTATGCATGGTATATATATATATATATATATATATATATATATATATATATATATATATATATATATATATATATATAGGTTTAGCTGCTCCATGAGCCTGCTTATCATACCCTATCTAACGATGCAAACGCTTTCCATGGTCTCTTTCCATTCCATTTAGTTATCGCTGCCGGGTAATGCATTTTAGCTCTTCACATATTTCCTTCTGCTGTTTCAAGAGATCTTTCTCAGTAATTGTTCTTTAACTGACAATTTGCGCCTGATGATTATTTGATTAGCATCTAATTATTATTTACTTCGTCCACATTGTATCCATCTCCTGACGTCTCTTATAAACGCTGTACCACACACACACACACACACACACACACACATATTCTTGGAATTTCTCTTCCTGTGTACTGTTGGACGGAACTTGTAATCTCTGTAATTCTGCCTTTGATGCATCTCTCGGAGAACTGTATTCCTCTCTTGTGCTACTGTATATGATTCGTTCATTGTATTGTAGTTCCCCCAAGTGGGTTATGACAGCTGACGTTTTCTAAAACTATTGTAAACGTTAATACCCTTGTGCTCCCTTACTCCTTCCGTGAAGATTCAGGTGTTCCCGGTCGATTCACTTGTAGTGTGTATGTGTGATAGCTTATGTGTGTGTTGCGTATGTTTGTGTATACGTGCTGTGTATTTGTGATTATTCATGGATGTATTATAGAAAGTTTTTGAACTCGTGTAGCCCGATATCTCTAACTTTTTGCTTTTACAGCCTTTGAAAGAAGTTTACGTTTTTACATTTGCTATCCCAGCAATTACTTTGTTACACTAATGCACCACTCCATTCCTGTAGGTGCATTTTTCTAGCTCGTTTTCTATTATGTTTCCTAACTGAAACGCTTCACTTTGTTTCAGAAAAGCTGATCATTTTATCGGTATGGTTAGACTGTTTAAAGAAAGTCGGAGGTTTGTAAGTCGTGTCTTGGACTCTCCTCTCTTCTTATAGTACGGTTCATGCCATAAATGTGTTCGTATGTTGCTCTTCATCCGCTGTGTATCGTCCGGTTTTAAACACAGTTCAGAACGCGTTTAATCCTTTGTATAGTATTTCTTAAAGTGGATATATCATTGATTTATGCAGAGTACATCATTGATTCCGTACATAGTCAGTATATCAGAATAGTTATCCTGGCTTAGAACCCGTCACACTAGGAGGGATATAAAATTTCATGTTTACACACACACACACACACACTGTAGAATAGCTACGCGAGACACAGGGATCAGAGAGCTACAGGAGGGCTAGAAATTATTACCAAGAACGGAGGATCAAGTGGGGTACGAAAGACTCGTAGATTATAAGTTCGGAGTAGCATCCAAAACTGTTTCATGATCTATAATTGACTGATTAACAGTATAACCGTAGAATGATGAGATTCGGGAGCTAAAAGCTGAACAGTTATTGACAAACAAGGACATGTGAAGAGTTGAACACGAAGTATCGTACTGTCTTTAGATTCCGAGGTCGCTTTGCGTCCAGTCAGTTATGTAATGTAGATACCCTAGAAAACATTAAAGGAAATCCGGTGGAGGAAAAGGGGGCTCTTGCTAGAGCTGGACTAGCACAAAGCTCATGGACCACAGGTAGCATCTCTATAGATTTTTTTAAGCGCGGTGCACCGTGTCTGACCACTGGTGGGGATATTTAGCATCCACCCAGGCGAGGCCAGGGTTCCAGCAAAGTGGAATGGAGCCAATATATTTCCAGTGTATTAAAAGAAATGAGGTTGCTTAATACTGAACTAAAGGCCAGCATCACGGACGAATGGTCTGCAAGATGCTAGAAAGGCACTCGGGAAGTAGACAGGGGTGTCATGTCCGGCACGAACATCCCATATGGAAAACATCACAGATCTTCAAAGATCTCGCATGAAGAATTTGTTGGATTGTTTAAGGAGATTAAGTACTAGCTTTTGAAAAGCTGTAGATGGACTATGTTGTCTTATATGGCCAGAGGACCATTGATATATCTCCAATAGAAGATTGATGATGAAGTTTGACATCCAAGCTGCTGTTGAAGTGGGGTTACCTAAATAGACTACCAGGAAGGAACAAAGAGCACATGTCGGGAACGTTTTCATACTGGGCGAGAGAGTCAAGTGGTATCCCTCACGGCGCGGTGTTGGGGCCATTGATATTTCCTATCATTTGAAATTATTTGCCAAACGAGGAAGAGGAGTCATATTTGAATATGTCTATTAGTGGTACCAAAATTATGAAGACATGAATTAACAGGGACAGTAAAATGTTGCGGTGAACTAGACAGAATGCAAAAGTGGTCAGAGAATATGGGCAGTGACATTCAACCCTGGAAAATGCAGTATTATGCTTATGAGGAACTGTTTCATCACTGTATCTGAAGAAGCAAATGAGTTACAAAAGCCTCGCTGTGGTAGAGATCTACACTCTGAAATGTTCAAGCACATGGACGATGAGATGTTTAGAAAGACATGCATGACATTTGTTCGACCCAAACTGGTACATTTCACAACAGTTTAGGCTCCTGACTTGAGGAATCGCGACCAAAGTCTGGAAGGGCCCAAATGAACGGATGAATAATGTTATTAGAATAATGTGGAAGGAGTCACGAAAAGACGAAGGAAGCTTTGTCTGTCTACGCTGGAAGAAAGGATGACAGGAGACGTAATCAACACATTTAAGTTTTTAGGAAGCCATGACGAAATTAATATTGATAAGTTCTTTAGCGTATGAGAAAAATCTGGAGCAAAAGGGCATAGCTGGAAGTTAGGCAAGAAAATTATACAGTGATGCGAGGGAATTTTTTCTTTTTCAGCAAGAGAGTTGTGGACTTGTGAAATAATTCGAGCCACGCTCGGATCCAGAGTAGCATGGAGAAGTTAAAGTCCCATGTGGGAAAAATGCTACGAGGGGCTAGTGGGCCCTCGAATGTAAAGATTCCTCCCCATATGTATAAGAGAAAATAATAAAACGGATAAATGACTGTCCCATTCGGTCCACCATCCTCTGATTCTTCCCTAAGGCGACGTGTTAATTTGTGTCATCATTTAGAGTACCGCATGTTATAAAAGTTTATCATTTTTCTCGTTATCTCAAACTTAGCCCACTCGCTGACTGTCCACTTTTAATGGGTTCCAAGTTCGACCTGTAACATATCAGAAACAGTTAGTAACAGTGTAATTTCACTTACGTTATTGAATAGATGAGCTAAAATCTCGTCACATTCAAATTTACGATATGATAGCACGCGCCGCTTCTATGACTTCCACATCTCTGGCAAATGAGCGCCGATTACATTTCCACATTTTTCGTTTCTTTATAGCATACGATCATTGTCATTTTAATCGCTCATGATTATTAAATATATTAGAAGTTTGTAATTGTTAGAATAATAGTAGTAGTATTTAGTTGATACATAAGGCAAATGCACAGAGTAAGAAGTGCGCAGATCTGGGCTGTAAATTTTACCAAGCTGTAGGAAGGAGAATTACTCTTCACCGTTTTCGTAGAGAAAACGAATTGATCAAAATAAATAATAATTTCTTAAAAGTTTCATGAGCTACGAACAGCTGATAAAGACTAGTGTACAATGAATAAGTGATGGTAATCATCACCATCACTTCCAATTTACTTGTGCATACCTAAAGTAAAACCCAGGAGGTACTTCCCAGAAGATTGAAATACGTAATATAATGGCCAGTGTGGCAGGGGTGTGTTCCTGAACACCAGGTGGATGATGTGGAGCTGGTGGTGGTGTGGTGGACCATCAGCCTCGTGTGGATGATGTGGAGCTGGTGGTGGTGTGGTACACCATCCACCTCGTGTGAAACCCTGGCAAACACCACAGCACTGAGGCAAACCCACAAGTGACTCCTTATCCCTCCTTCCCTCCACAGTATTTTTCTTGAGACTTTCGACTTATTGGGCGTTCCTGACACCAAAGGAACGCGGGCTCTCCCACAAAATGTATTTACAGATAGTTATGGAACTGTAAACCTATTATATAGTCTCACGTGCTTCTCGTGTGTAGAGAAATAAAGAAATCAGGGTCTGGTGGTGTTTTGCGTATTTCATCTTGATTGTATTTCGGTGCTAATGATGCCTACTTGACACGTAAAATTATTTTCATGATTCACGTCATATCCCACAGACAAAATAAAAATATGTATTATCTAATTTCAGTGTTATTAGAGTAATTACGTCCTGATAAGATGTAAATATGCTTGTGGTCTTGAAACAGGCTTTACAAATGACCAGATCTTGTTGCTTGACACATGTCGTGAGTGCAAGAGCCCCTGAGGGGTATCCGGCTAGGCTGTTGTGGGTCCGGGAGGGCGGGGGACGTCAGGCATTGGTACTTGACCGAATGAAGTGATATTTTGGTTAAGGTCATAGTTTGGGAATATGAACGAGGAAAGCAAGTAATATTGGTCGTTAATAGCAGTATACTGCAATGCTACGAAAGAAGATACTGCTTCTTTGACTATCAGTGAATGTTAGCACAGTACATCCCTTTAAAGTAATATAAGATACAAGGGAACACATTAGCTTACTTAAACATGGTTGCTTACTTAGCCACACAAGCCTAAAGTCATACACCATCCTACGGTATACACTAGCCTACGTTATGCGTTAGCGTACATAAAACACAAGCTTAACGTAAAACAAGCCCACATTACCCACAAGCTTAACGTAACACAGAAGTTTAATATAACATAATACCACTCGTAACACAGTAGCATACGTAACACAATAGCCTGCGTTACACACTAGCCTACGTAATACACCATCCAGTGTAACATAAGTGTACCTAACACACAAGCCTAATACACACTAGCCTATGAACACTAGCCTTCTCTACCACTATGCTGTTATCACTCGCAGCTCCATATGAAAATAGTAATTCAGTTATGTGGTATTTAGTTCCTTGGGGTCACACTTTTTGTGACTTCTATCAACTTATCCTGGGGATAGGGGAGAAAGAATACTTCCCACGTATTCCCTGCGTGTCGTAGAAGGCGACTAAAAGGGAAGGGAGCGGGGGGCTGGAAATCCTCCCCTCTCGTTTTTTTTTTTTTTTTTTTTTAATTTTCCAAAAGAAGGAACAGAGAAGAGGGCCAGGTGAGGATATTCCCTCAAAGGCCCAGTCCTCTGTTCTTAACGCTACCTCGCTATCGCGGGAAATGGCGAATAGTATGAAAAAAAAAAAAGAAAAAAAAATCAACTTATCCTATAAAAGTTGTTGCTGTTACGGTTATCAGAAAATCTATTTCAAGTTCGAAAAGAGAAATGATATTTTACCTAGCAAAATAATCTAGTGAAGGTATTGTGGGTTAAGTTGGGTTAGTTTGAGGTTGGGTTAAGGTGGGCTAAGTAAGTTTGTTTAGGTTGGATAGCTTGTTACAATAAAGAATCCAATCTGACCAAACTTAATTTAGCTAGCTTTGCGCGCAAACACACACACACACACACACACACACACACACAAAGAAATCTATTTTCAGAATCTCAGAGTACAGATTAATTATTGGGTCCCCGATGACTGCTGGAACTTTTCCTACATAGGATAAATTTGTAGATAAATATACTATAGAAACGCAAGGAACTAAATATCCATATGGAAATCTGATCTTCGTGTATGTTTAACCTAATAACGCATCCAAGCAACCCACATGGATCTTAATGCAATATTAGATATGATACGTTCCATATGAGTTCGTTTCACAAGATGGCTTTGTTTTTTGAGTCGCGACTTTGTTTGGCTGGCAGGTAGCCGTGCTTACTAGGAAGAAAAATAGAGGAGGTCAGCCAATTAAGCAAGAGGGAAGTGGAGGTGTATAAGCCAGGGATGGGGTTCATGAGAGTGGGCGGGGGTGGGAGATAAGAGGTCACGCCAGCTTGGGGCTTCTCGCTAACTGGATTCCCTCCGCGTGTCTACGTCAGACATCGCCACGCCAGCCCAGCTTTCCGCACTCTTACCGGATTAACTACACTTTTTCTCCCTTTTTTTCTATAATGTCAACGAATCATAGCTCATTTATTTGAGTAACGCCGCCTGTGCACACGTATGGTTTTTATCAAGTGAAGATGAGGTCACATGATAAAAAGGTAGCCCTTGACAAAGAGTATTAAGGAAGCAGGTGCGCAGCATATTCCCTCTTTTTACTGTCGATCTCGCCATACAGTCAATGTTAAGTCGTTGGAGGAACACATGAAAATAAAACCATTGTGAGACTTTGACATTCTGGCTAGATTAGGTTAAGCGAGAACAGATTTTCATTGCCTCAAAATTGTGTCGATACATCTTCAAGACAAGGGAATGTGTGGTACCTGAGGTCTTGTACCGGGTAACTCTGAGGTGAAGCCCAACAGATCAAGTGTCCATTCCTCAGGCGATGTGCCAGTCTTGGCTCGCCACCTAACAATCCCACAACAATTTTCTCGCATTTATCACGCGACTCCCCAAATACATTTCCTAATCCTCTCTATATCATTTTGTATACAAGCACAGGCATATATATATATATATATATATATATATATATATATATATATATATATATATATATACATACATATGTATGTATATTCCACGTCTCCGTTTCGCGCACGCCCTCGCACACACGACACCCTCCCATATGCTCTGGCGCCAGACATTCAATGTACACTCCATCCTTCCACCACCTCCGAACATGCACTTAGAAACTAATATCAACTTACAAGCAGAGAGAGAGAGAAATATACACGTATATCTCATAAGTACATTATAATACACGCGAGCTCACGCTGCCTACATGTTAATTTGACAGTCCATAGTGTCATTGATTTATGAATATATTAGATAGTCTGCCATTGTATTTATATAGACACTCGTAGATAATAAATTTGATCTTTTATTTGTTTCAGAGAGGTTGATAAGTCATTGCCAACCATCACCATGTGTAAGAAGGAGAAAAGCGAGAAGGAGAACAGTGACAGCATGGACGAGAATATGGATGTTGACATGGAGGAGGTAGGTTGAGGCCCAGCTGGTCCGTCTCCACTTTGTCCATTGGTCGACTTCTGGCGGGCTGATGGCAGTCAATTGCTCGATTCTTGGGGGGGGGGGGGCTGAAGGCTTTATATCCGGTTATCATTAGTTAACACAGGCCAAGAAGCACCCGTCATAGCGATCACTGGTTGCTGCTGGCGAGAGGGATGTCGTCAGCTGCCTCTGATCGCGCAGAGACTGATGACGTCACAAATAATTTTGGGGTGAATCTCGGATGGAATATTGAGACGCTTCTGTTCATATGTAGCTGATATTACTCGACTTCCTACCTTTCGTCATGTATCCTTTAGTCAGTCTACCTCTGAGACGCATAGTATCTGACCTCGACAGATAACAGCT
Source organism: Panulirus ornatus (assembly GCF_036320965.1). Lineage (NCBI taxonomy): Eukaryota > Metazoa > Arthropoda > Malacostraca > Decapoda > Palinuridae > Panulirus > Panulirus ornatus. Next base: position 54,462,096 of record NC_092242.1, read on the forward strand.
TAGTATTAGCAACACTGATTGACTAATCTGTTTACTGTAATCGACGTTGACTATGATTGGTCGATCTTTATCCAGGATTCCATCAGTCGTAATATAATCCCCAGCATCTACGACTGGGTACAGTAATCCCAGCATCCACCAGTATAACACTAATCCCCAGTATCTACTAGGAGGAATCATTCTCGGCATCTGCCAGTGGGTACAGTAATCCCCAGCATTTACTGATGGGTACAGTAATCCCAGCATTTACTAATGAGTACAGTAATCCCCAGCATCTACCAGTGGTACAGTAATCCCCAGCATCCATCAGTGGCACAGTGATCTCAGTCTCCACCAGTGGGTACACTAATCGCCAGAATCCACCAGCGGGCACTAATCGCTACATCCACCAGTGATATAGTAATCCCTAGCATCTACCAATGGTACAGTAATCCTAACATCTAGCAGTGGCATAGTAATCCCAGTAACCGTCTGTGATTCAGTAATCCCAGGTTCTACCAAGGGTAATCTTCAACATCCATCAGTAATACCCAATGTGTTCAGTAATCCTAGCATTCACCGGCAGACACTGTAATCCCCAACATCCATCAGTAGTACAGTAATCTCCATCGTCCACCAGTGGCGCGGTAATCCCATATCTCTCATTAGTACAGTAATCTCATCCTTTAGTAATACAGTATTCCCAGCATCCACCAGGTACAGTAATCCTGAGTCCACCACTGAGTACAGTAACTCCTAGCAATCCACCAGTTGAACAGTGATCCCCAGCAATCCACCACGGTACAGTAATCCCGAGCAATCCAGTGCAGTAATTACCAAGAACCAGAAAGCTACCAAAGGTAATAGTAATCTCCAGCATTCCATCAGTTAGTGCAGCACTCCACTAGAGGGTACAGTAATCCCTAGCAATCCACCGGTGGGTATAGTGGTTTCCAGCATCCACCAGTGGGTATAGTAATTCCCAGTATCCACCAGTGGGTATAGTAATTCCCAGTATCCACCAGTGGGTATAGTAATTCCCAGTATCCACCAGTGGGTATAGTAATCCCCAGTATCCACCAGTGGGTATAGTAATCCCCAGTATCCACCAGTGGGTACAGTAATCCCCAGTATCCACCAGTGGGTACAGTAATCCCAGTAATCCGTCAGGGACTTTGTATTCCCCTTCATTTTACCAGTGAGTAATGTATTCCTCAGCATCCACCAGTGGGTACAGTAATTCACCACTGAGTGCGGTAGTCCCCAGTAATCCAGCAACAGATAAAGTAATCCTAACAATCCATGATAACCAATAGAACAACAAAGGTCGTACGTAGCCAAGTTTGGAAGCAGCCTTGGGTATGGTAGACTGGTACTGTGGTAGCCTAGTGGGTATGGTAGACTGGTACTGTGGTAGCCTAGTGGGTATGGTACCTGGTACTGTGGTAGCTAAAGAGTTAAGGGAAAGTTCCTCTGTCACATTTTCAATAACAATATAAATATTTTGATGACCGGAAAGTAGACTGCTTGATATCCCTGTAATAGATTGATAATATTTTGTGGAGTTGTAGGGTTCATATGAGAGGCTTTAGTGGATCGGCATCGTAGTGTGTCACCAGGTAATGGGGAGACTGAACCGAGGATGTGTTGTTCTGTCCACAGGGCAAGAGACACATGGCCGAGATGCCCAACTTGCCCAAGCCTCTAACGCTGGAGGAGAAGAAATTTCTCCTAGCTGTGGAGCGAGGCGACATCAACACCACTAGGAAGTGAGTTCTTCGCCACCTTCACAATTCATTATACAAAATACGTTTCTCCTTGTCATAAACCTGAGGACATCTACTGAGTATCATGGTCTTATAACACAGTCGACTCGCCCTACTTCCTCTCCGTTCTCCCTTCTCATTACCTCACCTTTACCCTACTCAGAGGGAGCCTGGCTAGGCCCAGTGCTTAGGTCCCTCACCACCAGCGGGCCGCCTTAGAGCTTAGGGCCCCGCACCTCCTGAGTCGTATGGCAGGTTTAACCTCACACCACAAACATTTACCTTACTTTTATCTCCTCGTTTCGTTGTACCTGTTGCCTGCCTCCCATGACTCTCTACCTCTCCCAGACCATCAACAGGTCCCGCTCCTCACTTCAGGACGCACCTTCTCCTCCCCAGCATCGACCTTGCCCACCTCCACACACGTCTACCACGTCTGCCTTCCTCACCACACCCTCCTCGCCACACCTTTTTCCTTCCCTCATCCCCGGTCGGCATGTCTGCCAGCCTCTCTAACGACCTGTCGTCCCTCCTCCCTCGGCAGAATGATGCAGAAGGCTCATCGCCACCCAGACTACATGAATATGAACTGTGTGGACCCGCTGGGCCGAGGGGCGCTCCACATGTCCATCTCCAACGAAAACCTGGAGATGGTGGAGATGCTGGTGGTGATGGGCGTGGAGACCAGGGACGCCCTCCTCCACGCCATCGACGCCGAATTTGTCGAGGCCGTCGAGGTCCTGCTCGAGCACGAGGAAGTCATCCACAAGGAGGGAGACATTTACGTGAGTGTTGAGGTCGTGTTGTATTGTGTGAGGCATCTGTACCTAACCTGTGTATGACAGAGGATAGTAAAATTGCTCTACATACACGACCACCTACCGATACGCGGTGCAACACAACACACCAGGTGCAACACAGCACGCTAGGTGCAGCACAGCACATGCGGTGCAGCACAGCACACCAGGTGCAACACAGCACACCTGGTGCAACACAGCACAACAGGTGCAACACAACACTAGGTGCAACACAGCACACGCGGTGCATGCAATACAGCACACCGGTGCAACACAGCACACTAGGTGCAACACAGCACACGCGGTGCAACACAGGACACCAGGTGCAACACAGCACACCTGGTGCAACACAGCACATCAGGTGCAACACAGCACATCAGGTGCAACACAGCACACGCAGTGCATGCAGTGCAGCACACCAGGTGCAACAGAGCACACTAAGTGCATCACAGCACACTAAGTGCATCACAGCACACTAGGTGCAACACAGCACACGCAGTGCACACATCACACGTGTGCAGCACATCACACGCGGTGCAACACAGCACACTAGATGCAACACGGCACACTAGATGCAACACAGCACATGCGGTGCAACACAGCACACCAGATGCAGCACAGCACACTAGGTGCAACAGAGCACACCAGGTGCAGAACAGCACACGCGGTGCAACAGAGCACACCAGGTGCAACACAGCACACTAGGTGCAGCACAGCACACCAGGTGCAACACAGCACACTAGGTGCAATATAGCACACGCGGTGCATTATAGAACACTAGATGCAGCACAGCACACTAGGTGCAGCACAGCACACCGGTTGCAACACCTAAACCACCTGTTCTACCGGCAGTCGTGGGAGAAGGCGGACCACAACACATCGGCCTTCACGCCGGAGATCACCCCGCTCATCCTGGCTGCCCACAGGGACAACTACGAGATCCTCAAGATCCTGCTGGACCGAGGCGCCACCCTGCCCATGCCTCACGACATCCGGTGAGTGTGGACCACGCTCCCTCCTCTCCCACAGCTCTCCCTCCCCTGTCTACTGAAACTCACTCTCCTCTCTCTTAGCTCTCCCCTGTCTACTGACACTCTCTCTCTCCTCTCCCCTGTCTACTGACACTCTCTCTCTCCTCTCCCTTAGCTCTCCCCTGTCTACTGACACTCTCTCTCTCCTCTCCCTTAGCTCTCCCCTGTCTACTGACACTCTCTCTCTCCTCTCCCACAGCACTCCCCTGTCTGCTGATACTCTCTCTCTCCTCTCCCACAGCACTCCCCTGTCTACTGATACTCTCTCTCTCCTCTCCCACAGCACTCCCCTGTCTACTGACACTCTCCTCTCCCATAGCTCTCCCCTGTCCACTGACACTCTCTCCTCACCCACAGCTCTCCCCTGTCTACTGACACATTCTCCTCTCCCACACTTCTCTCCTGTCTGTTAACACACTTCTTTCCCACAGCTCTACCCTGTACGTTTCCTAGCGCTTCTCTGTTTCGTGAGACTCCCTTTCTTCTAAGATGTCTCTGTCTTCCTGCTTTATGGCTTTCTCCTTCTACCATGATGGTCAACTCCATGCGTGCCCCGCTCTATCACTACGTCATGGTTGATTCTGTGTCTCCTGTGTATTGTAACGTCATGCCCTTCCTCATGCCCCTGTGTGTATAGGTATCAGCAACCCTGTTATCATAACAGGATCTTTAACCATCTCTCGTGGAGCTCTGTGGCTTGACTGATCCCATACATTGTAACGAATCGCTTCCAAGTCTGTCTTATGCTGTGTTCTTGCATAGTAATCCTAGTCATCTATACTGTCATCTTTAGTCGTCCTATTTCGGTATGCTGTGTTCATTATTTATCATGTTTTCCTATGTATCATTATCTATAAACAGCATTTGATGAAAATTCACGCTACGTTCCTGTGCTCTGACGTAGCGTGAATACAGCTGCATATTACTCGCGTACAGTGACGAATTATTCTGAAACGAGCGTTGTTTATGTCGTGGTTAGATTACAGCTGTAATCACTGATGCTCGTGTGTATCCTGGTCCACCAGACTGCTCTGTAGTTATCAGTGACTCAGTTCACATAGCTGTGTCATTACCATTCTAAATGATATATTGATAAGGGCATTTGAAAGTGTACAAAATGCTCTTGTAAAAGGCATCTACTAGTGGGTAGATTAATTTCCAGCATCTGTCATTGGTACAGTAATCCCCAGCATCTACTAGTGGGTAGAGTAATTCCCAGCATCTACTAGTGTGTAGAGTAATTCCCAGCATCTACTAGTGGGTAGAGTAATTCCCAGTATCTACGAGTGAGTATAGTAATCCCTAGCTTTTACCAGTGGGTAGAGTAATTCCCAGCATCTACTAGTGGGTATAGTAATTCCCAGTATCTACTAGTGGGTACAATAATCCCTAGCATTTACCAGTGCGTAGAGTAATTTCCGGCATCTACCAGTGGGTACAGTAATCCCCAGCTATACCAGTGGTATAGTAATTCCCAGCATCTACCAGTGGGACAGTAATCCCCGGCATCCACAACTGGTACAGTAATCCCCATCATGTACCAGTGGTACAGTAATCCCCATCATCTACCAGTGGTACAGTAATCCCCAGCATCCCAAGTAGTTTGTTAGGGGTCACCTCAAGCAGGTCCTGACCCCTCGTTTGCTAGCGTGTACCTCCATGTGACCCCGTCTGCTAGCGCGTACCTCCATGTGACCCCGTCTGCTAGCGCGTACCTCCATGTGACCCCGTCTGCCAGCGCGTACTTCCATGTGACCCCGTCTGCTAGCGTGTACCTCCATGTGACCCCGTCTGCTAGCGTGTACCTCCATGTGACCCCGTCTGCTAGCGTGTACCTCCATGTGACCCCGTCTGCTAGCGTGTACCTCAATGTGACCCCGTCTGCTAGCGTGTACCTCCATGTGATCCCGTCTGCCAGCGCGTACCTCCATGTGACCCCGTCTGCCAGCGCGTACCTCCATGTGACCCCGTCTGCTAGCGTGTACCTCCATGTGACCCCGTCTGCTAGCGTGTACCTCAATGTGACCCCGTCTGCTAGCGCGTACCTCCATGTGACCCCGTCTGCCAGCGCGTACTTCCATGTGACCCCGTCTGCTAGCGTGTACCTCCATGTGACCCCGTCTCCCAGCGCGTACCTCCATGTGACCCCGTCTGCTAGCGTGTACCTCCATGTGACCCCGTCTGCTAGCGTGTACCTCCATGTGACCCCGTCTGCTAGCGTGTACCTCAATGTGACCCCGTCTGCTAGCGTGTACCTCCATGTGACCCCGTCTGCCAGCGCGTACCTCCATGTGACCCCGTCTGCCAGCGCGTACCTCCATGTGACCCCGTCTGCTAGCGTGTACCTCCATGTGACCCCGTCTGCTAGCGCGTACCTCCATGTGACCCCGTCTGCTAGCGTGTACCTCCATGTGACCCCGTCTGCTAGCGTGTACCTCCATGTGACCCCGTCTGCTAGCGTGTACCTCCATGTGACCCCGTCTGCTAGCGTGTACCTCAATGTGACCCCCGTCTAACACTCCCTCGTTACAGGTGTGGCTGCCCAGAGTGCATCAAGACATCGTCTGAGGATTCTCTGCGTCACTCCCGCTCCAGGATCAACGCCTATCGCGCCCTCGCCTCGCCCTCCCTCATCGCCCTCTCCTCCACCGACCCTATCCTCACCGCCTTTGAACTCTCGCTCGAACTCAAGAACCTGGCTTACACCGAACATGAGTTCAGGGCTGAGTACTTGGTGAGTCAAAGCCCAGAGTTGGGTAAAGTTCATTGCTGTACGTGATTTGATCGCTTGAGTTTCCTCATTTGCCTTTGGCACGTTATTGCACCCGTTCGCTTCACCGGCGTGTTTACCTCCCTCCTACAGGAACTTCGGGCCAAGTGTATGAGCTTCGCGGAGGAACTGCTGGGTCATGCACGCTCCTCCATGGAGCTGGCAGTCATGTTGAACCACGACCCCGACTCCGTGGTGCCCTACGAGGACGGCGAACACATGATGCTCAAGCGTCTCGAACTCGCCATCGACTACAAACAGAAGAAGGTACTGTTAGCTGACGCCGTTGCCATGGCTGACCTCGTGTGTGTGTGTGTTTGTGTGAGTGTGGAGTTGTGCATAGGTTGAGGTGTGTATTGTAATGATGCACAACATGTAAGGTCTCACTTAAGGGATTAAAATGTATATCTTTCCCACAAATTCCATTCGCACTTGTCTCTCGGTGGCAACTCCTCAGGAGTTTGCCTCAGAGCTGCTAGCTGGGCTGCTGGGATTCGTGCCTTAAAACAGTGTGTAGCGTCACCTTTCTTCTCCCACAGTTTGTGGCACATCCCAACATCCAGCAGCTGCTTGCGGCCCTCTGGTACGAGGGCCTCCCGGGCTTCAGGAGGATGGCTGTCGTCGATAAGTGCCTCGAGATTATGAAGGTCAGCACCATCCACCATTCCCTTCCCAGTGGCATTGTATACAACGATCTTAATGTTTGCCATGCACGTCTTGAATTTACTGCTTCTACCTATCTGCCACACTGCAATGAAAAATAAGCTTAGTATATGTTATTACTATCATGTGTTGCTTGATTTCTCGAGCGACGTAGCGAGATGATATTTAAGCCATGTGATAATGTGGTGTGGTGTGTGGTGCAGGTGGTGGTGCTGTTCCCATTCTACTGCATGTGGTACGTCTTGTCACCCGAGAGTGACGTCAGCAAGCGCATGCGCACTCCCTTCATGAAGTTCCTCACCCACTCTGCCTCGTACCTCTTCTTCCTGTGTGAGTTGCCTTTGTCGGTAATTGTTGCTGTTGTCTTGTAATTTTCTTGTCCTACTTTCTTCATCCGTGTTCTTTCTTAAAGTTATGAGTATCAGTAGTTTCTTACTCATTCTTGCACCTCATTTCTCTTCCCTCATCCTTGTTCCCTCCTATGTTGAGGCCTGTCTATCACAAGATCCTTTTCTAATTCAAATCCTTCAACTGTGTTTTTCTCCTGCTTTTAGTTGCCTGTCTCAAACCGCCTCAGTTCTTATCTTCACTTACATCACATACCTTCAGTATCTGGTACAATAAGATAACGGTATTTCTAAGTCATTTGTGTATCTAGAAACATTCCTTGCCATCACTTACTTTCAGAACGTCTCTATGTACATTTAACAGCAATTTCGTATTTCAGTGTTGCTGATCCTGGTGTCTGTACGGTTTGAGAATCTGGTTATCTGGCTGTTTGGAACGGAGCGGATGCGTCGGAACCTCGAGGAGTCCATGCGAAGGCAGCGGGGGAACCTGCCCACGCCTGTCGAGTGTGTCGTCGTCCTCTGGGTCTTCGGTAAGAGGGCTCCGAATGCCTCCTCAGGGCTGGGCAATGATTGGACCTGCTTTCAAATGTACTTACTCCTTACCTTGTTATAAAACTCCCTCAGCAATCGGGAAGCCCGCCACGTCCACCTAACGGGGCAATAGGTCATAAGGTCTAGTGATGTGTATCTGTGTCTTATGTGTGTGTGTGTGTGTGTGGGAGGGTGATGGAGTGCATGGCACCTGAGTGGTGAGAGCTTAGTGTCTTGCTTGTTGTTCTTGCATCGCGGGCCTGAGGAGTTCTGGGATCTGCTGAATCGGTGTTTGCAGTGGTGTAGGGATGGGTGATGTCCAGGGGGCCAGACAGGAGTGTGACTCGTGTTTGTTTGGAGAGTGTGGTGGGGTGGAGATTGAGTCAGAAGGGTGGTATGGTCCCTCTAGGGTTATTTCAGTATGTCTATGTGTTTGGACTGTATTTTGTTTCCTGGGGGGTGAGGGAGGATCTGTGGGTAGAGGTCGCTGAAGTGTACAACAGAAGTAGGTGTTTGATTTCTGCTTTGGGGTTGGTGGTTAGTTATGATGTGGTCTGCAAAGAATTGAGTGCCGAGCATATTAAGCTGGGATTGTATTGACAGTATCTTTGTTTCATTGTGTCAATGTTTAGTATTTGTGGTTGTTAAGTGATGGTTCACATGCTCTGTTCTGTTTGGTTTGCATCTTTGTTATATTTGCTTGTGAGAAGGTGAAAGAACAGGCAGGTGAGGGAGGTTAAAGTAGACAGATTATTTGTAGAGGAAGCTGTGAGATTCTTTGTCTTGTCTGAATGTATTAAGTTAGTGTTGTTAAGGCATACAGTCTGTGTTGCTGTGGTGATATTACTGCTGGTATGGGAAGTGAACCCCATGACGTCTTACGCACAGTCTGGCTCCCCAAACCCTTCAGCCTCTCCATGTAAGACACCAACGATAGGGAATCTACCTCTTTAACCTCATTAGGTACACGTATCTGCCCTGACAGGTTTCTTGTGGGAGGAGGTGAAGGAGATCCGGGCGGAGAGCCTCCACAAGTACATCAAGAACATGTGGAACCTGCTGGACATCCTCCGGGATGGCCTCTACGTCATCACCATGCTGCTCAGACTCTTCGCTTACATCCAACAGATGCAGGAGATTGCCCGCGTCCCCTCGGTCAGTGCCTCACCCACTGCCACCACCCATAGCCATACCTACCTACCTCCTGGTCCCCTCGGTCAGTGCCGCCCCCCCCCCCTCCCCTGCCACAATGACTGTCTCACACTACTCAGTTTTGGACCGTCCACCCACCACCCTTCACCCTGCTGGATCGTCCACACACACCATCCTTAGCCAATACTGCGTCTTCCTCCCCTCAGCCAATACTGGATCGTCCCATCACAACACTCCACCACCTCTGGATCGTTCATGTGCCACCATTCAGCCAATACTGAATGGTCCATCCATCATCACCCACCACCCTCGGCTATTCCTGGATCGTACACCCACCACCCTCGGCCATTACTGGATCATCCGCCCTCAGCCCTTAGCCAGTACTGAATCGTCCACCCTCCACCTTCAGCCACACCTGAATCGTCCACCCACCTCCCTCACCACACCTACATCATCCACCCTCAGCTATGTGTTCACCGCCTCGGGTTCATCAGGACTCCTTCAGTCCTGCTTACCACCACGTACATCTGCCTGTGTTCACTTCACTTGTCCTCCTACCACAGTAACTTATAACAAGTGGGATTACTTTCCACCCTCGCCCCCACAGTAACCTAATTGATGTACATCACCCTGTTAAATCCTATTGTGATGATTATAATCACCCTATTAACCCTATTATGGTAAGAGCCACCTTTGTCCTACAGTAACTTTATTTGAATAAGAGTCAGCTCGTCCCCCAGTAACTCTGTCTGACTTGTCACCCTTCACCCTCGTCCCCCAGTAGCCTTAGGTACCATGTCACCCTTACGTTGCCCTCAGTGACCGATGACTTTCCTCCCTGCAGACGGCGTTCATCCCTCGGGAGGAGTGGGACACCTTCGACCCGCAGCTCATCTCGGAGGGCCTCTTCGCCGCCGCTAACATCCTGTCGGCGCTCAAGCTGGTGCACATCTTCAGCATCAACCCATACCTGGGGCCGCTTCAGATCTCCCTCGGCCGCATGGTTATCGATATCGTCAAGTTCTTCTTTATCTACACCCTCGTCCTCTTCGCCTTCGCCTGCGGTAAGAACATATGGTGCTGGCTCGCTCTCTTTCTCTGAACTTAACATATCATAGCCTATCTCTCTGATTGTCTGTTATGATCGTAAGATGATGATTCACGTCCCAATGTATGCGAGAGCGGCTGAGTGCATTGTGAGTGCATATTGTTGTCGACTTGTGTTGTGAGTGATTCCTGCCACTATCCGTGGAGCTTGAGTGCGTGTTGAGTGTGACTGAAGTGTACATCAATACTTCTACAAGCAGTACAGTACGTGTGTACCTGCAGGGTGGGTACAGTATGGTTGTACCTGCGTGATGGGTATAGTATTGGTGTATCTGCATGGTAGGTACAGAATGGGTGTACCTGGTTGGTAAGGCATGGGTGTACCTGCATGGTAGGTACAGAATGGGTGTGCTTGCATGGTGGTTGCAGGATGCAACGTACCTGGATGGTGGGTACAGCATGGTGGCTACAGTACGATCGTACCCGTAGGTCTGACGCAGCTGCTGTGGTACTACAACGACCTCGAGAAGCAGAAGTGTTACTCTCTGCCTGGCGGCCTCCCGGACTGGACCAAGCAGGGCGAGGCCTGTATGAAGTGGAGGCGCTTCCACAAGTGAGTCTCGCACCCACACCCTCCCATCCTGTAGACCTCACCCTCGCCCCTCACCACATCTCGTCTTCCACAAAGCTACACTCCTTCATCCCATAGTGACCCGAGATACATCCACGTCTGCCACAATACCCCAAGTTACCCCTGGTCTTCATCAGGTTTCTCCTCCTCCCCTCGGCAGAAGATATCGTACCTCCCGTTAAAACTTGTTGTACCTTTCTTTCCTTTTGTTATTATTGTAAAACCTTCCATATCTGCGTATTTACTTATCCATTCCTCTATTGGTTCCCTGATTTTGGAGTTGTAAAGTCTTGGAACCTAATGGTTATTCATCTTTTTAAATCAGATTGATATCTAAAACTTAAACTGTATGCACAAATTATATATTTTGTCACCGTAAAATATTTGTCAGTCTGCATCAACATTATTGCCTGAAGATTTTCCAGTATATCTATAAAGTATTCGTATGTCTGTATTTGATATATGTTTCTTCTGGCTGTGTTGCTGCGCTCTTCACACTGTGTATCTGTATTTTTTTTTTTTTTTTAAGTTCCAGATCGTGTCTTCTTCGTATTTCTTCTTTCTTCATATCCTTTAAATTCTAATTACTTCATGTTTTCTTCTGATGTTTTTTCTCCTCAACGTTTCATACTCGTTCCACAACTGGTCCCAACCCTCAGTCTCATTTTCATACTTTTCTCTTTTTTCTGTTCCGATACTCTTATTCTTCAGTATTTTTCTACTATCATCTTTCAGAGCTCCTTTCAGACCTGTCATTCAGTCTTCAGTCTCATTTTCTTTCTTTTTTTTTATCCTATTTCTGTGTATTTCCTCACAGTCACTTGTGTTTGTCTCCCTAGCTTGTTTGAGGCTTCCCAATCGCTCTTCTGGGCTGGCTTCGGCATGGTCGGTCTGGAGGACTTCGAACTGACGGGCATCCGCGAGTACACCCGCTTCTGGTCCATGCTTATGTTCGGCTCTTACTCCGTCATCAATATTATTGTCCTGCTCAACCTCCTCATCGCTATGATGTCCAGTTCCTACTCCTTCATTGTGGTGAGTCTCTTATGACCCATCTCCCTCGTGAGAGATATAGCTCTTTGAGATATTATAACCATTCATAGAACCGAAGGCTCTGGTCACAGGTAAAAGCCATCATGAAACAGAAAATAGCTAAATAGATGAAGTAGTAAGGAAAGAGGAATTTAAGAATTCTGAAGCAAGTGTAATACCTGCTCTTTGAAAATGGTGAGGTCGTAGTTCTTCAGAAAGACATGACTGGAGAAAATACTTCAAAGTTTAGCGTTGTGGGTAAAGAAACAGACATCACAACGGGCTGGCCCACCCTGCAATTACCATCTGTCCGAGCTAGGCTTTACGTTCGATACTGTGAATAAGAAATATATTTCCAACAATCTTGGTATGTTTGTGAAATTACGATAGAGTTTCGTTTTCTTTTAACATTAATGTAAATGTATAAATGTAATAAGCTAACTCTACGAAAATTTGTAAAACCGTGTCATTTTTTATCCTTCACCAGGGAATGTGCCATTTTAGTAAAATTACATGACGTCCTGTGGACACTGTGACATATGTAGAATAGAAAAATAATGTACAGTTAGATACTACTCATAAAACCATTGAAGTCTCTTGTAAATATCAGGTATGACATATTTTAGTTCGTGTTTATGTCCATCCTTGCTGGAAGTAAAGATGGCCGCTTGCCTTCCCACCCACCCAGGAACACGCCGACACCGAGTGGAAGTTCGCAAGGACCAAGCTCTGGATGTCATACTTCGAGGAAGGCAACACGCTGCCCCCGCCCTTCAACATCTTCCCAACCTTCAAGGGCTGCATGAGGCTCTTGGGCAAGAACAGCAGGAAGGCTGAGCTAGTTCGACGCATGTCCTCCAGGGTAAGTCCACTCTCGTAGGGTTACGCCACAGGCTCCTCCCTCGTGGTCAGGTGTCGTATGACAAGTGTTTAGTACCATGACGGTGAATGAGAAAAGGCATCGGCTTGACTTCCTCTTTCCACCTTCCTGCCTCAGGAGCAACTAACCTTATGTGGCTCCTGCAGCAGTACTGAGGAAGCTGGCAAGGTTCTTGCGACCCACGGAAACTTGAGAAGCGAGTCTCATCCGCTATAGTGATTTGGGCACAGTTTGGTTTCACAGAGCCAGATATTTAGTGATATTTACCTATTTCATTGTCATTATATGATGTTGTGATTACTAGACGGTATTTTGCTTACGTTTAATACATTTTCAATAGATGAATATCCTTCCCGCGGGTTGGGATGACGTGCCAGTGTTGTAACGTCATCACAAGGTTATCTTCACCGTAGTTTCACAAGTTCAGTATTCAAGTACAATGAAAACATGAGATATGTCCACAAGAGAAACGAAAGATGAATTAGTTAAGATATTAGACAATATGTATTAGATACATATGTGATAGCAAATGAAAACATGAGATATGTCCACAAGAGAAACGAAAGATGAAATAGTTCAGATATTAGATGTTATATAAATAAAGGCAGTGTGAATTGTGTGCATGTGTATATATGTATGTGTCTGTGTGTGTATATATATGTGTACATTGAGATGTATGGGTATGTATATTTGCGTGTGTGGACGTGTATGTATATACATGTGTATGAGGGTGGGTTGGGCCATTTCTTTCGTCTGTTTCCTTGCGCTACCTCGCAAACGCGGGAGACAGCGACAAAGCAAAATAAATAAATAGAATAAATACTTATGTGATAGCAAATGAAAACATGAGATATGTCCACAAGAGAAACGAAAGGTGAATTAGTTGATATATTAGATAATATATATTAGATACATATGTGATGGCAAATGAAAACATAAGAGATATGTCCACAAGAGAAACGAAAGGTGAATTAGTTGATATATTAGATAATATATATTAGATACATATGTGATAGCAAATGAAAACATAAGAGATATGTCCACAAGAGAAACGAAAGGTGAATTAGTTGATATATTAGATAATATATATTAGATACATATGTGATAGCAAATGAAAACATGAGATATGTCCACAAGAGAAACGAAAGGTGAATTAGTTGATATATTAGATAATATATATTAGATACATATGTGATGGCAAATGAAAACATAAGAGATATGTCCACAAGAGAAACGAAAGGTGAATTAGTTGATATATTAGATAATATATATTAGATACATATGTGATGGCAAATGAAAACATAAGAGATATGTCCACAAGAGAAACGAAAGGTGAATTAGTTGATATATTAGATAATATATATTAGATAATATATATTAGATACATATGTGATAGCAAATGAAAACATGAGATATGTCCACAAGAGAAACGAAAGATGAATTAGTTAAGATATTAGACAATATGTATTAGATACATATGTGATAGCAAATGAAAACATGAGATATGTCCACAAGAGAAACGAAAGATGAAATAGTTCAGATATTAGATGTTATATAAATAAAGGCAGTGTGAATTGTGTGCATGTGTATATATGTATGTGTCTGTGTGTGTATATATATGTGTACATTGAGATGTATGGGTATGTATATTTGCGTGTGTGGACGTGTATGTATATACATGTGTATGAGGGTGGGTTGGGCCATTTCTTTCGTCTGTTTCCTTGCGCTACCTCGCAAACGCGGGAGACAGCGACAAAGCAAAATAAATAAATAGAATAAATACTTATGTGATAGCAAATGAAAACATAAGAGATATGTCCACAAGAGAAACGAAAGATGAAATAGTTCAGATATTAGATGTTATATAAATAAAGGCAGTGTGAATTGTGTGCATGTGTATATATGTATGTGTCTGTGTGTGTATATATATGTGTACATTGAGATGTATGGGTATGTATATTTGCGTGTGTGGACGTGTATGTATATACATGTGTATGAGGGTGGGTTGGGCCATTTCTTTCGTCTGTTTCCTTGCGCTACCTCGCAAACGCGGGAGACAGCGACAAAGCAAAATAAATAAATAGAATAAATACTTATGTGATAGCAAATGAAAACATAAGAGATATGTCCACAAGAGAAACGAAAGGTGAATTAGTTGATATATTAGATAATATATATTAGATACATATGTGATGGCAAATGAAAACATAAGAGATATGTCCACAAGAGAAACGAAAGGTGAATTAGTTGATATATTAGATAATATATATTAGATACATATGTGATAGCAAATGAAAACATGAGATATGTCCACAAGAGAAACGAAAGGTGAATTAGTTGATATATTAGATAATATATATTAGATACATATGTGATAGCAAATGAAAACATGAGATATGTCCACAAGAGAAACGAAAGGTGAATTAGTTGATATATTAGATAATATATATTAGATACATATGTGATAGCAAATGAAAACATGAGATATGTCCACAAGAGAAACGAAAGGTGAATTAGTTGATATATTAGATAATATATATTAGATACATATGTGATGGCAAATGAAAACATAAGAGATATGTCCACAAGAGAAACGAAAGGTGAATTAGTTGATATATTAGATAATATATATTAGATACATATGTGATAGCAAATGAAAACATGAGATATGTCCACAAGAGAAACGAAAGGTGAATTAGTTGATATATTAGATAATATATATTAGATACATATGTGATGGCAAATGAAAACATAAGAGATATGTCCACAAGAGAAACGAAAGGTGAATTAGTTGATATATTAGATAATATATATTAGATACATATGTGATGGCAAATGAAAACATAAGAGATATGTCCACAAGAGAAACGAAAGGTGAATTAGTTGATATATTAGATAATATATATTAGATACATATGTGATGGCAAATGAAAACATAAGAGATATGTCCACAAGAGAAACGAAAGGTGAATTAGTTGATATATTAGATAATATATATTAGATACATATGTGATGGCAAATGAAAACATAAGAGATATGTCCACAAGAGAAACGAAAGATGAAATAGTTCAGATATTAGATGTTATATAAATAAAGGCAGTGTGAATTGTGTGCATGTGTATATATGTATGTGTCTGTGTGTGTATATATATGTGTACATTGAGATGTATGGGTATGTATATTTGCGTGTGTGGACGTGTATGTATATACATGTGTATGAGGGTGGGTTGGGCCATTTCTTTCGTCTGTTTCCTTGCGCTACCTCGCAAACGCGGGAGACAGCGACAAAGCAAAATAAATAAATAGAATAAATACTTATGTGATAGCAAATGAAAACATAAGAGATATGTCCACAAGAGAAACGAAAGGTGAATTAGTTGATATATTAGATAATATATATTAGATACATATGTGATGGCAAATGAAACATAAGAGATATGTCCACAAAATTCTTGTTCCCCGTCAGGTCCCAGATCGGTAGCGGTGATGACAAGGGTCGTGAGAGCCTGAAGGTGGCCATGGAGAGAGCTCGCAGGAAGATGGAAGAAGGCACACCCGACGGCTCGCCAGGCTCTTCTCGCGGCTGCTCGCCCTTCCCTGACTTGTACACAGGACCGCACCTGCTGGACGCCATCAGGAACCTGGATCTGAGTCCCAACGCCTCGCCCTCCGAGACGCCCATGCCCACACACTCCGTCAAGCCATGGTCTCCTCCCACCGCGGCCAGGGACGGTATGTACACCCACCGTCCTCATCACCAACTTCAATGTAGATTAAAAATTATATATGTTGCTGAACACCATGATGTAGCTAGTGGGTCTTGATGCTCTGGCTGCTCCTGTTGGACCCAGGGTTTTTTTTTAACTATAGTATGCAAGAAGTTCCTTTATATTCTAAAGGTAATACCATTGAACCCCCCTTTTCCTAAGGGGAATAACATGATAATGTATGAAGGTATTCTTACATCATCCTGGAGTTTGTATATTCAGGGTAGCTAGTCTATCCCAGGGTTTTGGCTGTCGGGATGGGGGGTTAGGAACCCCAGCGTTCTCGTAGAGTTTCTACGGGGATGGCCTATATTTATGTAGGTGGTATCATAGGTATAAGTTTGTTATACAGTATGTAGATATACAATTGACATACATAAGACAGCATATGATGTCGGCAGGTCAAGCGAAGGATCCCAACATGCTGACGGTGCCGGGCCGTCGCTCTTCCACGACACTGAAGACGGCCGGCGAGGACGTTGGAGCACTCAGCCTCGACGTTCCGGTCAACGTCGTCTTCAAGGATTCTTTCAAGAAGTTCCCCAAGAAGGGCGAGAATGGTGCGGCTGGTCCAAAGCCTCCAGCGACTGTGACGACCGTATCAGAGAAGGTGCCACCCCAGAAGGGCAAGGATGAGGCCAGAGTTCAGAAGAAAGAGGCGTCGGAGAGGAGTGTACCTCATGTGAAAACGGACGACACCTCTGCTGCCCCCAAACCCAGCCAGATCAAGGCCAGCGGCGTCCTCCCCACCCAGCAGAATATGAGTGCCAGGCCCGGCGCATCTGCCTTAAAGAAACTCCCTCCCCCATCAGGAGCTGGCCCCCGTCGTGGCCCCGAATCTGAGCACGCACTGCGTCGCCCAGCACCCGCACGAACCCAGCAGGTCCAACAGCAAACGTTCACAGGCTCTGAGGAGCTGGAAACTATGGACTTCGTGCGACGACCATCAAAACCTCCAACTAAGCAGGACTCTGATGAGAAGAGGAGCCCGCCTCCTGCCATTACTGTTATCCCATCCACTCCCAAGCCACCAGAAACCCCAGTCAAGTCTTACATTGTCGATAGCTTGCCTCAGAAACCTCATGTCAAACCTTCAGCCCCTCAGCCCAAAGATGAACCTGTTGCCTCTAAAGCTCCCATCGAAAAAGCTCCTGCTGTAAAGGCTCCTGCAGAGAAGGCTCCAGCAGCTAAGGCTCCAGCAGAAAAGCCTCCTGCAGACAAGGCTCCTGCACCAAAGGCTCCTGTAGAGAAGGCCCCTGCAGAGAAGACTCCTGCACCAAAGGCCCCTGCAGAAAAGGCTCCTGCACCAAAGACCCCTGCAGAGAAGGCCCCTGCAGCAAAGGCCCCAGCAGAGAAGGCTCCTGCAAAGGTTTCACCAGAAAGGCTCCTCCAAAGGCTACTTTGGAGAAGGCGTCCAGTGGTGGTCCAGAACAAAAGCCGTCTACCCCTCCAGCGGCAGCCTTCCAGAGCAATATGGCCACTCACCAGACTGACCCACTCCTCACCCCAACAGAGGAGAAGAAGGGTGGCTGGCTATAGACTGGGTAGGAACCTGGGACTGTATGACAACAGAGCCTAGCTACTATACCACACCGCTGCCCACACTCATCTAATGTGCTTCATGGTTTTACGGAAATATTTGCCACTTAATAGAATATCAGCGTTTAAAGAATGAGAAGAGCAATTTTTTTTTTTTTTAATGAGGTTAACATCTGTGAACATGTTTTTGCTTCTAAACACCTCTGAATTCCTTTCTATCAAAGACATGTTTACCTGTTAAAATCCGTAATGCCTTCATCTGAATGCCTTCAGTGTTTATGCTTCACACGAATAATGTATTCAACATTACACTTGAACTGCATTCGCTCAGTACAGCATGAAGCTACCAAGAAGTTACATTTAATGACTTTTACCCTGTAAATATGTCTCTTCTACTCCACTGTTCGTGGAATTCGTTATGAAACATAATTTGTATAACCGCTATACGTAGTCATTTGTAGTTTTCTTTTTTGACAACTAATGTGCAGTTAAAAGTCACTTTTAATTCAAGAGTTGTATAAGTCCAGTGTTATTCTGATAATGAGTGTGAAGCATGAGGAAGTGCTATTATGGAATCTTGCTTCTGCAGCTTGTATCCTGTACACATAATGTCAGCGTTCGTGTCTTCATTGATATTCTGTTCTTCTTTGTAAATTTGACGATGTGATTCAGTGTATCAATGTAAACTGGTAAATTTTTGAAACATTAGGCAATAGGTGCATATAAGAATGTAATGTAACGTTTCTCACATATAGACGGCATAGCTGTATATTGTCACAGTGTTGTAAACAGTGGCGAAATGTTCAGTGTCTGATGGACTGGCGAGTGTGGCGCTTTCTGCGTCCCCCGGGCAGCAAAACAAACTTATTTGGACGAGAAATGAAGGAAGAATGAAATGAGAATTTTTATTGGTCATCTAAAAATCGAGATGCTGATGCACGACAATAGGTGGAGTTAGTAAGGCCGAGCAAACTGCTACCTATAAGAGTCTATGACACGAACTTTGATAATATTCAGCTTGTTGTCACCTTGATTTATTTGATTATTCACTGACATTTTATTTATTTTAACCATAAATTATATGTGAGAAACTATACCTTCACAGGATGAATAAAACAGTTCTTATAACAGATACACAATAGGAAGTTTTTAATTCCTTAAATGACTAATAAACGGGGATTTTAGAGGAAGGAACTTAAGATAGGTAATGCATGTCATTCTGCAAAAAGGAAACCAGAACACTTCATCATTTACGTTGTCGACAGCAGCAGCCCAGAGAAGTATTACCCGACATCTGGAGGTGGAAGATGGCAACTCTAAACACAGGCAGCGACTGCCACCAGAGAGGCTGACCAAACTCTTGTGTTAAGTGTTGAAGATATGCCCGGAACCATCATACACCATCCGTGTCAGTAGGTTGTAGACAGCAGCCGCCCAGAGAAGTATTACCCT
The DNA here is from genome assembly GCF_036320965.1 of Panulirus ornatus. Taxonomy (NCBI): domain Eukaryota; kingdom Metazoa; phylum Arthropoda; class Malacostraca; order Decapoda; family Palinuridae; genus Panulirus; species Panulirus ornatus. The sequence continues at coordinate 54,481,483 of NC_092242.1, forward strand.
CCTGACTTAAGGGTGTTGAAGTGATGACAGGAAAACCCCCCATATCTGTAGGTTGTAGACAGCAGCCGCCCAGGGAAGTATTAACCTCTAAACATAGGGGTGTTGAAGAGGCCCGGAACCATCTTACACCCTCCGTGTCAATAGGTTGTAGACATCAGCCGCCCAGGGCAGTATATTCCCCTCCATAAATAAGGTGTTGAAGTGATAGCTGGAACCATCTTACACCCTCTGTGTCAGTAGGAAGTACAACCCTCCCGACTTTTAAAGTGTTGAAATAGTGCCTTTAAGGGCCCCAGAAGAGATGAAGCTGAAAAATGTTAATGAAGTAAGCGACCAAACAACACAGTGAACAGATTATATAGCCCCCTCCCACGTGGAGGCCCCCAGGGGACCATAGTATGCGGACATTTCTCCAAGGCTTGCGTCAGCCCTCGGCGGCCGTGATGACCTCGGTCAATACGGTGTTTGATGATAAAGTGGTTTGAACTCCATATAACCTCCATGAAGAATCCTTCATAAGGCTGATGCAATTGTTTTGCGTCAGCACGGTTGAAGATATGGACTGTACAATGAACTTCCCAATGAACTTGTGTCGGCCGCGTGGAGCGATGTCTAGATGAGCTAGGCTTGACATCAGCCAGAGCAGCAGGCAACTTCTCTGTGTACGTAAAGGATCTGGAGAAAAAAAAAACCTGGTGGAACCGTAGGTTCATTTTGTTTCCAAGAGGAATATATTCTCCTTAATCGCTGAGCCAATACTGAAGAAAACCCAGAGAAACAGAGAAACCAAGCTTGAGGGGAAGAGGCCGCTGTGAGTATAGTCTTACGTTGCTGGTGAACAATTTAGACTGTTGTTATGAAGGATGGCAATGCTGTGGTGCGGTGACGCGTTGTGCTAAGGGTTTGTATGCACTTGGTCCTTCCGGAAGGTTGTCTCAGTGACCTCTGTCCATGACGACAGAAGGAATACGAAGGAGGTAGGCATGGGTTGTGTTTGACGACATACCCAGCGATGCTACAGCGTTGGACAATCTGGAGAACGCATACCGGAGGAGGAGGGCGGCCTACAATAACACCACACACCGCATCGACCCTGCAGGAAGGATATGGGAACTGGACATTTGGCACTGCAGATGGGCGGACACAACGCCGGACATTTGCTATTGGAGGAGGTTTCAACTACAGTGGCTCTCCCAGATAATATATTTATAGAGGGTATTGCTTGTAACGTTGTGAGATGCTCTGTTGCCCTTTTTTTTATTTGCTGTTTTATTTTGGATTGATTGGAAATGCTTCGGGTCAGATTGGTTTAGTCAGGTGGAATTGGTAAGTATTCCAGGAGTGATCTGTAATGAGTATCTTCATTCAGTTGTCTGGTCCTTCTCAGTCTTGCAATTGTGTTCCCGCTGGTCTCGTTCCTTTACTTTTTTGTGGTTTCAGAGGAAGAATTTTCCATTCACTGATGTCAATTTTTTCATGGCACCTGAGATGGCACGGGGAACTGAATGCTTTTAATCATGGCTATTACACACACACACACACACATATATATATAAGAGTGAGTGCTCAAATTACAGAGGTATAAGTTTGTTGAGTATTCCTGGTAAATTATATGGGAGGGTATTGATTGAGAGGGTGAAGGCATGTACAGAGCATCAGATTGGGGAAGAGCAGTGCGGTTTCAGAAGTGGTAGAGGATGTGTGGATCAGGTGTTTGCTTTGAAGAATGTATGTGAGAAATACTTAGAAAAGCAAATGGATTTGTATGTAGCATTTATGGATCTGGAGAAGGCATATGATAGAGTTGATAGAGATGCTCTGTGGAAGGTATTAAGAATATATGGTGTGGGAGGCAAGTTGTTAGAAGCAGTGAAAAGTTTTTATCGAGGATGTAAGGCATGTGTACGTGTAGGAAGAGAGGAAAGTGATTGGTTCTCAGTGAATGTAGGTTTGCGGCTGGGGTGTGTGATGTCTCCATGGTTGTTTAATTTGTTTATGGATGGGGTTGTTAGGGAGGTAAATGCAAGAGTCCTGGAAAGAGGGGCAAGTATGAAGTCTGTTGGGGATGAGAGAGCTTGGGAAGTGAGTCAGTTGTTGTTCGCTGATGATACAGCGCTGGTGGCTGATTCATGTGAGAAACTGCAGAAGCTGGTGACTGAGTTTGGTAAAGTGTGTGGAAGAAGAAAGTTAAGAGTAAATGTGAATAAGAGCAAGGTTATTAGGTACAGTAGGGTTGAGGGTCAAGTCAATTGGGAGGTGAGTTTGAATGGAGAAAAACTGGAGGAAGTGAAGTGTTTTAGATATCTGGGAGTGGATCTGTCAGCGGATGGAACCATGGAAGCGGAAGTGGATCATAGGGTGGGGGAGGGGGCGAAAATTTTGGGAGCCTTGAAAAATGTGTGGAAGTCGAGAACATTATCTCGGAAAGCAAAAATGGGTATGTTTGAAGGAATAGTGGTTCCAACAATGTTGTATGGTTGCGAGGCGTGGGCTATGGATAGAGTTGTGCGCAGGAGGATGGATGTGCTGGAAATGAGATGTTTGAGGACAATGTGTGGTGTGAGGTGGTTTGATCGAGTAAGTAACGTAAGGGTAAGAGAGATGTGTGGAAATAAAAAGAGCGTGGTTGAGAGAGCAGAAGAGGGTGTTTTGAAATGGTTTGGGCACATGGAGAGAATGAGTGAGGAAAGATTGACCAAGAGGATATATGTGTCGGAGGTGGAGGGAACGAGGAGAAGAGGGAGACCAAATTGGAGGTGGAAAGATGGAGTGAAAAAGATTTTGTGTGATCGGGGCCTGATCATGCAGGAGGGTGAAAGGAGGGCAAGGAATAGAGTGAATTGGAGCGATGTGGTATACAGGGGTTGACGTGCTGTCAGTGGAGTGAATCAAGGCATGTGAAGCGTCTGGGGTAAACCATGGAAAGCTGTGTAGGTATGTATATTTGCGTGTGTGGACGTGTGTATGTACATGTGTATGGGGGGGGGGGTTGGGCCATTTCTTTCGTCTGTTTCCTTGCGCTACCTCGCAAACGCGGGAGACAGCGACAAAGTATAAAAAAAAAAAAAAAAAAAAAATATATATATATATATATATATATATATATATATATATATATATATATATAAATGAAACATTTGGCACCACCCTCTTTACAGATTTCAAAACATGGTTGGTCAATTTTTTAGCTTGCCCACAACGGGTTCACTTCAAAAACAGTAAAACTCTTCAGTCTCTTCCAACACGACGTCTCATTACCTCAACCAAACCTAAACATGAAGGTCCTTCCGTATGCACAACACCTCACAGTCGTATCTTAACACTATAACACAACAGCAGCAACATAAACATGGAGCATTACATCACACGATTGGAACAATGGCTCACACAGAACAGAATGTGTGAATCTCCACAATTATCTTCAGTCACTCTTTTTACCCCACACAGACACGAATCCAGATTACACCCTCCAGTCACCTTGAAAGGACAATATATCTTACACAGAGCAAAACGCCAGCCAGTTAATGCATCTCATACCACCCTCTCAAGAGCAAATATAACAAAGCTGTTACCACCCAAAATAACGCACTCGAACAATCACTGGCTGCCGAGTGACCACAAAGACTCGACACCTTTACAATGAATCAAAGATCTTCCCATTACAGACCCACCTCAACATGCTTGGCATCCAGTTCTGTAGAACAGGGTATGAACTGTTATTATAAGCACATGGTTAAAAGATAAAGGGATCTTATCACTTTTTGTGAAATAGAAATTGATTTTGAGAAATACCCATTGGTTTGGCCTTACACTGGTAGCCCTGCTTTCATATGAAGTTATTGTAATATATCGATTGATAGTGACATTTCCTGTTATTTGCCATTATATACGTTAATTTCAGATTTCGATGAAAACTAGGAAATTTCCAATCCTCGATATTTCTTTAACGTGTATATGAAATGAGTTAGATTAAAAGCAATTGAAAGATATCAGTAAACTAAGAAATATGACAAAATGCAATGCTAGAACGTGGAGGTCCATACATTAAACTCGTGTAAGAAAACAAGCAAAGTGATATGGCAAATACAATTAAAAAACAAATTCTTTGCATATCAAAACTTTCTTCGTCCATGATCTAACAGAATTAAGACAACTTTAAACACACAAAATACCAGTTAAAGGTGCACATCTTTGAGCATATATGAATTTGTTTTCATACAGAATCCTCCAAAGAACTTTCATGAACCAAGAAAAATATGCTTTGAGGGACCCCTTAGGATGGTACATGAAGCAGTAAAAAATGCAAAATGACAGTAATGGGAAATTTTAATTATATATATATATATATATATATATATATATATATATATATATATATATATATATATATATATACATGAATTGGGATTCTCGTGGAAACAGAGCCATAGAGGCACAGGTCCTTAAGGTTTTCTACGCTACCATCATGTCACTGAACATACTCGGATCAGAGGGACTGATATACATACAATCATTCCTAGATCTTGTATTCACATGTAGTAGCATTGACATTGAGAATTTCATATATGACGCACTATCAACAGATCATCTTTTAACTGGTAGCAGAGTAATTCCCCCAGTTGCCTCTTCTCCTCCAGTGTTCAAGGGCAAAAAGCCATTTTTTTTTTTTTTTTTTGCCCGAAAGGGACTAGGCTCCTTTTGGTATTACTGGTAATTGTAACATTCTTGTGAGCGTTCTATTATCATGATAGTTATTGTTTATGTTCACGAACATGAATTGGCCCCTCTGAAAACGTGCCCCGGTGGTAAAATTCACCTAAAAGACTCCCTGCCAGTTAGAAAAAGTATTCATATAATGGTTGTGTTGTGGGAAATGTGTACGAAAAAAAGAGCTATGAAACGACTGGAGGGGCAGACATGACCACGGAAACTAACCAGAACTCGCCAAATTTCGTAGTAACAAATGAGGAAATGGAGTTACTAGTCAGGAACCAGGACATTGTGGTAGGAACGAGGAAGAGAAATATGGATAACATTAGCCCCACATTCAGTGGAAAGGTTAAGAAAGGATTGCGGCTTAAACGAAGTCAAGATGTGAAGAGCGTAGCGGTACCCCAATCCAGTCAGCATTTGAAATGTATGAGAAAACGAAATGTTTATAACGGTAAGAAAGAAGGAACTTTGACAAGAATGTTGTGGACATGGCAGGAAATTTTTCCAATGTTTTCCAAATTTTCATTGGTAGAATTGTCAGTTAAAAAGCAATATTGATCAGGATATAGGATCTGCATGGAAGAGCAGTGGATGATTTAAAGATATGCAAGGAAGTGAATGACGTTTTCTGAGGTTTTTTTCGTGGTGGCCGGCAGGTACTACAGCCTCAACACCAGTGGAATGGAATGGGGAAGGGGTCTTTTAAAGACTTTGAAATATCTTGGAAACATAAAAGCAAATACAAAAGAGCTTTGATCCATAGAAGTTCGTGGTCCTGATGAAATGTCACCTGTGTGTTGAAGATGTGTACGGAGACAAGTGAAATCCCACTTGAAAAGTTCAGAATGTCGTTAGACAAGGTAATGAGACAAAAGAATATGAGATTAAAAAGATACTTATCTATAAGAAAGGACACCGGGAGGGAGGATGCACAGATCTACAGGCCAGTTTCCTAGATAAGCATGGTTTGTAATGTACTGGAAAAGGTATCCAGAAAGCTTATGGATGACTTCTTACAAAGGGGAAATTACCCAAATGAGAGCACGGTTTCAGGAATTTCTACGAGAGAGTGAGTTCCATTTATGACTAAAGAGAAGGTCAGGTGGATTGTCTGTATGGGGACTGTCAGAAAGTTATATATGACATTCTGCCACGCAGGAGATTGAGAAGAAAACTATATCTTTAGGGAGAAGTGAAGCCTTTTCCATAGTTAGATTATCTTATTGCAAGCGAACAAAAGACGCATGCCAGGGAAAACTTTCTCAGATTAGGTTGAGGTTACCAGTGTCGTGCCGCAGGGTTCAGCTGTGGGTCATTTTCTTTGCATGTATTTTGTGAATGACCTGCCTGAGGATCAGACACCTGAATATGTGGAGAACGTCAAAGACGAGGGAGGTAAACGGCTCGGAAGATTGTATCAACGAACAACAGGACTTAGATTAGCTCGTTCATCTGATTTATATAAGTGGTGAAATTCAACCCAATTAGACGTCTAGTAGTGAGGATTGAATACAGTGAAAGGTCTCAGTATGAATATCATCTAGCAGCAAATAAACCAGTAATCTGCGTGGGAAAGGGTGTGGAAGTAAACATCGTAAGGATAACTAACTAATGGGAAGGTACAGAGAGCATAAAGCTTGTTCTAGAATCAGGAGAGTTTAGCTACAGGAATAGATTCGAAACCTTAAATATGTCCACCATGGTATAAAGGAGAGTGAGGGATGACCTGATTCAGTCTTTATATTCTTAAACCATGAGGGATGCAAGAACAGAGGAACCGGAAGGAATGACGAAATCAAACAAGATGAAGTCAAGAAGTATTTCTAACAATTAATAGGTTATCGAATTAAGTAAATGGTGAAATTGCGAATGTGGACAGTATACAAAGGTTAAATAGTTGGATAAAGGGAGAGGAAGTTCGACGTGTCACGTGTTCAAGAAAATTCTGGGACAAACACTTGGTATGTGTGCCCCTTGTTCTTCCCGATGGCCTTTTGCTACAATTTGCAGTAATGATGTATGATATATCTCAATTAGAATTTATTGACAATCATAAATGCAGCTTTACTTAAAACTACCATGTATTTGTTTATTTCAGCATTGTGCGTATTTACATTAATCCTATTGACGTCGTACCAACATGAGAGGTAATATCTTTGAGCTTTGCTTTGTTTTCAGTAATTCTCTGTTACAATCAAGTAAATGGAATGTAATGCAAATATTTGATGAATATTTATAAATATGTTTTTTCTTAGATATCTAATAATTTGAATGTAAATGTATTTCATTTTCGAGTCAATGTTGGTACTCCTGTCCCCCCACAGTGACGTCATCATCTCGCAATAACAAAGATTTCAGGAGGTGACAGAAGACAGGACGTACAATACGAACGCTTCATTTAGTGGCGTTTTACAGCGAAACGGTTATCGATACTAAAATTCGACGAGGATGGGGGCGGTGCTAGGTATATGCAGCGCAGCCCAGGTAAGTGATGTAGAAGATATTAAATCTTACCAGTTAGAAAATGTAATCGATTGTTGTTGCGTCCCAGCCTTGAAAGGCTACCAGGAAAACGAAGTCAGCTGATAACATAATCCTAAACACATGACCATGTTTTATTTATGGTATGTTATAGTGAAGCTGTATTTTAGCGCCGTCACTGATCGGACAGAGGAAGATGATAGTTTTCAGTAATGGTAATACAATTTATGGAGGAGCATGATCGCGATAATTTTTTTTTATATTTGCTCTTATGTCACTAAACAACTGATTACTATGATGTCCAAGATCCAGGGTGTTTTTACATGTGTTCATATGCTTAAAAGTTGCAGGGTGCAAGGGGAAATTCCATGTTTTGGAATCTCTGTTTGGGGGATTTTTTGTTTTAGATTATCCAAAAGTAGGATACCTCAGATTCTCTGTAAAGTTTCATAATACTGACACGCATTTTGTGGGGTTATGGTATGTGTTCTACATTTTATAGAATTATCATTACCTCTGTAATGAGTACTTTAGGATTTTCCTTTTCACTTAAAATTGATCTTTCGATATTAATAAATCCGTCGTGGTAGGGTTATTAAGGAGAGGGAAAACGTAGGGTTGAGTAATGTAAATTAGCGATGAATATAAACAAAGATAATCCACATCGGTATTTTTACAGTTTACACTCTACAGAAGTTATGAAATTTCCATTGAATACAGTCTGTAATTTACTTTTAGTAATACTCCTAGCAAGCAAATGCCAAACAATCTGTATTGGATGGGAAATGTAGAGATTAGGGTGAGAGAGTATCATTAAATTTTCGAGAGAATAAACAGATGTTTTAGGAGGTAAATGACGTGTGAAAAACAAGAGAACAAATGGGAACATCGGTGAAGGGGGCAAGGGGGAAGTGTTAACTGGTAGTGATGAAATGAGGGGATGGAGTGAGTATTTTAAAGGTTTGTAGAATGTGTTTGATGATAGAGTGGAAGATGTTAGGTGGTTTGATCTAGGTGAAGTGCGAAAAGAGATGGGTGAGGGAGAATGGTTTGGTTAATAGAGAAGAGGTGGTGAAATCCTTGTGCAAGATGAAATCCGGCAAGGCAGTGGGTTTGGATGGTACTGTAGTTGAATTTATTAAGAAAGGGGGTGACTGTGTTTTTGATTGGTTGGTTAGGATATTCATTGTATGTATGGATCATGGTGAAGTGCCTGAGGATTGGCGAACTATGTGTATAGTGCCATTGTCCAAAGGCAAAGTGGATAAAGGTGTGTTCAAACTACAGAGGCATAATTTTGTTGAGTATTACTGGAAAATTGAATGGGAGGGTATTGATTGAGTGGGTGAAGGCATGTACAGAGCATCAGAATGGGGAGGAGGAGTTGGTTTAAGAAGTGGTAGAGGATATGTGGATCAAGTGTTTGCTTTGAAGAATGTGTATGAGAAATACTTAGAAAACCAGATGGATTTGTATGAAGCATTTATGGATCTGGAGAAGGCACATGATAGGGTTGATAGAGATGCTTTGTGGAAGGTCTTAAGAGTATATGGTGTGGGGGGGTAAGCTGCTAGAAGCAGTGAAAAGTTTTTGTCAAGGATGTAAGGCATATATACAAGTAGGAAGAGAGATGAGTGATTGGTTCCCAGTGAAGGTCGGTCTACGGCAGGGGTGTGTTGTTTAATTTGTTTATGGATAGGATGGTTAGGGAGGTAAATACACTATTTACATTAACACACCTTTGGTTAGTGGGTGACCTCTTCCATTTTTTTACATAGTTAAGTGGGATATAACTTTGCAGTCCTACAGTGCTTGACAATTTCTAAAGAAGCTCTGACAAAGAAAGTGGATAATGTAAAAACTTGTTAAAATCTCTGATACTCTTGGGTGAAATCCTTCAGGAATAGGTGATTTTGCCATTTCAAGTAAGTTATTTTGCCCACAAGTATCTCTTCAGTAGCTGTAGCTAACTTTAAGGCATCTTCAATGTTCTGCTCCTACGTTGCTGGTATATCAATATCCAGTGAAGATAATGGCAAAAGATTGACAGTTTCCCAGCCTTATCATTATCAAAAGATGCCACATTGGCCTCTTCGTTCTGATTAATATTGTACATGTTGTGATCAGATATACCACTGGATGGAAGTTTTGTTTTTCATTTGATTACCCTTTTCATTTTAGTTTGTTTAGATATTTAGATAGCCGGTAGTAGTTTGCAAGCAGCCAACAACCAGGGAGATATATTATCAGTACTACCCGCATGGGTATGGGGGGGTTTGTGACAGCTGCGTAGTGAGACAGCACTTCAGTGGTTGTCAAATTGCACTACTCTGACTCAGTTAATTATTTTTTCGTTTTGCCTCACCCACACATGGACTACTGGCATTCTGTCCATAAACAATATTTCCTTGTCATACATAACACTTGACAATGCTTAACTCACACAGCTCATTCTTCGGAACTATAATTTTCCTGCGGTGAGCACTATGTGTTTGCCCTGCCTTTTGACTAGATGGTAGGGGCAATAGATAGAATTAATAGGTAGAAACATTTGAGCAGGAGCATTATGTAGAAACATTAGGTAGAAGTAGTAGGTTTAAGCAATTTGTAGAAGTAGTTAGGAGGAACTTTAGTTAGGAGCCTTTGCAAACACTGTGCTAGAGTGGCCCACTGCCTGTGGCCTGTTAAGGGTGAGGCACTACAGGCTAAGGAGCAGCACTGGAGTTCACTTGTTGTGGAGACTGTAGCTATGCCCCTAAGGGAGTTCTGTTTGGAACAGCCATCAGAGATATAGATATTTTCATAATTTGCTGTACCTTCCAGGCTCACTCCACTGTCCATATATCTTATCTGTGTCATGCGTTTTTAGGAAATGAAGCACAGACTAATGTAACCTTTACAGTTCTTAGTATTACCACTACTCCATTAAAATATTTTTAGTGTTTCTCCTGTAAAAAAAATTTTGAACATTTTCTGTTTACAGCTCGCATGTTGCTGTGGGTCAGCTGCTTGCAGTTTGTGTTGTTCAGCTTGCCCGTCATGCAAAAACTCCACTTCCTCCCGCATCATGTATGCCATCATGATGCTTCTGGGTACTGTTGTGGCTTGCATCATGCTCTCTCCAGGCCTAAAGAGTGCTCTTCAAAAGGTAAAGAAAACGTTCATTGAATAATTTGTAAGATTGTCATATTTCTAGGTGATGAAAGTGCAAAAGTTTGAGAAACTTTAGTGAAAGCAGGTGAATAGGAAACAATCAACAGGAAAATTATAAGTTGTAAGAGGATTGTCAGTTTTTTGGTGACACTAAGTGCCAGAAGCTCCCAAAGAATTCAAGATTACTTTGGACTTAGGAGGAAGACTGCTATCTGACTAGAAAAGGGAGAGTGGAATACTTGGAGGGGGACTCCTTTTGGATCTCTAAGAATTACAGGGAAAGAGTAAATGTGGTATAAGATTCACCAGCATTTCAGATGTATATTTGGACAGTTACCATGAACATCATTTGCCAGTTTAGGTGGCTAGGAAACCCACCATCCAGTTCTCTTTTAATTACACACAAGCCACACGCCAAAACACGTCAGAGTATTGGGGACAAGGCCAGGATTTCAGGGCTAAGTGAAACAAAGTTTAAAGAGAGAAGGAAAGGGAAGAGAATTGGACCAGATTAACATTGATTGGCAAGTCTTAGTACCAGCTGAAGAACGTTTGATGGAGGCTTGTTTCAGTTATTTGAAGGTCTGTGAATAAGGCTATTAAACCACTATTCCAGATATTTAAGGGGTGCAGTAATGATAGGATTGGTTCATGAACCAGCCAAACATAGTTCCCTAAGCCAACAAGTAGAATATACCTAACTAGGATAAGCCTGTTTCTATAAGTCCCACGTCAGCCTGCTCTATATACCTGAGGGAAATTTGAATAGCATGGGATTAGGCAGGATTGAAAAGATAAATGAGACAGAGAAGAAAGACTTTGATTTTGAGGGTTTCCTGAGGTAGATTGATGATTCCATGGATGCCATGGGTTACCAGAAAGCTAATAATTATCACCATGGATAACGCTGGTCAACAAATTTTATTTTTTTTTGTCCCATGAAATAAAATAGGTTGACCCTATTGTACTTTTTACCCTGAATTCGAATCTGTATTTAGAATTTTTTTTCAGGCTTGGTTTTTAAGTGACAAAGCAATTAAATTTTGCAATAACTGTATATTACTTCTTCATAGATAAGATTGGTATTAAATTTAAAATTTACCTTTAAAATGTAGAAGTAGATGATTTTGGCTATATTTGGCCCCAAGAACATCCTTCCTTAGTGTCCAGCAGGTCCCAATCACTCAGAATCTTTTTCACTCCATCCTTCCCCCTCCAATTTCGTCTCCTGCTTCTCCTTGTTCCCTCCACCTCTGACTCATATATCCTGTTTGTCAATCTTTCCTCACTCATTCTCTCCCTATGTCCAAACCATTTCAACACACCCTCTTCTCTCAACCACACTTTTTATTTCCACACATCTCTCTTACCATTTCATTACTTAATTGATCAAACCACCTCACACTACATATTGTCCTTAAACATTTCATTTCCAACTCATCCACCCTTCTCCGTACAACCCTATCTTTAGCCCATACCTCGCAGCCATATAATGTTATATAGCAATACTGAATAAAGCAGATGCTAGAATTCATTTTCAACTTCCATGAATGATTAGTTCATGTGAAGACCTGTGCACATTTGATTAGACCTCACTCTTTATTTGTCATAATGGAACTATGTTAGTAAGAGGTGATATCAGTATGATGTATATGAAAGATTTTGTATTGCATATTAAAGGTAGGAAAATAACATGGTAACTAATCCAAGACATTATTTCAGGTGCCCTTCTGTAATAGTGGTGATGCAACTCAGGTTTTACAGCTGGATTGTACTGACGTAGGTGTTTTAAATTTCTGTTATTATAGTGAAAAATTGCCTTACTGTAATTGCAAATCTTAAACCAATTTAAATGGTGGTATATTGTTGGTGTTTTTCTGAATTAAGGTAAATTAGAGGACAGTTATTTTTTATTAGCTAGTGAGAATGATTGGCATATTTACGTGATCACCATAATGTTATTTCTGTTTTGCAGGTGGTTGGCTACCTTGCTGTGTACCGTCTGTGCTTTGCTATGTCACTCTTCTTCTTTGTCATGGCACTTCTTATGATTGGGGTAAAATCGAGTAAGGACCCTCGGGCAGGAATACAGAATGGGTAATAACATCATTTCCTTTTTCTGCTTTTTTGTAAAGAAAATCTTAAGTAATTGTCTAGTATTGATACCATAAAACATGCCCTTAGTCAGCCTTAGCAAACATTTTTTGATGGAAAACCGTTATTAGTAACCCCAAAATGGTAGCCACATCAGTTGATGTTCTAGCTTTTGTTATGTATGTTTGACATCCAAATGGCTATCATACTGTTATTAGAAGGCAAGGTAAAACTATTGCTTCCTTCAATTCCCTTACAATCACCATCATAGGTGCATGGGCCTAGGTCTGCAGGTTGCGTGTATGTGAATACTCCATGAAGAATGTGTGGATTGTTGTAGAAGTAATATATACCAATATTGCCTCTTTACTTACTGTTTTGTGCCAGGGTAAGTCCTTTATCAGGAGGGACCATTTTCTGAAGGAGTAAGAAATTATAACTCAATTAGTTTCACACCAAAGGCTTTCTGATAGAGCTCATTAAGTAAGGAAAGTGGAGTCGTCCATTGTTTTAGTAAGAAACATCTTGTTTGATGAGGTCAACAAGAGAGTTCTTTGGTATTTAATGATAACCTTTTGCATGATGACATTCGCTTCAGTCTGATGAACCTCCCTTATGTGTTGATGGGTATGCCACCAGCAGCAGAGAATGGTCTGAAATTGATGATAAACCATCAATAATGGTTAGCTTTTCCTTTTTCTTATTCCTAAAATTTCTTTTTTCTTTAAATCTCTCCTTTTTCTAATGGATATGTACTCAGATACCCACAGGCTATGTCCATTAGTGAAAAATGGAAGTTTTGAAGGCAGAAAATTGCTTTTCTTCTGTATGCAGAACCTGATGATAACTCGATTAGTTTCTTTTCTTTTCCCTATTTCCATTTAAAAACTTGATTCTTAATAATTACATTCCTGAGGTACAGATGCCAGTGGGCAGTAAATGAGTGTGCATACCAAAGTTTACATGGGTAGGTGGGGTTAGCAGTTAGTAGGTATTATTGGATTTTGTAGTAACTGAAAAGCATGCAGAGGAGAGACTGTTAGATGTGAATATGTCAAAGGGGCAGCTGGATGGGTATCTGATCACATGATGGAGGCGATTGTGAAAGATCATTGTGGAGGAGGATAGTAAAAGGGACAAGTCTAGAAAGAGATGTTAAGAGAGATTAAGTGAAGAATGGCAAAAGGTGAGACTACACAAAACAGGGGAAGGTATTTACAAAAGTATTGCTTGGAAGCTGTGGTTTTGATGCATTATACATGACAGCTAGAGACTGAGTGTGAACGAATGTGGCCTTTGTTGTCTTTTCCTAGTGCTCCCTCATGAGCATGTGGGCGGAGGAGGTTGTCATTTCATGTGTGGCGGGGTGGCGACGGGAATGAATAAAGGCAGCAAGTATGAATTATGTACATTTGTATATATGTATACATATCCCCTGGGGATGGGGAGAAAGAATACTTCCCACGCATTCCTCACATGTCATAGAAGGCGACTAAAGGGGATGGGAGTGGGGGGCTAGAAACCCTCCCCTCCTTGTATTTTAACTTTCTAAACGGGGAAACAAGAAGGAGTCACGTGGGGAGTGCTCATCCTCCTTGAAGGCTCAGATTGGGGTGTCTAAATGTGTGTGGATGTAACCAAGATGAGAAAAAAGGAGAGATAGGTAGTATGTTTGAGTAAAGGAACCTGGATGTTTTGGCTGTGAGTGAAACAAAGCTCAAGGGTAAAGGGGAAGAGTGGTTTGGAAATGTCTTGGGAGTAAAGTCAGGGGTTAGTGAGAGGACAAGAGCAAGGGAAGGAGTAGCAGTACTCCTGAAACAGGAGTGGTGGGAGTATGTGATACAGTGTAAGAAAGTAAACTCTAGATTGATATGGGTAAAACTGAAAGTGGATGGAGAGAGATGGGTGATTATTGGTGCATGTGCACCTGGGCATGAGAAGAAAGATCATGAGAGGCAAGTGTTTTGGGAGCAGCTGAGTGAGTGTGTTAGTGGTTTTGATGCACGAGACCGGGTTATAGTGATGGGTGATTTGAATGCAAAGGTGAGTAATGTGGCAGTTGAGGGAATAATTGGTGTACATGGGGTGTTCAGTGTTGTAAATGGAAATGGTGAAGAGCTTGTACATTTATGTGCTGAAAAAGGACTGGTGATTGGGAATACCTGGTTTAAAAAGAGAGATATACATAAGTATACGTATGTAATTAGGAGAGATGGCCAGAGAGCGTTACTGGATTACGTGTTAATTGATAGGCGCTCGAAAGAGAGACTTTTGGATGTTAATTTGCTGAGAGGTGCAACTGGAGGAATGTCTGATCATTATCTTGTGGAGGTGAAGGTGAAGGTTTGTAGATGTTTTCAGAAAAGAAGAGAGAATGTTGGGGTGAAGAGAGTGGTGAGAGTAAGTGAGCTTGGGAAGACTTGTGTGAGGAAGTACCGGGAGAGACTGAGTACAGAATGGAAAAAGGTGAGAACAAAAGACGTAAGGGGAGTGGGGCAGGAATGGGATGTATTTAGGGAAGCAGTGATGGCTTGCGCAAGAGAAGCTTGTGGCAGGAGGGCTGATTAGAAAGGGTAGTGAGTGGTGGGATGAAGAAGTAAGATTAATAGTGAAAGAGAAGAGAGAGGCATTTGGATGATTTTTGCAGGGAAATAATGCAATTGAGTGGGAGATGTATAAAAGAAAGAGGCATGAGGTCAAGAGAAAGGTGCAAGAGGCGAAAAAGAGGACAAATGAGAGTTGGGGTGAGAGAGTATCATTAAATTTTAGGGAGATTAAAAAGATGTTTTGGAAGGAGGTAGAAAAAATGTGTAAGACAAGGGAACAAATGGGAAGGTCAGTGAAGGGGGCTAATGGGGAGGTGATAACAAGTAGTGGTGATGTGAGAAGGAGATGGAGTGAGTATTTTGAAGGTTTGTTGAATGTGTTTGATGATAGAGTGGCAGATATAGGATGTTTTGGTCAAGGTGGTGTGCAGAGTGAGAGGGTTAGGGAGAATGATTGGGTAAGCAGAGAAGAGGTAGTAAAAGCTTTGCGGAAGATGAAAGCCAGCAAGGCAGCAGGTTTGGATGGTATTGCAGTAGAATTTATTTTAAAAGGGGGTGACTGTATTGTTGACTGGTTGGTAAGGTTATTTAATGTATGTATGACTCATGGTGAGGTGCCTGAGGACTGGCTGAATGCTTGCGTAGTGCTATTGTACAAAGGCAAAGAAGATAAGAGTGAGTGCTCAAATTATAGAGATATAAGTTTGTTGAGTATTTCTGATGAATTATATGGGAGGGTATTGATTGAGAGGGTGAAGGCATGTACAGAGCATCAGACTGGGGAAGAGCAGTGTGGTTTCAGAAGTGGTTAGAGGATGTGTGGATCAGGTGTTTGCTTTGAAGAATGTATGTGTGAAATACTTAGAAAAGCAAATGGATTTGTATGTAGCATCTATAGAAAAGCAAATGGATTTGTATGTAGCATGTATGGATCTGGAGAAGGCATATGATAGAGTTGATAGAGATGCTCTGTGGAAGGTATTAAGAATATATGGTGTGGGAGGTAAGTTGTCAGAAGCAGTGAAAAGTTTTTATCGAGGATGTAAGGCATGTGTATGGGTAGGGAGAGGAAAGTGATTGGTTCTCAGTGACTACTGGTTTGTGGCAGGGGTGCATGATGTCTCCATGGTTGTTTAATTTGTTTATGGATGGGGTTGTTAAGGAGGTGAATGCAAGAGTTTTGGAAAGAGGGGCAAGTATGCAGTCTGCTGTGGATGAGAGAGCTTGGGAAGTGAGTCAGTTGTTGTTTGCTGATGATACAGTGCTGGTGGCTGATTCAGGTGAGAAACTGCAGTAGCTGGTGACTGAGTTTGGTAAAGTGTGTGAAAGAAGAAAGCTGAGAGTAAATGTGAATAGGAGCAAGGTTATTAAAGTACAGTAGGGTTGAGGGACAAGTCAATTGGGAGGTAAGATTGAATGGAGAAAAACTGGAGGAGGTGAAGTGTTTTTGATATCTGGGAGTGGATTTGGCAGCAGATGGAACCATGGAAGCAGAAGTGAATCATAGGGTGGGGGAGGGGGCGAAAGTTCTGGGAGCATTGAAAAATGTGTGGAAGCCAAGAACATTATCTTGGAAAGCAAAAATGGGTATGATTAAAGGAATAGTGGTTCCAACAATGTTATATGGTTGCGAGGTGTGGGCTATAGATAGAGTTATGTGGAGGAGGGGGGATGTGATGGAAATGAGATGTTTGAGGACAATGTGTGGTGTGAGGTGGTTTGATCGAGTAAGTAATGAAAGGGTAAGAGGATGTGTGGTAATAAAAAGAGTGAGGTTGAGAGAGCAGAAGAGGGCGTTTTGAAATGGTTTGGTCACATGGCAAGAATGAGTGAGGAAAGATTGACAAAGAGGATATATGTGTCAGAGGTGGAGAGAATGAGGAGAAATGTGAGACCAAATTGGAGGTGGAAAGATGGAGTGAAAAAATTTTGAGTGATTGGGGCCTGAACATGCAGGAGGGTGAAAGGCGTGCAAGGAGTAGAGTGAATTGGAACGATGTGGTATACCAGGGTCGATGTGCTGTCCATGGATTGGACTAGGGCATGTGAAGTGTCTGGGGTAAACCTTGGAAAGTTTTGTGGGGCCTGGATGTGGAAAGGGAGCTGTGGTTTCGGTGCGTTATACATGACAGCTAGAGACTTGAGTGTGAACGAATGTGGCCTTTGTTGTCTTTTCCTAGCGCTACCTCGTGCACATGTGGGGGGGAGGGGTTTATCATATCATGTGTGGTGGGGTGGCGACGGGAATGAATATGGGCAGACAGTATGAATTATGTACAAGTATATATATGTATATGTCTGTATATATATATATATATATATATATGTATATGTTGAGATGTATAGGTATGTACATGTGCTGTGTGTGGACGTGTTTGTATATACATGTGTATGTGGGTGGGTTAGGCCATTCTTTGGTCTGTTTCCTTGCGCTACCTCGCTAACGCGTGAGACAGCGACATAGTATAAAAAAAGTGTATATGTTGAAATGTATAGGTATGTATATGTGCGTGTGTGGATGTTTATGTATATTCATTTGTATGTGGGTGGGTGGGGCCATTCTTTCATCTGTTTCCTTGCGCTACCTCGCTAACGCGGGAGACAGCGACAAATTATAATAAATAAATGAATAGATATATTGCTTGCATATGCAGATGAAATGTGTGGCATGTGGAAGTTGGTATAATATATGAGAAAGGTTAGTTTGTGGTGGGATGAGGAAGTCAAGTGCATAGTGAAAGAAAAAAAAAGTAAGGTTATGGGCAGTACCTGCAGGGAGTTTGAGTGAAGGGGAAATGTTCAAGATATATCAGTTTGAGGTCAAGATTAAGATGCTGGGTATGAAATTGGTGGCATATGAAAGATGGGGTAAGATAGTATCAGCAAACTTCAGTATGACTAAGCATATGTTTTTGAAGGAGGGGAATAGTATGAGAACACCTGGCAGCATCAGAGTGGGAAGCAATGGGAAAAATGGTAACAGTTAGAGCAGAGGTTACAAGAGTTGGGGCGAGTATTTTTGGAAGGATTGTTAAAAGTACTAGATGATACGGAAGTGGATGAAAGATGTTTGAAGCATGCAGATATGCAGAGCAAGACAGTCAAGGCCAATTGTTTGGTTCAAGAAGAGATGGTGAAAGCTCTGCATAAGGGGAGGTGTAGCAAAGCAGGTGGATTGAATAGGATTGCAGTTGATTATTTTAAGAAATGGGTGAGTGTTGATTACTTTGTCAGAATTTTCAATATGTAGCCCCAGTTGAGATGCATAAGGACCAGTAGAATAGCTGTAAAGTACCATTATGTAAAAACAAGGGTGACAAAAGTGAACAGTAGAATTATAGAGGATGAGCATACCAGGGAACTTGTAGGGGGGAGTGATAATTGACAGGCTGGTGGGTTGCACAGATCATCAGATTGGGAAGGATCAATGTGGATTTAGGAGTGGTAGAGGATGTTTGAACCAGGTGTTATCTTAGAAGAATCTGTGTGAGCAATACTTACAGAAAGAGAGGGATTGCATGTGATGTTCATGGATCTGGAGAGAGCAAACGATAGGGTTGATGGGGATTCCTTGTGGAAGATGCTATGAGTATATGGTGTGGGAAGAAAGATACTGTTAGCAGTGAGGAGTTTTTATCATGTGAGTAAGGTGTGTGTGCAAGAAGGAAGTGTTGGAGGTGGGGGCTTTTGTGGTAAGTCAGTTGCCACTTACAAATAACGCTGCTTTGGTGGCAGACTTAAGTGAGAAATTGCTGAAGCTTATGTCTCAGTTTGGGAGAGTGTGTTAAAAGAGAAAGTTGAGAATTAATGTTAAGGTTGTGAGGTTTAGCAGGAGGTATGATAGACAGGATGGTTTGAGTGTTAATTTGAGTAGAACTAACCTGGAGGAAGTGTAGTGTTTTGGGTACCTAAGAGTGGAAATGGTATTGGATGGAACTAATGGGACTGAATTTAATCATAGCATAGGTGAGAATGCAAAAGTCCTGGATGCATTGAAGAATTTGTGGAGAGGTCACAGTCTGTGAGGGCATAGATGGGTTTGTGTGATGGTGTAGCAGTTCCGATGCTGCTTTATGGGTGTGAGTCATGGGCCCTAAGTACAAAAGAATCATAGAAGGTTGTTGATTTGGAAGTTAAAGCGTGAGGACAATATGTGGAGTGAATAAGGTTCATTATGTAAGGTATGACAGTGTGAGAAAGAGATGTGGGAGTGTGTTGAGTACAATTGAGAGAGCAGAACAGGGTTTAGTGAAATGGTATGGACATATGGAGAGTATGCTTTAAAAGTGGAAGGAGCAAAGGGGGAGGGGAAGACAGAGGAGATGGAAGATGGAATGTAAGAGACTACGAGTTATTGGAGCCTGAATATGTAGGAGAGTGAGAATCTTGCATGGAATGAATGAATTAGAGTAATAGGGTATGCAGAGGATGACATGCTGTCAATGGGCTGAACCAGAGTATATGAAGTAGTCAGGGGAAACCATAGTGAGGTCCAAAGGGCTTGACTGTGGATAAGGGACTTAGTCTTCCATGCATTGTATGTTCATGACAGATCAAGAATATATGTGAGCGAATGAGGCCATTCTTTGTCTGTGCCTTGCACTTCCATGCTATTTAGGAAACAGTAAACAATTATATGAAAGTATTATGTGTAATTTCAATGAACTAGAGAAGGATGAGGTATTCAGATAAGGTTTTGTTTATAACTAACGTGCATTTTTCCCACCCTCACAGGTTTTGGGCTCTCAAATTCCTTGTCTTGATTGGTGCAATCATTGGGGCATTCTTCATCCCACGAGGGGAGTTTGGACAGGTATGGATGTACTTCGGCATGATTGGAGGATTTCTCTTCATACTCATCCAGCTGGTTCTCATTATTGACTTTGCCCATTCATGGGCCGAAGCTTGGGTGGACAAATACGAGGAGACAGAGAGCCGAGGATGGTATGTACTTTTTTACGTTTTAATCAGTAGATGAATGCAAGTCCACCAAAGATGGACATTTTTCTCTTACCATCCCTCTCCCTTATTTTTCACAGCTTGTCTTCCAAGTAAGAATTCCATGTTTATATTCTGTTCTTTTCCTCTTCTTCTTTTGTGTCCTTTTTCAATATTTCTTTTTTTTAAATCTACAAGAGGTGGGGAATTGTTCAAGCTTATGCACCTGGCAGGGAGACGAGTGAAGAAGGGGATACATTTTGGGAGGGACTTAATGATTACTTTATCAGTTTTGTACTGGGATCATATCTTGTTTCCAAGAGATCTGGAAGCAAGTGTGGGTGATGTTGCATATAAGTATTTGATTGGGGAGCATGGAGTACTTCTTGTATATAATAATGAGGAAAAGCCTTTTGATTTGTGTACTGAAAAAATGTTGGTAATAGGAAATGTAGTGGTTTTAAAAAGAGGTCGACTCATAGGTATACAGGAGTGTCTGAAGTTGGGGATCTTTGGATATTTTTGGTTTATGTGGTAATTGACAAGTGTGCAAAGGAGACATTGCTGGATGTGAGCATACTGAGGGAGGCAGCAGATGGGATGTCTGTTCATTTCATGTTGGAGATGGATATGAGGGTTTAGGAAAAGAAAAAATTATGCAAAAGAGTTAAAGTGAGAGAATTTGGAAAAGAGGCCTGTGTACCTCCCTACAAGTACCTGCGATGAGATTTTGCTGTTGTTGCAGGGCTAGTATGTATCACATACCCCGTGACTTGTACAGAAATGCTAATAGATGTTTGAGTGAAGAATGGCGTAAGATAAGCGAAGTAGGAGAGGAGTGGAAATTATTTAGGGAATCCGTATTTGCCAATGCAGATGAGGTGTGTGGTGTGCTGAAGTATGGTGATGACCATATGAGAAAGGGTAGTAAGTGCTTCGATGACAAAGTAAAATTTCTTGTGAAAGAGAAAATAGAGGTTTATTAACAGTTCATGAAGGAAAGCAGTATGAATGATTAGGTGTACAAGAGGAAGCAGCGGGAGGTCAAGACAGAAGGTACATTAGTTGGAGAAGAGAGCAGTTGAGAGATGGAATGAGAGGATGTCAGTGAATTTCAGGGAGAATAATGAAATGTTTTGGAAAGAGGTGAATTGTGTGAGGAGAACAAAGGAAACCATAGGAGTGACAGTGTAAGTAAAGAAGAGGTGAAAAAGAGATTGAGTATTTTGAGGTACTTTTGAGTATATCAGATGTTAGATTAGCAGATGTGTTGTGTCTAGGATGAGGTGGCATGCTTAGTGAGAGATCCCTGCTTGATGGTAAAAAGAGTGGAAGTAGTGAAAGCCTTGTTTAAGATTAAGTATAGCAAAACTTTGTGAGTGGATGGGAATGCATTTGAATTTCTCAAGAAAGGGAATGACATTGTGTTGGATTGGTTAGTCAGGCTATTTAATGTTTCTTTTGTATGAGGATAAACAGCATGTATAGTATAGTAGCCCTTATGTAAAGTCAAGTGAATGCTCAAATTTTGAGGTGTAAGTCTGTTGAGAATTAGTATTTAGGTGTATGGGAGAGTAGTGCTTGAGAGGTTGGTGGCATGTACAGAAAATTCGATTTAGGAGGAGTAGCTTGGGTTCAGGAGAGATAGAGGATGTTTGGACCAGGTGTTTGAATTGAAGATTGTGTGTGAGAAGTACCTAGTTTGAGTGAATTGTGGCATTTAAGGATCTTGGGAATGCATACGGTAAGGTTGACAGAAAGGCCTTGTGAAAGATGCTGCAAATATATGGGGTAAGTGGAAATCATTACAAAACATGTAAGAAAGAATAGAGCAGTGTATGGGCAGTACCTGAAAGGAAAGAGTACTAGTGATTAGGAGATATACAAGAGAAAGTATTTGGTTAAGAGGAAGGTGTATGGCTCTAAATGAGGCACTTGAGGGCAGGCAGAATGCCTATATAATGCCACTACATTAAAGCAAGGGAGAATGAAAGAGAATGTATAGAATTACAGAGGTATAAGTCTGTTAAGTATACCAGATAAGTTGTATGGGAGAGTGGTGATAAAGAGTTTGGTGGTATGCACAGAGCATCAGAATAGGGGGAAGCAACTTGGCTTAAGGAATGGCAAGATTGAGAGGTCACTGTCTGTTAGGGCAAAGATGGGTGCATTTGATGGAGTCATATTCTTTGTATTAGAAATGAAATGTTTAAGGAGAATCTGTGGTGTGAGGAGAGTTGATCAAATAAGAAATTATAGAGTAAGAAAGAGGTATGGTAGTAAGAGGAATATGTATGAGATGACTGAAGAGGGGGTGCCGAAATGATGTGAACGTACAAAGGATTTCTAAGAGGGTATAAATGTCAGTAGTGGGGAAATGAGGAAGAGGCTTCTAACATGCATGCTTTCTCTTTAGTGCAGACAGGACTGCTGCTTCCTTTTGCCTTGTTTGGTTTCTCCAGTTTTTTGTCTGACAGTATTGTCTGGTTTTTCCTTCTTTCTGTGATTTATGACATTTGATGAATATCACTGACTTCTACCATGCCTTTAAGTTTCTTTAGTTTTCCTAAGTGCATCCTGGTTAGATAGCTCCAATTCAAACAACCATATATGGTTGTCCCCTTTTGTTTAGATTATAAACAGTTTTACTCTCTTTTGTTAATCTTTTGATTAGCATTTTTCCTTCCTTCTCTTGTCCTCCTTACTAGGTGTATGATAATCTTACAAGCAAAATGTAATCAGTAATTTACATCATTCACATCATGCTTTACTAATCTTATTAATTTTGGCACCACTCACTTTTCAGTAACATCCTCCTGTTTTGAATTGTCAACCTCTGTGTCTCTAGCTTGCTCTAAAATTTCTATTTTAGCTATTTGGCGCTATGATCCGTACTTTTTTAAAGCCTTCCATCAGCTAGACCATAAACTTCCTTGGCTGCTCTGTCTCTAACAGTGGATATTATTTATTTTTTCAAAAGCTTCACTTAATTGCTTGTGTACCTCTGTATGACCCTGGGTCAATGTTCCCCTCCATCTTATTGCTGTGCAGCTGTTGGTGAACTGCTACAGTTACTCCTTCTAAACCTTTTTGCATACCACTGTTAGTAAATTCCATATGTGTTTTAAGCTTTTCCTTTAACTAAATGTAGCTGATATTACTACAATTGTGCCTCCCTGTCCTCTTTTGTCATTAAATTCTGTGTTTTGCTCTTTTATCCTAACTCTGCAATTGCTGATATTGCTCCTTCTACACCTTCCTGCTCACTACTGCCTGTAGATTTTGTATGCACTTTCGAGCTATCCTGTAACTGAATGTCTAGAAACGACCCATCAGCCCTTAGTTACTCTTTCACTAGTTCACCATTCCTGTAATTATTTACCTCTTGAATCCTTTTCACCAAAGTAAATTTTGGTGATGTCCAGAGATGATATTTCTCATTCTTAAGTTCTCTTCTCATATCATGACAAGTGCTTCATGGTCTGTGAAGTGATTCCTTAGTTTCTTTCACTCCTCTAATTGTGTTCCCTTCTCGTCTTTCCCATAGATTTCCCATGATATCTCCAAATAAATGTTCTCTGTTAGTTCCAGTTTCATATCCTCCTCTAGTCTCTTTGCAGATCTTGTTACAACTGACTGGTCTTGGTACATTACTTTATTTACAATAATACCAGGGAGTGCCACAGGTCTCAAATTGATCCTCCCAATAATACAAGTAACAGTGATGAAGCTTATTAGCACATAATAGCCTCAGTCATGAGGAGAATCTAAATATTCAGCAAACACTGAGTATTTTCTTTTGGATGCACTAAAACATCACTCCCTCTTACCAAAGCAATGCTGCACTTTTATATAGTAATTTAGCTATACTCTTTTGCTTCACATGAAAACTGGATTTCCCCCAAAAAAGAAAGATTCGTTAAAGTTGGCTGCATTCAATTTGAACCTGGGAGGCTTTTGCTCCTAAGTCCTATTAAACTCACAACAAAATTTGTCAGTCTCAAACTGAATATCTAATGCATTTATCATTCAAGGGCTCCTTCACATTTTGCTCCCATGCTTACTTGTAAATATTAAGCTTCAAGGGCTATAAACCCTCATGTTGTTATCCTTGATGTATTTGAACCAGTGGGGTACTGTATGCAGCTGGTTCATTGAAGACTTCTATAATAGTGTGATTATCATGGTATTGTTATTTTAGGTACTGTGCACTACTGTTCTTCACTTTCCTCCACTACGCATTGGCCATCACTGCAGTCATTCTGTTTTTCATCTTCTATACCACTGTAAGTTGGATCTCCATCTTGTAAGAATTGATCTGCTTCAAACTCAGGTTTTCAAAGTTAGAGCAATACTTTAAAATGTCTGGTTCTGTAATTTTTATGTTACTGAATTTGATGACTATTTAAATGTGAAGGGGAGGAGTACATATTATGTTATAGCTTTCTTTTACCATATGCATGAAATTCATTTATTTTTCACCAGAAATTGTATGTAATGAAATTTATCATAATTAGAAGTAGCCTCTAGGGATGTAATCTTTCATATTAGACCCTAGTTTTTATCGAGGATGTAAGGCATGTGTATGTGTAGGAAGAGAGGAAAGTGATTGGTTCTCAGTGAATGTAGGTTTGCGGCAGGGGTGTGTGATGTCTCCATGGTTGTTTAATTTGTTTATGGATGGGGTTGTTAGGGAGGTGAATGCAAGAGTTTTGGAAAGAGGGGCAAGTATGAAGTCTGTTGTGGATGAGAGAGCTTGGGAAGTGAGTCAGTTGTTGTTCGCTGATGATACAGCGCTGGTGGCTGATTCATGTGAGAAACTGCAGAAGCTGGTGACTGAGTTCGGTAAAGTGTGAGAAAGAAGAAAGTTAAGAGTAAATGTGAATAAGAGCAAGGTTATTAGGTACAGTAGGGTTGAGGGTCAAGTCAGTTGGGAGGTAAGTTTGAATGGAGAAAAACTGGAGGAAGTAAAGTGTTTTAGATATCTGGGAGTGAATCTGGCAGCGGATGGAACCATGGAAGCGGAAGTGGATCATAGGGTGGGGGAGGGGGCAAAAATCCTGGGAGCCTTGAAGAATGTATGGAAGTCGAGAACATTATCTCAGAAAGCAAAAATGGGTATGTTTGAAGGAATAGTGGTTCCAACAATGTTGTATGTTTGCGAGGCGTGGGCTATGGATAGAGTTGTGCGCAGGAGGATGGATGTGCTGGAAATGAGATGTTTGAGGACAATGTGTGGTGTGAGGTGGTTTGATCGAGTAAGTAACGTAAGGGTAAGAGAGATGTGTGGAAATAAAAAGAGCATAGTTGAGAGAGCAGAAGAGGGTGTTTTGAAATGGTTTGGGCACATGGAGAGAATGAGTGAGGAAAGATTGACCATCTGGGGTAAACAATGGAAAGCTGTGTAGGTATGTATATTTGCGTGTGTGGACGTATGTATATACATGTGTAAGGGGGTGGGTTGGGCCATTTCTTTCGTCTGTTTCCTTGCGCTACCTTGCAAACGCGGGAGACAGCGACAAAGCAAAAAAAAAAAAATTCTGTTTTACTTATTTGACATCTCCCGCATTAGCGAGGTATCGCAAGGAAACAGATGAAAGAATGGCCCAACCCACCCACTTATACACGAATATACATAAACGCCCACACATGCACATATACATACCTATACATTTCAACGTATACATATACATACACATTTTGTTGGAAAGGATCACAGTTTTGTGCATGATCAAGTATATTCCTATGAGTCCATGGGGAAAATGAAATTCAATAAGTTCCCAAGTGCACGTTCGTGTAATAACCACATCATCGGGAGACACAATTGAGAAATATTGTCTTGGACATTTGCATGTTTACCAAATGGTGCCCTAGCTACATCTCTTCGTTGTATATCAACTGACTGTTACATTTCTCTCTGTTGTCTCCCCTGATGATGTGATTATTACACGAAAGTGCACTTGGGAACTTATCATGTTTCATTTTCCCCATGGACTCAGAGGAATATGTACACATGTACATACTTGCTTCCTACATACATGCATTCCTGTCACCACCCTGCCACACATGAAATAGCATCCCCCCATGTGTGCACGCATGTGAGGTAGCTCTAGGAAAAGACAAAAAAGGCCACATTCGTTCACCTTTAGTCTCTAGGTTTTGATGTATAATGCACCGAAACCACAGCTCCCTTTTCCACATCCAGGCCCCACCGACTCTCCATGGTTTACCCCAGACACTTCACATGCCTTTGTTCAATCCAGTGTCAGCATATCAACCCTGGTATACCACATCATTCCAATTCACTCTTTTCCTTGCACGCCTTTCACCCTCCTGTATGTTAAGATTCCGATTGCTCAAAATCTTCTTCACTCCATCCTGCCACCTCCAATTTGGTCTCCCACTTCTCCTTGTTCCCTCCACCTCTGACACATATATCCTCTTTGTCAATCTTTCCTCACTCATTCTCTCCGTGTGACCAAACCATTTCAACACACCCTCCTCTGCTCTCTCAACCACAGTTTTTTATATCCACACATCTCTTACCCTTTCATTACTTAATCACACCACCTCACACCACATATTGTCCTCAGACATTTCATTTCCATCACATCCGCCCTCCTCCGCACAACCCTATCAATAGCCCATGCCTCGCAACCATTTAACATTGTTGGAACCATTGTTCCTTCAAACATACCCATTTTTGCTTTCCAAGATAACGTTCTCCCCTTCCCCACATTCTTCAGCGCTCCCAGAACCTTTGCCCCTCCCCAATCCTGTGATTCACTTTCGTTTCCATAGTTCCATCTGCTGCTAAATCCACTCCCAGATATCTAAAACACTTCACTTTCTCTAGTTTTTCTCTATTCAACCTTACCCCCCAATTAACTTGTCCATCAACCCTACTGAACCTAATAACCTTGCTCTTATTCACATTTACTCACAGCTTTCTTCTTTCACTCACTTTACCAAACTCAGTCACCAACTGCTGCAGTTTCTCACCAGAATCAGCCACCAATGCTGTATCAGCGGACGACAACTGACTCACTTCCCAAGCCCTCTTATCTGCACCAGACTGCATACTTTCCCCTCTCTCCAAAACTCTTGCATTCACCTCCCTAATCACCCCATCCATAGAAAAAAATAAAAAAAAAAAACCATGGAGACATCACGCACCCCTGCCACAAACTGACATTCACTGGGAACCAATCACTTTCCTCTCTTCCTACTCGTAAACATGCCTTATATCCTTGGTAAAAACTTTTCACTGCTTCTGGCAACTTACCTCCCACCCCAAATACTCTTAATACCTTCCAGAGAGCATCTCTGTCAACTCCATCATATGCCTTCTCCAGATCCATAAGTGCTACATACAAATCTATCTGTTTTTCTAAGTATTTCTCACATACATTCTTCAAAGCAAACACCTGATCCACACATCCTCTACCACTTCTGAAACCATAGTGCTCTTCCCCAATCTGATGCTCTGTACATGCCTTTACCCTCTCAGTCGATACCCTCCCATATAATTTCCCGGAAATACTAAACAACATTGAACATTCACATTTATCCCCTTTGCTTTTATACATTGGCACTATGCATGCATTCTGCCAATCCTCAGGCACTTCACCATGAACCATACATACTTTGAATATCCTTACCAACCAATCAACAACACAGTCACCCCCTTTTTTTTTTATAGATTCCACTGCAGTACCATCCAGCCCCATCGCCTTGCTGGCTTTCATCTTCCACAAAGCTTTCACTACCTCTTCTCTGTTTACCAAACCATTCTCACTGACCCCTCTCACTTTGCACACCACCTCGACCAAAACACCCTATATCTGCCACTCTGTCATCAGACACATTCAACAAACTTTCAAAATACTCACTCCATCTCCTCACTTCACCACTACTTGTTATTACCTCCCCATTTGCCCCCTTCACCAATGTTCCCATTTGTTCTCTTGTCTTACGCATTTATTTCCTTCCAAAACATCTTTTTATTCTCCTAAAATTTAATGATACTCTCACCCCAACTCTCATTTGCCCTCTTTTTCACCTCTTGCACCTTTCTCTTAACCTCGTGCCACTTCCTTTTATACATCTCCCAGTCGTTTGCCCTATTTCCCTGCAAAAATCATCCAAATGCCTCTCTCTTTTCTTTCACTAACAATCTTACTAATTCATCCCACCACTCACTGCCCTTTTTAATCTGCTCACCTCCCACCTTTCTCATGCCACAAGCATCTTTTGTGCAAGTCATCTCTGCTTCCCTAAATACATCCCATTCCTCCCCTACTTCCCTTACATCATTTGCTCTCATCTTTTGCATTCTTCATTCAGTCCCCCCCTGGTACTTCCTCACACAAGTCTCCTTTCCAAGCTCTCTTACTCTCACCATTCTCTTCACCCCAACATTCTCTCTTCTTTTCTGAAAACCTCTACAAATCTTCACCTTCACCTCCACAAGATAGTGATCAGACATCCCTCCAGTTGCCCCTCTCAGCACATTAACATCCAAAAGTCTCTCTTTCACACACCATGCAATTAACGTGTAATCCAATAACACTCTCTAGCCATCTCTCCTACGTACATACGTGTACTTATATATATCTCTCTTTTTAACCCAGGTACTCCCAATCACCAGTCCTTTTTCAGCACACAAATCTACAAGCTCCTCACCATTTCCATTTACAACACTGAACACCCCATGTGCACCAATTATACCCCCAACTGCTACATTACTCGTCTTTATATTCAAATCACCCTTCACTATAACCCGGTCTTGTGCGTGAAAACTACTAACACACTCACTAAGCTGCTGCCAAAACACTTGCCTCATGATCTTTCTTATGACCAGGTGCATAGGCACCAATAATCACCCATCTCTCTCTATCCATTTTCAGTTTTACCCATATCAATCTAGAATTTTCTTCCAGAACTCCTGCTTCAGGAGTGGTGCTACTCCTTCCTTTGCTCTTGTCCTCTCACCAACCCTTGACTTTACTCCCAAGACATTCCCAAACCACTATTCTCCTTTACCCTTGAGCTTCGTTTCACTCAGAGCCTAAACATCCAGGTTCCTTTCCTCAAACATACTATCTATCCCTCCTTTTTTTCTCATCTTGGTTACATCCACACACATTTAGACACCCCAATCTGAGTCTTTGAGGAGGATGAGCACTCCCCACATGACTCCTTCTTCTATTTCCCCTTTTAGAAAGTAAAGATACAAGGAGGGGAGGGTTTCTAACCCCCAGCTCCCATCTCCTTTAGTCACCTTCTATGACACACAGGGAATAAGTGGGAAGTATTCTTCCTCCCCTATCCCTAATATTATTATTATTATTTTTTTTATTTTTTTTATTATACTTTGTCGCTGTCTCCCGCGTTTGCGAGGTAGCGCAAGGAAACAGACGAAAGAAATGGCCCAACCCACCCCCCCCCCATACACATGTATATACATACATCCACACACGCAAATATACATACCTACACAGCTTTCCATGGTTTACCCCAGACGCTTCACATGCCTTGATTCAATCCACTGACAGCACGTCAACCCCGGTATACCACATCGCTCCAATTCACTCTATTCCTTGCCCTCCTTTCACCCTCCTGCATGTTCAGGCCCCGATCACACAAAATCTTTTTCACTCCATCTTTCCACCTCCAATTTGGTCTCCCTCTTCTCCTCGTTCCCTCCACCTCCGACACACATATCCTCTTGGTCAATCTTTCCTCACTCATTCTCTCCATGTGCCCAAACCACTTCAAAACACCCTCTTCTGCTCTCTCAACCACGCTCTTTTTATTTCCACACATCTCTCTCACCCTTACGTTACAAACTCGATCAAACCACCTCACACCACACATTGTCCTCAAACATCTCATTTCCAGCACATCCATCCTCCTGCGCACAACTCTATCCATAGCCCACGCCTCGCAACCATACAACATTGTTGGAACCACTATTCCTTCAAACATACCCACCTTTGCTTTCCGAGATAACGTTCTCGACTTCCACACATTCTTCAAGGCCCCCAGAATTTTCGCCCCCTCCCCCACCCTATGATCCACTTACGCTTTCATGGTTCCATCCGCTGCCAGATCCACTCCCAGATATCTAAAACACTTCACTTCCTCCAGTTTTTCTCCATTCAAACTCACCTCCCAATTGACTTGACCCTCAACCCTACTGTACCTAATAACCTTGCTCTTATTCACATTTACTCTTAACTTTCTTCTTCCACACACTTTACCAAACTCAGTCACCAGCTTCTGCAGTTTCTCACATGAATCAGCCACCAGCGCTGTATCATCAGCGAACAACAACTGACTCACTTCCCAAGCTCTCTCATCCCCAACAGACTTCATACTTGCCCCTCTTTCCAAAACTCTTGCATTTACCTCCCTAACAACCCCATCCATAAACAAATTAAACAACCATGGAGACATCACACACCCCTGCCGCAAGCCTACATTCACTGAGAACCAATCACTTTCCTCTCTTCCTACACGTACACATGCCTTACATCCTCGATAAAAACTTTTCACTGCTTCTAACAACTTTCCTCCCACACCATATATTCTTAATACCTTCCACAGAGCATCTCTATCAACCCTATCATATGCCTTCTCCAGATCCATAAATGCTACATACAAATCCATTTGCTTTTCTAAGTATTTCTCACATACATTCTTCAAAGCAAACACCTGATCCACACATCCTCTACCACTTCTGAAACCACACTGCTCTTCCCCAATCTGATGCTCTGTTAATGCCTTCACCCTTTCAATCAATACCCTCCCATATAATTTACCAGGAATACTCAACAAACTTATACCTCTGTAATTTGAGCACTCAATCTTATCCCCTTTGCCTTTGTACAATGGCACTATGCACGCATTCCGCCAATCCTCAGGCACCTCACCATGAGTCATACATACATTAAATAACCTTACCAACCAGTCAACAATACAGTCACCCCCTTTTTTAATAAATTCCACTGCAATACCATCCAAACCTGCTGCCTTGCCGGCTTTCATCTTCCGCAAAGCTTTCACTACCTCTTCTCTGTTTACCAAATCATTTTCCCTAACCCTCTCACTTTGCACACCACCTCGACCAAAACACCCTATATCTGCCACTCTATCATCAAACACATTCAACAAACCTTCAAAATACTCACTCCATCTCCTTCTCACATCACCACTACTTGTTATCACCTCCCCATTTGCGCCCTTCACTGAAGTTCCCATTTGCTCCCTTGTCTTACGCACTTTATTTACCTCCTTCCAGAACATCTTTTTATTCTCCCTAAAATTTAATGATACTCTCTCACCCCAACTCTCATTTGCCCTTTTTTTCACCTCTTGCACCTTTTTCTTGACCTGTCTCTTTCTTTTATACATCTCCCACTCAATTGCATTTTTTCCCTGCAAAAATCGTCCAAATGCCTCTCTCTTCTCTTTCACTAATACTCTTACCTCTTCATCCCACCACTCACTTCCCTTTCTAATCAACCCACCTCCCACTCTTCTCATGCCACAAGCATCTTATTATTATTATCATTATTATTATTATTGTTGTTGTTGTTGTTGTTGAGTATTCATGGGAAATTTTATGGGAGAGTATTGATTGAGAGGGTAAAGGCATATACAGAGCATCAGATTGGGGAAGAGCAGGGTGGTTTCAGAAGTGGTAGAGGATGTGTGGATCAGGTGTTTGCTTTGAAGAATGTATGTGAGAAATACTTAGAAAAACAGATGAATTTTTATGTAGCATTTATGGATCTAGAGAAGGCATATGGTAAGGTTGATAGAGATGCTTTGTGGAAGATATTAAGAGTACATAGTGTGGGAGGTAAGTTGCTTGAAGCAGTGAAAAGTTTTTACCAAGGATGTAAGGCATTTGTACAAGTAGGAAGAGAGGAAAGTGATTGGTTCCCAGTGAATGTCGGATTGCGGCAGGAGTGCGTGATGTCTCCATGGTTGTTTTATTTGTTATGGATGAGGTGGTTAGGGAGGTAAATGCAAGAGTTTTGGAGAGAGGGGCAAGTATGCAGTCTGCTGTGGATGAGAGGGCTTGGGAAATGAGTCAGTTGTTGTTCGCTGGTACTGGATTGGTGGCTGATTCTGGTGAGAAACCAGCAGTTGGTGACTGAGTTTGGTAAAGTGAGTGAAAGAAGAAAGCTGTTAGTAAATGTGAATAAGTGCAAGGTTATTAGGTTCAGTAGGGTTGAGGGACAAGTTAATTTGGAGGTAAGTTTGAATAGAGGAGAAACTGGAGAAAGTGAAGTGTTTTAGATATCTGGGAGTGGATTTAACTGCAGATGGAATCATGGAAGCGGAAGTGTGTCACAGGGTGGGGGAGGGGGTGAAGGTTCTGGGGACGATGAAGAATGTGTGGAAGGCAAGAACGTTATCTCGGAGAGCAGAAATGGGTATGTTTGAGGGAATAGTGGTTCCAACAATGTTGTATGGTTGTGAGGCATGGGCTATAGATAGGGTTGTGCAGAGGAGGGTGGATGTGTTGGAAATGAAATGTTTGATTAAAATATGTGGTGTGAGATGGTTTGATCAAGTAAGTAATGAAAGGGTAAGAGAGATATGTTTTGATAAAAAGAGTGTGGTTGAGAGAGTAGAAGAGGATGTATTGAAATGGTTTGGTCACTTAGAGAGAATGAGTGAGGAATGATTGACAGAGAGGATATATGTGTCAGAGGTGGAGTGAACGAGGAAAAGTGGGAGACCAAATTGGAGATGGAAGGATGGAGTGAAAAAGATTTTGAGAGATCAGGG
The DNA here is from genome assembly GCF_036320965.1 of Panulirus ornatus. Lineage (NCBI taxonomy): Eukaryota > Metazoa > Arthropoda > Malacostraca > Decapoda > Palinuridae > Panulirus > Panulirus ornatus. Next base: position 54,514,215 of record NC_092242.1, read on the forward strand.
CCTGAACATACAGGAGGGTGAAAGTCTTGCAAGGAATAGAGTGAATTGGAATGATGTGGTATACCAGGGTCGATGTGCTGTCAATGGATTGAACCAGGGCATGTGAAGTGTTTGGGGTAAACTATGGAAAGTTTTGTGGGGCCTGGATGTGGAAAGGGAACTGTGGTTTCGGTGCATTACACGTGACAGCTAGACACTGAGTGTGAATGAATGTGGCCTTTGTTGTCTTTTCCTAGCACTACCTCGCATGCGCGGTGAGGAAGGGGGTGCTATTTCATGTGTGGTGGGGTGGCGACGAGAATTGATGAAGGCAGCAAGTATGAATATGTGCATGTGTATATATGTATATGTCTGTGTATGTATATGTATGTATATGTTGAAATGTATAGGTATGTATATGTGCTCATGTGGATGTTTATGTATATACATGTGTATGTGGATGGTTTGGGCCGTTCTTTCTTCTGTTTCCTTGCGCTACATCATGAATGGGGGATACAGCAACTAAGTATGAAAGAAAATAAATAATTATTATTATTATTGGTAAACAGAGGCAGTGAAAAGTTTTTATCAAGGATGTAAGGCATGTGTACGTGTAGGAAAAGAGGAAAGTGATTGGCCCCCAGTGAAAGTCGGTTTGCGGCAAGGATGCTTGATGTCTCCGTGGTTTTTTAATTTGTTTATGGATGAGGTTGTTAGGGAAGTGAATGCAAGAGTTTTGGAGAGAGGGGCAAGTATGCAGTCTGTTGTAGATGAGAGGGCTTGGGAAGTGAGTCAGTTGTTGTTCACTGATGATATAGCGCTGGTGGCGGATTTGAGTGAGAAACTGCGTAAGCTGGTGAGTGAGTGTGGTAAAAAAAAAGCTAAGAGTAAATGTGAATAAGAGCAAGGTTATTAGGTTCAGTAGAGTTGAGGTAAAAGTAAATTGGGAGGTGAGTTTGAATAGAGAAAAACTGGAGGAAGTGAAGTGTTTTAGATATCTGGAAGTGGATTTGGCAGCGGATGAAACAATGGAAGCGGAAGTGAGTCACAGGGTGAGGGAGGGGGCGAAGCTCCTGGGAGTGTTGAAGAATGTGTGGAAGGCGAGAACGTTATCTCGGAGAGCAAAAATGGGTATGTTTGAAGGAATAGTGGTTCCAACAGTGTTATATGGTTGTGAGGCATGGGCTATAGATAGGGTTTTGCAGAGGAGGATGGATGTGTTGGAAATGAGATGTTTGAGGACAATATGTGGTTTGAAGTGGTTCGATCGTTTAAGTAATGAAAGGGTGAGAGAGATGTGTGGTAATAAAAAGAGTGGTTGAGAGAGCAGAAGAGGGTGTATTGAAATTGTTTGGTCACATGGAGAGAATGAGTGAGGAAAGATTGACAAACAGGATGTATGTGTCAGAGGTGGAGGGAACGAGGAGAAGTGGGAGATCAAATTGGAGGTGGAAGGATGGTGTGAAAAAGTTTTTGAGTAATATGGGCCTGAACATACAGGAGGGTGAAAGGCGTGTAAGGAATAGAGTGAATTGGAATGATGTGGTATACCAGGGTTTACATGCTGTAGATTGAACCAGGGCATGTGAAACGTCTGGGGTAAACCATGGAAAGTTTTGTGGATGTGGAAAGGGAGCTGTGGTCTATCTGACAGCTAGAGACCGAGTGTGAACAAATGTGGCCTTTTGTCCTTTCCTAGTGGTACGTCGAGGGGGGAAGAGGGATGCTATTTCATATGTGGCGGGGTGGCGACAGTAATGAATAAAGGCAGCAAGTATGAATTATGTGCATGTGAATATATGTATATGCATATATATGTATACGTTAAAGTGTATTGGTATGTATATGTGCGTGTGTGGACATGTATGTATATACATGTGTATGTGGGTGGGTTGGACCATTCTTTTGTCTGTATCCTTGCACTACCTCACTAACACAGGAGACAGCGACAAAGTATGAAAAATAAATAGATATTATTATTATTATTATTATTATTATTATTATTATTATTATTATTATTATTATTATTATGATGTATTAGTGTGAATTTCCTCTTATTTCAGACTGAGAGTTGTGCCCTCCACAAATTCTTCATCTCTTTCAACTTGATTCTGTGTTTTATCATCAGCATAATGAGCATCTTGCCTAAAATCCAGAATTCCCAACCTCGCTCAGGTCTCCTACAGGTAATTCATATAGTCTTTAACCTCGAAAAAATCTGATATTATAGTTGAAAAAATCTGACATTATAGTTTAGGCAGTTTCTGTAATACATCTTAACCCCTGTCTAGCATATAGTATTTGTGGATAATTGTTTTCTTTGTTTATTTAAATGACATATATCCCATGTCAAAAGAAGTGCTTTAGAATCTTATAAGCTTGCCCTTTAGTTTAATATTCAAATATATAGTTTTTTGATATTCTGATATTTAATGGACATTCATCAGCTTGTCTCTCAAATTAACTATTCCTTGCCAGGCATCTGTGATAACCCTGTACACCATGTACCTGACATGGTCTGCTATGACCAACACAGCTGAGAAGGAATGTAAGCCTGACTGGAACACTCTCATCGAAGGCAATGAACCTACTGAAGCTCCTCAGGTAATACCATAAAGATGCATGTCTTATGAAGGAATATCTGTTGATGTATGTGATGCCTGTTTCCTTCAGAAATTCTCTCAACCCTGATTCTCAAGGCAAAAGAGTCTCCATAACTCGTGAACCTTAGCACTGCTTCTTATCCCTTAGTGCCTGACCCGTAACAGGCCACTAGTAGAGGGCAACTTTAGTGCAGTGTTTCCTGAGGCTCCTACCCAGTGTTCCTACTGATTACTTCTACTTGATGTTTCAATGTACTTTTACCTTATGCTCACACATGAATGTTCCTACCAGATACTTTTACCTAATGCCTCTGACTAATGTTCCTGCCAATTACTTTTATCTGTTGCTTTCATCATTTTGCAGAATGGCAAGCACATAGTGCTCCTTGCAGAAAAATCTAGAATTAGAAAGAATGAGTTGTGTGAATTATGTTGTCAATTTTTTTGTGTGACAAAGAGATATTGTATGTTTGTGGACAGAATGCTATCAGTCCACTTGTGAATGAGGCTATATTTGGGTCAGAGGAGTACAGCTTGACAGTCACAGGGAAATCTTTGGGAAATTGATTTTTTTCTTTGAAGTGATAAATTGAAGAGGAAATTGCCTTTATAGTATAGGTGATGGGAGTGAGCAGGGTATATCATTGTTATAGAACAGACTTGTGTACAGAGAAGTTTGGCATGAATTATTATGAATATATTAAGTATAGTAATAGAAGGCATATGATAGAGTTGATAGAGATGCTCTGTGGAAGGTTTTAAGAATATATGGTGTGGGAGGAAAGTTGTTAGATAGTTGAGATAGGTGAAGAGGGTATGATTAAATGGTCTAGATATATGGAAAGAATGAGTGAGGAGAACATGGAATAGGGAGACCAAGTTGGGGATGGAAGGTTGGATTGAAAAAGATTGAAAGTGCAAGGGGCCTGAAAAATGGGGTGGATGTGGTGTCAATGAACTGAATCAGGGCATATTAAGCAGCGAGGGAAAAATACGGTAAGGACTATGGGCCCTGGTTATGAATAGGAGGTTCCTGGTGCTACCTCATTAATGTGGAAAGTAATGAACAAACATGACGAAAAAGAGAAAATTATTATGAATGAAGGTATAGCCAACATTTCTCTTGCTCATGACTGTACATTAGTCACTAAACAGTTTAAATGACCAAATCCCTTTTGAACTACTTATCATCCCTACATACAAATCTTACAACTCTAGTTCCAGAACAAACCCTCTTAAGGCTACACCATCACTGTTCACATCTTCTCTTTGGCAGTTTATCTAACTTTATGATTTTTCTTTTTTGTACACATAAACATTGTCTTCTTTGCTTGAATTGGTAAATGTAGGATACTGTTTGATTTTTTCTGGTTGTAGAACATGGCCTGATGACCTGTACTGTAAAATTCTCACTAAAGCTCAGTTAGGGGTCTCATAACTCTCCAGTTTCTTTTTATATAATTTTTTCATTAATTATGGTTATTTCTTCAGAATTACTTTCGTGAATATATCAGTGAAAATTGGCATCACAGTTACCATTCTTACTGCCATTTATAGGTTATTGTACCATTAGCATAAGTTTATCTATGGTGTCATTATATTCATATTCTCATAATTTCAAACAATCATTGACTCTGTCAGTGGATTGAACAAGGGCATGTCAAGTATCTGTGGGAAACCATGGCAAGATCTGTGGGGCAGGTTGTGCATAAGGGGTTGTGCTTTCACTTGAGAGCTAGAACATCCAGGTGTCCTGATGAAGATGAGGAGGGATAGCCAAGACAACAGGAACAGCACAATGTATGAGACTTCTTGCAGTGGCTGGAACAGGTCATATTTTAGAGAAACTGGATGTTGACTTTTAACAAAAAGCAAGGAGAATAGGGTAATGTTCTCAGCACAAATTTTTAAACTCATTTGACATTCACATAGACAACAAAGGACTTTTGAGATGGTGGAAGGAGGCAAGAACTATACTCTTTGGCATGGATAAAAAGACCAGGAAGCTTTAGAATCAGTCCACATCACCTTGACAACTAACATCAGCATGAGGTCAGATATCATACTGTGGGCCAAAGCAGCAGTAAAATGACATTGTATGATAGAAGGGTTAAGGAGGAGAGGACGGTGGCATAGGACCTGATGTAGTTTTGCCCAGGTTCCTGAGTTATGAGATTTGTGCAAATATCATATAATCTCACTGTCTGGGGAAAACTGTAAGGTTAAAAGACTTGTCAAGAATAGAAATCCCAAATCATGCTTGTTTTACCCGTGCTGCTTTAATTCCATCTGTCCAGTGCATCCTGTTTCTCATTCTTTTTTTGGATGAGGTGTCTTTATGTAAGTTCCATTCCTATCTGCTCTTTGATCCTTTATTGCACTGAATTAGATGTATCCATTAGGGTCAGTATCTTCCTTTATTGACCAATAAGTGTCAGTAAGTCAGTCTCATGGGGTAGCTTAAGCAAAATGTTAACTTTGAGTAATTCCAGGCTAATGATTTTACAGACTGTGGGTTTAAAACTAAACGTTTTGTTATGTAAGTGATTCTTTTCCCTAAATTGAAAATGTTGTAATAGCTAAGTTATATTTGCATAGAGAGAAGATGAATAATTAAGTTTCATTCCATGTATAGAACATGAAACCTTAGATCATGTTTTTCTTGGCTCAGTTTGAGGCCTAGAAAATGGATGTTCAGTCTTAGGAGATGTATGGTTAAGTAGAGGATGGCTGACATGCCTGTCACCAACCCTTCTTTTTAGGTTACTTTGCATAGAAATGTGACAATATTGCTTTCCGAGTGAGAGAAAGAAGGGAGTGAAGTAGGGTGCTACCTTTTTTTAGGCAAGATTTCATACTAACTTGTTGGAGCCTTGTGTATGTTGTGTTAGTTACTATCCACTGATGTTTAGTCATAAGTAGTAATAATGGGTTTTGTATACTTGGTTTTATTTATTTTTCCATCATTTGTAGTTGAAAACAAAACTTGATTAGTTTTTAACATACTTCAGCAAACTCCCTTATTCATGTAAGAAATGTGTCACGTTCTGATCTCAATGTCTTCTTTCAGAGTGAGAAGCCTGCTTTTGATGGCGAGTCCATTGCATCACTAGTCATTTGGTTTTGTTGTGTTCTCTACTCCTCGCTGCGCAGTGCTTCAAACTCCCAGGCCTCTCGCCTCACCATGTCAGACAAAGTTCTTCTGAAGGATGATGCCAGTAAGAAACAAGTTTGTTTTATATCAGTTTTTGCAAACTTAGGGCTTATCCCTCATGTCTAGGTTGGTTATATATTGATGACATGAATTTTTAACTGTACAGATATATAGAGAGAATGAGTCAAGGGAAACTGACTATTTAGAGTATAAATGATAGGATTGGAGGGAACAAAGAGAAGGGGAACCAAGGATGAGATAGAAGGATGGACTGAAAGGTGATTTAAGTGACAGGAACATGAATGTGCAAGAGGATGTGAGGGTTGAATGGAATAGAGTAAATTGGGACATGGTGGTAGACGGAGTGACATGCTGTCATTGGGTTGAACCAGGACAAATGAAGCAGTCAGGGGAAACCATTGATAGGTTAGTGAGGCATGGCTTTGGATATGGGGCTCTGGTTTTGATGCATTACACATGAAAGCTAGACTGGATGTCAGCAAATGAGGCCATTCATCATCTGTTCCTGATGCTACCTTGCTTTTTGGGAAATAGCAAACAAGTATGAAAATACATACAAAATGTTTAGTTCATTAGCAGATGTTTGAGGCATTGCTTTTGGGTCTTCATTCCTTTGGATTGTGAATATGACCAGCAATCAAAATGCTTTGATGATATAGTATATATAGATTTAAGAAATCATATGATAGGGAACATTCAAGAGATGGGACCCCAAGTGTAAAATGTCCTACCCATACAGTACAAGTAGGTAATTGCATGGATATATGGGAGGTATAAGTTTGTTGAGTATTCCTGGTAAATTATATGGGAGGGTATTGATTGAGAGGGTGAAGGCATGTACAGAGCATCAGATTGGGGAAGAGCAGTGTGGTTTCAGAAGTGGTAGAGGATGTGTGGATCAGGTGTTTGCTTTGAAGAATGTATGTGAGAAATACTTAGAAAAGCAAATGGATTTGTATGTAGCATTTATGGATCTGGAGAAGGCATATGATAGAGTTGACAGAGATGCTCTGTGGAAGATATTAAGAATATATGGTGTGGGAGGCAAGTTGTTAGAAGCAGTGAAAAGTTTTTATCGAGGATGTAAGGCATGTGTACGTGTAGGAAGAGAGGAAAGTGATTGGTTCTCAGTGAATGTAGGTTTGCGGCAGGGGTGTGTGATGTCTCCATGGTTGTTTAATTTGTTTATGGATGGGGTTGTTAGGGAGGTGAATGCAAGAGTTTTGGAAAGAGGGGCAAGTATGAAGTCTGTTGGGGATGAGAGAGCTTGGGAAGTGAGTCAGTTGTTGTTCGCTGATGATACAGCGCTGGTGGCTGATTCATGTGAGAAACTGCAGAAGCTGGTGACTGAGTTTGGTAAAGTGTGTGAAAGAAGAAAGTTAAGAGTAAATGTGAATAAGAGCAAGGTAATTAGGTACAGTAGGGTTGAGGGTCAAGTCAATTGGGAGGTAAGTTTGAATGGAGAAAAACTGGAGGAAGTAAAGTGTTTTAGATATCTGGGAGTGGATCTGGCAGCGGATGGAACCATGGAAGCGGAAGTGGATCATAGGGTGGGGTAGGGGGCGAAAATCGTGGAGCCTTGAAGAATGTGTGGAAGTCGAGAACATTATCTCGGAAAGCAAAAATGGGTATGTTTGAAGGAATAGTGGTTCCAACAATGTTGTATGGTTGCGAGGCGTGGGCTATGGATAGAGTTGTGCGCAGGAGGATGGATGTGCTGGAAATGAGATGTTTGAGGACAATGTGTGGTGTGAGGTGGTTTGATCGAGTAAGTAACGTAAGGGTAAGAGAGGTGTGTGGAAATAAAAAGAGCGTGGTTGAGAGAGCAGAAGAGGGTGTTTTGAAATGGTTTGGTCACATGGAGAGAATGATTGAGGAAAGATTGACCAAGAGGATATATGTGTCGGAGGTGGAGGGAACGAGGAGAAGTGGGAGACCAAATTGGAGGTGGAAAGATGGAGTGAAAAAGATTTTGTGTGATCGGGGCCTGAACATGCAGGAGGGTGAAAGGAGGGCAAGGAATAGAGTGAATTGGATCGATGTGGTATACCGGGGTTGACGTGCTGTCAGTGGATTGAATCGGCATGTGAAGCGTTTGGGGTAAACCATGGAAAGCTGTGTAGGTATGTATATTTGCGTGTGTGGACATATGTATATACATGTGTATGGGGGTGGGTTGGGCCATTTCTTTCGTCTGTTTCCTTGTGCTACCTCGCAAACGCGGGAGACCGGAAAAAAAAAAATATGGGATGAGGTATGGATGATAAAGAAGAAAGTACTGTAGTGGATAAGTTGGGAGATGGGCTTTTCTTGGCATAGAACAGGGCTCTGTTTATACTTTTAGTGAACTCCAGTGCTGCTTTATAGCATTTAGTGCCTCTCCCTTAACAAGCCACTGGTAAAGGGCAACACTAGCGCAATGTTTGCAAAGGCTCATATCTAAAATTCCTACTGACTACTACAGCCTAAAGCTTCTACCTAATGTTCCTATCTACCACTGCCGCCTAATGCTCCTGCCTATATGTTCCTACCTTTTTGCCAAAAGGTGGGGCTAGCACACAGTGCTCACCACAGGAAAATCTAGGGTTATTATGAATGATCTGTGCAAGTTAGGTACTGTCAAGTGTTATGTATGACAAGGTGAGATTGTGTTTGTGGACAGAATGCTAGTAGTCCACATGTAGGTGAAGCAGAAAGGAAAGACATCTACCTTGGTCAGAGTGCAACTTGACAACCACTGAAGTGCAAGCTCACTACACAGCCGTCACTAACCCTCCTAATACCCAGGCGGGTAGTACTGGTAATGTACCTCCCTGGATGTTGTTTGCCTACAAACTGCTACCTCTAGAACAGGGTTATCCAGCTCATTATCATCTGGGGACTAACATTTCCACTGAAATCACTGTCATGAGTAAATGCAATCATCATTCCTTGTAAAATGCTGACTTACTACTGAAGACAAAAAGGATAGTAACAACAATGTAATTTTTGTACCAAAAGCTTTCTCACATCTGCTGTCAGTTGCAAGGCAAAATTTGCATATCAGAAAATCCTTAGTTTTTATTCTTTTGTTCTGTAGTATAATCATTTTTCAGCAATGTAATTTTTGTACCAAAAGCTTACACATGAACGCTCCCAGTTGTAAGGCAACAAAATTTAAATGATTTAAGAAAAATCCTTATTTTTTTATTTTGTTTTTTAGCAGTTGTTTTTCATTAAAAAGAAAGTCATTCATGGGTGGTAGCTTAACTGCTTAACTGCTTCAACTCTTGTTGAACAGTCCTTGCTTGATAATTACTTCAACCAAACTTACTTTACCTTATTGGATGATTCACAAGAGGCCTCATTAACGCACAACCATTCTCTACTCGTCACATGCAATGCACTGAAACCACATCACCCATTACACAACCAGACCCCATAGACCTGCTTCATATTCCTTGGTTCTGTCCATTGACAGCACATTGTATTCTGCAAAACACATCACTCCAGTTCACTGTGTGCCGTGCATGCCTTTCCTGGTCCTGTATGTTTGTATGTTTAGACCTGATCACCCAAGATATTTTTCAGTGTGTTCTTCCATTTCCAATTTAGTCAACTTCTGACATATCCATTCTGTCAACTTCTTCTCACTCATTTTCTCCATGCATCCATACCATTGGAGCACACCCTCTTCAGATCTCTCACCTACAATCTTATTATACTCCTCTCTTTTACCCTTTTATTACTTGATCAAACTACTGCACTCCTTGCATTGTCTATCAAACCACTGCATGCCCTGCATTGTCTTCAAACATCCATTTCCAGCATATCCACCCTCTTCCACTTATTCTCATTTATAGCCTATGCTATACACTATTATAAGGACTACTAAACCTTTAAATATAACCATTTTTAAGCCTTCTAGATAACAACCTCTTTTTCCACACATTTGTCCCCCTTGAAAAACAACCTCTCTTTCCACACATTTGCTCCCATACCCAATAATCCACTCCCATGGTCCCTTTTGTTGCCAATTCCAACCCCACGTATCTAAAACACTTCATTTCCTCTAGAAAATCACCATTAAATGTATAATGCATGAATAATAAAATTTACAGTCAAACTTCCTGTATTATGGAGATAGACTTCACTCATGTGCTTATCCAAAGCATAAGATTAGTCATCCCCACCTTCATCTTAAGCTCTTTTGTGATTAATAAACTAGTTGCTATTTTTTTTTTTTTTCAAACTGTTCGCCATTTCCCGCGTTAGCGAGGTAGCGTTAAGAACAGAGGACTGGGCCATTGAGGGAATATCCTCACCTGGCCCCCTTCTCTGTTCCTTCTTTTGGAAAATTAAAAAAAAAATTGAGAGGGAAGGATTTCCAGCCCCCCGCTCCCTCCCCTTTTAGTCGTCTTCTACGACACGCAGGGAATACATGGGAAGTATTCTTTCTCCCCTATCCCCAGGGATAATATAATAATATATTATGACCCCTAATTATGTAATTTCCTCAACTGTATTTTCAGCTGAATGGCTGCTTGAAATTGTTTGGACATATGGAACGAATGAGTGAGGAAAGGTTGACAAAGCGGATATATGTCAGAAGTTGAGTGAACAAGGAGAAGTGGAAGACTGAATTAGAGGTAGAAGGATGGAGTGAAAAGGACTTTGAGCATTCAGGACCTGGACATGCAGGAGGGTGAGAGGCATGCAAGGAAGAGAGGGAATTAGAACAGTGTGGTATAATGGGGTTGATGTGCTGTCAGTGGACTGAACCAGGGCATGTGATTGTCTGGGGTAAAGATTGGAAAGGTGTGTGGGGCCTAGATGTGGATAGGTTTCAGTGCATTATACATGACAGTTAGAGACTGCATGTGAATGAATGTGGCTTTTTTTTCTTTCTTTTTTTTTTTTGTGCTACCTCGCTGACGGTTGGTGATGATGTTTCCTATGGTGTAGGGTGGCGCTGGGAATGTATGAAGGCAATGAAGTATTTATTGAAGAATGTATGTGAGAAATATTTAGAAAAACAGATGGATTTGTATGTAGCATTTATGGATCAAGTCAATTGGGAGGTAAGTTTGAATGGAGAAAAACTGGAGGAAGTAAAGTGTTTTAGATATCTGGGAGTGGATCTGGCAGCAGATGGAACCATGGAAGCGGAAGTGGATCATAGGGTGGGGGAGGGGGCGAAAATCCTGGGAGCCTTGAAGAATGTGTGGAAGTCGAGAACATTATCTCAGAAAGCAAAAATGGGTATGTTTGAAGGAATAGTGGTTCCAACAATGTTGTATGGTTGCGAGGCGTGGGCTATGGATAGAGTTGTTCGCAGGAGGATGGATGTGCTGGAAATGAGATGTTTGAGGACAATGTGTGGTGTGAGGTGGTTTGATCGAGTAAGTAACGTAAGGGTAAGAGGGATGTGTGGAAATAAAAAGAGCATGGTTGAGAGAGCAGAAGAGGGTGTTTGGAAATGGTTTGGTCACATGGAGAGAATGAGTGAGGAAAGATTGGCAAAGAGGATATATGTGTCGGAGGTGGAGGGAACGAGGAGAAGTGGGAGACCAAATTGGAGGTGGAAAGATGGAGTGAAAAAGATTTTGTGTGATCGGGGCCTGAACATGCAGGAGGGTGAAAGAAGGGCAAGGAATAGAGTGAATTGGATCGATGTGGTATACCGGGGTTGACATGCCGTCAGTGGATTGAATCAGGGCATGTGAAGCGTTTGGGGTAAACCATGGAAAGCTGTGTAGGTATGTATATTTGCGTGTGTGGACGTATGTATATACATGTGTATGGGGGTGGGTTGGGCCATTTCTTTCGTCTGTTTCCTTGCGCTACCTCGCAAACGCGGGTGACAGCGACAAGGCAAAAAAAAAAAAAAAATTATGGATCTAGAGAAGGCATATGATAGGGTTGATGGAGATGCTTTGTGGAAGGTTTTAAGAGTATAAAGTGTGGGAGGTAAGCCGCTAGAAGCAGTAGAATGTTTTTATGAAGGATATAAGGCATTTGTACAAGTAGGAAGAGAGGAGAGTGATTGGTTCTCAGTGAATGTCAGTTTGCAGCAGGGGTGTGTGATGTCCCCATGGTTGTTTAATTTGTTTATGAATGGGGTGGTTAGGGAGGTAGATGCATGACTTTTGGTGAGAGGGACAAGTATGTAGTCTGTTGTGGATGAGAGGGACTGGGAAGTGTGTCAGTTGTTGTTTGCTGATGACATACCCCTCGTGGCTGATTCGGGTGAGACTGCAGAGGTTGGTGACTGAGTTTGGAAAAGTGTGTGAAAGAAATTTGAGAGTAAATGTGAATAAGAGCAAGGTTATTAGGTTCGGTAGGGTTGAGGGACAAGTTGATTGGGATGTAAGTTTAAATAGAGAAAAATAAGAGGAAGTGAAGTGTTTTAGATATTTGGGAGTGGACTTGGCAGTGGATGGAACCATAGAGGCGGAAGTGAGTCACAGGTTGGGGGAGGGGTTGAAGGTTCTGGGAGTGATGAAGAATGTGTGGAAAGAGAGAACGTTATCTTGGGAGCAAAAATTGGTATGTTTGAAGGAATAGTAGCTCCAACAATGTTATGTGGTTCCAAGGCATGGGCTATAGATAGGGTTGTACGGAGGAAGGTGGATGTGTTGGAAATGAAATGTTTGAGGACGATATGTGGTGTGAGGTGGTTTGATCAGTAAGTAATGAAGAGTAAGAGAGATGTGTGGAAATAAAGAGTGTGGTTGAGAGACTAGAAGAGGGTGTGTTGAAATTGTTTGGCCATATGGAGAAAATGAGTGAGGAAAGATTGACAAAGAGGATATATGTGTCAGAGGTGAAGGGAAGAAGGAGAAGTGGGAGTCCAAATTGGAGTTGGAAGGATGGTGTAAAAAAGATTTGCTGCGATGGGAGCCTGAACATACAGGAGGATGAGAGGTATGCAAGGAATAAAGTGAATTGAAGCAATTTGGTATACTGGGGTCAATTTGCTGTTAGTGGACTGAATCAGGGCATGTGAAGCGTCTTGGGTAAACCATGGTAAGGTCTGTGGGGCCTGGATGGGGATAGGGAGCTGTAATTTCAGTGCATTACACATGACAGCTAAAGGCCAAATGTGAATGAATATTGCCTTTTTGTGTGTTTTCCTGGTGCTACCTTGCTGAAGCAGGGGGTAGTGACTATTTCCTGTGTGGCAGGGTGGCAACAGGAATGGATGAAGGCAAGCAAGTATGAATATGTACAGGTGTTTTTATGTATATATCTGTGTATATTTATGTATGTATATGTGCGTGTGTGGGCATTTATGTATATATAAGTGTATATGAGTGGATGGGCCATTCTTCATCCGTTTCCTGGCGCTACCTCGCTGACGCAGGAAACAGTGATTAAGTATAATGATAATGATAACGACTGGAATGGATGAAAGCAAGCAACAGTGAATATGTGCATGTGTATGTATGTAATGTCTGTATATGTGTATGTATATGTTGATATGTACATGTGCGTATGTGGGCGTTTATGTATATATATTTGTATATGAGTGGATGGGCCATTCTTCGTCTGTTTCCTGGCCCTACCTTGCTGACAGGGGAAACAGCGATTATGTATAATGAATATAGATAAATAAGATATATCTGTCTATCTAACTATCTGTATCTCTGATACCCATTCCCTTCAGGAATTCCCTCAAGGTTGTGGTCATGGCAAAAGTCTCCATAATTGGTGAACTCCAGTGCAGCTTCTTAGTCTTTAGTGCCTCCTGCACATTTTAGGAAAATGCATAAGTAAGGGAACATGATCCACTGAGATTGAATGAAAGTGAATGATTGTGAAACATTATTCTGTCCATTTGTGTCATGAGTCTTAGAATCTCATGCTTTTATGGTAAGATGATCTTATCCTCACCAAAGTTAGACATTATAGAGAACAGACCAAAAGCATAACAATTGGTTATTTAGTGAGCTAAAGCATTATTTCTTTCTTAGCAATTTTCATTCATGATCACATTCTTGCTAAAGATATGATTAGTGTTGTCATTGCATGACAAAACATGTTACACTTGCTGGGATCTTTATAAGTAACATGAAATAATTTCTGCAATAAGTGAAGTCGATGGCCCTCTGTAACCTTAACCTTTGGCATAGGCTGTAGATGAGGGTGTGTGGAGTAGGTGGATGTGTTTGATATGAAATGTTTGAGGACAGTGTGTGATTAGGTGATTTGATCAAGTAAGTAATAAAAGTATAAGAGAGAGGTGTATGGTAATAAGAAGAGTGTGGTTGAGAGATAGCTAAAGAGGGTGTGCTGAATTGGTTTGGATATCTGGAGCGAATGAGTGAGGAGAGGTTAATAAAGAGGATGTTTGTCAGAAGTGGAGGGGGACAAGGAGAATAGGAAGAAATTGAAGATGGAGGGATAAAGTGAAATAGATTTTGAGTGAAATAGGGCAGGAGGGTGAAAGGTGTGCATGGGATAGAGCACATTAGAATGCTGTCGTGTCGTGTACAGCGGTCAGTGTGTTAGTAGTGGACTTAACCAGAGCACGTAAAGTTGAATGGATTTAACCTGGACGTGTAAAGTGGTTAGGGGAAACGACGGAAAGGTCTGTGATGCCAGGTTGTGGATGGGGCTATGGTTTTGGTGACTGCACATGACAGAGAATGGATGAAAGCAAATGCATCCTTTCTTCTGCTTTTGGCACTGCTCTGCCTCCCTAATACAGGAAACGGCATTGAAGTATGGAAAAAAGTTACTTTATAGTGATTTAGGACAATCTTATTCCTTTATTTATTTATCTCCTGTACTTAAACTTGCTACCCTCCATCAGTAAGATGGCTTTTATAGCTCCATGCAAACTAATTGTTGAGTATTTTGTTCTCAGACTATTTTGTCTCAGTTTTCAACCTAAGTAGGAAGTACTTTTTTGTCACTTGTTTTAATGCTGGTTTCATAGTATAAATAAACTGGAAGCTAATATCATGAAAGCTGTTTCTAGTTTTCTGAGTCTTGAAGGAGTTTCTCCAGACTTTTAATAGCCATCAAAAGATATCCATAAAGAGTTTTTCAGCGCAGTGTATATTTCCTCCAGCACCCCTCCATAGATTCTTTGTGTATTTTGATTTTTCCATAGTTTCCTTAAAAGGCATTGCCCAGTGAATATCCAACATGAAAATTAAAGCTTTCCAAAAGATTATTGTCTTCCTAACAGATTTCTAGATAAATCTTAATGAATTTGCAGTTTTTAGTAGCTTCTATGTTATTTACTCTCACAGTTGTCTTTTTATGTTAGATCTGACATGTAATGATCCAAAACCAAAGTTATTGACTTGTGGGATGATTATTTCACATGCAGCTTCCCGTAGGAGTGTGAGCGACATACCCCTTGTGACCAACGAGGTGTTACAAGGTAAATCCTAGCCAGCATGTCTCTACTAATGCTACAACATTGCACGTTGTTATAAATGCAACAGTTTTGCTTTTTTTTTTTGTTTTTTTTGATGTCATACTCAAGAGAGAAGCTCCACAAGATGATGATCATGTTTGGAAGTGTGAGAAAGAAGAAAGTTAAGAGTAAATGTGAAGAAAGGTATGATTATGGGGTGCAGAAGGGAAGTGAATCAAGGTCATATGAGTATGAAGGGAGAGAACTTAGAGGAAGTGGAGTGCTGTAGGTACCTGGAATTGGATGTGGCAGTGAAGCACACAAGTTGAAGTGAGTCATAGGGTGGATTAAGGAGTATGCAGAAAGAAATGCCAGTTTTGGTAAATGTAAAAATGGGTACGTTTGAAAGTAAAGTAGTCCAAAGAGTGTTAAATGGATGTGTAATTACATAATTATAGGGTACAGGGATGGAGTTTTACACTTGTGTGGCCCCATCTCTTCAACATTCTCTATTATTATGTGTCTTAGATTATGTATAATGTCTGCATTAACAGTATTCTTAGTCGTTCTGTCTGCATTAACAGTATCCTCAGTCTTTCTGTCCCTTTCGACCAACACTCTTATTCTATTAAAGTACTTCTTTACGTCTTTTTTGATAAGTATCTTGCTTGATTTCATGTAATGTCCTATGGTTGCTGTATCCCTGCATCTCTTGATGTGTTTTGGGCATTGAATATAAAAGAAAGAAAGGGGGTGGAAATGCTGGAAATGGAAACATAAAAGCAATATATGGTGTGAGGTAGGGTGATCACAAAAGGAATAACTGTGTCAGAGAGAGAAGTGTGGTTGTCAGTGTATTGTGACTGAGAGGGCTAACTAAGTTGTCCTAAACTTGTCTGAGCATGTGGAGGCAATTAATTAAAAAAGGGTTGACTAAAAGGATCTTTGTGTCGGAGTGATGGAAGCCGTTGGGAGGATGAGACAGGAGATGGAATGATGGAGTGAAGGAGGCTGTGGGGATACTAGAGCTTGAACATTAAGGAAGGAAAGAGGTGTGCTGTGGTTGGAATGAATTGAATTTATGTTATACTTGAGGATAGTGACGTGTTTGTGGGCTAAACCAGAGTACATGAAACATGTACAAATATCACTGAATCTATACATCATTTTCATACCTAACAACCTCTCTTGTCTTAGTGATGTAACATCATGAACAAACAAGCTAATATCTCATTTGTACCCACTCACTCTCTAACCGCCATTCATAATGTACCTAACCCTCAGCCTACACCCACATGAAACATGTAGTTGCTTAGAGGGCTTACCAGTGGATGTAGGCTGTGGGTTAGGTACATTATGAATGGCAGCTAGAAAGTGAGTAGGTACAAATGAGATATTTGCTTGTTTGTTCATAAAGTTACATCAATAAGACAAGATAGGTTGTTAGGTATGAAAATGATGTTTAGATTCAGTAATATTTGTACATAATTCATGTACCCTGGTTTAGCCCACAAACATGTCACTATCCTCAAGTATAACTCAAATTCAATTCATTCTGACCACAGCACACCTTTAGCCTTCCTTAATGTTCAAGCTCTAGTATCCCCACAGAAAGGTTGTTAGGTATAAAAAAAGATGTATAGATTCAGTGATATTTGTTTAATTTCACTAAAATGGGATTAATATTAGTTTGTGTTGCTGAAGATTTTTTTTATTTTGAAGTGGATAATGTACAGTCAACAGAAACATATCATTACATATTCAATGCCTTTCATTTAGAAACAGGACAAAGTTTTTGTATATTCTTCTCGGCCTTTTCATGTATTGGTATGCCTGCTCCCCTCGTTTGGCAGTGTCACTTCACAAAATAGGAAAGCTATTGAGTACAGTTGTAGTAATTAAGGAACCTTCCTAAATGGAATGGCCAGATAGTTCAGTATTCCTGTCATTATCATTATCTGTTATATTGAAAAGTTTGTTGTTAGTGATATTTTTTCATAATTGTTTGTTGTTTCATACATTAGCAATGTCATGCCAAGAATAAACAAAGACATGGCTTCATTCTCTCAAATTGAATCTTTATCTGCCATGTGTAATGTGCGTGAACCACATCCCCCAGTCTGCTACCAGGCCTGACCACTTCATATGCCTTGGTTCAGTCCATCAACGGCATGTCACCCTCTGTATGCCACGTAGCTCCAATTTACTCTATACCATGCATGCCATGCATCCTTCTTCATGTTCATTCCTAGAACACTCAGAGGCTTTGTCTTTCCATCCTTCCATCTCCAGGTCAGTATCCCCTCAGCTTCTGACACATATACCCTCTTTTTTAGCCTCTCCTCAATCATTCTTTCTGTATGTCTAAACCATTTCTGCACACCCTCTTCAGCTTTCTCAAGTGAACTCTGTTTTATTACCACACCTTTCTCCTAGCCAATTATTTCGTAATCAGTCTTCTTCACAATATTGCAAACATGTTATTTCCTGTGCATTCACCTAATGCACATTCTTATCTAGAGCCTCACATTCATACAATACCATTAGGATTATCATTCCTTTGAACAGGCCTATCTTTGCCCTTTTGTATAGGAACCTCACTTTCTAAGCAGTATTCCTTAATACTGGTCCCAGGATCTTTGTTCTTTCCCAACCCAGTGACTTGCAAATTTTCTCCACTCAAACACACACCCCAACTACCTGTCTCTCTCTATTGTTAAACCTAATTACTTTGCTTTTATTCATATTTATTCTTGACTCTCCTTTCACACACTCTCCCAGACTTGGAAATCAATATCTGCAGTTTCTCTTATGAACATATCACCACTGCTGTGACATCAGCAAACAGTAAATGACTTGCCTCCCAAGCCCTCACACCCCTGAAAGACAGCATACCTGTTCTTCTTTCTAAGGCCTGTACATTCACCTTACTCACTACCCAATCCTTAAACAAATTAAACAACCAAGGTGACATCACTGAACCTGCTTTGGACCCACGTTCATCTGAAACCACTTACCCTCCATTCTTCCCACTCACGTACATGCCTTTCTGTCTTAATGAAAACTCTTCACTGCCTTTAGCAGCCTCATCCCACTCCATATATTTGTAACACATTTCAGAGTATCTCTGTCATCCCTGTCATGCACTTTTACTAGGTCCATAAATAACGCTTACTGTTTCTCGAAATATTTTTTGCACACATTCTTCAAAGCAAATTCTTGATCAGCATATCCTTTACCACTCTTGAAGGCATGATGTGCTTCCCTAATCTGATGCTCTTTGTATATCACCACCCTTTCAGTCACCACTCCAGTATAAATTAGCAGGTACACCCAGCAAACTTGCACCTCTGTAATTTGAACATTCACTTTTGTACTCCTTGTCATTATGCAATTGAACCATACAGCATTCTGCCAATCATGAGGCCCCTCATCATGCTTCAAGAATTGTAATTAATAAGTCAACAATACAGTCACTTTCTAATTTGAGAGATTCACTTCCGATTTCATCCACTTCAGGGACCGTACAACATTTAATCTTTTGCAAGGCTTTCACCACCTCCTACCTTTCTTTTTTCTTGCCAGTTCTCACCTTAGCAAGGTAGGGCCAGGAACAGATGTCCGAGCCTTAGAGGAAATCTCTTCTTATTTCCTTTTGTTCCTCTGCTGGAAAGTAATAATACGGGAGGGAAGGATTTCCATCCCTCCCATTTCCACCCCTCTTAGGCACCCACTATGAAACACAGGAGGCACATTGGTAGTATTCTTGCTCCCCATTCCTACTTGATTGTGTAAAATATAAAAATATGTGAATAGATTGATATGACATTTTCATCAATTCCATTGATCAGTGAGCATTTAGAGAGAATGGAATGTGGAAAATGATAGAAATTACATGATATGCAAGATGCAATCATCATCAGCCTCCTCTTCAAAAGCGTGAGCCACACCGTGGTGGTTTGGCAGACGTGGGTGAGCAGATATACTGTAGTAAGATAGTGTAGATGCTATGAAATGACTAGTGGGGTTTCACATCTCTATAAGTGCTCATTGATGACTGAAATGGCTGCAACAGCCATAGATGACTTTCATTCTTATTCTTTTACACATGTTTAGAATTTTGATTTGTATGTTTTGGACATTGATGATCATTTATGATCCAAAGACTTGTTTCTTTAAAGGAAATTAGCATGTTTTGTTTGATTATTATTTTTGTGTACCTGTTCAGATGTTTCATTAAGTAAAATTTTTAGGTTTTATATTAGTCAACCTCTCTCTTCTCTTTCACTAATAATCTTACTTCTTCATCCCACCACTCGCTACCCTTTCTAATCTGCCCACCTCCCACGCTTCTCATGCCACAAGCATCTTTTGCACAAGCCATCACTGCTTCCCTAAATACATCCCATTCTTCCCCCACTCCCCTTACTTCCTTTGTTCTCACCTTTTTCCATTCTGTACTCAGTCTCTCCTGGTACTTCCTCACACAAGTCTCCTTCCCAAGCTCACTTACTCTCACCACTCTCTTCACCCCGACATTTTCTCTTCTTTTCTGAAAACCTCTACAAATCCTCACCTTTGCCTCCACAAGATATTGATCAGACATCCCTCCAGTTGCACCTCTCAGCACATTAACACCCAAAAGTCTCTCTTTCGTGTGCCTATCAATTAACATGTAATCCAATATCGCTCTCTGGCCATCTCTCCTACTTACATATGTATACTTATGTATATCTCTCTTTTTAAACCAGGTATTCCCAATCACCAGTCCTTTTTCAGCACATAGATCTACAAGCTCTTCACCATTTCCATTTACAACACTGAACACCTCATGTACACCGATTATTTCCTCAACTGCCACATTACTCACCTTTGCATTCGAATCACCCATCACTATAACATGGTCTCGTGCATCAAAACTACTAACACACTCACTCAGCTGCTCCCAAAACACTTGCCTCTCATGATCTTTCTTCTCATGCCCAGGTGCATATGCACCAATTATCACCCATCTCTCTCCATCCACTTTCAGTTTTACCCATATCAATCTAGAGTTTACTTTCTTACACTCTATCACATACTCCCACCACTCCTGTTTCAGGAGTAGTTCTACTCCTTCCCTCTCTCTTGTCCTCTTACTAACCCCTGACTTTACTCCCAAGACATTCCCAAACCACTCTTTCCCTTTACCCTTGAGCTTCATTTCACTCAGAGCCAAAACATGTAGGTTCCTTTTCTCAATCATACTACCTATCTCTCTTTTTTTCTCATCTTGGTTACATCCACACACATTTAGACACCCCAATCTGAGCCTTCGAGGAGGATGAGCACTCCCCGCATGACTCCTTCTTCTGTTTCCCCGTTTAGAAAGTTAAAAATACAAGGAGGGGAGGGTTTCTAGCCCCCCCCCCCCCCCCCCCCCCCCCCCCATCCCCTTTAGTCGCCTTCTACGACACGTGAGGAATGCGTGGGAAGTATTCTTTCTCCCCTATTAGAAGTTCCAATCTTACCAAAACAACTGGATTGATGTTGCTCGTGTTGAATTTCATTGATTGAGTGGGTAATTTTTTGTTGACTGTACATGATTCTGAGTCTAACGTGATGCTTGTCAAGTAGAAGTTATATTTGATAACGTTAATCTCTGTCCAGAATTTCATCCAGAATTTCATGAATTTAATGCAGAGTAGGGTTTCTGTGACACTGTCTTTGTTAACAGTAACCAGTATTTATGCCTGCTACCTGTATATGGTTTCATGACGACATAGTGAATTTCTGTGACAAATATATACTGCTGCTGCTGTTGATATATTTAGTGATAATGCATACTTTCTGCTTTTGAATTTGTATTTTTCAGATGATATGTGATTTCAGAGCTCATTGTGAATTGAAATCACTGTGGATAAAATAGCAGTAGATTCAGGTACCTTTTACAGTTTGCATCTAGATTATAACCTCACTCTCTGTTGAAATCTCCGTGGATAATATAACAGTAGATTCATTTACCTTTCACTATTTGCATCTAGATAGATTATAATGCTTGAATGGCAACTAAAGTCATATGCCATTCTTTTAGAGGACAGCAGCGAACATCAAATGATGTTCTAGATTTTCTCCTCTCTTTGATATCCTGTAGAGGTCTCCTCTGTCGCTAGATGGGTGCAGGAAAAAATTTTCCTCTCCTCGGTACACTTACAATCACTATTGTAGGTAAATGTCCATTGACCTCTCAAGCCTTGTGTACAATAACCTATCAGAAAATAAGTGCATTGATGGATGACTCATGTGATGAAAAAGAAAGTGGAGAGGAAGAACTGGTAAATTTGAAGAATCAGGTGACTGAGAGAGTTATTTCAGTAGCAGTAATGAGAGTGGTTAGCACAAAACCTAACCCTTTTGCTTGGTTTTTATGTGGTCATTTGGAACAGTTTACATGACAGTCACACCTGATTTTCATGTCTGTACTCCTGGAGTTGATGGAAGTTGTTGCAAAAAGTTATAGAACAGATGGACCTAGAGATACATTGCTTTGATTTGGGACATTTTGAACTTGTGAGAGTTTAGAATTTTGTTTCATGTATTGTTGTCTTACAGAATTATGCTTTTACTTGTGATACACTGGAAAACTTAAATTTTTTATCTGTATGTTTGTAATATTTGATAGAATATTTTCTTTTAATGATAAAGATATCACCATAATTTGAGGTTTTGTGTATTTATGCATATTTCAACTATTACAAAAAGATACAATTTGAATTGTATCTCACCTTCTGGCAAAACACATTCCTGTGAACTGTAAGCTCATTAGTAAAGCATCCACAGTAACTGAAGACATTTTGATAAGTCTAGATTCCTTCTAGTTGAAACAACTGGATTGCTGTTTGGATGTCCTCTGGTTGAAACAAATTTTGGATCAGATGATTCATGAGATTGTAGAAGACAAGCCTAGACCTCTCTATATCTCTGCTAGTAGTGCCATTGCATTCCGCTGCTACCTAAAGTTCCCATCCTCACTTTTTGATTTGATCTACTTAGTGAGGTAGTGCCGGAAATAGACGAAGAATGGCCACATCCATTCTCTAGCTGTCTTATATGTTGCACCAGGACCACAGCACCCTATCCACACCCAGGCTTCACAGACCTTTCCATGGTTTACCCTGAACGCTTCACATGCTCTGGATCGGTCCATTGACAGCATATCCACCCCTGTACACCACATTAATCCAATTCACTCTGTCATGTGCATGCCTTTCACCCTCCTGCATGTTCAGGCCCCAATCACTCAAAACTTTTTCGTTTCATCCTTCCATCTTCAATTTGGTCAACCCGTTCTCATTGTTCCCTCCACTTCTGACATTATGTCCTCTTTGTCAACCTTTCCTCACTCATTTTCTCCATGTGTCCAAACAATTTCAGCTCAGCTTCACTCCTTTTATTACCACAGATCTCTCTTACCTGTTCATTACTGCCCTTTCTGTTGCCCATGCCAGCACTGCTTCCCTAAGTACATCCCATTCCTCGCCCATTCCCCTTGCCTCATTTACTCACCTGTTGCCATGCTACAGTCAATCTTTCCTGGCATTTCTTCCCACAAGTTTCTTTTCCAAGCTCACATACTCTCACCACTCTCTTCTCCACAACACTGTTTCCTCTTTTTCGAAAACCTCTACAAATCCTCACTGTCACCTCTCAGCACATTTGTATCCAGAAATCTCTCTTCTACATGCCTATCAGTTGGTGTGTAATCCAAATATTCCTGCTGACTATCTGAATTACTCATGTATACTTGTGTATATCCCTCTTTGTAAATCAGGTATTACCAGTCACCAGTCCTTTTCCAGGACACAACTCCACAAGCTGTTCACCATTTCCATTCATAGCACTGAATACCCCATGCACCACAATTATACCCTCAACTGCACATTAATTACCTTAACACTTAAATCACCCATCCTTAATAACTGGTCTCTTACATCAAAACTGCTGACATACTCACTCAGCTGCTCCCAAAACACTTGCTCCACATGATCTTTCTTTTCATGGCCATGTGCATAAGCACTAATAATCTTCCTTCTCATGCCATCTATTTTCAGTTTTACCCTCATCAGTCTAGAATTTACTACTGCACATTCTGTCATACACGCTTACAACTTCTTCAAGGATAGTGCTACCTCTTAACTCTTGTCCTCTCACAAACTTCTCACTTTACTCCTAAGTCATTTCCAAACTATTCCTCCCCTTTACCGATGAGCTTTGTTTCACTGAAAGCCAAAACATCTAGGTTTCTTTCTTAAAACATACTGCCTAACTTTCCTCTGTTCTTTTCTTGGTTACATCCACACACACACTGCGGCACCCTAGTCTGAGCCTGCAATGAGGATTAGCACTCCTTGCTAGCCTCCTTCTGTTCCCTCTTTTAGAAATTGAAATACAAGAAGGGGGTGTTACCAGCCCTTCCCACTTCTACTACCTTTGGTTGCTGTCTTTGACACGCAGAGGATATAGAGGTAGAATTCTTTACTCACCTTTGCATTCAAATCACCCATCACTATAACCCGGTCTTGTGCATCAAAACCACCAACACACTCATTCAGCTGCTCCCAAAACACTTGCCTCTCATGATCTTTCTTCTCATGCCCAGGTGCATATGCACCAATAATCACCCATCTCTCTCCATCAACTTTCAGTTTTACCCATATTAATCGAGAATTTACTTTCTTACATTCTATCACATACTCCCACAACTCCTGTTTCGGGAGTACTGCTACTCCTTCCCTTGCTCTTGTGCTCTCACTAACCCCTGACTTTACTCCCAAGACATTCCCAAACCACTCTTCCCCTTTACCCTTGAGCTTCCTTTCACTCAGAGCCAAAACATCCAGGTTCCTTTCCTCAAACATACTACCGATCTCTCCTTTTTTCACATCTTGGTTACATCCACACACATTTAGACACCCCAGTCTGAGTCTACGAGGAGGATGAGCACTCCCCGCGTGACTCCTTCTGTTTCCCGTTTTTAGAAAGTTAAAATACAAGGAGGGGAGGATTTCTGGCCCCCCCGCTCCCGTCCCCTCTAGTCGCCTTCTACGACACGTGAGGAATGCGTGGGAAGTATTCTTTCTCCCCTATCCCCAGGGATAATATATATATATATATATATATATATATATATATATATATTATATATATATATATATATATGTATTTTTTTTTTTTTTTTTCCGCTGTCTCCCACGTTTGCGAGGTAGAGCAAGGAAACAGACGAAAGACATGGCCCAACCCACCCCCATACACATGTATATACATACGTCCACACACGCAAATATACATACCTACACAGCTTTCCATGGTTTACCCCAGACGCTTCACATGCCCTGATTCAATCCACCGACAGCACGTCAACCCCAGTATACCACATCGATCCAATTCACTCTATTCCTTGCCCTCCTTTCACCCTCCTGCATGTTCAGGCCCCGATCACACAAAATCTTTTTCACTCCATCTTTCCACCTCCAATTTGGTCTCCCACTTCTCCTCGTTCCCTCCACCTCCGACACATATATCCTCTTGGTCAATCTTTCCTCACTCATTCTCTCCATGTGCCCAAACCATTTCAAAACACCCTCTTCTGCTCTCTCAACCACGCTCTTTTTATTTCCACACATCTCTCTTACCCTTACGTTACTTACTCGATCAAACCACCTCACACCACACATTGTCCTCAAACATCTCATTTCCAGCACATCCATCCTCCTGCGCATATCTCTATCCATAGCCCACGCCTCGCAACCATACACCATTGTTGGAACCACTATTCCTTCAAACATACCCATTTTTGCTTTCCGAGATAATGTTCTCGACTACCACACATTCTTCAAGGCTCCCAGGATTTTCGCCCCCTCCCCCACCCTATGATCCACTTCCGCTTCCATGGTTCCATCCGCTGCCAGATCCACTCCCAGATATCTAAAACACTTCACTTCCTCCAGTTTTTCTCCATTCAAACTCACCTCCCAGTTGACTTGACCCTCAACCCTACTGTACCTAATAACCTTGCTCTTATTCACATTTACTCTTAACTTTCTTCTTTCACACACTTTACCAAACTCAGTTACCAGCTTCTGCAGTTTCTCACATGAATCAGCTACCAGCGCTGTATCATCAGCGAACAACAACTGACTCGCTTCCCAAGCTCTCTCATCCCCAACAGACTTCATACTTGCCCCTCTTTCCAAAACTCTTGCATTTACCTCCCTAACAACCCCATCCATAAACAAATTAAACAACCATGGAGACATCACACACCCCTGCCGCAAACCTACATTCACTGAGAACCAATCACTTTCCTCTCTTCCTACAAGTACACATGCCTTACATCCTCGATAAAAACTTTTCACTGCTTCTAACAACTTGCCTCCCACACCATATATTCTTAATACCTTCCACAGAGCATCTCTATCAACCCTATCATATGCCTTCTCCAGATCCATAAATGCTACATACAAATCCATTTGCTTTTCTAAGTATTTCTCACATACATTCTTCAAAGCAAACACCTGATCCACACATCCTCTACCACTTCTGAAACCACACTGCTCTTCCCCAATCTGATGCTCTGTACATGCCTTCACCCTCTCAATCAATACCCTCCCATATAATTTACCAGGAATACTCAACAAAGTTATACCTCTGTAATTTGAGCACTCACTCTTATCCCCTTTGCCTTTGTACAATGGCACTATGCACGCATTCCGCCAATCCTCAGGAACCTCACCATGAGTAATTTTTTTTTTTTTTTTTTTTTTTTTTTTTTTTTTTTTTTTTGCTGTCTCCCGCGTTTGCGAGGTAGCGCAGGGAAACAGACAAAAGAAATGGCCCAACCCCCCCCATACACATGCCTTGATTCAACCCACTGACAGCACGTCAACCCCGGTATACCACATCGCTCCAATTCACTCTATTCTTTGCCCTCCTTTCACCCTCCTGCATGTTCAGGCCCCGATCACACAAAATCTTTTTCACTCCATCTTTCCACCTCCAGTTTGGTCTCCCTCTTCTCCTCGTTCCCTCCACCTCTGACACATATATCCTCTTGGTCAATCTTTCCTCACTCATTCTCTCCATGTGCCCAAACCATTTCAAAACACCCTCTTCTGCTCTCTCAACCACGCTCTTTTTATTTCCACACATCTCTCTTACCCTTACGTTACTTACTCGATCAAACCACCTCACACCACACATTGTCCTCAAACATCTCATTTCCAGCACATCCATCCTCCTGCGCACAACTCTATCCATAGTCCACGCCTCGCAACCATACAACATTGTTGGAACCACTATTCCTTCAAACATACCCATTTTTGCTTTCCGAGATAATGTTCTCGACTTCCACACATTCTTCAAGGCTCCCAGAATTTTCGCCCCCTTCCCCACCCTATGATCCACTTCCGCTTCTATGGTTCCATCCGCTGCCAGATCCACTCCCAGATATCTAAAACACTTCACTTCCTCCAGTTTTTCTCCATTCAAACTCACCTCCCAATTGAATTGACCCTCAACCCTACTGTACCTAATAACCTTGCTCTTATTCACATTTACTCTTAACTTTCTTCTTCCACACACTTTACCAAACTCAGTCACCAGCTGCTGCAGTTTCTCACATGAATCAGCCACCAGCGCTGTATCATCAGCGAACAACAACTGACTCACTTCCCAAGCTCTCTCATCCCCAACATACATTAAATAACCTTACCAACCAGTCAACAATACAGTCACCCCCTTTTTTAATAAATTGCACTGCAATACCATCCAAACCTGCTGCCTTGCCGGCTTTCATCTTCCGCAAAGCTTTTACTACCTCTTCTCTGTTTACCAAATCATTTTCCCTAACCCTCTCACTTTGAACACCACCTCGACCAAAACACCCTATATCTGCCACTCTATCATCAAACACATTCAACAAACCTTCAAAATACTCACTCCATCTCCTTCTCACATCACCACTACTTGTTATCACCTCCCCATTTGCGCCCTTCACTGAAGTTCCCATTTGCTCCCTTGTCTGACGCACTTTATTTACCTCCTTCCAGAACATCTTTTTATTCTCCCTAAAATTTAATGATACTCTCTCACCCCAACTCTCATTTGCCCTTTTTTTCACCTCTTGCACCTTTCTCTTGACCTCCTGTCTCTTTCTTTTATATATATGTATATATATATATATATATATATATATATATATATATATATATATATATATATATATATTATACATATATTTATACATATATATATATATATATATATATATATATATATATATATATATATATATATATATATATATATAGCCCATGCCTCGCAACCATACAACATTGTTGGAACCACTATTCCTTCAAACATACCCATTTTTGCTTTCCGAGATAATGTTCTCGACTTCCACACATTCTTCAAGGCCCCCAGAATTTTCGCCCCCTCCCCCACCCTATGATCCACTTCCGCTTCCATGGTTCCATCCGCTGCCAGATCCACTCCCAGATATCTAAAACACTTCACTTCCTCCAGTTTTTCTCCATTCAAACTCACCTCCCAATTGACTTGACCCTCAACCCTACTGTACCTAATAACCTTGCTCTTATTCACATTTACTCTTAACTTTCTTCTTCCACACACTTTACCATACTCAGTCACCAGCTTCTGCAGTTTCTCACATGAATCAGCCACCAGCGCTGTATCATCAGCGAACAACAACTGACTCACTTCCCAAGCTCTCTCATCCCCAACAGACTTCATACTTGCCCCTCTTTCCAAAACTCTTGCATTTAACTCCCTAACAACCCCATCCATAAACAAATTAAACAACCATGGAGACATCACACACCCCTGCCGCAAACCTACATTCACAGAGAACCAATCACTTTCCTCTCTTCCTACACGTACACATGCCTTACATCCTCGATAAAAGCTTTTCACTGCTTCTAACAACTTTCCTCCCACACCATATATTCTTAATACTTTCCACAGAGCATCTCTATCAACTCTATCATATGCCTTCTCCAGATCCATAAATGCTACATACAAACCCATTTGCTTTTCTAAGTATTTCTCACATACATTCTTCAAAGCAAACACCTGATCCACACATCCTCTACCACTTCTGAAACCACACTGCTCTTCCCCAATCTGATGCTCTGTACATGCCTTCACCCTCTCAATCAATACCCTCCCATATAATTTACCAGGAATACTCAACAAACTTATACCTCTGTAATTTGAGCACTCACTCTTATCCCCTTTGCCTTTGTACAATGGCACTATGCACGCATTCCGCCAATCCTCAGGCACCTCACCATGAGTCATACATACATTAAATAACCTTACCAACCAGTCAACAATACAGTCACCCCCTTTTTTAATAAATTCCACTGCAATACCATCCAAACCTGCTGCCTTGCCGGCTTTCATCTTCCGCAAAGCTTTCACTACATTTTCTCTGTTTACCAAATCATTTTCCCTAACCCTCTCACTTTGCACACCACCTCGGCCAAAACACCCTATATCTGCCACTCTATCATCAAACACAATGTTGTATGGTTGCGAGGCGTGGGCTATGGATAGAGTTGTGCGCAGGAGGATGGATGTGCTGGAAATGAGATGTTTGAGGACAATGTGTGGTGTGAGGTGGTTTGATCGAGTGAGTAACGTAAGGGTAAGAGAGATGTGTGGAAATAAAAAGAGCGTGGTTGAGAGAGCAGAAGAGGGTGTTTTGAAGTGGTTTGGGCACATGGAGAGAATGAGTGAGGAAAATTGACCAAGAGGATATATGTGTCGGAGGTGGAGGGAACGAGGAGAAGAGGGAGACCAAATTGGAGGTGGAAAGATGGAGTGAAAAAGATTTTGTGTGATCGGGGCCTGAACATGCAGGAGGGTGAAAGGAGGGCAAGGAATAGAGTGAATTGGAGCGATGTGGTATACCGGGGTTGACGTGCTGTCAGTGGATTGAATCAAGGCATGTGAAGCGTCTGGGGTAAACCATGGAAAGCTGTGTAGGTATGTATATTTGCGTGTGTGGACGTATGTATATACATGTGTATGGGGGGGGGGTTGGGCCATTTCTTTCGTCTGTTTCCTTGCGCTACCTCGCAAACGCGGGAGACAGCGACAAAGTATAATAAAATAAAATAATATATATATATATATATATATACGTATGAAAAATGTAAGAAATAATTTAGAAAATTGAAACTTCTAGCTTGAAATGAAATGAAAAATGTCACATAATGATTCAACCTCTGGCTATGGAAAAGGGAAATTTATAATTTATTTACACAAACGTCAATAGTAGTTTTCATCAATTTAACCACTGTATCATACTGCCTGGTCCACTTCTCTCATCTTGAAACTGGAATATTGGTTTATGATGTTTCTCAAATGTCTTCATTACACAAAGTACAACCATATCTTGGATACATGAGGGTAGGTAGTTGGTCATCCGCCATAATAAATCCTTGACAGACCAAAAGTTTATCTGGACCTCAACTTTTCCAGTACATTCATGAAAAACACCTTTTTGCTTTCCATCTCTATCACTTTGAAAAATGCTCCATTTGTTCACATTTCAATGAAAGAATAAGCTTCAATGTCTAAGCTACATTCTTTCCAATTTCACTATTTTCTTGTCAGAGCACCAAGTATGAAAACTATCACTCCAGTAACACAACTATAAACATTTACTCTCAGTTTTCTTCTTTCACATACTTTACCAAACTCAGTCTTCAGCTTCTGCAGTTTCTCAACCGAATCAGCCACCAGCACTGTATCATCAGTGAACAACAGATGCGTGTAGCATTTATGGATCTGGAGAAGACATATGATAGAGTTGATAGAGATGCTCTATGGAAGGTATTAAGAGTATATGGTGTGTGAGGCAAGTTGCTAGAAGCAGTGACAAATTTTTATTGAGGATGTAAGGCATGTGTACGAGTAGGAAGAGAGGAAAGTGATTGGTTCTCAGTGAATGCCGGTTTGCGGCAGGGGTGTGTGATGTCTCCATGTTTGTTTAATTTGTTTATGGATGGGGTTGTTAGGGAGGTGAATGCAAGAGTTTTGGAAAGAGGGGCAAGTATGCAGTCTGTTGTGGATGAGAGGGCTTTGGAAGTGAGTCAGTTTTTGTTCAATGTTAATAGAGCGCTGGTGGCTGATTCAGGTAAGAAACTGCAGAAGCTGGTGACTTATTTTGGTAAAGTGTGTGAAAGAAGAAAGCTGTGAGTAAATGTGAATAAGAGCAAGGTTATTAGGTGCAGTAGGGTTGAGGGACAAGTCAATTGGGAGGTAAGTTTGAATGGAGAAAAACTGGAGGAAGTGAAGTGTTTTAGATATCTGGGATTGGAATTGGCAGCGGATGGAACCATGATAGCGGAAGTAAGTCACAGGGTGGGGAAGGGGGCGAAAGTTCTGGGAGGGTTGAAAAATGTGTGGAAGACGAGAACATTATCTTGGAAAGCAAAAATGGGTATGTTTAAAGGAACAGTGGTTCCAACAATGTAATATGGTTGCGAGGCATGTGATATAGATAGGGTTGAGCGGAGGAGGGTGGATGTGTTGGAAATGAGATGTTTGGGGACAATATGTGGTGTGGGGTGATTTGATCAAGTTAGTAATGAAAGGGTTAGAGAGATGTGTGGTAATAAAAAGAGTGTGGTTGAGAGAGCAGAAGAGTGCGTTTTGAAATGGTTTGGACACATGGAGAGAATGAGTGAGGAAAGATTGACAAAAAGGATAACCGTGTCAGAGGTGGAGGGAATGAGAAGTGGAAGACCAAATTGGAGGTGGAAGGATGGATTGAAAAAGATTTTGAGCGATTGGGGCCTGAACATGCAGGAGGGTGAAAGACATGCAAGGAAGGGAGTGAATTGGAACGATGTGGTTTAACGGGGTCGACGTGCTGTCAATGGATTGAACCAGGGCATGTGAAGCGTCTGGGGTAAACCATGGAAAGTTTTGTGGGGCCTGGATGTGGAAAGGGAGCTGTGGTTTCCGTGCATTATACATGACAGCTAGAGACAGAGTGAACGAATGTGGCCTTTGTTGTCCTTTCCTAGCGCTACCTCACGCACATGCGGAGGAAGGGGATTGTCATTTCATGTGTGGCAGGGTGGTGACAGGAATGAATAAAGGCAGCAAGTATGAATTATGTACATGTGTATATATGTATTTTGTCTGTGTACTTAAATAAATGTATACGTTGAAATGTATAGGTATATATATGTGCGTGTGTGGATGTGTATGTATATACGTGTGTATGTGGGTGGGTTGGGCCATTCTTTCTTCTGTTTCCTTGTACTGCCTTGCTAATGCAGGAGACAGCGACAAAGTATAATGATGAATATTATTCATTATTCCCAAGCTCACTTACTCTCACCACTCTCTTCACCCCAACATCATCTTTTCTGAAAACATCTACAAATCTTCACCTTCACCTCCACAAGATAATGGTCAAACATCCCTCCATTTGCACCTCTCAGCACATTAACATCCAAAAGTCTCTCTTGTGCACCTATCAATTAACACATAAGCCAATAATGCTCTCTGGCCATCTCTCCTTCTTACATACGTATACTTATCTATGTCTCCCTTTTTAAACCAGGTATTCCCTATCACCAGTCCTTTTTCAGTGCACAAATCTACAAGCTCTTCACCATGTACACCAATTGTTCCCTCAACTGCTACATTACTCACCTTTGCATTCAAATCACCCATCACTATAACCCGGTCTCGTGCATCAAAACTACTAACACTCTCACTCAGCTGCTCCCAAAACACTTGCCTCTCATGATCTTTCTTCTCATGCCCAGGTGCATATGCACCAATAATAACCCATCTCTCTCCATCCACTCTCACTTTTACCCATATCAATCTAGAGTTTACTTTCTTACACTCTATCACATACTCCCACCACTTCTGTTTCAGTAGTGCTACTCCTTCCCTTGCTCTTGTCCTTTCACCAACCCCTGACTTTACTCCCAAAACAATCCCAAACCACTCTTCCCCTTTACCCCTGAGTGTCGTTTCACTCAGAGCCAAAACATCCAGGTTCCTTTCCTCAAACATACTACCTACCTATCTCTCCTTTTTTCTCATCTCGGTTACATCCACACACATTTAGACACTCCAGTCTGAGCCTTCAAGGAGGAAGACCTTTCCCCGTGTGACTCCTTCTGTTTTCCCTTTTATAAAGTTAAAATACAAGGAGGGGAGGGTTTCTAGCCCCCCGCTCTGGTCCCCTTTAGTTGCCTTCTACAACACATGAGGAATGCGTGGGAAGTATTCTTTCTCCTCTATCCCCAGGGATGATGAATATATATATGTATATGTATACTGCAAGGCTGGATTGCAATATCACCCATTTACTATGATTTGAACATGAACAAAGCTGAACTGAATCCAGTACCATGGGTATGGTATAAGGAAAATGAAATGAAAAGAAAGGGTGGAATCAGTAACATTGTCATTATTACAGTTATAACATAGACCCCTGTACAGTCATTGTTGGTTTTAGTTTTACCACATTTTTATTATAATGTAAAGTATGAACATTGACAAAGAGGATATATGTGTCAGAGGTGGAGAGAACAAGAAAGAGAAGTGGTAGATCAAATTGAAGGTGGAAGGATGGCGTGAAAAATTTTGAGCGATCGGGGCCTGAACATACAGGAGGGTGAAAGGCATGCAAGGAATCGGAACAGTGTGGTGTAATGGGATCAACGTGCTGTCAGTGGACTGAACCAGGGGATGTGAAGCACCTGGGGTAAACCATGGAAAGGTCTGTGGGCCTGGATGTGGATAGGAAGCTGTGGTTTCGGTGCATTACACACAACAGCAAGAGACTGAGTGTGAACGAATGTGGCCTTTTTCGTCCTTTCCTGGTGCTACCTTGCTTTTTTTTGGGGGGGGGGGATGCTATTTCCTGTGTGGCAGAGTAGTGACAGGAAGGGATGAAGGCAAGCAAGAATGAATATGTACATATATATATATATTTATCCCTGGGGATAGGGGAGAAAGAATACTTCCCACGCATTCCTCATGTGTCGTAGAAGGCGACTAAAGGGAACGGGAGGGGGGGCCAGAAACCCTCCCCTCCTTGTAGTTTAACTTTCTAAAAGGGGAAACAGAAGAAGGAGTCACGCAGGGATTGCTCATCCTCCTCGAAGGCTCAGATTGGGGTGTCTAAATGTCTGTGGATGTAACCAAGATGAGAAAAAAGGAGAGATAGGTAGTATGTTTGAGGAAAGGAACCTGGATGTTTTGGCTCTGAGTGAAACGAAGCTCAGGGGTAAAGGGGAAGAGTGGTTTGGGAATGTCTTGGGAGTAAAGTCAGGGGTTAGTGAGAGCACAAGAGCAAGGGAAGGAGTAGCACTACTCCTGAAACAGGAGTTGTGGGAGTATATGATAGAGTGTAAGAAAGTAAATTCAAGATTGATATGGGTAAAACTGAAAGTGGATGGAGAGAGATGGGTGATTATTGGTGCATATGCACCTGGGCATGAGAAGAAAGATCATGAGAGGCAAGTGTTTTGGGAGCAGCTGAATGAGTGAGTTAGTGGTTTTGATGCACAAGACTGGTTTATAGTGATGGGTGATCTGAATGCAAAGGTGAGTAATGTGGCAGTTGAGGGAATAATTGGTATACATGGGGTGTTCAGTGTTGTAAATGGAAATGGTGAAGAGCTTGTACATTTATGTGCTGAAAAAGGACTGGTGATTGGGAATACCTGGTTTAAAAAGCAAGATAAGTATACATATGTAAGTAGGAGAGATGGCCAGAGAGCGTTATTGGATTACGTGTTAATTGACAGGCGTGCGAAAGAGAGACTTTTGGATGTTAATGTGCTGAGAGGTGCAACTGGAGGGATGTCTGATCATTATCTTGTGAAGGCTAAGGTGAAGATTTGTATGTGTTTTCAGAAAAGAAGAGTGAATGTTAGGGTGAAGAGGGTGGTGAGAGTAAATGAGCTTGGGAAGGTGACTTGTGTGAGGAAGTACCAGTAGAGACTGAGTACAGAATGGAAAAAGGTGAGAACAATGGAAGTAAGGGGAGTGGGGGAGGAATGGGATGTATTTAGGGAATCAGTGATGGATTGCGCAAAAGATGCTTGTGGCATGAGAAGAGTGGGAGGTGGGTTGATTAGAAAAGGTAGTGAGTGGTGGGATGAAGAAGTAAGATCATTAGTGAAAGAGAAGAGAGAGGCATTTGGACGATTTTTGCAGGGAAAAAATGCAATTGAGTGGGAAATGTATAAAAGAAAGAGACAGGAGGTCAAGAGAAAGGTGCAAGAGGTGAAAAAGAGGGCAAATGAGAGTTGGGGTGAGAGAGTATCATTAAATTTTAGGGAGAATAAAAAGATGTTCTGGAAGGAGGTAAATAAAGTGCGTAAGACTAGGGAGCAAATGGGAACTTCAGTGAAGGGCGCAAATGGGGAGGTGATAACAAGTAGTGGTGATGTGAGAAGGAGATGGAGTGAGTATTTTGAAGGTTTGTTGAATGTGTTTGATGATAGAGTGGCAGATATAGGGTGTTTTGGTCGAGGTGGTGT
The DNA here is from genome assembly GCF_036320965.1 of Panulirus ornatus. Lineage (NCBI taxonomy): Eukaryota > Metazoa > Arthropoda > Malacostraca > Decapoda > Palinuridae > Panulirus > Panulirus ornatus. Next base: position 54,548,913 of record NC_092242.1, read on the forward strand.
GCAAAGTGAGAGGGTTAGGGAAAATGATTTGGTAAACAGAGAAGAGGTAGTAAAAGCTTTGCGGAAGATGAAAGCCGGCAAGGCAGCAGGTTTGGATGGTATTGCAGTGGAACTTATTAAAAAAGGGGGTGACTGTATTGTTGACTGGTTGGTAAGGTTATTTGATGTATGTATGACTCATGGTGAGGTGCCTGAGGATTGGCGGAATGCGTGCATAGTGCCATTGTACAAAGGCAAAGGGGATAAGAGTGAGTGCTCAAATTACAGAAATACTTAGAAAAGCAAATGGATTTGTATGTAGCATTTATGGATCTGGAGAAGGCATATGATAGAGTTGATAGAGATGCTCTGTGGAAGGTATTAAGAATATATGGTGTGGGAGGCAAGTTGTTAGAAGCAGTGAAAAGTTTTTATCAAGGATGTAAGGCATGTGTACGTGTAGGAAGAGAGGAAAGTGATTGGTTCTCAGTGAATGTAGGTTTGCGGCAGGGGTGTGTGATGTCTCCATGGTTGTTTAATTTGTTTATGGATGGGGTGGTTAGGGAGGTGAATGCAAGAGTTTTGGAAAGAGGGGCAAGTATGAAGTCTGTTGGGGATGAGAGAGCTTGGGAAGTGAGTCAGTTGTTGTTCGCTGATGATACAGCGCTGGTGGCTGATTCATGTGAGAAACTGCAGAAGCTGGTGACTGAGTTTGGTAAAGTGTGTGGAAGAAGAAAGTTAAGAGTAAATGTGAATAAGAGTAAGGTTATTAGGTACAGTAGGGTTGAGGGTCAAGTCAATTGGGAGGTGAGTTTGAATGGAGAAAAACTGGAGGAAGTGAAGTGTTTTAGATATCTGGGAGTGGATCTGGCAGCGGATGGAACCATGGAAGCGGAAGTGGATCATAGGGTGGGGGAGGGGGCGAAAATTCTGGGAGCCTTGAAGAATGTGTGGAAGTCGAGAACATTATCTCGGAAAGCAAAAATGGGTATGTTTGAAGGAATAGTGGTTCCAACAATGTATGGTTGCGAGGCGAGGACTATGGATAGAGTTGTGCGCAGGAGGATGGATGTGCTGGAAATGAGATGTTTGAGGACATTGTGTGGTGTGAGGTGGTTTGATCGAGTAAGTAACGTAAGGGTAAGAGAGATGTGTGGAAATAAAAAGAGCGTGGTTGAGAGAGCAGAAGAGGGTGTTTTGAAATGGTTTGGTCACATGGAGAGAATGGGTGAGGAAAGATTGACCAAGAGGATATACGTGTCGGAGGTGGAGGGAACGAGGAGAAGAGGGAGACCAAATTGGAGGTGGAAAGATGGAGTGAAAAAGATTTTGTGTGATCGGGGCCTGAACATGCAGGAGGGTGAAAGGAGGGCAAGGAATAGAGTGAATTGGAGCGATGTGGTATACCGGGGTTGACGTGCTGTCAGTGGATTGAATCAAGGCATGTGAAGCGTCTGGGGTAAACCATGGAAAGCTGTGTAGGTATGTATATTTGCGTGTGTGGACGTATGTATATACATGTGTATGGGGGGGGTTGGGCCATTTCTTTCGTCTGTTTCCTTGCGCTACCTCGCAAACGCAGGAGACAGCAAAAAAAAAAGTTGAGTATTCCTGGTTAATTATATGGGAGGGTATTGATTGAGAGGGTGAAAGCATGTACAGAGCATCAGATTGGGGAAGAGCAGTGTGGTTTCAGAAGTGATAGAAGATGTGTGGATCAGGTGTTTGCTTTGAAGAATGTATGTGAGAAATACTTAGAAAAGCAAATGGATTTGTATGTAGCATTAATGGATCTGGAAAAGGCATATGATCGAGTTGATAGAGATGCTCTGTGGAAGGTATTAAGAATATATGTTGTGGGAGGCAAGTTGTTAGAAGCAGTGAAAAGTTTTTATCGAGGATGTAATGCATGTGTGCGCGTAGGAAGAGAGGAAAGTAATTGGTTCTCAGTGAATGTAGGTTTGCGGCAGGGGTGTGTGATGTCTCCATTGTTGTTTAATTTGTTTATGGATGGGGTTGTTAGGGAGGTGAATGCAAGAGTTTTGGAAAGAGGGGCAAGTATGAAGTCTGTTGTGGATGAGAGAGCTTGGGAAGTGAGTCAGTTGTTGTTCGCTGATGATACAGTGCTGGTGGCTGATTCATGTGAGAAACTGCAGAAGCTGGTGACTGAGTTTGGAAAAGTGTGTGGAAGAAGAAAGTTAAGAGTAAATGTGAATAAGAGCAAGGTTATTAGGTACAGTAGGGTTGAGGGTCAAGTCAATTGGGAGGTGAGTTTGAATGGAGAAAAACTGGAGGAAGTGAAGTGTTTTAGATATCTGGGAGTGGATCTGTCAGCGGATGGAACCATGGAAGCGGAAGTGGATCATAGGGTGAGGGAGGGGGCAAAAATCCTGGGGGCCTTGAAGAATGTGTGGAAGTCGAGAACATTATCTCGGAAAGCAAAAATGGGTATGTTTGAAGGAATAGTGGTTCCAACAATGTTGTATGGTTGCGAGGCGTGGGCTATGGATAGAGTTGTGCGCAGGAGGATGGATGTGCTGGAAATGAGATGTTTGAGGACAATGTGTGGTGTGAGGTGGTTTGATCGAGTGAGTAACGTAAGGGTAAGAGAGATGTGTGGAAATAAAAAGAGCGTGGTTGAGAGAGCAGAAGAGGGTGTTTTGAAGTGGTTTGGGCACATGGAGAGAATGAGTGAGGAAAGATTGACCAAGAGGATATATGTGTCGGAGGTGGAGGGAACAAGGAGAAGAGGGAGACCAAATTGGAGGTGGAAAGATGGAGTGAAAAAGATTTTGTGTGATCGGGGCCTGAACATGCAGGAGGGTGAAAGGAGGGCAAGGAATAGAGTGAATTGGAGCTATGTGGTATACCGGGGTTGACGTGCTGTCAGTGGATTGAAGCAAGGCATGTGAAGCGTCTGGGGTAAACCATGGAAAGCTGTGTAGGTATGTATATTTGCGTGTGTGGACGTATGTATATACATGTGTATGGGGGGGGTTGGGCCATTTCTTTCGTCTGTTTCCTTGCACTACCTCGCAAACGCGGGAGACAGCGACAAAGTATAAAAAAAAAAAATATATATATATATATATATATATATATATATATATATATATATATATATATATATATATATCTCCCCTATCCCTGGGGATAGGGGAGAAAGAATACTTCCCACGTATTCCCTGCGTGTCGTAGAAGGCGACTAAAAGGGGAGGGAGCGGGGGGCTGGAAATCCTCCCCTCTCATTTTTTTTTTATTTTCCAAAAGAAGGAACAGAGAACGAGGCCAGGTGAGGATATTCCCTCAGAGGCCCAGTCCTCTGTTCTTAACGCTACCTTGCTAACGCGGGAAATGGCGAATAGTATGAAAGAAAGAAAAGAAAGAAAGATATATATATATATATATATATATATATATATATATATATATATATATATATATATATATATATATATATATATGTGTGTTAATATGTGTTAATTGACAGGCGTGCGAAAGAGAGACTTTTGGATGTTAATGTGCTGAGAGGTGCAACTGGAGGGATGTCTGATCATTATCTTGTGGAGGCTAAGGTGAAGATTTGTATGGGTTTTCAGAAAAGAAGAGTGAATGTTGGGGTGAAGAGGGTGGTGAGAGTAAGTGAGCTTGGGAAGGAGACCTGTGTGAGGAAGTACCAGGAGAGACTGAGTACAGAATGGAAAAAGGTGAGAACAATGGAAGTAAGGGGAGTGGGGGAGGAATGGGATGTATTTAGGGAATCAGTGATGGATTGCGCAAAAGATGCTTGTGGCATGAGAAGAGTGGGAGGTGGGTTGATTAGAAAGGGTAGTGAGTGGTGGGATGAAGAAGTAAGAGTATTAGTGAAAGAGAAGAGAGAGGCATTTGGACGATTTTTGCAGGGAAAAAATGCAATTGAGTGGGAGATGTATAAAAGAAAGAGACAGGAGGTCAAGAGAAAGGTGCAAGAGGTGAAAAAAAGGGCAAATGAGAGTTGGGGCGAGAGAGTATCATTAAATTTTAGGGAGAATAAAAAGATGTTCTGGAAGGAGGTAAATAAAGTGCGTAAGACAAGGGAGCAAATGGGAACTTCAGTGAAGGGCGCAAATGGGGAGGTGATAACAAGTAGTGGTGATGTGAGAAGGAGATGGAGTGAGTATTTTGAAGGTTTGTTGAATGTGTTTGATGATAGAGTGGCAGATATAGGGTGTTTTGGTCGAGGTGGTGTGCAAAGTGAGAGGGTTAGGGAAAATGATTTGGTAAACAGAGAAGAGGTAGTGAAAGCTTTGCGGAAGATGAAAGCCGGCAAGGCAGCAGGTTTGGATGGTATTGCAGTGGAATTTATTAAAAAAGGGGGTGACTGTATTGTTGACTGGTTGGTAAGGTTATTTAATGTATGTATGACTCATGGTGAGGTGCCTGAGGATTGGCGGAATGCGTGCATAGTGCCATTGTACAAAGGCAAAGGGGATAAGAGTGAGTGCTCAAATTACAGAGGTATAAGTTTGTTGAGTATTCCTGGTAAATTATATGGGAGGGTATTGATTGAGAGGGTGAAGGCATGTACAGAGCATCAGATTGGGGAAGAGCAGTGTGGTTTCAGAAGTGGTAGAGGATGTGTGGATCAGGTGTTTGCTTTGAAGAATGTATGTGAGAAATACTTAGAAAAGCAAATGGATTTGTATGTAGCATTTATGGATCTGGAGAAGGCATATGATAGAGTTGATAGAGATGCTCTGTGGAAGGTATTAAGAATATATGGTGTGGGAGGAAAGTTGTTAGAAGCAGTGAAAAGTTTTTATCGAGGATGTAAGGCATGTGTACGTGTTGGAAGAGAGGAAAGTGATTGGTTCTCAGTGAATGTAGGTCTGCGGCAGGGGTGTGTGATGTCTCCATGGTTGTTTAATTTGTTTATGGATGGGGTTGTTAGGGAGGTAAATGCAAGAGTTTTGGAAAGAGGGGCAAGTATGAAGTCTGTTGGGGATGAGAGAGCTTGGGAAGTGAGTCAGTTGTTGTTCGCTGATGATACAGCTCTGGTGGCTGATTCATGTGAGAAACTGCAGAAGCTGGTGACTGAGTTTGGTAAAGTGTGTGGAAGAAGAAAGTTAAGAGTAAATGTGAATAAGAGCAAGGTTATTAGGTACAGTAGGGTTGAGGGTCAAGTCAATTGGGAGGTGAGTTTGAATGGAGAAAAACTGGAGGAAGTGAAGTGTTTTAGATATCTGGGAGTGGATCTGGCAGCGGATGGAACCATGGAAGCGGAAGTGGATCATAGGGTGGGGGAGGGGGCGAAAATTCTGGGGGCCTTGAAGAATGTGTGGAAGTCGAGAACATTATCTCGGAAAGCAAAAATGGGTATGTTTGAAGGAATAGTGGTTCCAACAATGTTGTATGGTTGCGAGGCGTGGGCTATGGATAGAGTTGTGCGCAGGAGGATGGATGTGCTGGAAATGAGATGTTTGAGGACAATGTGTGGTGTGAGGTGGTTTGATCGAGTGAGTAACGTAAGGGTAAGAGAGAGGTGTGGAAATAAAAAGAGCGTGGTTGAGAGAGCAGAAGAGGGTGTTTTGAAGTGGTTTGGGCACATGGAGAGAATGAGTGAGGAAAGATTGACCAAGAGGATATATGTGTCGGAGGTGGAGGGAACGAGGAGAAGAGGGAGACCAAATTGGAGGTGGAAAGATGGAGTAAAAAAGATTTTGTGTGATCGGGGCCTGAACATGCAGGAGGGTGAAAGGAGGGCAAGGAATAGAGTGAATTGGAGCGATGTGGTATACCGGGGTTGACGTGCTGTCAGTGGATTGAATCAAGGCATGTGAAGCGTCTGGGGTAAACCATGGAAAGTTGTGTAGGTATGTATATTTGCGTGTGTGGACGTATGTATATACATGTGTATGGGGGGTTGGGGGGTTGGGCCATTTCTTTCGTCTGTTTCCTTGCGCTACCTCGGAAACGCAGGAGATAGCGACAAAGTATAAAAAAAAAAGATATATATATATATATATATATATATATATATATATATATATATATATATATATCTTTGTATGTATAGGTATGTATATGTGCATATATGTGAGTGGTTGGGCCATTTTTCAATGTTATTTGGTGCTACCTCACTGATGTGGGAAACAGTGATTGAGTTTAGTAATAATAAGAGAGAGGCATTTGGACAATTTTTGTAGGGAAATAGTTTAAATGACTAGGTGATGTATAAAAGAAAGAGGCAAGAGGTCAAGAGAAAGGTGCAAAAGGTGAAAGAGAGAGCAAATGAGAATTGGGGTGAAGGGAGCAAATGGGCAGGTAATAACAAGTAGTGGTGAAGTGAGAGGGAGATGGAGTGAGTATGTTGAAGGTTTTTGAAGGTTTTTGATGATAGAGTGGCAGATATAGGGTGTTTTGGTGGAGATGGTATTTGAAGTGAAAGGGTCAGGGAAAATGATTTGGTAAACAGAGAAGAGGTAGTGAAAGCTTTGCAGAAGATGAAAGGTGGCAAGGCGGCGGGTTTGGATGATATTGCTGTGGACTTTATCAAAAAAGGGGGTGACTGTGTTGTTTACTGTGGTGAGGATATTCAATGTATGTATGGTTCATGGTGAAGGGCCTTAGGATTGGCGGAATGCATGCATAGTGTCATTGTACAAAGGCAAAGTGGATAAAGGTGAGTGTTGAAATTACAGAGGTATAAGTTTGTTGAGTATTCCTGGGAAATTATATGGAAGGGTATTGATTGAGAGGGTGAAGGCATGTATAGAGTATCAGATTGGGGAAGAGCAGTGTGGTTTCAGGAGTGGTAGAGGATGTGTGGATCAGGTGTTTGCTTAGAAGAATGTATGTGAGAAATACTTAGAAAAACAGATGGATTCGTATGTAGCATTTATGGATCTGGAGAATGGATATGATAGAAATGATAGAGATGCTCTGTGGAAGGTATTAAGAGTATATGGTGTGGGAGGTAAGTTGCTAGAAGAAGTGAAAAGTTTTTATTGAGGATGTAAGGCATGTGTACGTGTAGGAAGAGAGGAAAGTGATTGGTTCCTAGTGAATGTCAGTTTGTGGCAAGGATGGGTGATGTCTCCATGGTTGTTTAATTTGTTTATAGATTGGGTTTTGGGGAGAGGGGCAAGTATGCAGTCTGTTGTAGGTGAGAGGGCTTGGAAAGTGAGTCAGTTGTTGTTCGCTGATGATACAGTGCTGTTGGCTGATTCGGGTGAGAAACTGCAGAAGCTGGTGACTGAGTTTGGTAAAATGGGTGAAAGAAGAAAGCTTAGAATAAATGTAAATAAGAGCAAGGTTATTAGGTTCAGTAGGTTTGAGGGACAAGCAAATTGGGAGGTGAGTTTGAATGGAGAAAAACAGGAGTAAGTGAATGTATGTGAGAAATACTTAGAAAAACAGATGGATTTGTATGTAGCATTTATGGATCTGGAGAATGGATATGATAGAAATGATAGAGATGCTCTGTGGAAGGTATTAAGAGTATATGGTGTGGGAGGTAAGTTGCTAGAAGAAGTGAAAAGTTTTTATTGCGGATGTAAGGCATGTGTACGTGTAGGAAGAGAGGAAAGTGATTGGTTCCTAGTGAATGTCAGTTTGCGGCAAGGATGCGTGATGTCTCCATGGTTGTTTGATTTGTTTATGGATGGGGTTTTGGGGAGAGGGGCAAGTATGCAGTCTGTTGTAGGTGAGAGGGCTTGGAAAGTGAGTCAGTTGTTGTTCGCTGATGATACAGTGCTGTTGGCTGATTCGGGTGAGAAACTGCAGAAGCTGGTGACTGAGTTTGGTAAAATGGGTGAAAGAAGAAAGCTTAGAATAAATGTAAATAAGAGCAAGGTTATTAGGTTCAGTAGGTTTGAGGGACAAGCAAATTGGGAGGTGAGTTTGAATGGAGAAAAACTGGAGTAAGTGAAGTGTTTTAGATATCTGGGAGTGGATTTGGCATCGGATGGCACCATGGAAGCGGGAGTGAGTCACAGGGTGGGTGAGGGGGCAAAGGTTCTGGGAGCATTGAAGAGTGTGTGGAAGGCAAGAATGTTATCTTGGAGAGCAAAAATGGGTATGTTTGAAAGAATAGTGGTTCCAACAATATTATATGGTTGTGAGGCATAGGCTATAGATAGGGCTGTGCGGACGAGGGTGAATGTGCTGGAAATGAGATGTTTGAAGACAATATGTGGTGTGAGGTGGTTTGATCGAGTAACTAATGAAAGGGTAAGAGAGATGTTTGGTAATAAAAAGAGTGTGGTTGAGAGAGCAGAAAAGGATGTTTTGAAATGGTTTGGTCACATGGAGAGAATAAGTGAGGAAAGATTGACAAAGAGGATATATATGTGGCAGAGGTGGAGGGAATGAGAAGTGTGAGACCCAGTTGGAGGTGGAAGGATGGAATGAAAAAGATTTTGAGTGGTCGGGGCCTGAACATACAGGAGGGTGAAAGGCACGCAAGGAATAGAGTGAATTGGAACAATGTGGTATTCCGGGGTCAGTGTGCTGTCAGTGGATTGAACAGTGTACCAGGGCATGAGAAGTGTCTGGAGTAAACCATGTAAAGTTTTATGGGCCTAGATGTGGAAAGGGAGTTGTGGTTTCAGTTCATTATACATGACAGCTAAAGACTGAGTGTGAACGAATGTGACCTTTTGTCCTTTCCTAGCGCTACCTCACTGGGGGAGTGTGGATGCTATTTTATGTGTAGTGGGGTGGCGACAGGAATGAATGAAGGCAGCATGTATGAATTATGTACATGTGTATATATGTATATGTCTGTGTGTATGTATATATGTATATGTTGAGATGTATAGGTATTTATATGTGCATGTATGGACATGTATGTATATACATGTGTATGTGGGTGGGTTGGGCCATTCTTTTGTCTGTCTCCTTGTGCTACCTCACTAATGCAGGAGACAGCGACAAAGTATGATAAAAAAGAAATAACGTTAAAATGTATAGGTTTGTATATGTGCATGTGTGGTCATGTATGTTTATACATACATATGTATGTGGGTGGGTTGGGCCATTGTTTCAGCTGTTTCCTTGTGCTACCTAGCTGACGTGGGAGACAGCAACAAAGTACAATAAATAGAAAGATAATGATAATAATAATAATTATAATAATAAGATGAACATTAATGTGATTAGTACTTTGTACTTGTAAATAGACATAGTTTATTATACACTCCAACCTAGCCTGGACAGAGAATACAAGCAGAGTCTTGCATTCTTGGCTTACCTTCACCTGAACTCTTAAGATTGTATTTTCAAATTTGAATTTTTTTTTTATTGCTCAGTTACATGTTTGTGTATCTAAATGTTATTTATGAATTTTAGGTGGCTCAGGGGATCCTGAGTCTGGAGATGGACATCATGTGTGGGATAATGAAGAAGATGGTGTAGCATACTCCTGGTCCTTCTTCCACACTATGTTTGGCCTGGCCACATTGTATGTCATGATGACCCTTACTAACTGGTTTACACCCAATTCAGACCTGACTACATTGTCCAGCAACATGGCTGCTGTTTGGGTCAAGGTAAGTCACGTAATGCATTTTGTCTCTTGGAATATCATAACTCCTTCTTCAAGTTGATTTTCAAGTCATGGAACATGATGGGTTTATAGCAGCTCAGAATTTGAGTTTTGTAGAACTAATTATTACACAATATTAGCAGTGTTGTCCAGTATTCATACTTATACATATCATTGTTTTGAAATATTTGGGTCCAAGAGGTGTTTGTTTAAGGTTAAGTTGATAGGAAGGAAATCGGGTCTTTCTTTGTTTTGTGGTACTTATTGAAGATCAGGTGGCCTTTGTAGTTTTATTAGAAAAAGATAAGTACATATATCTGTTGTACTCTGGGCTGTGGTCTTTTGACACACTATGACACACTCACGGATGGTGTGACGAGGCTGGGCAGTGTGTCTGTGACTAGTGCTGAGCCCAGTTTTTATATGGGCCTGTGAACACATCATCATCACATGTTTGAACGACCGGCTGGCTCTTCCTTGTACTGTCTGTAGGTCTGCTTTACATGCTACAAAAGACTAAACAATACCTTATGCTTGGTTCTTACAGTCTAAGCAGTGAGCCTATGAGCACATTTCACGTAATGCAACTACATATGTACAACTCACAGTGAAATGACAAAACTAGAAAGCTAATGAAAAATTATTGTTATGCATTTATATCTTACATCGCTCTTACATTATGAAAGATTGAATGAATTTGGGAAGTCAGTATATATCGATTGCTGGAAACCACATAATAAAGAGGATAAACTGTTTTTATTCTTCTGCAAATTTCATCAGTTTTGAAGGACAGCTAAAATATACTAGAATTAGACAATGTAATGGCCCTGTCTCCTGATCTTTCTATGCCACCATATATTGTAAACCTTTTTAAACTGCCAGCATTCACAACTTCATTGGTTTTTTTATTCTATCCATCCACTACCCTAATGCTAAACCAGTCTTTTATCTTTCTTTCTAACAGGCTTTACACCCAGCTTTTTGTTATGTCCAGGGATTATGCTGGTGCTGCATCTCTTGAAGAGTTTTTTCCAGTCAGTGCCTTTGGTGATCTGTCTCTTGTAGAAGTATTCCCATCGCATACTGCCCAGCTGTTTTGGAAACTTGGGCTGTTATCAGTCTCTCTCTCTCTCTGTCTCTCTCTCTCTCTCTGTCTCTCTCTCTCTCTGTCTCTCTCTCTGTCTCTCTCTCTCTCTGTCTCTCTCTCTCTGTCTCTGTCTCTCTCTCTCTCTGTCTCTCTCTCTCTCTCTCTCTCTCTCTCTCTCTCTCTCTCTCTCTCTCTCTCTCTCTCTCTCTCTCTCTTTTTTTTTTTTTGGACCTTGAGTCTGTTTATCTGTGTAACTCTCTCTCTGTTTCTTGGACACCTTCATTGTCTATTAGCTTCTCATTGTTGTTCATTTCTCTTAATTCAAGTACCATCTTAGTTTCTGTACTATCAATCAGGTCTTATGCTTCTATAGATGTAAGTGACCAGACTTGAGGCATAATCCAATTTGGGTCTATGTATTTTGAAACAATTTTATTAACATGTTCCTGTCTATACATTTAGGTGTGATTCTTTTGTTTGCCAGCAGACACTGTTCTTTCACAGTTCTCCTAACTCATAGCTCAGGTGATAAATTAAGCACAATTTTGATCTTTAGATATCTCGCATGCTGATTTCTGTAATTCATTTCCTGTTTGGAAGTATGCCATCCAAATTGATGAAGTATTGAGTTGAGCCAGTAGAATAATGTTTAGTGATACAAGAAAAGTTTTGTACCCAAAGAAAGACTAAATTAGTTTGCCATAGTGGTCTCACCAGGTCGGTCTCCCAAATGCAAAAATGCATCTTGAATACCAAAATATTTTTTATATTATACTTCGTCGCCGTCTCCCGCGTCTGCGAGGTAGCGCAAGGAAACAGACGAAAGAAATGGCCCAACCCCCCCCCATACACATGTATATACATACGTCCACACACGCAAATATACTTACCTACACAGCTTTCCATGGCTTACCCCAGACGCTTCACATGCCTTGATTCAATCCACTGACAGCACGTCAACCCCGGTATACCACATCGCTCCAATTCACTCTATTCGTTGCCCTCCTTTCACCCTCCTGCATGTTCAGGCCCCGATCACACAAAATCTTTTTCACTCCATCTTTCCACCTCCAATTTGGTCTCCCTCTTCTCCTTGTTCCCTCCACCTCCGACACATATATCCTCTTGGTCAATCTTTCCTCACTCATCCTCTCCATGTGCCCAAACCACTTCAAAACACCCTCTTCTGCTCTCTCAACCACGCTCTTTTTATTTCCACACATCTCTCTTACCCTTACGTTACTCACTCGATCAAACCACCTCACACCACACATTGTCCTCAAACATCTCATTTCCAGCACATCCATCCTCCTGCGCACAACTCAATCCATAGCCCACGCCTCGCAACCATACAACATTGTTGGAACCACTATTCCTTCATACATACCCATTTTTGCTTTCCGAGATAATGTTCTCGACTTCCACACATTCTTCAAGGCCCCCAGAATTTTCGCCCCCTCCCCCACCCTATGATCCACTTCCGCTTCCATGGTTCCATCCGCTGCCAGATCCACTCCCAGATATCTAAAACACTTCACTTCCTCCAGTTTTTCTCCATTCAAACTCACCTCCCAATTGACTTGACCCTCAACCCTACTGTACCTAATAACCTTGCTCTTATTCACATTTACTCTTAACTTTCTTCTTCCACACACTTTACCAAACTCAGTCACCAGCTTCTGCAGTTTCTCACATGAATCAGCCACCAGCGCTGTATCATCAGCGAACAACAACTGACTCACTTCCCAAGCTCTCTCATCCCCAACAGACTTCATACTTGCCCCTCTTTCCAAAACTCTTGCATTTACCTCCCTAACAACCCCATCCATAAACAAATTAAACAACCATGGAGACATCACACACCCCTGCCGCAAACCTACATTCACTGAGAACCAATCACTTTCCTCTCTTCCTACACGTACACATGCCTTACATCCTCGATAAAAACTTTTCACTGCTTCTAACAACTTTCCTCCCACACCATATATTCTTAATACCTTCCACAGAGCATCTCTATCAACTCTATCATATGCCTTCTCCAGATCCATAAATGCTACATACAAATCCATTTGCTTTTCTAAGTATTTCTCACATACATTCTTCAAAGCAAACACCTGATCCACACATCCTGATCCACCAAAGTATTTAAGTAATATAGATAAAAGTCTCTTATGTATTGAAAGAACTTCATGTTAGAACAATGTAGAATAACCAAGAAACAGTTGATTTTGTCCTCATCTTTAAAGACTAAGGGAGAAATAATAGAAATTTGTGATGGGAGTGTATTGATAAAGATATCTTACCAGTACACTCCCATATTCTCTAACTATTTGTATAAAAATATAGATTAGAATTTCATAAATCATTATGTAATACCCTTCTAAAAGAGAACTGTCAAAAAATATATTAGAAATATAATACACCTCACGATTTTATTGATTGTAATATGAATGGTTTGAAGCAAACATCATCACTAATGATCAGTAGGAAGTACAACCATGACCTATTTCACTTTTCTCCCATAAGTTTTTGAATATGTACATAATTCAATTTGTGCATTATTTAACAACTTCCTGAAGAAAACTGTCTGCAAATAATACATGAAAAATGCATTTTACTGTATTTCACTGATAATATGGTGAATGTTTCGAACAGAAGGGATGCAAGATCTAGGTAGGAATTCTATCTCCTTGGTTCAGTAGAACCCTAAAACTAGCAAAATATTACCATAATAACAGTGTTTTTCACTGCTTCTAACAACTTGCCTCCCTTACCATATATTCATAATACCTTCCACAGAGCATCTCTATCAACTCTGTCATTCATGCCTTCTCTAGATCCATAAATGCTACATACAAATCCGTTTGCTTTTCTAAGTATTTCTCACATATATTCTTCAAAGCAAACACCTGGTCGACACATCCTCTACCACTTCTGAAACCACACTGCTCCTCCTCAATCTGATGCTCTGTACATGCCTTCACACCTGATGTGTGGATCAGGTGTTTGCTTTGAAAAATATATATGAGAAATACTTAGAAAAGCAAATGGATATGTATGTAGCATTTATGGATCTGGAGAAGGCATATGATAGAGTTGATAGAGATGCTCTGTGGAAGGTATTAAGAATATATGGTGTGGGAGGCAAGTTGTTAGAAGCAGTGAAAAGTTTTTATCAAGAATGTAAGGCATGTGTATGTGTAGGAAGAGAGGAAAGTGATTGGTTCTCAGTGAATGTTGGTTTGTGGCAGGGGTGCATGATGCCTCCATGGTTGTTTAATTTGTTTATGGATGGGGTTGTTAGGGAGGTGAATGCAAAAGTTTTGGAAAGAGGGGCAAGTATGCAGTCTGTTGTGGATGAGAGAGCTTGGGAAGTGAGTCAGTTGTTGTTCACTGATGATACAGCGCTGGTGGCTGATTCATGTGAGAAACTGCAGAAGCTGGTGACTGAGTTTGGTAAAGTGTGTGAAAGAAGAAAGCTTAGAGTAAATGTGAATAAGAGCAAGGTTATTAGGTACAGTAGGGTTGAGGGACAAGTCAGTTGGGAGGTGAGTTTGAATGGAGAAAAACTGGAGGAAGTGAAGTGTTTTAGATATCTGGGAGTGGATTTGGCAGCGGATGGAACCATGGAAGCGGAAGTGAATCATAGGGTGTGGGAGGGGGCGAAAGTTCTAGGAGCGTTGAAGAATGTATGGAAGTTGAGAACATTATCTCAGAAAGCAAAAATGGGTATGTTTGAAGGAATAGTGGTTCCAACAATGTTATATGGTTGTGAGGTGTGGGTTATAGATAGAGTTGTGCGGAGGAGGGTGGATGTGCTGGAAATGAGATGTTTGAGTACAATATGTGGTGTGAGGAGGTTTGATCGAGTAAGTAGTAATAGGGTAAGAGAGATGTGTGGTAATAAAAAGAGTGTGGTTGAGAGAGCAGAAGAGGGTGTTTTGAAATGGTTTGGTCACATGGAGAGAATGAGTGAGGAAAGATTGACCAAGAGGATATATGTGTCAGAGGTGGAGGGAACAAGGAGAAGCGGGAGACCAAATTGGAGGTGGAAAGAGGAGGGTGAAAGGCGTGCAAGGAATTGAGTGAATTGGAATGATGTGGTTTACCGGGGTCGACATGCTGTCAGTGGATTGAACCAGGGCATGTGAAGCGTATGGGGTAAACCATGGAAAGTTCTGTGGGGCCTGGATGTGGAAAGGGAGCTGTAGTTTCGGTGCATTATACATGACAGCTAGAGACTGAGTGTGAACAAATGTGGCCTTTGTTGTCTTTTCCTAGCGCTACCTCGCGCACATGTTATACAAAGTTTCTGCAGTTTCTCACCCAAATCAGCCACCAGCATTGTATCATCAGTGAACAACAACTGACTCACTTCCCAAGCTCTCTCATCCACAAGAGACTGCATACTTGCCCCTCTCTCCAAAACTCTTGCATTTGTACTTTTTCTTTATTCAAGACTTTGATGAATTAAGGTAAACAGTTATATTGACAGAATGATTCATATGCACTTAGAATTTAGGTTTGCTATGTAGAAGGAATAAGAAAATTACCCTTTATCTTACTCAGATTGTGTCCAGCTGGATTTGTCTCCTACTTTATTTGTGGACCTTGGTGGCTCCCATCATCCTTTCTAATCGTGACTTCAGCTAGACCTTTCACCATCTACCAGCAGTAAAGGTTATCATTTAACAAGATGTGACTTACAGAATTTAAGTAATCCCAGTTTTAAGGTTAACATAATTAAGCAGATCTCGTCTGAATATTCCCAGACTTTAGCTTTTCAGATAAAACCTTCATAGAATTTTGCTGGTTCCCATCTCACATGTCAGGGATTTTTAGCCAGTTCTTATCATTTGCATCAGGGAATTTAGGTGAACACATTGTAAAAGAATTATTTGGAGAATATGGCTGACTTCAGTTTCACAGTCATTGACTTCTTAACTGATCATGACATCATTCACACACTGAAACTCAGTCATATTCTACTAAAGGTTTTAGTTAGAATAGGAATCTTACTAAGTATGGAGTAAGTTGTACAGTTGTAGGCCAGGATTATCATTATTTCCTATAAGATCCAAGAAATAAAATGGCTAACACATCTTTAGAAAACAATTGACTCGTAACTGAAAAAAATATGTATGGAATGATGTGAAGCTGTGCATTGTAAAGTAGACATAGACCATCTTTTTGTACGTTAACATTGATTTCAGGTACAAGCCATGGGAATATGTTTTGTGTTTCACATTACAGCAGGTCTTAAGAGAGAAAGACATTAATCTTTATATCAGATTGTGGATAAAGGCAAAAGATAATGTTTGTAAGTTTAACTATTTTATTTTGAGTCATTAATGTTGATGCTGATGCTTTTAGAACTATAAAGTTTTTGCTCTAAGAGAATATACAGTTTGAGTGATGCACTAGAACAAAAAATATTTACTCCATTTAAAGTATAGTTTAATGTAGCAGGTGAACTAAAGAGTAATGAAAATCATATATATGCTGTTATTTTCCACCACTTTGGAAACTTTGTGTCAGTAATGTGTTCTAACATGAAATGGAGTGGAGGTATGATATTTTTGAAATGCATTGGCATTTGTAATTTATAATCTTGTAAGCATAAGATACTCAGAAATTTGCAATGTAAATATGATTATTCCCTGAGGATTTGTTTTTTGAATCAGGAAAGCATATGACTAATTATCAATCAGGATCAAAGTTTTGAACAATTCTCTCCTTATATACATAATATTTAATATATATATATATATATATTATAGGAAAATGTCATCCCTTAGAGTATGGACATGCTTTAAAACACTGATATAACTAAATAATTAGTTTGCATGACCTACACATATGAAGTTAGGAAAAGAAATGGTAAAGTAAAGCGTTTGAAGAATGTGGTTGTATTGTAAAATAGGTTTTATTTAGTTCTCTCCAGTTATACAGTACTTCACTCACAAACACTAGCACTCATTTTTTATAGTACATGTCTTGTTTACTTAGCTTTGCAGATGGAACTTTTAAAAGATGAAAATTTAGTCATATCAGTTGGAGCTTCTACTGTCTCACACATTACTTAGCTAAATAGTAGTTTTATGGAACCCTTATATATTCACCCAGTATGTTTTCAAAACATGTTCTGTTTAGTTATAAAGCTTTATCATATCAAAATACAGAACTCAAAGTAATAGTGGTTAATGATAATGCACTTGCCTGTATTCATCTGAATTTTTTTCATGTTATGAAAGGCTTTTGTATCACTGAGAAACTCTTCAGATCAGTATTTATGTCTTGATGAAAGATTTGGTCTTACATGCGAGTTCTTTAGTAGCCTGTGGATATTTTTTATTTGGTTTAAAAACCCATGTGGATATATTAATAACATTTTTTGTTCCTTAGGTAAGTGTAATCTTTTTTCATTTTTCTTGTATTACTAATTGCTTTTTTCATTTTCTTTTATTATTGATTGCTTTTCCAGCTTTTGCAAGGTATTGTCATGAATTAAAAAATATTGTTTTGTATACATACTTATTGTCGTATACATACTGTCGTATTGTCAGTTAAGAAAGTGGGAAATGAAGATTCATTCTGCTTTATAGGAAACATTTTGTTGGATGCTGTGACTTATAAAATGTATTAGATCCTTCATATCTCTCTCACCATACATTTGTAACCACCAAAACTTAACTGAAGTAGTTATTTGAAATCTTCAGTTTCCTAACTACCTTAATAAATGAGTATTGTTTTTATAATGACCTTCATGGCACAGGTATACATACTTTAGTCGTGGCCAGTTTTGGTGAAAAAAAAAATATCAAAGAAAGCTTTGAAATTAATCAGAGCTTCGTAGGTGTTTGTAAAGTAGCTTCACTCTTAAAGGAAGGAAGGGGGTGTCAAAAGTCTCCACACAGAAACAAGGGGAAGCAGCAGTTAGACATGCTGTGGGTCCACTCCTTGATGGCAGGGTCAGACAACATAATAGCAGTGGCTGAAATAATCATTTAGAACAGGGAAAGGGCAGCAACATAACAGTTGACAGAAAATTAGGGTCAGGTAGGGCCAATGCCTGGAGAAGTAAGAAGGCTTTTGATTTCACTCATGCTAGTAGACATGAAAAAGCTGTTGCTTGCTTGAAAATAGGCCATATCAGGATATGCCTTCCAAGATGGACAAGTTTAGGATTTTTAACATGAAATTTGATAAAAATAATTTCAAATTGTCTGTAGATCAAACTCTTACAATTGAAATTAATTTGTAAAGAAAATGAAGAACATGCTTATATCATCAAACAGAATATTCATTTATTATTATCATACTTTGTCACTGTTTCCCGCGTTAGTGAGGTAGCGCAAGGAAACAGACGAAAGAATGGCCCAACCCACCCACATACACATGTATATACACACACACACAGACATATATAAGCATGTACATAATTCATACTGTCTGCCCTTATTCATGTTGCCACCCCACCACACATGAAAACCCCCTCCCCCCAACATGTGCGCAAGGTAGCACTAGGAAAAAGACAACAAAGGCCACATTCGTTCACACTCAGTCTAGCTGTCACGTATAATGCACCGAAACCTTAACTCCCTTTCCACATCCAGGCCCCACAAAACTTGAAAATTCATATTCGCATTTGGACTATCACTAAAGCAGAGCTGACAAGGGTGGTTTTTGTTGATCTAATATTGTCGAGGAGCAGTCTTAGATAATTGGGTTTGAGACAGATCAGGGGAAGAAATAGGCAGATGGTGTTCTTTAGAAACTAGGTTGCATGTGTCTGCAAATTTTGCCAGGTCTAGGATCAGTGGCCAAAAAAGTAGGTCCCAGTTGCTTGATGATGACATGGGTAAGACACCATCCAACCTGATTTGACTAGTGGCATCTTTCTGATTTGGTGTCAAAAAATTATGTACTGCCAGTATATAAACGTATCATTTGTATTGAAAGTTTGGCATCCTAAATAAGTCCCATATTGCTGTTTATTGACATGTTTTAAGTGTGAACCATGTTTCTGTGATGTACAATTGATATTTGTTTAAATATGTTAATTGGTATTTTGTACTTTGTATGCATTGGAAGATATAAGAAAGTGTATGTTCAAGGTTGTGCATTGGTTCACATGCGTAAAAGGCAAACGTTGCAATTTCTGAAACAAGTAGTTCAAGATTTTAATTGGACACTTGTAAGGCATCATTTACTATTTTTAGTGACTGATAATGTGTATTTAAATGTAAAGCTTGAAAGTTGTATTTATTCATATTTTCTTTATTCACATTTGGCTTTAGTTTAAAATATCCTGGAAATACCTACCTTGACCTTTTTCTTATCAAAAGTATTTTTAGAGGATGTTAGTGATATTAAATGTGATAGTATCCTAAGACTATAGCTTAGACCTTTATCACTGTCAGCAGTAATTCATTGTCTTTATAACAAAGTGGATTTTACCAGTTGCACTAAGGCGTAATTACAAACAGGAGATGTAATACACTGCGCAACTGCACAAATGCAAATTTTAGGTCATTATTTAAACAAAATTTGGTGGTAAAAAGTAAACTGTATTTATGGAAAGTCAGTATAAATATGGGTTAGGATTTTCTGTGATTGCAAATTCAAACTAACAGGAGTCTTTTGTATAAAATGAAAGGAATGAGATTAAACAAGGGTAACCCAAGAAGAATACAGAAGACATGAACAAAACAGGAAATCAAGATATTACAGCTATGCAAGAAATAGCAATACACATGAATATGATTATGTATGTAGTATGTGATCAACCACGAACAGAACTTCAAAATATAAGGCTGGCAGAGTAGGATCTTTTTCCTGCTACCTTCACTTTTGTTAGACCAGGTTCTATTTCCTTGAAATGAATTTCCAGCTCATCATATCACCACTTTGTCAAAATCATAAATGGTGCGATTTAATCAATGACCATCTTCATCTTGAACCACCTGTTCTTAACTACAATGAAAAAAAACAGTTTCAAAGAAAACAATGAGAAAGGCTAAGCCTGGAACTGTCTCTGTATATGTACATTCCTAAAATTGTTATCCTTTCCATCATATGTACAGTACAATTTCCCAAATTGAAAGTACAGTATTTCTTGACAAGTCTTCCATCAAAAACACAATAAAGACAGTTATTCTTTGTTAACCTCAACTATAACCACTCATCTGACTCATCCATATATACCCTAGTTTTATTTTCTCTAAATGTTCTATCCCATTTTTACATCCATCATTCACTCTTTTAACTAACACACAAGAGAACTCCTGGAAAAAAGAGGAAAAAAATTATCACAAGGACATGAGAGGGCCATCATAGCCATTCTTATAAACTGGTAACAGTGTATAACTGTTATATTGGCAAGACATAATGGACTATGTGCAAAATGTACCTATACAAACACTTGCCTCTAAGCTTTTAATACTCAATTATATACAATGACAATCTAATTAAAAATGAATGGGCTTCAACTATTCCAAATATAAAATGGAAAAAATTTTTACAAATGACACACCCATTATATATTATACCATTTTCACTGCTCCCACCTCAATGATCAAGCTTTTATCAAAGCAAAACCGGATGCACTGGGGCAAGGCTTCAGATGGAGAGAGTCAAGAACCATGAAAATAAACATATTGTCAGCTCTCCCTGGACTTCAATTATCTAGTATAGTCCTTGGCTTGCTTTTATTTATCATTACCCCAAGACCATTCTTATTGAAAGTGGCTTGATATTACCCAGGACCTTTCTAAAGGTTCCGGCAGCCCAAGGCAGTGCTACTTCCAGCAGCAGGGAAATGTAAACTCCTTTAGAGTGAAAAGTTCTTTGACAACACTATACTCCCAATGATACAGCCTCATCAAAGGTGACTTTTCACTCACAGTGTAACCAGGTGGAGCCCAGTAGCACTGCATAGCTTCAAGAACCCAGTGCAGTGATAAACAAATGACATGATGCATTTTCTGTGACACTAACAAAGGTATACTTACATTTCAATATGAACCAGTACATGGACACCACAGTGGCCTTTACATAGGCTTCACTGGTCACATACTCTGACATCAAAGTAACAAAATCTAGCAATATCACACAGATCTAGTTTACTTTTGTTAGTATTTAATGGTGACTTCACCAAAAATAACAAGTACATAAATATAGAGAAAAAAATCTATAAAGCTGTTAAATTAACACTGAACATACTGAAAGACTTGAGCATATTTTTCTTGGTACAGTACACAAAAAATAAAGTAATTCTGCTGTTCATACAGAATTACACATATATTTATGTGGTTTTTGACAATTCACAAGGCCTTCCTTACCAAACTACATTCTTAAGGAATTCAAATCATATGTCCTCTAAAGTAACAGTTGATAATCAATGCTTTAGTCACTGAGGTAATAAACTTTTAATGCAACTGATAATATTTCTTTTAGCTCATACAAGGAAGTCATCTCAGAAAAAAAATACAAGCAGAGACAGTTTCTTTGTAGAGTGCTGCCAGTTCCTTTATCATATTCTATATAGATTTAACACCCACACTTAACAATACAATATATCCAAAAACCTTTACTTATGATTATATGCTATTTTCTCATCAAAGTCTTTAATGAATAAAGTATAAAAAGTATTCTTTGCCACTTTCACTGCTGCTGCTGTTGGAAATACTGCTGCTCACACTCTTGGGTGGATGAAGGCTGAGTGGTTGGCACAGATGGGGTAAGAGGAAGTTGCTGAGGCACAGGCGGTGGTGCCCGAGAGATGTTGGTTGCTGGGGCCTGTGGTGGTGAGGGATCCTGAGGATAGTCTATAATCTTGCGTTTACTCTGCATCACATGCTGCTGCTGCTTGTAATAAACTTTGAATAGACCTTTAACCACTAAAAACGATGCACCTCCCTGAAAAAAAAGAAATGCTATAAGATTGTTCCCCCCAATCAAAGAAAGATAATGAATACAGAATCCTCACCTAACACTTCAGTCAGTACAATATTTACAAAACTTAGAGCTGATTAAAGGGTAGATTATCTTTTTGCTATTACCATAAATACTCTGCAGATTAGTTTTGCAATGACATTGATGAAAAGAACCAATCATTAACTTTTGTAATATTTACCTGATATATACTTCTTGCTGTTAATAAAACTGCATAACAGTATCTTATCCCTGGGGATAGGGGAGAAAGAAAACTTCCATGCATTCCTCACATGTTGTAGAAGGTGACTGAAGGGGACGGGAGCGGGGGGCTAGAAACCCTCCCCTCCTTGTATTTCAACTTTCTAAACGGGGAAACAGAAGAAGGAGTAACGCCGGGAGTGCTCATCCTCCTTGAAGGCTCGGATTGGGGTGTCTAAATGTGTGTAGATGTAACCAAGATGAGAAAAAAGGAGAGATAGGTAGTATGTTTGAGGAAAGGAACCTGGATGTTTTGACTCTGAGTGAAACGAAGCTCTAAGGGTAAAGGGGAAGAGTAGTTTGGGAATGTCTTGGGAGTAAAGTCAGGGGTTAGTGAGAGGACATGAGCAAGGGAAGGAGTAGCACTACTGAAACAGGAGTGGTGGGAGGATGTGATAGAGAGTAAGAAAGTAAACTCTAGATTGATACAGGTAAAACTGAAAGTGGATGGAGAGAGACGAGTGATTCTTGGTGCATATGCACCTGGGCATGAGAAGAAAGATCATGAGAGGCAAGTGTTTTGGGAGCAGCTGAGTGAGTGTGTTGGTAGTTTTGATGCATGAGACCGGGTTATAGTGATGGGTGATTTGAATGCATAGGTGAGTAATGTGGCAGTTGAGGGAATAATTGGTGTACATGGGGTGTTCAGTGTTGTAATTGGTAATGAAGAGCTTGTAGATTTATGGGCTTAAAAAGGACTGGTGATTGGAAATACCTGGTTAAACAGAGAGATATACATAAGTATACGTATGTAAGTAGGAGAGATGGTCAGAGAGCATTATTGGATTACGTGTTAATTAATAGGCGTGCAAAAGAGAGACTTTTGGATGTTAATATGCTGAGAGGTGCAACTGGAGGGATGTCTGATCATTATCCTTTGGAGACGAATGTGAAGATTTGTAGAGGTTTTCAAAAACGAAGAGAGAATGTTGGGGTGAAGAGAGTGGTGAGAGTAAGTGAGCTTGGGAAGGAGACTTGTGTGAGGAAGTACCAGGAGAGACTGAGTACAGAATAGAAAAAGGTGAGAACAAAGGACACAAGGGAAGCAGTGATGGCTTGAGCAAAAGATGCATGAGAAGCATGGGAGGTGGGCAGATTAAAAAGGGTAGTGAGTGGTGGGGTGAAGAAGTAAGATTATTAGTGAAAGAGAAGAGAGTGGTGGACAATTTTTGTGGTATACCGGGGTCAATGTACTGTCAATGGATTGAACCAAGGCATGTGAAGCATCTGGGGTAAACCATGGAAAGTTTGTGGGGCCTGGATGTGGAAAGGGAGCTGTGGTTTCTGTGCATTATACATGACAGCTAGAGATTGAGTGTAAACAAATGTGGCTTTTGTTGTCTTTTCCTAGTGCTACCTCGTGCACATGCAGGGGAGGGGGTTTTCATTACATGTGTGGCAGGGTGGCAACGGGAATGAATAAGGGCAGACAGTATGAATTATGTACATGTGTATATATGTATATGTCTGTGTGTGTATATATATGTATATGTTGAGATGTACAGGTATGTATATGTGTGTGTATGGACATGTGTGTATATATATGTGTATGTGGGTGGGTTGGGCCATTCTTTTGTCTGTTTCATTGCGATACCTCACTAATGCGGGAGACAGCGACAAAGTATAATAAATAAAAAAATAAATAACAGTATCTACGAAAGTACAGAACTTATGTCTCATGATTCCATTGAAAATGGGTTTTGAGATACTATAAAGCTTTTCTGACAAAGATGGGACAAACTGGGCATGGTTTACCATGGTTTTGTTTTGAGAACAATATTACTACAAAAGCAAAAACATAAAGAATAGTAGAAAGACACGCAAAAACATATAACTAAGTATCACTCCTTAGTAATTCACTGACAACACAACAATACTATCATGCTATCAAAGCCAGTAAATGTAGGGCAAAACTAAAAGAGAAGCTTTTCTAAGCTAAACTTAAGAGAGTCTTGGACTCTAAAATCTCACATAAGATTCTGGTACTGATGCAAAATCTCAAATATGATTCTGGTACTGATGCAGAGTTGAACATAATTTACTTTATATCATTTGGCAAACAGGTCTTCAAGCATAGTAGACAAAGCTTACCCATCATCTTCCGAGAATAAACAACCTCACAACTTATCAAGAAATCAGTCAAGCATAATATCTTCTACACAGATATATAAAAATTTAGAGAAAATGGCCTTGTAAAGAAAAATCTCCTGGTAGAAGAGGAAAAGAGGTGAATATTATGGGATAAGCTGTATGATTACATCAGCAACTTTGATATGAGGGATTATCAGTAATGGTTGAATCTTAATGCAACAACAGTTGATATGGCAACTGAGGGCACAACTGGGGAATGGGATATCTAGTGTGAATGAAAATAACAGCTTGAGAGCAGTGTGATGAATTTCAAAGGACTAGTAATGGGGTTTAAAGGATGGACATACATGCGTACTCGAGAGGGGTAAATGGTACTTGGGCCTTACTGGATTATGGACTAAGTGAAAAGTGTGGACAAACTCTTAAATGCAAATGGGCCAAGAGGTGTAGTTGATGGGATGTTTGATTATTTCTAGGTGGGCCACTGTGGGATAAACACACAGGTTCAAATCCTGATTGCATCAGACAGTAAACTTAACAGTTTACCTAAAGGTTTTACCTATATTTCAGGTGCCTGGCTGTGGGCATTCAGTTGCCCATGTTGATCAGAAAAAAATGGGAAGAGGGTGGTGAAAATTATTAAGCTTGGAAAAGAAGCTTGTGTGAAGAGATAACAGGAGAGACCGGGGTGAAAAATGGCAAAATATGAGTAAATGGAACAAGGAGAGTGGGAAAGGAATGGAAGACATTTAGGGAAGCAGTAATTACACATGCAAGAGGTAAGTGTAGCATGCTAAATGTGGGATGTAAGCATATGAGAAAGGGTAAAGAGAAGTGGGATGAGGAAGTTCAGTTGTCAATGAAAGAGAAAAGAGAGTACCTGCAAGGATAGAGGGTAGGTAACTGGGAAATGAACAAGAGAAAGTGGCAGGAGGTCAAGAAGAAAGTAAAAGGGCTGAAAAAGAAGGCAAATGGAATGTGGGAGTGATACAGTATGGAGAAACTTCAGGGAGAATAAGAAAATGTTTTGAAAGGAGGTGAATAGTGTGAGGAGAAGAAGACAAATGGGAGCATCACTAACAGAAGCAGAAGAGGAAGTGGTGAAGCAATAAGCAGGTGAAAAGGAGATGGAGTAAGTATTTTGTAGAAATAAGAATATGTAATATGCCAGGAAGGTAGGTGTCGTGTGTTTGGTACATGGAGGTAAACTGAGTAAAAGAGTCCTGGCAAATGGTTTGGTGAAATGAGAAGAGCTGAATGCCTCATTTATATGAAGTATGGCAAAGTGGCTGGAGAGGTATGTATGGCTCAAGGTGAAGTGCCAGAGGACTGGCAAAATGCTTGTATAAAGCCACTATATTAAGGAAGAGGGGAATGTTCAAATGATAGAGGTATAAGCTTGTTGAGTATACTTGGTAATTTGTTTTGGAGAGTGGTGACTGAGACGGTGAGGGCTTGCACAGAATATTAGATTGGGAAGGAACAATGAGACCAGGAATGGTAGAGGATGAGTGGACTAGGAGTTTACTTTGAAGAATTGTGAGAGAAAAATCTGTACTTGAGTCATGAAAAGCTTTGTTATACAATATTCAACTAACTAGACAGCTCTTGTATCCAGAATTCCTAACACCCCAACACAAATGCATATTGTAGTAACCAGTATCCATACAACTTCATACATGTTTCAGCCAACCCCACTCTTTTTTGTAAGCTTATGCCACCACAGTAGTTGCTGACACCACTCACCACTTAGCAGCACCTAAAGAAGGTGTTAAAGACTTTTGGTTAGTGAAAGCAGTTTGACACTGATGGCCTTAATGACTTAGGCAGTTGAAAAACCTAAAGCTCAAACAACCAACCGAACCATCAAGCTGAAAGAAAGTGCCACTTCTGTGAAATCAGTGATTTACAGTCATCATATGAAGTGACCTTACCTTTGGAT
This sequence comes from Panulirus ornatus, assembly GCF_036320965.1. Lineage (NCBI taxonomy): Eukaryota > Metazoa > Arthropoda > Malacostraca > Decapoda > Palinuridae > Panulirus > Panulirus ornatus. The sequence continues at coordinate 54,574,734 of NC_092242.1, forward strand.
AACTACATCCTACAGTCACAGCATCTGATTCCAGTAAGATGTCAATGGACAAACCTTCTCCCATTACAGGAGTGACACATATGTGAGCATTTACGAACAACTACAGAAAAGTCAGAGACATACTGATCTGATGAGAATATTCAATGTAAGTTTATCAACAATTCATGATATAAAGATTCAATAAGAACATCCCTTCTAGATTTTTGCTGTATTAGAATTGCAAAAAGCTGTTGTTAAGCAAACGACTTCAGCCAAACCTAAATCATGGTTGCACACCATACTGTATGGTTGATTTAAATTGAAATAATCTAAAGATACACCAGTTTTAGGTCCTACAATTATGATTGTAGTGGCCCTAAATATTATGTATACCCCCACTACAGGATTAAAGAAAAAAAATCCCTGCCTTATGGAAGACACAATTTTTCTAAAGCACATATATAAAATAATATTATAGACCTGTACTCACATGTAACATTTTTTCAGGCAAGTCAAGTCCAGCCATATAAGGCAACCTAGCCATATGACGCAATATGTATGCACATACTTTACTAAACCAATGTTACAGTCTTCTTACACTTCTTACACACTAATTTCATTAATCAAGCTGCAAATGATTTATGTGGCAGTATCATAACCAATGAGGTTTGGAGATGCTGCTACTATGGCAGGCTCAAAATTCAGAAAAGTTTCAAATTTCAGTATCTCAAAGGGAAAATCTAATTTTCTTAAGTATCCATGTCTCACCCCACCTTCTCATGGTAACGTCATTAGTACAACCTTAGGTGTAGAACTAAAGGGAGAGGCATTGCCCAACCCCATCAGGGCAATAGTAGTGGCAGTCTTTCTTGAAAAAAAATTCAGAAACACTCGAGGTGTGCTGGAGATTTTAATTTTCCGGACAATTTGGGAGCCTCGATGCCTCTGGGAAACAGTGCTGGAGCTGCCCTCTGCCATTAGGCTGTAAAAGGTGATATATAAAAGGCTAAGAAGCGGTACTGGAGTTAACTCATTATGCCAAGGAGTAAAAGAGATGAACAACTGCAGGTGACGGCACTGAATGTAAATGGGATGACTGGCAAGAGTAAAAGGAGGGAGCTTATGGAGAAATCTAAAAATTAAAGCTTGGATGTACTTGAGATTGGGGAATATCCTTAGGCAGGGAGTACAGAGTGAACAGGGAAATAATGAATGCAGATATGGAAGGAGGAGTGGTATGGATGGAAATTAACGAAAATTATCAGGAAAGTGGGGTAAAAAAAAAAGTAGGCACAATTCTGCCAGCATCAAGAGTGTGAAATGGTGTTCCAGAGCATGGATGGGATGGCTCAACAATATTGTGGGTGAAAGGAAAGACTGGACCTGTGAAGTATGCATGGGTATGTGTATATGCATCAATAAATATGAAGACTGTGTGAGGTAAGGATGAAATGGAGCATTTCTAGAAAAATTTGAATGGCTGTATAAACGGTTTTGAGAATGAGAAAAACATGATATGAAAGCAAAAGTGGGATGTGCTGAAATTGGCAAGATAGTTGATAAATGGTGGATTCCTGGAACCCTTTTCTTAAAAGATAATCCACAGGTGTATATGGCTGAGAAATGATGGAAGAGGAGAGCAAAAGGCTTTGATTGATTATGAGGCAGTGGATAAAAGACAGAAAGGCTGTGCTTGATGCTAGAGATGTAAGAGGATTCTTTGGAGACCAACCATTTCAGTTTTTGTGGGGATGAGGGCCAGGGAGAATGTATAGGTAAAAGTGCTGGTGAGTGAGAAGATGAATCAGAAAAAATGCAGGAAAGTGCAGTATGAAAGTGCAGTAAATGTAAGGATGCGATCACGTGAGAGTGAGGTGTTCAAAATGTTTAAAGAAATACAATTAAAAGTTGGATGCAAGGTTGTAGGATATAGGAATAAAAAGGGTAATGCATGGTGGATGGAAGAAATTAGAAATGCTGTGGAAGAAAAGAAAAAGGCACACATGTGGTAGATTGCTTGAAAGGAATGTACCAGTGGAAGTTCAGCAAGGGAAGAGGGAAGAACATAAGATGTGCAAGTGGAATGTCAAGAAGCAGATAGTAGAGCACAAAGAATGCAAAGATTTTGGAAGAAAGTTGTGTAGAAATTAGGGGAAAATATGAAATTGTACTGGAAAAAGTCCTAAGAATGTATATAGCCATTATAGGAGAATAAGTCTGTTAAGTATACTAGAAAAACAGTATGCATGAATGTCAATTGATAGTGATGGAAAGGTAGTAGATATGCAATCAGATTTTTGTGGTTAAGATGACCACTGAAAAGCATTCAGCAAAAGGTAAAAATCTGCATGCAGATTTTATGAATTTGGAGAAAGCATCATAAAAAAGTTGAGCAGAATGCCTCATAGGATGTAGGGGCACAACTGTTGGATGGTGTGAAAGTATTCTACAGAAGAGCAAATGCATGTGTAAGAAAGGATGAAAAGTTTTAGGTTACATGTAGGTGTGAGGCAAAGCTGTGTGATGTCACAGTGGTTTTTTAATATACATATGGATGGAGTGGTAAGAGGGATGGAAGCAAAAATTAGGAAAGGGGATGCAGAGATGGAGTGTGGTGATGAGGTATGGTGGTTAGTGGCAAGCCTGTTTGCAGATGATACTGTTTCGTTTGCTGAGAATGAAGAGGAGTTGTAGGAGAACGTAAGTGTGTTTTATGATGTGTGTAAACATAGGTGATTGAAGGTAAATACAAGTAGAAGTAAAATAATGGTTTGAGAGGAAACAAAGTGAAAGTATAGATTTTGCAAAACCATATAGTGAAAGAAAAGTGTACTAAACTGTTTTTGGATGGGAAGGAGGACTGGAAGAGTTGAGAGAATTAAAGTTTTAGAAACTGTCTTGATTAAGTGTGGTGATATGGAAGGAGAGATAAGGGAGAGAGAGAGCAGTACAGTGTAAAAGTCATTAGGTCCCTTTACAGAATAATGAAGGAAAGAGGTGTAAACTACGGAAACGAGGAGAGGATTAAGGAACAGCATACTCCTCCCAACCCTGCCCTATGCAGTCTAATCATGGACATAGAATGAATCACAGAGATCAAGAATCCCAAATGTGGAAATGAGCTATGCGAGAGTAGCATGTGGTATGACTAAATGGAATGAAGAAAAATGAAGAGATGTATATAAGATTTGGTATGGCAGGGAATGCAAAGGTGAAACATTACATTTTGAGATGGTTTGGGCATGTTCAAAGAATGCAATTCTGGGAGTTTACAAAGAGAGTGTATGAAAGTACACTTAATGGGATTGGTGTGAGAGGAAGACCACCTGTGACACGGGGCAACAGAGTGGAGGGAACAGACATCAGAGACATAAGTGAACAGATATGCCATATATGTACATATTTTTGCATATTTACATATACTCTTCAATTTTCACTAATTGCTTTTAGTATCGTACACCTTGAAACATGGATCTTGAAACATGTAATTCCTCATCAAAATCACTTTCTTACTCACAAAACACAAAAATTTCATCTTGTGTGGTGTCAGTGATCTTCGACAGCCTACTGCTTGGGGATGTTGGCTGTTATCTTCGCAAAACCATACTGCCTATTTTTTTTGTCATTATCATATCCATCAAATCATTATCAAAATACTCTAAGGAATAATCCAGGTCCTCAGAATTCTTGGTGACAAAATAAATACCTGTTACACCTAATTACCTCTATCAAAAACAAAATGTGTTGTAGTGAAGTTGACAACATCCTTCCAAGCCCACAAGGAAACTGGTGGATGAAACAAAGTACCTCCCCTCCTCACACTGGGACCGGTTTCATCTTCACCCACACTGCTGGCAATATCATGTTCGTCTTCCTCCTGCCCTGATTCTTCTACATCTTCAGGACAACTACATCCACTTGATTCACTATCACTCTTCTCTAAAATGTATGAGTCAAGCGTATCTAATAAGTCCATGTAATAATATGGGTTTTCTTGTATGGCTCTGGTGCGGCAAAGTTGTTATACTATACACTTCAGCTTTGTGATAGTTTTTGGCCACTTGAGCAGAAAATACTGGGACTAATATATGGAAATACCCTCTGAGATGCCAGTAAATGAATTCTGAATAATAAAAATCTCTGTGGCCTTGTGCAGACATAAAAAATGAGATCCCAGAAATGGGATACTCGCAGTCAACTTCCAAAGGCTTAGTGTCCATATATATGGAATATCAGAAGTCAATGGGTTAAAGAGCTACCCTGCAACTGGCCCTGTTAATATACCAAACTTCCACATAAACACTATGAAGCAAATGAAATTATTCACAGATAGCTTCACCTACTCTAGGTAACACAAAACAAAAAATACCATCCTGAAACCCTAGAAGCTCCGTATGTCCCACTCCTTCCATTACCCTATATCGCTACTTTCATCCATGGCAAAACTCAAATCTGATCAACAACACATTCAAGCAGAAAGTCCTATCCACCCCACACAGTATAGCTAAAGACACAAGCACTTCACCACTCATGTGACCTAACACAACACATCCTGTATGGCTCAAACCAATCACAATCCACCTTTACCACTGTACCTGGTGTAATGCATAGCAAAGTGGCATGTAACATTGTTCTCTAACAAGTCCCCACACAAAAGATAATGCATAGCAAAGTGGCATGTAACATTGTTCTCTAACAAGTCCCCACACAAAAGATACCAGACACCACTATCCACAAGAATAAAGAATGTTGACCAATTTCATAGCTGGCTGACAAGCCAAAGTCATTCACAGAGGCTTCAACTCTAAAACCTTCAAACTCCAAAAAGGAGTTCTCTAAGGAGCAATTCTCCCTTTAACCTTTCTTTAATCTCTTTCTACATGACCTCCACACATCAGTAGATCACACAATAAAAGTCCTCTCATATGCACACAACCTCACTATCACATGAAAACACCTTGACACTCCCTGAGCAACAACAAGCATGCATTTACATCACACAAGAATGCTGGCTCATTCAAAACAGAAAATCAGCATCCCTACAGAAATCCAGCATCACCCTGTATACCCAGACAGACACTCATCCAACCTACTTCCTCCCAAAACTCTGAATAGCCAACCACTTCAGTTAACTAAGTTTCACATACAACACTTTCTTCCCATACCACAAACATCAACACCATAAAAATAAACACAAAATGCCCACTGAACACTCATTAGCATCACTTTAGGACAAAGAAAGAAATCCTTAGCATCTTCTACACAGTTCATCCCCTCCATCCTAGATGACATCTAAGCTGTCTAATCATCCATCCCATCAAACATAAACATAGCAAAATTACAAGCCACCCAAAACAGGGCTCTCATATCAGTGACAGGTTGCCACCCACCTACAAAAAATTTACATCCACACAATGAAACAAAAATACTTCCAATACAATCTCCCTTCAATAAGCTCGGCAACCAATCCTTTGCAACAGTGCTAAAACCTTTCATGTAAACTACACCATAACCAACCACCAAACTCCAAGGAAAAACAAAAAACATAATCCTGCCAATCTATACTTAAAGATACTCATTCCTCCAAAAACATGATGCTGTCTAAGCCCACATACACTGTAATAATTCAACAAGCACTACACAATTACCCTTCCAATGCAGTTCAAAATTCAACCCCAGGCATGCATGTTTCTTGTATGTTCTGGACACCACTCTTCCCTGCAACACTACAAACACAGATTCAACTTATCACAATTCCCATTATACCCAATAGGTAACTTCCAATCTGAAGACACAGAACACTTACTCCTTAACCGTCCTGCACTCTTCTCACTCTGACAAACACACAACACCACTACACTTTTTGATCTGTGGTCCCACCCAGTGGACATGGCCAGCTTCCTGTGCACGGTGGGAGCAATATACATGGGGTTCTCGGAGCACAAAAGTAAGTACAGCTCATTTATGTTTTTCCACCATCACTATTATTACTGTCATTATCTAAAACTATTATCACTATAGGTAGTTACAGAAATACAGTACTTAGAACATAATATATAATAAAGCTCTTCTTGTATTAGGGTTAAGGTGTTAAGCTTTCAATTAACGATTTGTCATCCTTCCGACAAACTTCATGTCAGAAACCTATTATAATCACATTCTGATGCAGTACTCACAAGCAAGGTTCTAGTAAGATTGTCGTGAGCAGATGGGAAGAAAAGTCGTCCTACAACTGTAGCAAGGGTGGGGAGGGACAGAGCACCACACAGCACTCGCGTTGCATTTACCGGATCACTTATAACTGCAGTTGTACTCACTCCAGCTGGCTCTTCATACCTGTGAATTACAATATGAGGCTCAATTACAGTTCATCATAATGCACATTTGAATGCTGATCTTTTACTTTTATGAAGTCTCTGAACAAAATTTTCTCTAAGATCTTTAGTACCAGTAAATTAAAGAGAAAATGCCTACTCTATCTATCTATCTATATCTCTGATGCTTGTTACCTTCAGGAATTCCCTCAAAGGGGTGGCCTTGGCAATAAAGTCTCCATAACTAATGAACTTCAGTGTCTCTTCTCAGCCTTTAGTGCCTCATCCTTAAAAGGCCATTGGTAGAGAGCCAGTCTAGAGCAGTGTTTGCAGAGGCTCCTACCTGACGTTCCTACTGACTACTTCTACCTAATGTTCCTACCAACTAATTCTACCTAATGTTTCTAACTAAATGTTCCTACCTACTAATCTATCTATTGCTCCTACCATTTTGCCAAAAAGCAGGGCTAGCACAGAGCACTCACTACAAGAAATCTAGAGTTATGAAGAATGAGCTGTGGGAGTTGAGTATTGTAAAATGTTGTGTGTGACAGGGAGAGACATTTTGGGTTTGTTGACAGAGTGCCAGCAGTCCACATGTAGGTGAGGGAGAAAGACAAGTGCAACTTGACAACCAATGAAGTGATGGCTCACTATGCAGCTATCACTAACCCTCCTGACACCCAGGTGGGAATTACTGTGAGCCAATGTAAAAAAAAAATTTTGAAATCAAAAGTTTTGGGGTGAAAATAATAAAACTCTCTACTGATACCCAAAAATCCCACAGCTAGAACAGTTGAGCGTGAATTATTTTAACTTACCTGTCATTCCTTAAGAAAAGCTTAGATATGAAGTCATACACCATATGTCTTATTTCAAATCTTTGAGAACTGAGAAGCATTTTTTCTCTATTTTGAAGTAATGAAAGTTTCCAACAAGACTACCAGGAAGTCTAACTTGAGGTTTGATGGACTCTGTTCCATACTAATCCATATGCCACTTATGCATCACTTGCAAAATGAGATATACTGTCTAAATCTGAGCTTACTGAGGAAGTTGTGTCAAGATGAAATGCAGATCGAGTAAGAGAGGAAGAAGAACTGAAAGGAGTTGAGGAAAGCTATGTTGAGTTATCAGTTTACGAGTGCATTGGTTATTTGTAGAAGAAAGGAAATCATTGATAAGGAGAAAAAGTGTGGGGGATAAGATAGAATCTTGAGGGACACCGTTGTTGATGGAGAATGATCTGTCGATCTACATCCCTGATGCACACTTGCTCTGGGAACTCCCATCAAGAGCCTCTACTAATCCCTGGCCTTATATTCCTCCCTTGCATACACCATTCTACATATTCTTCCACAAATGTTCCCTCTTCAATACTCTTCCACTATTTCCCAATGACAGTTGGTCTTTCTCTCACAACAACTTTAATCATACTATCATACCCTTTTCTTGCACATTCCCTGTCTTGCATTTTTCCAAATGCCTAAACCACCTCATAGCATGACGTTTCACCTGCACTACCACTCTAATATTCATTCCCTGCCATACCAAATCTCTTATACATCCCCTCATTTCTTTCTTCATTTCATCTAGTTACACTACATGCTCCTCTCAAATAGTTCATTACCACAACATTGATTCTTGACCTCTGGGACTCAACCCATGTCCATGTTTCAGTTGGGTGGACTATGCCCTCCTTTAAACCTTTCTTCACTTACATATTTACACCTCTACCCTTCATTATTCTATTAAGGGACCTAATGACTCTTCTACCCTGCACTGCTTTCTTCCTTATCTCTCCTTTCATATCAGCAAACTTACCCCCAAATACTAAAATTCTTTCACCTCTTCCAGTCTTTCATTTCCCATATCTATAACAGTTTTGTAGATCCTTCACTCGCACCTATAGGGCTTTGCAAATTTATATGCTTTCACTATGTTTCCTTTCCAAAACCAGTACTTTACTTTTACTCACATTTATCTTCAACTACCTATGTTTACACACATCATAAAACACACTTCCAACCTTCTGCAACTCCTCTTCACTATCAGCAAACAACACAGTATCAAAAGTAGACCTATCATTAGCCACCATACCTTACCACCACGCTCCATCTTTTAAAAACTGATATACAAGAAGGGGGGGTTCTTTCCCCTCAATCCCGCTCCCTTCTGTCACATTCAGTGACATGCACGAAATACAGAGGTGGCATTCTTTTTCCTCTAACTAAGCTAGGTACCTATTTTATTGACCAGCCCCTAGAGGATGAACAGATGGGTTAATTGTGAACTGGAAGCCACAATGAGGATTCAAACATATGCAAACTTGATCCCAGGTGGCCTTTAATGCTACCCACCACAAACAACAATCTTGAAGCTACATGCAATGTTCCTCCCCAGAATGAAGCCCTGTGCATGCCACCATCCTTTTCATTACCACTCTCCCATACAACTTACTAGGTACACTAAACAAACTTATAACTATGGAACTTGAACATTTACTTTAGTCCCCACTGCCTTTAAACAATGGCAATAAAAAGGCAATCTGTTAATCCTCAGGCTCCTCACTATAAGTCATACATATACTGAAGACCTTAACTAATCATTCAACAAGACAACGACCCCTTTCTCTAGAATACAACTGCAATACCATTCACTTCACACTACCACTTCCTCTCTCTTCACTCTTCACCAAACCACTTGCCATCATCATAATCTATCTCGGAATTGAGAAAAAAGAATACCATTCAAATATCTCTCATAAATGCCACAGAAGGTGACAAAGTGGGTCAGGAGTAGGTGGCTGGAAATCTTCCCCTCCAGTATCATTTCTTTCCAAAAGTAGGAGAGGCAGGAGCCAAGCGAGGATCTTTCATCAACAGCCCAGTCATCTGTTCCTGGCGCTACCTCATTAAATCATTAATCAGCAAACAATCATGAAGAAATAATGATTACTAGAGAAGGAAGAATGGAGTGAATAAGATTTTAAGTGCTAGAGGGGGTCTGGATAGGTGGGTAGATGAAAAGCATGCACAGGATAGAGTGAACTGGAGCGAAGTAGTAATCAAGAGGGAGCATGCTGTCAGGGAATATGAAGTAGCTAGGATAACCATGGATAGGTCCATGGGGCCTGGTCATGGATGGGGGGTATGGTTTTGGTGAATTACCCACTACCTCACTAATGGATGAAATGGCAAGCATGTATGAAAAGACTGTTTAGAATGAAGAGAGCTCTCAAATGTCAGGGCCTTAACATTCTGTCAATGGGCTGAATCAGGGTATAAGAAGCAGTCTAGGTAAACCATGATGCAGTCTATGGGGCTTGTTATTATGATTATGAGTGAGTGAATCAATCAGACTAGACTCCACACAAAAATGTCATAAGGTAACCATCTCAAATGCAAAGAAAGGGATGAAGTCTATCAATAGCTTCTTAGAATATCAAACTCCATTGAAATTTATCACAATAAAAGTCTTCACAATAAGTAAAGGTCATGGATTAAAAAGTAAAATGCCTACACTGCCTTAATCACTGATGTAGTTTTCCACCCCCCTCAGGAGCAAACCTTTTTTGATCCACAGCACTAACATATGGATAATAACAGCATAAATCAGACCTGGGTTAAAGTGTGCAGTGTGCATCTCAGGTTTGATCATCCCTACAGATCTGGAAGAGAAGGTCACAAGAGGGCAATAAGGATGGCACATGAAAAAGAGGAGCTGAGTTCAAGGGAAAGGTTAGTGCTATGGGCCTACCCATGAAGGAAAAGAAACTGGTGACATGATTACAACTTTAAAGTATGTAATCAAACTGACAATGCTGACAGTGAACACTTCACTGAAATCAGCAAAACTGAGTAAAGATTTCAATTTCACAACAAAAGTGATCAGCCTACTACATTTTTAATGCTCATACCTACTACTCCTGCCTAATGTTCCTACCTACTACTTCCACATGGTACCTATCATTTTGCCACAAGGCAGGGCTAGCACACACCACTCACCACAGGAAAATCTAGAGTTACAAAGAATGAATGGTGTGACTTGAGTGCTGTCGAATGTTATCTATTCTTGTGAACAGAACGCCATTAGTCCATGTGTGGGTAAGGCAGAAAGAAGACAGCTACCTGACTCAGAGGAGTGCAACGTGCTCACTCCACAGCCATCACAAACCCTATTGACACCAAGGCAGGTAATACCAGTAATATACTTCACTAGTCAGTGGCTGCCTAACAGCAACTATCTACCAAACTTTAGGAAGGTTCATTCAGTAGAAATCGATATAACATTAGGTAGGAGCCTCAGAAAACATTTGTGCTAGAGTTGCCCTCTGCCAGTGGCTTTAGGATGCGGCACTAAAGGTGAATAAGCGGCAATGGAGTTCATCAGTTATGGAGATGCATTAACCATAGCCACTCCCTTTAGGAGTTCCCAGAGGGAACAAGCATCAGAGAAGTGATCAGCCTTTGCCATGGCATATCCAAACTACAATTCTGACAGCTACATTTGGCAAGATCTTATTGTCTCTCACTGAGACTGTACTAATGGTACCAATCAACTACGTGGCAAAGCATCCCACTTTCTGTTTATCTTTCACATTACATTCTAAAAGATGATTTAATGACTATTCATTAAAAAAAATACCTTTTAGATTACCCAATTTCTTTCATTTGAATGCTGACAATATGAGCGATTAATTATAACCAAATTGCATTGTGAAAGACTGAAGAGAGTAAAACCTGTTTGTTTCCTGTTTTTAAGATATAAAAAGAGGCTACCAAGCATGCACTCTTTCATAATAATAAGCAAGTTGGAACTCTTCATATATATACTGAAACTCTTCAAATTTATCATCATAAACCTATAGAAAGGCTTGCTAGAAAAGGAGAACTGAAATCAGGCTAATACCATCAGAAGGGAAACTATGGCAACATGGTTAAGATTCATTTATTTCATACTTGCTATCATATGGTAATCAGTGGAGATAGGACCAATATACTTAGATACATGGAAGAATACTTTCAGTTACAACAACACACAAGCTCTGAACCTTTGTATGACTTGCTAAAGTCAGGCACAGAAACAAATACAATCATTTAATCAATTTTACCAAGCTCTAAGGTAAAAGAAAGAAAAAAAGGACTCTGTAAGTATGATGTTTGTCTGGAGGCTAGGATTGCAGCATAAACCTAATAAACACTACACAAAAGCTGGATTATGACTAACCTGAAGGCTGGAAGGACATATTTTAAGAATGGAAGTCTCTGAACTGAAGCCCTTATGAGTCTAAGGACTTTGTCTTCCCAACGGACCATCTTCCCCAAGATAAGGAAAATTGGGATTGTGGGTAATCCAACCAGGAGCACCAATGGGTCAGCTTGTTCCATTAGTGCCATCCCTTCCTGATACCCAACAACCTGTAAGAGTAATAATTACAAACAAAATCATAAGCCAACAATCAAAATCAGTTGATAAAGAAACAGAAATGGGAAATGGCATAGGTGTGCTTTAGAATTCTATGCAGACTACAGACTTTTTACAACCTGCATGTATAAAACTGAGGGAGCTGTGAGCAAAAAGTATATCCTCATTTTAATTTACCTGTAAAACAAATGCAGAAGTATATCAAAATATCTTTTTATGCTAGTTTGTTTTAAAAGATGTTTATAAAAGAACCTCCTCCATCTCTACATATTAATACAAAACAAAACCCTTTTTCTCACAAAAACTCCTTAACCCTTAAAATGTGTCTAATATCAATGATACTTCCTTGAAGGATGAAAACCAACATTATATGATGTTTCATATTTTCCCTACTTGTGTTTAAATTGTCAGCTAATCTACAGTAATATTAGTAGTTGTGAAAAATCTTCCATTGCCTGGTAGGCTTAAGAAAAAATTCTCCATTCTTCATTGTCACTAAAATCACCAAGGCAGACATAAGTCCTTCAACCTTATGGGCCATGCAAACACTGACCCAATAGCAAATATAAAGATTACTGGATGAACTACATGATAAGTAGGAACATTCATCATCACACATATCAGCTGCTGAAAGATGTGAAACAGAATAACATGAGAAATGTGAAAAAAAAGAAAGTGATCTTAGAGGGAGTAAGGATGGAGATGAACATGGGACACCAACAACTACATCACTATCATCCACATCTCAGCCTTTGTTTTGATTTTGTACCATTTATGCCTAACTTTCAAGGACAGAATCACGTGCTGATGGGAAACTTTGGTAAATAAGATGAGTGTAAAGAACTAAAATATTTTGGTTATAGAGTATCATTATACATGAAATTCAACAAGTGTGTTTAGTGTATAATTTCTACATAAAGTTAATTAAAAACCATTGAAGTGTCTGTATAAAAACTTGGAAAAGAGTGTGATATTAATTTCAGGAAACACATGCAAACAGGTGCACCATGTCCTCCCTTCTTATCTCGGGGTGAGGACGGATTGCCCCAAGCACACTGGCCACACATCTTCACCTATTCATTTAGAAGGCATAACGTATTACTTCTACATATATCCATGCTATTCATCACCAACACTGCCTGTGTAGATATAATAAGTGAAGAGTGTGATAACTAGTTCAAGAAAACCAAACAGGACCTCCATGTTCTTCCCTCCTGTGGTGAGGAAAGACAGCCCCAGCCACGCTGACCACACACTCCCCTCCTACCCACTCAGAACTCCACAAACCAACACCAATTACACTTCTCGACGGCTATCAAGGAATATCTGTTCCAATACAAAAGTTAAAAGCTCCCTTGCATCAATTTACTTTTTGAAAAAGTTTATCAAACGAGACGGTTTCCTCTGCTAGCTACATTCAGTAATCCTAAATCCCTTAGTTACCCTAGTATTTTGACTTAATTAAAACTAAATCATGAGTAATATGCATTATTCTTAGATGGGGTCATAATAACCTGGAATGGGTTGTCACAGCAAAAAGGTTGAAAATCACTGCTCTAGCTTATGCATATCAACGACTCCCTTTGCAAAGTTTCTCCCTCAAACTCCATCCCTCAATCACAACAAACCTACATTCAAATCTCATAAATCTCAAGTACTTGTTCATTCCATTGCTACAACAAACTTCCAAATACATGCACACTCACATTCTATCCATTCATTTTTTTCAGCATTTTACTAAGATTTGGAACACTTCTTGTTTTTCAGCATGCATTCCAACTCTTCAGCAAAATCAACTGTTCTGCTGGCTAATGATGCATACTGCATCAACAAAAATATGACAACTATAAGATCCTGAAGATACAGGATACTGCACTCTCACTCAAATCCCTGCTCAGCCAGGAAAAATGAGGAGATAAGTCCCAAAGCCTGATGCTCTGTGTGCACATACCCTCAAGTAAAGGATGTCTTGCTCCTCCTATAACTTAATCACAAAATAACAAAACCCCTCTCAATGAAAAATATAGCATCATCAGCCAGGAAGATGTGATCTTCACCAGAGACCAACTCAGCAAGCAGGGAAAGAAGGCTTTTAAGGAACAAGTTACAATAGCAGAACAATCTTATTACTTTACTTGCTTCAGGTAGAGATGCATATTTCTGGGAACATGGTACAGTCTTAGAAGTCACATGATATGCTCCACCATCTCAGTTACCCCATGGTATTGTACTAAAAGTGGAGTGAGGGATGCAACTTTTGGAAGCGAGAAAATGTGTCAAAAAGTGAGATTTCATGAAGTACTGGCAGGGCCAAGTTCATAATCTGGGCACTTTTTATTTCTTCCTACTCATGTCAACCTAACCTGAAAAGCTGCGTCTGCTCAACCTAAGAAAAATCAATCCATATCAGGTTATCAGTCACCTTACTGGTCTTCCTAGATCAACCTGACCTTGCTTTCCAGGGAAGGATGACAGTACAAGAAAGAAAAACGTGTCCATGTGGTGAACTTGGCCTTCCTAGTGTCTTGAAATTTGTCTTGAAGACACACTTTGCTTCCATGAAAGAATACAGCCCATTTTTTCCGAAAACATTTTAGTTAATGGTAGAGGAAAAATATCATCCAGAACAAAAAAAGCAAAAAAAATCACTAAACACAAGGGCAGTGAGCAAAATACTATGGCATAAGCGAGGTGGCAAATTATATCATCTGACTTCTATGACTGAACCATACTCCCATGCATGCAACCACCCTCTCAGTCATGACTCTCATACAACTTATCAGGTACACTCAACAAACTTATAATTCTGTAATTCAACAATTACTTTTGTCCCTCTTGTCTTTATACAATACTAATACACATGCAATCAATACTTAAACACCTCATCTTGAACCAAACATACATCAAAAATCCTTACTAGCCAAGCAACAATATGCCCAGCCTTTTCTTGAAAAATTCAACTCCAATTCCCTCCACTCTAGTGGACTAGCCACATTTCATTTTATGCAAGGTTTTCACCACTTCCTCTCCTTTCATGAAACCATTTGCCAACTCTTTCATTTCACATACCTCTATGACCCAGAAACCCTTTACTTGACAGCCTTTCATCTAATGAATTCAACACTTCAAAATACTCATTCCATCCCCTCTTTGCCTCTTACCCCTTCCCCATCTGCACCATCACTGCTGATCCCATTTGTTATCTCATTTTTCTCAAACTATTCACTTGCTTCCAAAATATTTTCACTCTGAAGTTTGCTGATACTCTCTCACCCCATCTTTTATTTGCCCTCTTTTTCAGTCCCTGCACTTCCTCTCAACCTTCTGCTGCTTCCTGTTAAACATCTCCCAATCATTCACACTTCTTCCCTGCATGTAACATCCATACACCTCTCTTTTCTCTTTTAATAGCAATTTTACTTCCTCTTTCCAATACTGACTACCCTTTCCCACATGTCTACATCTTATATAGTTGTCCTCTGTATTGTTTCCTTAAATTCCTCTCATTTTTTACTCAATACTTTTTTGCCATTTTTCACCTAATCTCTCCTGGTTTCCCCTCAAACAAGCCTTTTTCCAAGCTCACTCACTATCACCACTAATCTTCCTATCCATATAATTTCCTCTTTCCATAAATCCTTCATAAATGCATCTATGATATGATTATTAGTAAGCATTTAGAGCATACCTGCAGCGCATAAAAGTGATGGAAAAAAAGAAATAAACTGTGTTGGAAATCATAAAAATATGAGCATAACACGCATGGTACAATTAACCATAAATGCTAAATATGGATGAAATTAATGCAAAGTACTGTAATGTACATCATTTTTATTCATACACTGTAGTCACAAACTACATTCTTAAAGTAATAAACATAATACAATGAGAAGAAACTGTGATATTCAATATGGTAACAATAAATCCACCACCACGGTGCCATTCCCAGAGAAGGTGCTGAAGCAATTTGAATAATGGACTCTAAATTTCATTCATGAATGACTGACTTCTAAAAGTTTGTGTTTAAAATGTCAGTGTTTTAAAGTTCATAATTAAAAAACTCACTCAAGGGTCTTCTAATGGTCTGTTTAATTATGGAAATTAAAGTTTTCATCAAAATGATGGTAACTGATATACCATATACAATACAGTACTTAGATAATTGTTTTGAATCATACCAACCAATGTGTAGTAATTGGATCTTTTATAAAGTATTGGCATCACAAATACTTTGCATTTAAAGCCTAAGTGAAAAAGCCTTTCACTCACACTATGTCTACGAGTAATATAGAAGTTAAATCAAATGTGCATGGGCATCTTCATCAAGGTGACAAGTAAGTAATGCTGCAAATTCAATGGGCTTTGGGGAATCTAGTGTGCATACAATGTAAAAAATATAGGTGAGTGATGAGAGTGGAAGCCTTTAACTGGCAGTTTGGTGATGGAGAAAATGGAACTTACTGAGTATTTGGACTGATGATTAAAACCAAAGGAGAGTCCCTTTAAGTACAGATATATTTCAAGAGAAAGCCAGGAGTCTCTCTGAAGACGAAATCAAGAAGGTGAATCACCTACCACTGAAAATTTTAAAACAAGTTGAGGCTAGTTTAAATATTTCAAGAGAAGAGCTAATCTACACATACAGCAGAGCATGTTCTACTAAAGATGATAGTGATGAGATGTGTAAAGATAAGCTCTACTATCCTCCCTCAAACAGTTACTGTGCCAATAAACCCATCATAAATGCCACTTTCAATAAGCTACCATCAGGATCCATGAAATAGGGATGCATAAAGTGCTACAACAAGGGATACATCTTTACTGTGCAAGCAACAATTAACAATGAGATGGTGGTGGACTTGGTTATAGCCACATGTTTTTGTCTGCTGGGAGTTTCTGGTCCCTAACACACACACACACACAAACTCATTTAACATGTATGCATATCTGTACTATATTCCATGTTTCATGCCAGCCGAGAACTGTTTTCCCCAAACCAGAAAATTTTAAGTCTGGCAACCCAATGGTCCTAATCTTCCTGGATATGGGATTGTGCACCAGTACTGCAGCATCATCATTAGCATCAATAGTCTTGTTACTAATCTCTTTGACTTTTCTCTGAGTTTACATGGTATTCCATCACATTCTGTTGTTAGGTTTACTTACTGATCAACTGCTCATACTGTCAGGTTTACTTACTGATCATCAACTGCTGATACTGTCAGGTTTACTTACTGATCATCAACTGCTGATATTGCCAAGCTTAATTACTGATCATCAACTGCTGATATTGTTAGGTTTACTTACTGATCATCAGCTGCTGATATTGTCAGGTTTACTTACTGATCATCAACTGCTGATATTGTCAGGTTTACTTACTGATCATCAACTGCTGATATTGTCAAGTTTACTTACTGATCATCAACTGCTGATATTGTCAGGTTTACTTACTGATCATCAACTGCTAATATTGTCAGGTTTACTTACTGATCATCAACTGCTGATATTGTCAGGTATACTTACTGATCATCAATTGCTGATATTATCTCATTCTTGGTTTCTTTGAAGTCTATAATGATGGCTACATCAAAGTGATTATATTGTATGCCTCTATCTGTAGCTTCCTTGTTTTTGTATTGAATACTAATTTACATTATATATGGTATCATACACATTCTTTCTGTTCTTTACATCAATTTGATCAATTTCACAATTTTTTCTTTATAAATCTGCTCAAAAAACAGAACAGTAATCTTGCTATTGCCAGACTCCAAGAGGTTACCAGACACAACTGAACGAATAAGGCCTTTGTTGTCTTTTTCCTAGCGCTAACTCACGCATGCACACGGGGGGAGGTGGTTGTTATTTTATGTGAGGCAGGGTGGCGACGGGAATGAATAAGGGCAGACAGTATTATGAAGTTCCTTTTAGTGAGGCTGTACCACTGTCAAACGACAAAACATATACAATGTCATCAGAGAACTCAGTCGGAAGGGGTTTATCATTTCCCTGCTAATGAATACAGCATAGCCTTGGAACTACAGCTGCCCCTTAAAAGTGGTTCTGGGGTTGTACAATTAAATACTCAACAAAAATCTTAGATTATTCTAACTTTCAGTCCCTAAAAGGGAAAAAATATATGCTTATGTAAGTATATCAAACTGTTTCAGTGGTTACACTAGAAATCATGAGAAAGCTGTGTCAATTTCATCATCTTCCTAAGACAATAATCCATTTCATGACCTTCCTAAGACAGTGATATAGGTTTATAAAAAAAATATACACCTAAAAAAAGCATATCAATTTGTCTCTTCGAACATAACTCCCTTAGTTATTGCTACTAAGTGTTTTATGGTAACAAATATAATTTCTATTCAAATATCTTCCTAAGACAATGATCCATTTCAACACCTTCCTAAGATACTGATATAAGTTTATAAAAAAAAATCTACACCTATAAAAGCATATCAATTTGTCTCTTTAAACATAACTCCCTTGATTATTGCTACTAGGTGTTTTATGGTAACGAATATAAATTCATTTCTATTCAAAACTGGTAGCTGGTTTCACAATAAACTTACTCATATACAACAATTCAATGAGACATATCAATAATTGTTTTGTTAAAAATCATTAAGTTCTCTAAAAACAGTGTGTTCTTGCATACCACTCTTGTTTTGAGCTTTTCAGGAGTATCTTAGCAATTTCATAATTTACACCCCACCCTGATTAATGCCTGGATATGCATCCGATTAAAAATAATTTTTTCTTTGTTCTCTTTTACATGATTACCTTACTTCTGAGTCAGCATTTTTCACTTTTTCTTCAAGCTTGTACATCCTTTCTTTACTAACTGTTTAACTCTTTCTTCCATTCTTTTCTGTACACCTAAATATTTCTTTTTCATGATATCTTTATTATCCCTGGGGATAGGGGAGAAAGAATACTTCCCACGCATTCCTCACGTGTCGTAGAAGGTGACTAAAGGGGACGGGAGCGGGGGACCAGAAACCCTCTCCTCCTTGTATTTTAACTTTCTAAAAGGGGAAACAGAAGAAGGAGTCACGCGAGGAGTGCTCATCCTCCTCGAAGGCTCAGATTGGGGTGTCTAAATGTGTGGATGTAACCAAGACGAGAAAAAAGGAGAGATAGGTAGTATGTTTGAGGAAAGGAACATGGATGTTTTGGCTCTGAGTGAAACGAAGCTCAAGGGTAAAGGGGAAGAGTGGTTTGGGATTGTTTTGGGAGTAAAGTCCCAAGTAAGGTTAGTGAGAGGACAAGAGCAAGGGGAGTAGCACTACTCCTGAATCAGGAGTTGTGGGAGTATGTGATAGAGTGTAAGAAAGTAAATTCTAGATTGATATGGGTAAAAGTGAAAGTTGATGGAGAGAGATGGGTGATTATTGGTGCATATGCACCTGGGCATGAGAAGAAAGATCATGAGAGGCAAGTGTTTTGGGAGTAGCTGAATGAGTGTGTTAGTGGTTTTAATGCACAAGACCGGGTTATAGTGATGGGTGATTTGAATGCAAAGGCGAGTAATGCGGCAGTTGAGGGAATAATTGGTATACATGGAGAGTTCAGTGTTGTAAATGGAAATGGTAAAGAGCTTGTAAATTTATGTGCTGAAAAAGGACTGGTGATTGGGAATACCTGGTTTAAAAAGCGAGATATACATAAGTATACGTATGTAAGTAGGAGAGCTGGCCAGAAAGCGTTATTGGATTATGTGTTAATTGATAGGCATGTGAAAGAGAGACTTTTGGATGTAAATGTGCTGAGAGGTGCAACTGGAGGGATGTCTGATCATTATCTTGTGGAAGCGAAGGTGAAGATTTGTGGGGGTTTTCAGAAAAGAAGAGAGAATGTTGGCGTGAAGAGAGTGGTGAGAGTAAGTGAGCTTGGGAAGGAGACTTGTGTGAGGAAGTACCAGGAGAGACTGAGTACAGAATGGAAAAAGGTGAGAACAAAGGAGGTAAGGGGAGTGGGGGAGGAATGGGATGTATTTAGGGAAGCAGTGATGGCTTGTGCAAAAGATGCTTGTGGCATGAGAAGCGTGGGAGATGGGTTGATTAGAAAAGGTAGTCAGTGGTGGGATGAAGAAGTAAGATTATTAGTGAAAGAGAAGAGAGAGGCATTTGGACGATTTTTGCAGGGAAAAAATGCAATTGAGTGGGAGAGGTATAAAAGAAAGAGGCAGGAGATCAAGAGAAAGGTGCAAGAGGTGAAAAAGAGGGCAAATGAGAGTTGGGGTGAGAGAGTATCATTAAATTTCAGGGAGAATAAAAAGATGTTTTGGAAGGAGGTAAATAAAGTGCGTAAGACAAGGGAGCAAATGGGAACTTCAGTGAAAGGGGCTAATGGGGAGGTGATAACAAGTAGTGGTGATGTGAGAAGGAGATGGAGTGAGTATTTTGAAGGTTTGTTGAATGTGTTTGATGATAGAGTGGCAGATATAGGATGTTTTGGTCGAGGTGGTGTGCAAAGTGGGAGGGTTAGGGAAAATGATTTGGTAAACAGAGAAGGGGTAGTAAAAGCTTTATGGAAGATGAAAGCCGGCAAGGCAGCAGGTTTGGATGGTATTGCAGTGGAATCTATCAAAAAAGGGGGTGACTGTATTGTTGACTGGTTGGTAAAGTTATTTAATGTACGTATGATTCATGGTGAGGTGCCTGAGGATTGGCGGAATGCTTGCATAGTGCCATTGTACAAAGGCAAAGGGGATAAGAGTGAGTGCTCAAATTACAGAGGTATAAGTTTGTTGAGTATTCCTGGTAAATTATATGGGAGGGTGTTGATTGAGAGGGTGAAGGCATGTACAAAGCATCGGATTGGGGAAGAGCAGTGCGGTTTCAGAAGTGGTAGAGGATGTGTGGATCAGGTGTTTGCTTTGAAGAATGTATGTGAGAAATACTTAGAAAAGCAAATGGATTTGTATGTAGCATTTATGGATCTGGAGAAGGCATATGATAGAGTTGATAGAGATGCTCTGTGGAAGGTATCAAGAATATATGGTGTGGGAGGCAAGTTGTTAGAAGCAGTGAAAAGTTTTTATCGAGGATGTAAGGCATGTGTACGTGTAGGAAGAGAAGAAAGTGATTGGTTCTCAGTGAATGTAGGTTTGCGGCAGGGGTGTGTGATGTCTCCATGGTTGTTTAATTTGTTTATGGATGGGGTTGTTAGGGAGGTGAATGCAAGAGTTTTGGAAAGAGGGGCAAGTATGCAGTCTGTTGTGGATGAGAGAGCTTGGGAAGTGAATCAGTTGTTGTTCGCTGATGATACAGCGCTGGTGGCTGATTCATGTAAGAAACTGCAGAAGCTGGTGACTGAGTTTGGTAAAGTGTGTGAAAGAAGAAAGTTAAGAGTAAATGTGAATAAGAGCAAGGTAGGGTTGAGGGTCAAGTCAATTGGGAGGTAAGTTTGAATGGAGAAAAAACTGGAGGAAGTAAAGTGTTTTAGATATCTGGGAGTGGATCTGGCAGCGGATGGAACCATGGAAGTGGAAGTGAATCATAGGGTGGGGGAGGGTGCGAAAATTCTGGGAGCCTTGAAGAATGTTTGGAAGTCAAGAACATTATCTCGGAAAGCAAAAATGGGTATGTTTGAAGGAATAGTGGTTCCAACAATGTTGTATGGTTGCGAGGCATGGGCTATGGATAGAGTTGTGTGCAGGAGGGTGGATGTGCTGGAAATGAGATGTCTGAGGACAATATGTGGTGTGAGGTGGTTTGATTGAGTAAGTAATGTAAGGGTAAGAGATATGTGGAAATAAAAAAAGTGTGGTTGAGAGAGCAGAAGAGGGTGTTTTGAAATGGTTTGGTCACATGGAGAGAATGAATGAGGAAAGATTGACAAAGAGGATATATGTGTCAGAGGTGGAGGGAACGAGGAGAAGTGGAAGACCAAATTGGAGGTGGAAAGATGGAGTGAAAAAGATTTTGAGTGATCGGGGCCTGAACATGCAGGAGGGTGAAAGGCGTGCAAGGAATAGATGAATTGGTACGATGTGGTATACCGGGGTCGACGTGCTGTCAATGGATTGAATCAGGGCATGTGAAGCGTCTGGGGTAAACCATGGAAAGTTGTGTGGGGCCTGGATGTGGAAAGGGAGCTGTGGTTTCGGTGCATTATTACATGACAGCTAGAGACTGAGTGTGAACGAATGGGGCCTTTGGTGTCTTTTCCTAGCGCTACCTCGCACACATGAGGGGGGAGGGGGTTGTTATTCCATGTGTGGCGAGGTGGCGATGGGAACAAATAAAGGCAGACAGTATGAATTATGTACATGTGTATATATGTATATGTCTGTGTGTGTATATATAAGTGTACATTGAGATGTATAGGTATGTACATTTGCGTGTGTGGACGTGTATGTATATACATGTGTATATGGGCGGGTTGGGCCATTCTTTCATCTGTTTCCTTGCGCTACCTCGCTAACGTGGGAGACAGCGACAAAGCAAAATAAATAAATAAATGAAAAAATATTTTTTTTTATTTTTATTATACTTTGTCGCTGTCTCCCGCGTTTGCGAGGTAGCGCAAGGAAACAGACGAAAGAAATGGCCCAACCCACCCCCATACACATGTATATACATACGTCCACACACGCAAATATACATACCTACACAGCTTTCCATGGTTTACCCCAGACGCTTCACATGCCTTGATTCAATCCACTGACAGCACGTCAACCCCGGTATACCACATCGCTCCAATTCACTCTATTCCTTGCCCTCCTTTCACCCTCCTTCATGTTCAGGCCCCGATCACACAAAATCTTTTTCACTCCATCTTTCCACCTCCAATTTGGTCTCCCTCTTCTCCTCGTTCCCTCCACCTCCGACACATATATCCTCTTGGTCAATCTTTCCTCACTCATTCTCTCCATGTGCCCAAACCACTTCAAAACACCCTCTTCTGCTCTCTCAACCACGCTCTTTTTATTTCCACACATCTCTCTTACCCTTACGTTACTCACTCAATCAAACCACCTCACACCACACATTGTCCTCAAACATCTCATTTCCAGCACATCCATCCTCCTGCGCACAACTCTATCCATAGCCCACGCCTCGCAACCATACAACATTGTTGGAACCACTATTCCTTCAAACATACCCATTTTTGCTTTCCGAGATAATGTTCTCGACTTCCACACATTCTTCAAGGCCCCCAGAATTTTCGCCCCCTCCCCCACCCTACGATCCACTTCCGCTTCCATGGTTCCATCTGCTGCCAGATCCACTCCCAGATATCTAAAACACTTCACTTCCTCCAGTTTTTCTCCATTCAAACTCACCTCCCAATTGACTTGACCCTCAACCCTACTGTACCTAATAACCTTGCTCTTATTCACATTTACTCTCAACTTTCTTCTTCCACACACTTTACCAAACTCAGTCACCAGCTTCTGCAGTTTCTCACATGAATCAGCCACCAGCGCTGTATCATCAGCGAACAACAACTGACTCACTTCCCAAGCTCTCTCATCCCCAACAGACTTCATACTTGCCCCTCTTTCCAAAACTCTTGCATTTACCTCCCTAACAACCCCATCCATAAACAAATTAAACAACCATGGAGACATCACACACCCCTGCCGCAAACCTACATTCACTGAGAACCAATCACTTTCCTCTCTTCCTACACGTACACATGCCTTACATCCTCGATAAAAACTTTTCACTGCTTCTAACAACTTTCCTCCCACACCATATATTCTTAATACCTTCCACAGAGCATCTCTATCAACTCTATCATAGTGCTTTCTTTTGACTGGCACTGAGACCTCAGGTGTTTCATTTAACTATGCAAAGAATATTTTCATGTAAATATTTACAAAAGTTTCTTTAAAACATCTTTCCAATTTATATCTTCCATTAGTCAGTTATCTCTTTCCAGCCTGTTTTTTCCATATGTATATGTCTGTGTATGTGTACGTATAAGTATGTATAAATGCATGTATGGGTGTTTATGTATATAAAAGTGTATATGAGTGGATTATTATACCTGACAGTCATTTCCCGCATCAGTGAGGCAGTGCCAGGAAACAGACGAAGAAAGACCCATACAATCATATACACATGTATATACATACACATATCAACATGCAAAGGTGAGTAATGTGGCAGTTGAGGGAATAATTGGTATACATGGGGTGTTCAGTGTTGTAAATGGAAATGGTGAAGAGCTTGTAGATTCATGTGCTGAAAAAGGACTGATGATTGGGAACACCTGGTTTAAAAAGCGAGATATACATAAGTATACTTATGTAAGTAGGAGAGATGGCCAGAGAGCGTTATTGGATTACGTGTTAATTGACAGGCGCGCGAAAGAGAGACTTTTGGATGTTAATGTGCTGAGAGGTGCAACTGGAGGGATGTCTGATCATTATCTTGTGGAGGCTAAGGTGAAGATTTGTATGGGTTTTCAGAAAAGAAGAGTGAATGTTGGGGTGAAGTGGGTGGTGAGAGTAAGTGAGCTTGGGAAGGAGACTTGTGTGAGGAAGTACCAGGAGAGACTGAGTACAGAATGGAAAAAGGTGAGAACAATGGAAGTAAGGGGAGTGGGGGAGGAATGGGATGTATTTAGGGAATCAGTGATGGATTGCGCAAAAGATGCTTGTGGCATGAGAAGAGTGGGAGATGGGTTGATTAGAAAGGGTAGTGAGTGGTGGGATGAAGAAGTAAGAGTATTAGTGAAAGAGAAGAGAGAGGCATTTGGACGATTTTTGCAGGGAAAAAATGCAACTGAGTGGAAGATGTATAAAAGAAAGAGACAGGAGGTCAAGAGAAAGGTGCAAGAGGTGAAAAAAAGGGCAATGAGAGTTGGGGTGAGAGAGTATCATTAAATTTTAGGGAGAATAAAAAGATGTTCTGGAAGGAGGTAAATAAAGTGCGTAAGACTAGGGAGCAAATGGGAACTTCAGTGAAGGGCGCAAATGGGGAGGTGATAACAAGTAGTGGTGATGTGAGAAGGAGATGGAGTGAGTATTTTGAAGGTTTGTTGAATGTGTTTGATGATAGAGTGGCAGATATAGGGTGTTTTGGTCGAGGTGGTGTGCAAAGTGAGAGGGTTAGGGAAAATGATTTGGTAAACAGAGAAGAGGTAGTAAAAGCTTTGCGGAAGATGAAAGCCGGCAAGGCAGCAGGTTTGGATGGTATTGCAGTGGAATTTATTAAAAAAGGGGGTGACTGTATTGTTGACTGGTTGGTAAGGTTATTTAATGTATGTATGACTCATGGTGAGGTGCCTGAGGATTGGCGGAATGCGTGCATAGTGCCATTGTACAAAGGCAAAGGGGATAAGAGTGAGTGCTCAAATTACAGAGGTATAAGTTTGTTGAGTATTCCTGGTAAATTATATGGGAGGGTATTGATTGAGAGGGTGAAGGCATGTACAGAGCATCAGATTGGGGAAGAGCAGTGTGGTTTCAGAAGTGGTAGAGGATGTGTGGATCAGGTGTTTGCTTTGAAGAATGTATGTGAGAAATACTTAGAAAAGCAAATGGATTTGTATGTAGCATTTATGGATCTGGAGAAGGCATATGATCGAGTTGATAGAGATGCTCTGTGGAAGGTATTAAGAATATATGGTGTGGGAGGCAAGTTGTTAGAAGCAGTGAAAAGTTTTTATCGAGGATGTAAGGCTTGTGTACGTGTAGGAAGAGAGGAAAGTGATTGGTTCTCAGTGAATGTAGGTTTGCGGCAGGGGTGTGTGATGTCTCCATGGTTGTTTAATTTGTTTATGGATGGGGTTGTTAGGGAGGTGAATGCAAGAGTTTTGGAAAGAGGGGCAAGTATGAAGTCTGTTGGGGATGAGAGAGCTTGGGAAGTGAGTCAGTTGTTGTTCACTGATGATACAGCGCTGGTGGCTGATTCATGTGAGAAACTGCAGAAGCTGGTGACTGAGTTTGGTAAAGTGTGTGAAAGAAGAAAGTTAAGAGTAAATGTGAATAAGAGCAAGGTTATTAGGTACAGTAGGGTTGAGGGTCAAGTCAATTGGGAGGTGAGTTTGAATGGAGAAAAACTGGAGGAAGTAAAGTGTTTTAGATATCTGGGAGTGGATCTGGCAAAAGATGGAACCATGGAAGCGGAAGTGGATCATAGGATGGGGGAGGGGGCGAAAATTCTGGGAGCCTTGAAGAATGTGTGGAAGTCAAGAACATTATCTCGGAAAGCAAAAATGGGTATGTTTGAAGGAATAGTGGTTCCAACAATGTTGTATGGTTGCGAGGCGTGGGCTATGGATAGAGTGGTGCGCAGGAGGATGGATGTGCTGGAAATGAGATGTTTGAGGACAATGTGTGGTGTGAGGTGGTTTGATCGAGTAAGTAACGTAAGGGTAAGAGAGATGTGTGGAAATAAAAAGAGCGTGGTTGAGAGAGCAGAAGAGGGTGTTTTGAAATGGTTTGGGCACATGGAGAGAATGAGTGAGGAAAGATTGACCAAGAGGATATACGTGTCGGAGGTGGAGGGAACGAGGAGAAGAGGGAGACCAAATTGGAGGTGGAAGGATGGAGTGAAAAAGATTTTGTGTGATCGGGGCCTGAACATGCAGGAGGGTGAAAGGAGGGCAAGGAATAGAGTGAATTGGAGCGATGTGGTATACCGGGGTTGACGTGCTGTCAGTGGACTGAATCAAGGCATGTGAAGCGTCTGGGGTAAACCATGGAAAGCTGTGTAGGTATGTATATTTGCGTGTGTGGACGTATGTATATACATGTGTATGGGGGTGGGTTGGGCCATTTCTTTCGTCTGTTTCCTTGCGCTACCTCGCAAACGCGGGAGACAGCGACAAAGCAAAAAAAAAAAAAAAATCAACATATACACATATACATACATATACACACACATACACTGACATATAAATATATACACATGTACATATTCACATCTCCTTACCTTCATCCATTCCCGGTACCACCCCGCCCCACACGAAACAGCATCACCACCCCCTGCGACAGTGAGGATGCACTAGGAAACATACAAAGAAAGGCCACATCCACTCACATCCAGTATCTAGCTATCATAACACATCAAAACCATAGCTCCCAGTCCACATCCAGGTCCCACAGACCTTTCCACAGTTTAACCCAGACGTTTCACATTCTCGGATTCTGTCCACTGATGGCACGTCAACCCCAGTATACCACATCGTTCTAATTCAATCTATTCCATGCAGCAGAGATTATTGTTGCAGGAATGGAAGCAATTATCCCCTCTTCCTCCAAGACAAGCACTTCTTCCAGCCCATGGTTCAACAATTCCTGTACTGAGATAACTCAGTTAAAGGATCAGGTATATGGGCTTCGTGAATCTCTCCGTTCTCTGGCTCTCATTCAGCATACTTGCCCATAAACACTGCAAGTACGTTATATAGGAGGCAAAACATTCCTTTATTCAAAAGAAAAGCATTACCTCTCCTATTATCCAATGATAGGTCTTACTAGTCTTTAACTAAGGGCACTGCTAACAACACCTGTCACTCTACCTTTCCTTCACTTTTACATTCTGAAGGTACTACAACTGTTTCTCCTCTAACTCTACCTTAGATGAATAACATACCTACACCCCTTAATTCTCCTCCTGCTAATCCTGAGTTCTTCCCCATAATCTCTTTTCAAACAGTCTGAAAAGTGCTTCTATCTCTGGACTCAAGCAAGGATTATAGACCTGATGGCATCCATATGTATGTGTACTGAGAGAGTGTGCCTCTACACTTGCACCAGTGCTTAATCATCTGTCTTATTTCAGTTTATGACAATGACTTTTCCTTCTTGGAAACAAGCATTGGTGCATTCCATCCCTAAGGAGTATTACCATTCTAATCCCTCTAACTATCATCCTATTGCTTTGAAATCTACTATTTCTAAGGTCTTTGAATCACTTTCCAGCTCCCATATCCTCAAACATCTCGAATCTCGCACTCTTCTCTCTGATCACCAGCATGATCTACCAGTGATATTCCTTCTATTCTTTCATCCCTGAAAGATTTTGGAGAATCCTATGAAGTTCCCCTAGATATATCCAATGCTTTTGAGAGGGTGTGGCACTGGGAACTAATCTCTTAGCTCCCCTCTTTTGGCCTCCCTCCCTCACTTTGCTCCTCCATATCTGTGACTGATCTGTCTCCATAACATTGATGGATCTACCTCTCCTCCTTTCTCTGTCAAAAGCAAAATCCCTCCAAGATCTGTCACGTCTATTAAATATTTTCTCCTTTTCATGAGCAATTTCTTTTCTTCTACAAAAAACAAATGCACATGTATGCTGATGACTTAAAACTGCATTTCTCCACATCCTTCAAATCTGCTACTCCTCTCCCTAGATCTGCATCTCATCTCAACAAAACTTCCTTAATAAACTCAGACTTGGTCAGGATATCTCAGTGGGAGGGACAAACTCTGATTAAGCTTAATACTTCCAAGAATCAGTTTCTGCCTATACCTCTATCAAAAATTCCTCACAACATCCCTCTTTCTGACAGCTCTACAATTCCACCTCTAGACTCAATGAACATATTTGTACTACTGTAACATCCACACTACCTTAGAAACCCCACTTTACAGAAATAACTAAGTCTACCTTAAAGAAACTGGGAGTCCTACTTAGGTGTAGAAATTCTTTTTTTTTCTGAACAGTTGGTCTGGCCTTATATGGAGTACTCCTCTTACAAATAGGGTGGGTCTAGCTCTGAATCCTTACGTAACACAGTAGAGTCAAAAGTGGTCTGACTTATCATCTCCCCCAGGCTAACTTCAAAACTTGACATACTTGCCCTAAGCTGCAATTTTGGCTCACTTCCCCTCTTCTATACGTATTACTCTAGTTTCTGTACCTGAGAGCTGGCTACTTATGTGCCCCCCCATCCCTAGCTAAACCGCACAATAATCGGCAAGCTGCTGCATCACATGATTACTATGTGGCTTTGGAACTCTATCCCTTCTTATGTCTTTCCAAATAACCATGGCCTGGCACATTTTTAAAGACATTTTTCACTTCATCCAAAATTTTTAAATACTTTTCCTTTCGCTCCTTTTTCCCTTTCATAAAACTATTTTTCAATTTAGGCCTGGCCATGATGTAAACTTAGGTCCATGACTCAAGCCTACAACATAAAAAAAATATTAGAATGATACAGAATACTTCTGCAACAAGAAATGGAAAATTTGAGGTGAATATGTTTGATAATATACATAAGAACTAAAACTGAATAATGACATACTGTACAGTCACCAGAAAAGCATACAGAAATAATAAGACAGAGAATTAACAGAAACATTTCACAAGTACAATCATCAATATGGAGTATATGAACTTGCACAAAAGTTTAGAAGCACTGGAACTATACACTCTGGAACAACAAGCAGCAAGATCTACACAATAATATAAGCCTGGAAATAAATAAAAGGAATAAAGAACAATAAAACTGAAAGGTACAGAATCTTTAAGTCAAGTTTAATTTCTGTAAATATACCAAATAGAGATCAAAGATACATAACTGCCCAACAAGAAAGCTGAAATGATTATTCAATGCAATATCTAGATACCTAGAGAACTAAGATATTTCTATGGATTGACAGCAGAAACAATCAAAAGATGAGATTCATGGTTGAAGGCAATATCTGGTGAACACCAAAATGACAAAAGGGTAGCCATCAAAAAAAAAATAATATATATCAAGCAATATAAGTAATGAAATAGTAGAGGCAGTTGAGACATACAGCATTATTCAACACACAAGTGGTGAGCACTACTCATACCCTGCAATCATGATAAAATCTTGTCATAGGTATTTGTAGATAGGTTTCCCATCTCTCATTTGTCCTGTTTCAGCTCTAATAACTTTTTCTTGACTTCCTGCCACTTTTTCTGTACTCCTCCCACTTGATTACATTCCTTCCCTGCAGGTACTGTCTAAACAATTCCATGAACATACATGGCAGCCGGATCAAGTAGCTAGAATGATTATTCAATGTACTACCAAGATATATAAAAACATGCATGGAAAAACAAAAGAAATATCGAAAAGAAAATTCAGAATATGCTTAAAATCAGTCCCAAATAAACCAAGAATAAATAACTATGCAATGCAGGTGGCTGCTGATAAGAATAGTCTCATACATCAAGGAAAATGTGCAGAGAGTGCTTCACACTAGCCCAACCATTTTGGCTAAATTTCATCATAGGTACTTATAGATACAGTAGCACTTTACCTCTTACATCTCACCACTCATTTTCCTTTCTTAAACTTCCACATCCCATTTTTTGCATGCCACAGCCTTTAACAGAAAATCTAAGTGAGGCTTGTCTTGAATCCTTCCACAGCTCTCCCACTAGCCTAGTTTTTTTTATTTCATCCTATACCATCCTTCACTCAAAATCCAACAGTATATCAGCACAGAGGCCTATTTGCCAAGTTTCTCACTTTCACCACTTCCTTCACATCTTTCATTTATACTTCCCTCTGCCAAGACATAGTCAGATTTTCCATCTGATGCCTGTACGAACATTTGCATCCAACAATCTTTCCTTTCCATGCCTTTCAATTTAGGTAAAAAGAAAGGTGCACATCACATGGAAACATCTCTTGGGACACTTTCAACACAGATATAATTTTAATATAGAGCTTAATAATTGGTGTTTTTAAGGACAGTGTGGCTGTGCAAGCCACCAAAATATATATATTAAGCTGTGCAGGCAACCATGAGTATATTCTATATATGATATTAAGTATATTCTACATATGATACACACCATGGAATATTTTCACTTAATAAGGCATCAAAACATCACCTGATCAAGAGTCCTTGAAGCCCTCTTTTTTGGCTCACTAGCATATGAAAAATGATGGTCAGAGAATATCAATTAAGAGAATATATATATGTGAAAATAGAAGAAGGTGAGACACACTATACATAAATTGGAGAATGAACCCACCCAAAGAAATCTTCCAGTTACACAGCAGAGTTTTTTGGACAGGTGTGCATAACTCATGTTTCAATCAGTGATGCTAGTTTAAAATACAAACATGCAAACTATAAACTATCAATTTATTTCAAAACTAAAGTGGGGAGGAATAATATTATCAAATAAGGGTATAATATTAAAAATAAACCCCAAATTCCCTTAATTTGCCATGGATAGATATAAACTTCACAGAAGCATGTTTCAGCATTTGAATAATCCAAATCAATAAGGAGAAACCTTTTCGTATAAAAATCACTCAATGCAACTCTTAAAAGCTCTCAACTTTGTAAACGTACCTGCATGACAGTAATGGCCCCATATGTAACAGCAGTCCAGTAGATCGACCCAACAACTACACCAGCAGCCACAAATGGACATACTTTGTATATGAAGGCATCCACTCTATCAAGAAACAACATTAACTGACCTGTAAGGAAAATGTATATGAGAAAAATATTTTCATCTTTTTACTTGTTTGCATTATTCCATTCCCATTTCATGGGGTGGAACACCATTTGTGGGAATTAACCTTGCAGAAATGGTGTCCTTAAGCTAAATCCTGCAGGCCTGAGTACAACTGCTGATACAAAATGGAATCTATTTATCCTTGAAGGTGAAAATTAGCTTTGTTTAATATATGGAATGAGTGATCAATATCTGATTAGCAGTCATCATTTAGACAGTACATTATCCCATCTCTTACCAATAGTAAAGGGCTAACTTGTGTCCTACCATTACAACAGGAGTCGATCCTAAAGCAGTTCAGGTTAATCATATACAAAAGGGATATGTGTGATGACAATTCTTGTCCTTCTAGTCAGCATATGTCGACACAAAGAAATATATCTCTTATGATCATGATAATTAATCTGTACCACATAAGCAAAACACAGGGACTACCAACAGCCTCACTCACAAATAACAAGCCAGTATTAACTGGGGTGGTAGTCATAAGATATAATGTCACATCAGTCTCTATTTTTCAATGCAATATATAATTAGAGAAAATTTGTTTTGTTGTCTATGGATTATTCATTTCTTTTTACTTCAAACATCACTCTTGAGAAAAGGAGTCCCTAAGCAAGACAAAAACTAATTTCAAATGCAAAGCAAGAAATGGACTGTTCTAAACTTATGTTTAGCAATATTAAAGCCAACAATCATCACACAAAAACTTTTAATAGCTGAATATGAGAAAAACTACTAAATATACTTTTTTCACACTTAATCACTCTTTCCTGCATTAGTGAGGTAATACCACGAACAGACAAAAAAAAAAAAGAGGGTATATCTGATCACATTCATTCTCTAGCTGTCATGCGTAATGCACCAAATCCACAGCTCCCTATCCACAACCAGACCCCAAAGACCTTTCCATGGTTCACCCCAGATGCTTCACATTCTGTGGTTCAGTCCACTCATAGCACTTTGAACTCAGTATGGACTCCCGTAGTGTAGCATTTAGCGTTAATGACTGTGACACGTTTGCTGGCTGCCCAGGGTAGAGTACATAGGTCTGAATCCTGATTATGGCAATCAGTCCACAGTCAACCCAACTGCTCATCCACCCCTATGGGTTGGTCAATAAAATGGGTTCCTGGCTCAGAAGTTGTGATGTATCCATGGTTGTTTAATTTGTTTATGGATGGGGCAGTTAGGGAGGTAAAGGCAAGAGTTTTGGGGAGAGGGGCAAGTATGCAGTCTGTTGGAGATGAGAGGGCCTGGGAAGCGAGTCAGTTGTTGTTTGCCAATGATACAGCTCTGGTGGCTGATTCGAGTGAGAAACTGCAGAAGTTGGTGACTGAGTTTGGAAAAGTGTGTGTGAAAGGAGAAAGTTGCGAGCAAATGTGAATAAGAGCAAGGTTATTAGTGTTCAGTAGGGTTGAGGAACAAGTCAAATGGATTGTAGGATTGAATGGAGAAAAACTGGAGGAAGTGGAGTGTTTTACTTATCCAGGAGTGGACTTAGCAGCGAATGGAACCACGGAAGCAGGAATGAGTCACACAGTGGAGGAGGGGGCGAAGGTTTTGGGAGTGATGAAGAATGTGTGGAAGGAGAGAACATTATCGAAGACAGCAAAAATAGGTACGGATGAAGGAATAGTAGTTCCAACAATATCATATGGTTGCAAGGCATGGGATATACACAGGGTTGTACAGAGGAGAGCAGATGTGTTGGAAATAAAATGTTTTAGGACAATATGTGGTGTGAGGTGGTCTGATCGAGTAAGTAATGAAAGGGTAAGAGAGGTGTGTGAAAATAAAAGGAATGTGGCTGAGAGAGCAGAGGAGGGTGTGATGAAATGGTTTGGACATAAGGAGAGAATGAGGAAAGGTTGACAAACAGGATATATGTGTCAGAGAAGGAGGGAAGAAGGAGAAGCAGGAGACCAAATAGGATGGAGTGAAAAAGACTTTGAGCAATCAGGGCTTGAACATACAGGAGGGTGAGAGGCGAGCAAGGAGTAGAGTGAATTGGAATAATGTGTTATACCAGGGTCAACGTGCTGTCAATGAACTGAACCAGGGCATGTGAAATGTCTAGGCTAAATCATGGAAAGGTCTGTGAAGCCTGGATGTGGATAGGGAGCTGTGGTTTCAGTGCATTATCACACATCTCTCTTACCATTTCAGTACTTACTCTACTGAACCACCTCACACCACATAGTCCTCAGACATTCAATTTCCAACACATCCACCCTCCTACACACAGCCTTATCTATAGCCCATGCTTTGCATCCATATAATATTGTTGGGACTCCCATTCCTTCAAACATACCCATTTTGCCCTCCCAGAGAAAGTTCACTCTTTCTACACATTCTTCATCGCTCCCAGAACCTCCATCCCCTCACCCATCTAGGATATGACCCATTCTATTCACTGTCATGCCCACTCCGATATCTAATACACATTCAAACTCATACCCAAGTAAACTATTACTCAACCTTGCTGAACCTAATTACCCTACTTATATTCATACTCAACATTTTTCTTTCCCCACACTCTTCCAATTTCTACATTTCTGACTCGAATGGGACATGTTTAGGATACATGGGGCGGGCGGGCAGGCAGGCAGGCAGGGGGTGTGTTGAATGGCATGAAAGCCATCTATAGAGGAGAAAAATGCATGTGTAAGAGTGGACATAGAGTAGATCGAGTTTCAATATGAATGAGGGGGTAAGGCAGGGCTGTGTGATGTCACTGTGGCTTTTTGATATACATTTATGGATGAAGTGATAAGTGAGATGAAAACAAAACTAGGGAAATGGGATGCAGAGATGGAGTGTGGTGGTAAGAGATGCTGGCTAGTGACAAGCCTGTTTGCAGATGATACTGTGTTGTTTGCTGAGAGTGAAGAGAAGATGCAGAAGGTTGTGTGTTTCATAGTGTGTATAAGCATATGCGACTAGGGGCAAATGCAAGTAAAAGTACAGTCTGAAAGTATAGAGTTTGTAAAACTATATAGAGTGAAAAAAAGAAAGAGTACTAAACTGTGCTTTGGATATGGGGGGAGAAAGACTGGAAGTGAGAGAATCTAGGCATTTAGAAGCAAGACTGTCTTGGGTATGTTTGGTGATAAGGAAGGAGGGATTAGGGTGAGAGCAGTATAGGGTAAAAGTCACTGGGTCCCTTAATAAAATATTGAAGGTAGAGGTGTAAGTAAGAGAGAGGATCAAGAGACAGCACAGTCCTCCCAACCCTGACCTATGCAGCTGAAACATGGACATGGAATGGGTTACAGCAGTTAAGAACCCAGGCTGTGGAAATGAGCTTCTTGAGAGAAGCATGTGGTATGACTGGATGGAAAGAAGAAAGAGATGAAGGGAATATGAGAGATGCAGTATGGCAGTGAATGCAAAAGGAATGAATTGTGGAGTGGTAGAGTGGCAGATAAAATTTTTTGAGGTGGTTTGAACGTGTGGGAAGAATGCAAGACTGGGAGTTTACAACGAGTGCATGATAGTACAATTAAAGGGGTTGGTGTGAGAAGACCACCTATGACAAAGGCAAGAATACTGGGGGGGGAGAGAACTGGTGGAAGAATGCATGGAATGGTGTAAGCAAGGGAGGCATGTAAGGACAGGGATAAATGGCCACCCCTTAATGGGAGTTCCCATAGGGAACAGGCATCAGAAATATAGATAGATAGATAGACACCTCCAATTCTAACCAAAATTGAGTGCATCTCATTCTTCCCTGTATGGAGACCCCTCATCTTAACATCTATGACTGGCTAATGTTTTAACTAAATCTATCACATGGCTGATATCCAAATGACCCTATTCACATGCTAGAATATAAGTCTATTTGCCACTCTAAACCCAACTGATTCAAGTACAATTAAGCATCTACCACACTATCTTGGGATCCTTTTATGAAGAATACTGTAAGAAACAGAAATTTCCTGCAAACTAAACAAAATATATTAAGTGTACACATCCAAGAAAAAGCTATCCCCATCTGCTGAGATGAACCATCAAATTGCAGTTCAAAAACAAACATATGAGAGCACCTTTTTTGTCTTATCTCCTTGTAGGTGATGTAACATTATAAAAAATTCTTATAAGTCAACGTAAGCCAAGGGCTGAAACTGATACAAGTTTCTTTGGCCCCTCATCTTCATATGTGTAAAAGATGCCCATTATTTCAGAGAAACATCCACAAAAATTCTGAGTGATACTGGAGGTAACCTCAATCTAACCTTTTGCTCAAGACATAAGCAAAAGTAACAGATGGCTGAGGTCTGTCACTAAATCACTTAGGCAGAGACTGTGGCTAGGTATAAGATATGTAACTCCTGGGCAAAAACTAGGAGGTATTGCTCTTCTGCTGTCCCTCAGCAATGAGCTCTGTCAACAGATATAAGTAGCCCTGTATGACCTGATTAAGGTTAACTGCAAGGTTTGGATCACGATACCTGCCATTTCTAAGGCACTCTCGATTAGTTTCTTGTTTTTCTTCACAGAAGCAAAAAATTATTCACTTGCACATTTTCCACCTCAAAGAAAAGATAGAGAGCATAGATAATCCAGTATGAGGCTCAACAAGAGCAATCAAATTAAAACAACTGCCCCAAAGGAGAGAAAAAAAGCATATGAGAGACCAGCTAAACTTACTATCTATCCAAATACTGGAAGATGGAATGAGTGCTTGTTATTTCATGAGTATCTAGTACCAAAGAAAGAATAATATTCTAAAGAATAATATACCAGCTCTAGGAGAAAACAAACTTATTCACATAAAATAGGTTAACCTTGATCAGAGTGAAGCCTGTCCTCAAGCATTTGATAACAATATGAGTATGAGGGCCTAAATGGTTGTAGTGAAGGAATATCAAGAATAGAGCATGTGGGATTTGCAAGGAAATACAGTAGTGTTTTTGAGTAGTTGTGTTATAACCCCTTTCAAGACATGTTGCAGTTATGCTTTTTGCAAGCAATAAGCATAACTGGCATTTCTATTGCGTTTGCAAATTTTACTGATGTTATCCATGTCGCTTTAATAGCTTTATAGGACTAAGAGATCCGCTAAAAAAAAAGACTACAGACTACAGAATCCAGCATGTGGATCTTCAAAAATCATACCACATCAAGCAAAACTAACCCATATTTGGGAAGGCAATAAAATATTCCACCCCACATTGTGGGCAGTTGACCTTCACAGTAGAGTTGCCTTTCTGTTTTTCATCCACCCATCGCTGCAAACATGACTGATGTACCTGTGGGAATAAAGTGAATGCATGACATTCAACATGAAACAAACATAACAATTCCCAGTCAGTTACAAATTCACTGATGCACATGATATATTCTAGCATGAACTTGGTGTTAAGTCTTTTCTCTCCACCTTTTCAGCTTGCCTCTTGGTATAGAGCAGGGAAGCACATAACAATTTTCAATAGACATCAAATGCTATCCATTTTCCACATACTCCTCAATCTAACCATCTCTCATACATACACGCACAAAAAAAAAATCATGCCACTTTGCACACCTCCAAAGAAACATTGTAGCTCTCCACTGGTCACATTTTCTTTCCTTTCATGGTACTTGAAGGTCCTGCTATGTGTATGCCTCTAGGATTTCTTTGATATCTATGTTGCTATTACACCATCTCCCTTGAAATATCTTCCAAACATTTGCAATCTTATAACCACATGATATTGACCATCCAACCAGACTTCATACTCCAGTAACTGTTTCTCAAACAAAAACACTATACTTTTATTTGGACTGCAATCACTCTTCTTTGTGCAGGCACTACCTAAATTGCCTAAACAGAGCTTGCAGCTCTTTTGCTAATAAACCTGGTACATGCAATTTTGGGCAATCCCATCCCCTTCCCTGTTCCACATTTTGCAAAATAACCTTTAGAAATTATAAGAAATCTTAACTATGAAGCAATGGAATAAAAAATAACCTATATCACATATTTTTTTTTTTTTTTTTTTTTTTTTATACTTTGTCGCTGTCTCCCGCGTTTGCAAGGTAGCGCAAGGAAACAGACGAAAGAAATGGCCCAACCCCCCCGTACACATGTACATACACACGTCCACACACGCAAATATACATACCTACACAGCTTTCCATGGTTTACCCCGGACGCTTCACATGCCTTGATTCAATCCACTGACAGCACGTCAACCCCTGTATACCACATCGCTCCAATTCACTCTATTCCTTGCCCTCCTTTCACCCTCCTGCATGTTCAGGCCCCGATCACACAAAATCCTTTTCACTCCATCTTTCCACCTCCAATTTGGTCTCCCTCTTCTCCTCGTTCCCTCCACCTCCGACACATATATCCTCTTGGTCAATCTTTCCTCACTCATTCTCTCCATGTGCCCAAACCATTTCAAAACACCCTCTTCTGCTCTCTCAACCACGCTCTTTTTATTTCCACACATCTCTCTTACCCTTATGTTACTTACTCGATCAAACCACCTCACACCACACATTGTCCTCAAACATCTCATTTCCAGCACATCCATCCTCCTGCGCACAACTCTATCCATAGCCCACACCTCGCAACCATACAACATTGTTGGAACTACTATTCCTTCAAACATACCCATTTTTGCTTTCCGGGATAATGTTCTCGACTTCCACACATTTTTCAAGGCTCCCAAAATTTTCGCCCCCTCCCCCACCCTATGATCCACTTCCGCTTCCATGGTTCCATCCGCTGACAGATCCACTCCCAGATATCTAAAACACTTCACTTCCTCCAGTTTTTCACCATTCAAACTCACCTCCCAATTGACTTGACCCTCAACCCTACTGTACCTAATAACCTTGCTCTTATTCACATTTACTCTTAACTTTCTTCTTCCACACACTTTACCAAACTCCGTCACCAGCTTCTGCAGTTTCTCACATGAATCCGCCACCAGCGCTGTATCATCAGCGAACAACAACTGACTCACTTCCCAAGCTCTCTCATCCCCAACAGACTTCATACTTGCCCCTCTTTCCAAGAC
The DNA here is from genome assembly GCF_036320965.1 of Panulirus ornatus. Classification (NCBI taxonomy): domain Eukaryota; kingdom Metazoa; phylum Arthropoda; class Malacostraca; order Decapoda; family Palinuridae; genus Panulirus; species Panulirus ornatus. The sequence continues at coordinate 54,612,909 of NC_092242.1, forward strand.
TCTTGCATTTACCTCCCTAACAACCCCATCCATAAACAAATTAAACAACCATGGAGACAGTGGTGAAATTGATGAGAACTGCTATTGACGTTTGTGTGAATAAATTGTACATTTCCTTTTCCATAGCCAGAGGTTGAACCATTATGTGACGTTCATTTTTTCATTCATTTCAAGCTAAAAGTTTGTTTTCTAAATTGTTTCTTACATTTTTCATATGTATATATATGTATGTGTGTGTGTGTGTGTGTGTGTGTGTGTGTGTGCGTGTGTGTGTGTGTGTGTGTATATATATATGTATATTATCCCTGGGGATAGGGGTGAAAGAATATCACATATATGCTGTGAAAATATTCACAAACTTAAATTACCCCAAGTAACAGTCCCCTGCTGGCCCACTTTACACTTGCACACCACAGGAACATGAATCATACCCAAAAAACATGAAAAAATACAAAGACAACTTAAAATCAACTTACTAAGTTGTCAATACCACGTACTGTTTCAAGGTCACAGTCACTACCATATACTCTCAGCATTTTTATGCTACTCTCTCTCCAACACTTTATATATGATCTACTCTCTCCAACACTTTGTTAAAGATCTATCACTGTATCACATGTCTAATACAAATTTACATCACAAGCAGTGAATACATCATGGAACTTATATGCACGAGCACTAGATGTGATCAATAAATCTATCTATATATATGTTCTTTATCTCTGACAGGCATTCCCTCCGGAAACTTCCATCAAGGGGGTGACCACAACAAAAGAGTCTCTACTTATCCCTGTCCTTACATGCCTCCCTCGCATACACCATTCCACACATTCTTTCCCCATTTTTCTTCCTCCAGTTCTCATCCACTCTCTCTCTCTCCATGTCACAGGTTGTCTTCCTCTCACACCAACACCTTTAATCATACTATCATACACTCTCCTTGTAAACTACCCACTGTGCATTCTTTCCACATGCCCAAACCACCTAAAAGTATTACACTTCACCTACTCAACCACTACACAATTAATTCCTTTTGCATTCCCTGCTGTGTCAAATCTCTCACATAACCCCTTCATCACTGACTTCATTCCACCTAGTAGCATCCCATGCTCCTCTAAAAAAAAAACTCATTTCCACAGCATGGATTCTCGACCTCTGTGACTCATCCCATGTCCATTTTTGGGTGCATAAGTCAGGGTCAGGAGGACTTTGCTGTCCCTTAATGTTTATAATTATTATTGTATAACCCCAGAAATTATTCTGTGAGGCTCCTGCAGCTCTAAGGTTGCTCTTCATCCACAAGCATGGAAATAATGGACTTCTTTGGAGTTAGTAGGTCCTCGACAAGACTGTACTCCTTTCTGTTGACTGACAATGATACAGCCTCATTAAAGGTGACTTCCTGCTCATGGCATAATCATTCATGGGAAAGTCTGTTTTCTTTTATGTAGGCAAGTGTACCATGGCCTTTGGTCATTTTTGGCTACCACAGCAACTTCACTGGCATGCCTTAGAAAGTGCCAAGTTTAAAACTGTGACAGCCAGGTCCAGCTCAAAATCAGCAAAGCTATGAAAGCCATGTCCCACACACAAAGGGGTAAGTTATTTCCACTGCACAAAAAGTTCTTAACTTCCAATCCATTCTAGCGTCTATGAACTCTTTGACTATGTTGATTTCAAGTAACAATTGTCACTACCTGTCAAAGGACATTAAAAATAGTAACATCATGCATCCCAGCCAAACTTCAACTTCAACCTTAAATTAATCACTTATTCCATTCATACTCTCAACATACGCTCTGTTCTTTATCAACAAGCCCTTCACCAGGAAGTAAATGATAATTCCCTCACTGACATCAAAAATAATGTCCCTGGTAATGGGTAGAAATTAGAACAAGAAGACCTTGAGGAACAGCTTGAGGAACATTAATATGAAGTGACTGATGAAGAGTCAGAACTACTTCATGGCCAGGATACCAAACGCTCTGAGTCAAGTGATGAAGAGGAAGACAAGGGAAAAATGAAGGAAGTAACGACAATGTGTGACACGGTAAATAATTCAGCACAACAAGGAGAAAGAGCAAGCATCAAGATAGTACAGTCAGTTACACTAAGTAGTCAAAGAATACAAGAGGCCCCACAGACCTTTCCATGGTTTACCCCAGATGCTTCACATGCCCTGGTTCAATCCATTGACAGCACGTCGACCCCAGTATACTACATCATTCCAATTCACTCTATTCCTTGCATGCCTTTCACCCTCCTGTATGTTCAGGCCCCAATCCCTCAAAATCTTTTTCACTCCATCCTTCTACCTCCAATTTGGTCTCCCACTTCTCCTTCTTCCCTCCACCTCTGACACACCCTATCCACCTCTGAGAGGGTGGATAGAGATGTTATGTGGAAAGATTTAAGAGTATAAGGTGTGGGAGGTAAGATGCTAGAAGCAGTGAAAAGTTTTTACCAAGGATGTAAAGCATGTGAACAAAAAGTAGGAAGAGAAGAAAGTGACTGGTTCCCAGTGAATGTCGGTTTGCAGCAGGGGTGTGTGATGTCTCCAAGGTTGTTAAATTTGTTTATGGATGGGGTGGTTAGGGAGGTGAATGAAAGGGTTTTGGAGAGAGAGGCAAGTATGCAATCTGTTGTGGATGAGAGGGCTTGGGAAGTGAGTCAGTTGTTGTTTGCAGATGATACAGCACTGGTGGCTGATTCAGGTGAGAAACTGCAGAATTTGGTGACTGAATTTGGTAAAGTGTGTGAAAGAAGAAAGTTGAGAGTACATGTGAATAAGAGTAAGGTTATCAAGTTCAGTAGGGTTGAGAGACAAGTTTATTGGGAGGTAAATTTGAATGGAGAAAAACTGGAGGAAGTGAAGTGTCTTAGATATCTGGGAAAGGACTTAAAAGTGGATGGAACCATGGAAGTGGAAGGGAGTCACAGGGTGGGGGAGGGAGCCAAGGTTCTGGGAGCATTGAAGATTGTGTGAAAGGCAAGAACGTTATCTCAGAGAGCAAAATTGGGTATGTTTGAAGGAACAGTGGTTCCAACAATGTTATATGGGTTATAGATAGAGTTGGGTGGAGGAGGGTGGATGTGTTGGAAATAGATGTTTGAGGGCAATATGTGGTGTAAGGTGGTTTGATCGAGTAAGTAATGAAAAGGTAAGAGAGTTATGTGATAATAATAAGAGTGTGGTTAAGAGAGCAGAAGAGGGTGTTGTGAAATGGTATGGACACATGGAGAGAATGAGTGAGGAAAGATTGACAAAGAGGTTATATGTGTCAGAGGTGGAGGGAAGAAGGAGAAGCACGAGACCAAACTGGAAGTGGAAGGATGGAGTGAAAAAGATTTTGAGCAATCGGGGCCTTCACATACAGGAGGGTGAAAGGTGTGCAAGGAATAGAGTGAACTGGAACGATGTGGTATACCGGGGTCAATGTGCTGTCAATGGATTGAACTAGGACATGTGAAGCGTCTGCGTTAAACCATGGAAATGTCTGTGGGGCCTGGATGTGGAAAGGGAGGTGTGGTTCAAAATACATAACATGACTCACAGGACACTGGCTCAGAGAGAAAGTGCCTTAAGGAAATACAGTACTTCAAAACTTACACTAATAACACCTTTCAGGACACATAACACTTTCCACTATGATGTGTCTAGAGAAAAAAGGGTGACTGTAAAAATTCTTTTCATGAGGTTACCTAAGTTGCCAATGTCACCCATATGGATTTGATGGCTTTATAAAACAGCTAGAAGGGTAGAGGAAAAAGTAAGGGTTTGATCAAATATGCAGCAGAATGAAGAGCTGCTGTTGCCATTTCACTATCTTACTACTTGAAATATCAAGCATGAACCTCTGGATGAATCTAGGTATTTCAAACGACTGGTATCACAGTCTGAGTAGAAAAAAGTTACCAATCCTGTTAACAAATCACACTAATCCATTTCATTTCACAAGGATTTAACAAAACAAACAAGTTAAGTTTATATTCTACATACAGCCCTTGTTGGCATATAACAGACACATATATGTAATGTAAGGAATATTCAGAATTGCTGTTTAAATCATTAGTGTAAATTTAATTTATGAACATGAAATGGTTACTTACCCATTTAGTAGTACCCCTACATTTGCATGGTTTGACCCATGGTGCTGTTTCATCATCTTCATCACTTGCATAACATACCCAACAATACCGTTTACTGGAAATAAAATCAAATACTTAATCAACCTTAAAAATTCTAAAAAAAAAGTCTTTAGCAACAACCAAATCTTCCATATATCTGTGACTGGGCAAGTTAAAAGTAAGAGTTGCACAGATGAAAAATTCATGTAATACAGTATGATTTAAAAAACAGACAATAAAAATGAAAAAGTGAGAAAGATAAGCAATGTCATACAAATAAAAGACTGAAACTTTGCACATAGAATGTTATGGCTAGGTGAAAAAAATGGGACATGAAAGGACACTAAGAATATCTATGAAAATATAGTATAAGGGACAAGGAAAAAATATACCAAATGGTATCTATACTAAGTTGTCTTTGGAAGAATTTTACTTCCATGGCTGAGGTCGGTTGCTATTCAACTAAGTTGTAAGAGGCCATGACCCACAGGCCCATATTTCCACCACAGCCTAGATGATTTAATACACTTTGTAGATACTATGCCTATTCAGGGCATTTTTGCAAAATCTGTATATATCAAAGCAGTACTTTATTTTCCAATATCCCTACAATTATATCGTAGTGCTAGGGAAACAGAAAAGAAAGACCCTCCCACCCTAAATCCATATTGTCCTGGGTAATGCAAATTATTAGTTGGTCTATAGGTCTTTGACTGTTTTGCACCCCTTTGTGGGTGATGCCAAGGTCCAGACTTTTCATGTGGTGGATACTTAGCCCCTGTGCAAGTGGTATTTTGCATTTCTTTATAAAGACACAGCTCTAGGAGTCTGGTCGACACACTGACATTTTCTCAATGGCTATCTCAAAGTCCTGTGATATGATGGTGAGGTTTGCTATGTGTAACACAAAGAAATTTTTGTTTATGAAGAAGCTAGATTATCTATTTATCTTGAGGTAGTTTCTGACTCAATAAGCACAGCTTTATAAACTTTTTTTAGTATGTCGCCCTCTGGAAATAATCCATGTTCGTGCTCTCTTCTGTTCTTGATGAGTCAATGGTCCTTGATTTCCATTTTGCACACAAGTAAAAGATTTTGTTTTCCTTATTTACTGTTGGCATTTTACAATTTTTCACTGACAGCATTAATGAAACTGGCAGTTGATATCCCTAAAACTCAAATAATCAACCAACCAAATTGCACTATTTCTGTACATTATAAAGTTTAATCATGAAATTCATTATGCTATCACTGTCATCATTTATTGGTTTATCAACAACACTAAGCTTAAACCATTCTTACTCTGAACAAAATTAGGGTTAAATGATGATTAGACAATGATTGATTGCTTGTTTGATGATTCATTCAACTTCAATACTTGGATAAAATCTACAAACAAGTTAATGATTAACAGATGTCAACTCAAAGCTCTCGGCCAACTCTACCATAACTATCCCTGTACCTGAGTGATGATTTTACAATGATTGTTAGCTTGCTATATGATTTCTTGAACTTTAATGGTCAATACATACACACACACACACACACACACACACAAACTGTGCACACAAAATTATCTCAGTAAATCTGATCACACACATCTTGTTTGATGTTTACTCAACATCAATACTCACCATGTACTTAGACCCACAAGTGTCGATCTGAACTGTCACCCTCCTTCCCCATTGACACTTGGATTATGCCTGACTGGACCTACTGTGCAGCAGCAGTATCATAACTAACGAGGTTAGGAGGTGCAGCTACTGCAAATAGGTTCACAATTGAGGAAAATTTTCAACTTTCAGTACCTTAAGGGGATACTCTAGTTTTCTAGAGTATCTAAGTCTAACCCCACCTTCTTGTGGTGACCTCATTAATACACCCCTTAGGGGTGGAACTAAAGGAGAAAGTGATATCCTACTCCATCAGGGTAATCCTTTTATATACAGATACACACCAGACATGTGCTGGGACTTTTTAGTTTTTTGGATAAATTTGGAGCCTCGCAACCTCTGGAAACACTGCGCTGGAGTTGCCCTTTGCCAGTGACTTGTCTAAGGTTGGCCACAAAAGGCTAAGAAGCAACACTGGAGTTTACCAGTTATGCTGTGGAGTGAAAGAGAGGGTGATGACGTTGAATGTAAATGGGATGACTGGTTAGAGTAAAAGGAGAGAACTTGTGGAGGAGTTTAAAAGTTGTAGCTTGGATGTGCTAGGATTGGGGAAACCCATATCCTTGAGCAGAATACAGAGTGAAAATGGAAATGATGAATGCAAGTTATGGAAGGGCATGGAAGACAGAGTGGTATGGATGGAAATGAATGAAATTATCAGGAAGAGGAAAGAGGGAAGTGCAATTCTGCTATCATCAAGAGTGTGAAAAGGTTATACAGAGCATGGATGGAATGGATCAAGAATAGTGTGGGTGAAAGGAAAGACTGGAACGGTGAAATATGCATGGGTATGTGCATATGTGCCACTGAATACGAAGACTGTGCGAGGTAAGGATGAAATGAAACATTTCTGGAGAAATTTGAATGATTGCATAGGCAGTTTTGAGAATGAGAGAAACATGGTCATAATGGGTGATATGACCGTGAAAGTGGAATGTGATGATAAAGGTAAAATAGTTGGTAAATGGAGAGTTTCTAGAGTAAATGAGAATGGAAGTTATCTAGTGGATGGATGTACTGAGAGGGGTTTATTTCTTGCAAACACCTTTTTTCAGAACAAGATGATCCACAGATGTACATGGATGAGGCTTTGATTAACTATGTAGCAGTGGATAAAAGATTGAGAAAGGCCACGCTAAATGCTAGAGTTGTGATAGGATTCTCTGGAGACTCTGACCATTTCACAGTTCTTGACTGGACGAGGATCAGTGTGTGGAGATATGGTGCAAGGAAGAATGGAAAGGTAAAAGTAGTGGCAAGCAAGAAGATGACTCGGAAAAAATGCTGAGAGTATGATAGAAAGGTAACTGAAAACTTAGGTGGAAGTGCACTGAATGTAGGGATGTAGTCACATGTGAATGAGGTGTTTAAAATGTTTAGAGAAACACTATTACAGGTTGTAGAATTACTAATCAGATACAAGGTCGTGAGATGCAGGAATAAAAAGGGCACTAAATGGTGGATGGAAGAGATTAGAAATTCTGTGAAAGAGATGAAAAAGGCATATGGTAGACTGCTCGACAGGAATGCACCAGTGGAAGTTCAGCAAAGGAGGAGGGAAGAATACAATAGATGTAAGCAGACTGTTAAAAAGCTGATAAAGGAAAGCAAAGAAAGTGAAGATGAAGATTTCGGAAGAAAGGTGAGAAAAGTTTTGGGATATTGCTGGATGGAGATAAAAAAGGAAAGAGGTGGATGTAAAAGTGGAAATGTTAATGTGAGAAGTAAGAATGGGGAAAAGCTGAATCAAAAGGAAGAAAGAGTATTTTGAAGAACTGATGAATGTGTGAGAAGTGGAAGCAACAGTTGTTAGATGCATGGGTACAGAAGATGGAAAGAAGAAACAAGTGCAAGGGCCTAGAGCAAAATGGAAGTTAAGAAGGGCAATAATGAGGCTGAAGGTAGAAAAGGCACCTAGAGTAGATGGGATTACAACTGAAATGCTGAAGTACTGAGGAGAAAGTGTGATAGCGTGGATGCATATGATATGTAGTTTAGCATGGAAACAGAAGATTGTGCCTCAGGATTGGGTAAAAGTTATCATTATTCCCGTGAAAGTTATCATTGTTCCTTTATTCAAAAGAAAATGTGCTCGAGACATACGAAGCAATTACAGGGGAATTCTGTTAAGTATAACAGGAAAAGTGTATGCAAGAATGTTGATTAAGCAATGGAAGTGACTGAATGCAGAATATGTGAGGAGCAAGGAGGTTTTAGGAAAGGTAGGGGATGTGTGGATCAGATTATTGTGGTAAAGATGACCACTGACAAGTATTCAGCACAATGTAAGAAGTTGTATTGTGCTTTTATGGATCTGAAGAAAGCGTATGACAGAGTTGAATGGAATGCTTTATTGGATGTGTTAAGGATACATGAGGTAGGGGGGCAACTGTTGGATGGTGTGAAAGCCTTCTACAGAGGAGCAAATGCAAAAGCAAGAGTGGATAAAGAGTTTTATAAAAGTTTCGGTATACATGTGGGCGTGAGGCAGGGCTTTATAATGTCTCCATGGCTTTTTAATAAACTTATGAATGGAGTGATAAGAAAGATGAATGCAAAGCTAGGGAAAGGGGGTATGGAGATGGAGTGTGGCGGTGAGATATGGTGCTGGTATCAAGACTGTTTGCGAATGACACTATGTTTTTGCTAAGAGTGAAGGCGAAATGCAGAAGGTTGTAAATATGTTCTACAATGTGTGTAAGAGTAGGTAATTGACGGAAAATGCAAGTAAAAGTAAAGTAATGGTGTTTGAAAGGAAACAGGGTAAAACATAAATTTTGTAAAACTATACAGAATAAAAGAAGAAAGTGCAATAAACTGGGCTTTGGATCTGGGGAAGGAGACTGGAAGAGGAAGAGGTGAGAGAATTTAAGTTTTCAGGAGCTGCCTTTGTAAGTTTGGTGATATGGAATATGAGATAAGGGAGAGAGCAGTACAGGGTAGAAAAGTCGTTGAGTCCCTTAACAGAATAATGAAGGGAAGAGTTGTATGGAAGTAAAGAGATGAGTAAGGGACAGAAGAGTCCTCCTAACCCTGACCTATGCAGCAGAAACATGGAAATGGAATGAGTTACAGAGGTCAAGAATCCAAGCTATAGAGATGAGCTATTTAAGAAGAGTATGTGGTGTAACTAGCTGGAATGAAGAAAGAAATGAAGCGGTTTATGAGAGATGTGGTATGATAGGGAATACAAAGGGAATGCATTGTGCAGTGACAGAGTGAGTGACATGTAATATTCAAAGGGAGTTTACAATTAAAGGGGTTGGTGTGAGAGGAGCACCATCCATGCAAGACTTGGGCAAATAGAGTGGAAGAATACTGGAGGGAGAGAAATGGTGGAAGACTGAATGAAATGGTGTTTGCAAGGGAGACATGTAAGGACAGGGATAAGAGAAGACTTTTGCTGTGGCCACTACTTGACCGCAGGCAATGGACGACATAGATATAGATAAATAGGACCTGCTATCCTCACACTAGTGTCTAACTCCAATGAATTTGATCATGAAAAAGGTATACAAGTTAGAAACCTTTAACAGTGACTAGTGAACTGGTAACTGATTCAAGAGGCCATGTTGGAAATGCAGTTGCCCAAGTGTACACAATAGGCCACGGCCCCTGACCACTGGAGTTGTGACCCAGCTGACCACAGCCACTCCATAAATTACCTCAAGGGTCAGTGGGGTGAATGCCTAACTAACTACTGTCAACACAATCTCCTTGTACCAACCAGTGCTTGTAAAGATAAAAGAATTGTCATAGGATTGTCCTATACCTACTACTGTGTATGTCATAAACAATCCATGAACAAGTGCACATCTAAGCAAGTAAAAAGCTTAATTTTCCTACAGTTATGGGTATATCATTTACTATATTACTCTAATGCAAAAAATGTGAAAATATTCACCACTTAATGTTCAACATTAAATACATATGTTAACACATTATTACAGCAATTCAACAATTATGAAACTTTGTGAATTCATAATGTATGTCAATACAATATTACTGAAATTCAACTTCATGTTCACCATATGTCAACACAATCCTAATGCAATTCAACCAATATATAACTTTACATCACTTAATGTTCACTGGTAAACATATATGTTAACACTATTATCGCAGATCATCAAGTATGTAACTTTACATCACTTAATGTTCACGGTTAAATACATGTATGTTAATATAATACTACTGCAATTCAGCCAATATTCAACTCTATATTTTGTAATGTTCAGCTAATCACCATTAAATGCAAAATATATAAACCATAAAATCTGCAACGTACAAATTCCAGTACTATGAAGACACACTTCACTCGCGCTTATCCAAAGCATAAATGTATCCAGCCCTACCTTGGTCTTGAGCTCTTTTCTGATTAATTAAGTAATTACTATCATGACCACCCAATTATGTAATTTTTCAACCATGTATTTTCTACTGAATAGCTGCTTGAATTCAATAAACCATTCTTTATCATTTATCTTTTCCACAAACAAAAATAAAGCTGTACATATGAAATTACCTCAGCCAATGCCAGTCATAATCTATGTGCTTCATGGCCCATCCATACTATTAATACAGCTGGGTGATAATGAGACAATAACTGTTGGCTTTTTTTAATGATCTGTCACATACACTCACAGGGATAGGCCCATGAAGGAAAGGGACATATGAAACAAACACAACAGGAGAAGGGGCTGAAGTGTCAGTTGGGAGGTGCTTAAGTGTCAGTCAGTAGAAGCCAAAACATCAATAAATACGAACATAAGAAGTGAGGACACTGCAAGAGGTCTATTGGCCCATGCAAGGCAGATCCTGTCCACCCTACAACCACTGTACTTGGAACCTTGTTCCATAAATCTACAACCCTATTCCTGAACCAATATCTACTCACATCCGACCTAAATCTATTCTTTTCTAATTCACATCTATCATTTCTTGTCTTATCCAGTGGTGCCATTTTAAGAATTTTATTCATGTTACCCTTCATCCATTTAAAAACTTCAATCATATCCCCTCTAGCCCTCCTCCTCTTGAGTGAGTGTAAATTCAGTCTTTTAAATCTTTGTTCATAAGTGAGGTTTCTAATTTTGGGGATCATTTTTGACATTCAACTTTGTACTCCAAACAATCTATATCAACTACCTAGTATGGAGCCCAAAACTGTACTGCATAATCCAAGCGTCATCTCACAAAGTGCATTAATACTCTAGGAGTTCTACTCCTAACAGTCCAATTAATAAGCCCCATTATCCTATTGGCCTCATTACAAACTTTAATACACTGTTACTGCAACTTAAAATCCTTGCTCACCAGTACTCCTAAATCTTTCACATTCTGTTTTACCAATAGCAATATTGTCCAGTTTGTAATTAATGTTCCTGTGTTTACCTACACTAAGTGTTCTGCATTTACCCACTCATTCTGATAATCTATTAAAGTTCCTCTGCAAATTCACTGAATTTTCATCTGAGTCAATTACAGCCCCTATTTCTGTATCATCAGCAAATATACTTAGGTTGCTGGTCATTCCCATATCAAAATCATTGATACGTAAAGCAAGCAAGAGCAGTCCCAAGACTGATCCCTGAGGAACACCATTGGCTACATTGCCCCAGTCTGATGTAACTCCATTGATGCATATCTTCCGTTTTCTGTCAGTTAGCCACACTAATCCAATTAAATACACAACCCCCCAGTGCCATGTGCCGCTATTTTTCTGAGCAGACACTCATGAGATACTCTGTCAAAAGCCTTACTTAAGTCTAAGTATACATCAGAACTCTTACCCTGATCAACAGTTTCAAATACTTTATTAAAGGAGAGAAGGTTACTGAGACATGACCTCCCTCTTGTAAACCCATGTTGAGAATCCCTATTGAGATCATGATTTTCCGTGTTCCTGTATTTTGTCCACTATGATTGATTTGAAAAATTTCCCCACAATAGATGTCAAGCTGATGGGATTATAATTAGAGACTGGATCTAACCCCTTTCTTAAAAATGGGAACGACATTTGCTGTCCTCCATTGCCAAGGAACTATGCCTGATTCCAGAGATTGTTTAAACATTTAAAAACATTTAAAAGCTGAACACTTATATCCTCTTTACATTCTTTCAAGACCCTTGCATAAATACCATTTGGCCCAGGACTCTTGTTTACTCTTATTCATTCTATTTGTTTCAAAATATCAATTTATTCATCATTATATCACATGCCTTCCCACTTTCATCCCCCACATAAATTTGCTCTGGAACTGGAATGTTTGTATTCCCCTCTTGTGTAGATACTAATATGAAGTGTTTAAAACTTCAAACATTTCAATTGAACTATCAATTAATCTACCTGAATGTGACTTGATAGGTCCAATTTTCTACCTAACCTTCATTCTGTACATCTGAAAAAATCCCTAGCCATTGTTTTTTGCTTCATTAGTTATTTAAAATTTCGTTATGAGACAGACTGTCTACAGGGTCAAAAGAGTCAGTATTTATGTAGGATCAAGTGTTGGTAGGGTATGAAGTGTATGTAATCCATAAAACAGCCAGCCAGTATTTCATAGGTAAAAGAGAACAAGGAATAAATACATCCACTTAAGAAAGGAGGAACACTAGGAACACAAAAACTTTGAAAAAGATGTAGGCAAGCCATGATAATCTGAACCTTTTCCAAAAACCTAATGGAAGTAAATTCTAAGACAACAATATACTGATTAGGCTATGGAATTCAGATGGAAGAGTTACTAAAAACAACAAAATGTTATGCAAGACGAAAAAAATAATGACAACCCACTGCCACCAACTAGTCAGCTTAATGACATTTGACCTATTGGTGCTGACCACTCGGAAAAAGAGCACTTGGTACAGTGATGTAACTACTTAGGGAAAGTCAGTCACTGCTTAAAACAAAATACTACAGATCGTACTATGTCACTCTTAATCTATCCTTCAAACACTACGTAACTACTGCCAAACCATATCACTCAACATCCAAAGTAATTACGGTAGCAGACTTAGATTCATACATTCCCATATATACCCGAATTTCTCATACCATATGGGTAAAATATAAACCTGATACTCGAAAGGTTTTCAAAGTAGGACACGAAGATTCCCTTTAATAACAGTGTCAGGTAAAAAATCCTTAATGTTACGCTTGCATTCATTAGTAAATGCTTTCCCCTTCACATATGACACAACCTAGCAAGGTTGCCCGGGCAGCCTGTACCCTAATCATCCGTCACCAACCAAAACTTCAGTTATATAACAAAAATTGCATCCCTTACTTTTCCTCGTCGTAATGACTACTAATTTCCGTTTGCTGGGGTTCATCTGCCATTGTGGGGAACTCTGTGTGGTCGAGGCTTCATTTAAACAGTCACAAAGACGAACAGTCCAGGGTCATCGTGTAATAACAACATCAGGGCTGGTTTATTTTGAATAAAGGATAACGGGACTAATTCAGAAACTTTGAATACATTTCCCAATTCTTATTTTCTTTATCATAAAAAGAATCTTACTATGTAAATATTAAGTGCATTTCATCATAAATCTGGAACATGGCATTTGATATATAGTTTTTTACATGTGTTCGTACTGTACTGTTGGTCCTCCCGCCATCTTCAAATGTTATTTGTATGTGCAAAATATGAGAATGAATAAGGTTGTATCACCAGAAAAAAAAAAATTCCTGTTCTTTTAATGCAGGTTATTCATCCCACAAGCCAACATAGTAATGTTATGCAATATTTCTTCAGACTTTTATATATTTTGCTTCAGTATAGGTAAACTAATTACTTTTCGTATTGATTTTAATCCTTGTAATTTCTTTACTTTAGTAAACTGTATTCCTGTCTCTCTTCATCTGTCTTCTCTTTCTAATCTCATTTCACTTATCATGCTTCCTAGTAAATCATTTCCACTTTCCTTTGTGGTATATTGGACATGTTTGAAATAACACTGTGACGTCACCTTGTCTTGGTAGCAGGTCACGACCTATGACCTCGCCTGACCTACTACTCATACTTTCGGCGATGACAAGTCAAAAGCTGCCTCTGGAATCATGTCACTGAATTGCTGACCTTATCCAGTCCACGGGGAAAACCTGCTCTTACGGTTCCACCCTCGGTGCTAACAGCAGAGAGAGAGAGAGAGAGAGAGAGAGAGAGAGAGAGAGAGAGAGAGAGAGAGAGAGAGAGAGAGAGAGAGAGAGAGAGAGAGAGCAATATACCGCACGAAGGCAGTCGAGTAGTTCTACCTTGTGGTGCCTCATCTCATACATCCACCATCACCAGCATCCAGGCTCCACCGCCCAGACTAATCTATTACTTCTTAATCTGCAGCTGCTCAAGCTTAGGTTAGATCTTAACTTACACCTGCAGCAGCTCAAGCGTACACCTGCGGCAGCTCAAGCCTACACCTGCGGCAGCTCAAGCTTACACCTGCAGCAGCTCAAGCCTACACCTGCAGCAGCTCAAGCCTACACCTGCAGCAGCTCAAGCGTACACCTGCGGCAGCTCAAGCCTACACCTGCGGCAGCTCAAGCCTACACCTGCGGCAGCTCAAGCGTACACCTGCAGCAGCTCAAGCCTACACCTGCAGCAGCTCAAGCTTACACTTGCAGCAGCTCAAGCTTACACCTGCAGCAGCTCAAGTGTACACTTGCAGCAGCTCAAGCCTAGGACATTATGACCTCATTGGCCTTAACCAACCTTTGACCTCATTTGAGTTAACCAATCCAGCACTGTTGTTCTTATCGTTAAAATTGTTTCCATCTCTCTCTCTCTCTCTCTCTCTCTCTCTCTCTCTCTCTCTCTCTCTCTCTCTCTCTCTCTCTCTCTCTCTCTCTCTCTCTCTCTCTCTCTCTCTCTCTCTCTCTCTCTCTCTCTCGGTTACAGCACTCCGCCAGCCACATAGGAACACTTGCTAAACTGGGGTCATGCGAGGTCAGAGGCCGTGACCTGCCATCAAGCCAGGGCGCCGTCAGTGGGGTGATTACTGTGGCTGGAAATCCTCTCTTACTGTATTACTTTCCAAAAGAAGGAACAGGACATGGAACCAAGGGAGGACGTTTTCCTCTAAGGCTCACTCATCTGTTCTTGGCGCTACTTCCTTCACGCGGAAAATGGCATGCGTATATGAAAAAGTATATATATATATATATATATATATATATATATATATATATATATATATATATATATATATATATATATATATATATATATATATTATCACTGCCTCCCACGTCAGCGAGGAAGCGCCAGGAAACAAACGAATAATGGAACATCCACTCACACACACACACACACACACACACACACGTCGATCCCAGTATACCACATTGTTCCAATTCACTCTATTCCTTGCACGCCTTTCATTCTCGTGTATGTTCAGGCCCCGATTGCTCAAAATCTTTTTCACTCCATCCTTCCACCTCCAATTTGGTCTCCCACTTCTCCTTGTCCCCTTCACCTCTGACACATATATCCTCTTTGTCAATCTTTCCTCACTCATTCTCTCCATATGTCCAAACCATTTCAACACACCCTCTTCTGCTCTCTCAACCACACTTTTTATTACCACACATCTCTCTTACCCTTACATTATTTACTCGATCAAACCACCTCACACCACATATTCTCCTCAAACATCTCATTTCCAATACATCCACCCTCCTCCGTACAACCCTATCTTCAGCCCATGCCTCGCAACCATATAACATTGTTGGAACCACTATTCCTTCAAACATACCCAATTTTGCTCTCCAAGATAATGTTTTCTCCTTCCACACATTCTTCATTGCTCCCAGAACATTTGCCCCCTCCCCCACCCTGTGACTCACTTCCGCTTCCATAGTTCCATCCGCTGCTAAGTCCACTCCCAGATATCTAAAACACTTCACTTCCTCCACTTTTTCTCCATTCAAACTTACATCCCAGTTAACTTGTCCCTCAACCCTACTGAGCCATTTAGCCTTGCTCTTATTCACATTTACTCTCAACTTTCTCCTTTTACACACTTCTCCAAACTCAGTCACCAACTTCTGCAGTTTCTCACCCGAATCAGCCACTAGAGCTGTGTCATCGGCGAACAACACCTGACTCACTTCCCTGTCCCCCTCATCCACAAGAAACTGCATGCTTGCCCCTCCCCAAAACTCTTGCATTTACCTCCCTAACCACCCCATCCATAAACAAATTAAACAACCATGCGGACATCACACATCCCTGCAGCAAACCGACATTCACTGGGAACCAATCGCTCTCCTCTCTTCCTACTCGTACACATGCCTTACATCTTTGGTCGAAACTTTTCACTGTTTCTAGCAACTTACCTGCCACACCATATACTTTTAAAACCTCCCACAATGCATCTCTATCAACCCTATCCTATAAATGCTATATACAAATCCATCTGTTTTTCTAAGTATTTCTCACATACATTCTTCAAAGCAAACACCTGATCCACACATCCTTTACCACTTTTGAAACCACACTGCTCTTCCCCAATCTGATGCTCTGTACATGCCTTCACCCTCTCAATCAATACCCTCCCTTGTGCGTGTGTGTGTGTGTGTGTGCACCAAGCTTAACCCAGCTACCTTATTTATCATATAAGATAAGATGCCTCTATTGTCAAATTGCGCTCGACACAAAATGTAATTCTTTATGGCTAGAAGCGTAATTCAAAATTAAAGAGAATAAGAATTATATAATAGAATTATGAAATATCTCATAAAAGCACCTCATAAAGAACCATCCATTGCACTCAGAAGCTATATCACAAAGGAGTTACTGCGTCTTTACACGATTAAACAGTAAAATGCTTTTTTGGAACATATGATTTCCTGTATCTCTCGGAGCGTTGTATAGACAGATACAAGTCTTCTTCCTGACATTAGAAATACACAGTATTGGTGTAGAGGATGGGTTGCATCTTGCATGATCTTTACTTGCTTCATTGCATATTCCTGATAGAGCATATCAACTATTTTAGTGTTTGCAGTCAATTTCCTAGCTTTCTTAACAATTTTCTCAAGTTTATCTTTTACCTTTACTGTTTAGCTTGCCATACCAGGCGTTAATTGAAAACGAAATTGATTCTACAGATGACCTATAAAAAAAAGATTGATTATTGCATTGTCTATATGTACACTATTTAAGATACGTACAGTGTTGTGTTCCTTGGAGACAGCAAAACTGAAAGAAAAGAAAAAGAAAGATGATAACCAGTGTTATCACATGTCTAACCCTATACCCCTTATCACGTATGTTTAACCCTCTACGTCTTATGACATATGTCTAACCCTATACGCCTTATCACACATGTCTAACCCTATACGCCTTATCACATATGTCTAACCCTATACGCCTTATCACGTATGTCTAACCCTATACGTCTTATCACATACGTTTAACCCTATACACCGTTGTAATATTGTATTAGGAAGGTAATATTATGGAAGCACCAAGGCTTGATGTTATCATCAACAAAGCCCCACTATTGGGAGGGTGTGGGGTGTGACCAGATGTAATAAAACCAGCTGTGACCCCCCATCGCGGGGTCAGGGGTCATAGGTCAACTGCAGGAGGGTGGCACCACCGTGATCTCCCATGACACTTCTCCAAGCAAGAAAAAAAAAAAAACTAAGTGTCCTCTCGAGGTTGTTTGTGATAGTGGATGGTATCAGGTCCTCACAGATCAGTGTGGTATATGCGTTATCAGGTATACAGATAACACAAAGAAAATAAACTGGTAATTGTCAGTGTGGCTAAGAAGGTACAAGTAATGTTAAGTCATGGACTTTATGAAACGGAATAGTTATCTTTTTTTTTTTTTTCTTAGGTAAAGGTGACCAAAGCTGAATATAGTATTCATTGTGGGAAGGAACCAATGATATGTAAAGAGTAAGGATGATAACGCTAGACCTAAATTCGAAAGCCCTACCTATGAATCCAAAAAATTTTTTGTTCGCCTATTTATATCGCTTCTTTGCACTGCGTACTTGGCTTTAGGTTATCAGATATTACTAAGCATAAGTCTTTTTCCTCGTTCATTTTTCGTAGCTGAATGATATACATACAGTAGCTTGTCTATTTCATTTTATTACCGATATATAAAAACTTTGCACTTGTCGATATGAAAATTGATTGGCCACCTGTGAACCTGCTGGATGGATCCAACAGTTTGGTCTGTGTCATTTGGAAGCTTATATAAACATTCCAGTTCATTTTGTAGATTTATATCCCAGCTTTGTATCATCAGCGAATTTTCATATCTTGCAATACAGCCCATTATCAATGTCATTGATGTATTTGAGAGAGAGAGAGAGAGAGAGAGAGAGAGAGAGAGAGAGAGAGAGAGAGAGAGAGAGAGAGAGAGAGAGAGAGAGAGAGAGAGAGAACCGTACGTACCCAAGGCTGATGATGATCCTTGTGCTGCTTGATATGTTTAACCATTCAGAGGTGTGACCAGCTATTACAACTACTAGCTTCCTTAACAGCCCAGTCACCCAGGTTCCTGACACCATCCACGCCTTGCGACTTCATTTTTGCTTGTGATCTTTGATGCAGAACCTTGTCAAATCCTTTTTTTTTTTTTTTTTGGAAGATCTAGATAGATGACATCAACTGCTTAACTTTGGTCATACATGTAGATTATATATATATAAAAGAAATCATGCAGATTTGTTAGATATGAGCGATTTCGCTGCAAATCATGCTGAATAGTTTTTTTTTTCTAAGTGGTAGTCCTATAAATGGTTTATCATTCTACTTCGAATGATGATTTCTATAAGTTTTCCAACTACGGTCGTTATGCTAATTGGACGGTAATTTCTAGGCAGTGACTCATTATTGTTTCTGAATATCGGTGTTACACAGGCCAATGGGAACTTTCCCCGTAGTGACTTATATGAAAAGGGCATTGAAGAACTTACCTCAATGTTCGCCTCTTTCATTGTCCTTGGATAGAACTTATCAGGTATTGCCGCTTTATTTATTCTAATTCCGTTTATTGCTAATGGTATGTCTGCAGTTGTTCTGCCAGTTGGACGAGGAAAGTCCAGATCTCAATAAAACTGGATTTGGCACATGGGTTCTCTTCATTCGTTAACACAAGTACAAACAAAAGTTATTTAAGATTTTTGTCATGGCTTCATTGAACTTAACGGATCAGATAACTGGGTAATGGCTCTCTTTGCTTCTAACATAGCTGTACAACTCCATGGCAATATACGCTTCATACTGGCGTTTCCTTTGTAGTTTAACTCTGACCTTCTCAATGCAAGGCCACATAAGTAGTCATTATAGATGATATTACCGCCATTATCCTGCCACATGATGTATAATCCAATTTATCCACGTCTAACGGATTATATTTACAGTTTCTCGACTATTTTTTTTTTTTTTTAGTGTTAGGATGTTCTGTAGATGTTTACTTAGATCCACGTCATTTTATTCAAGTATTAAATGGAAGATTGTAGTCGACGTCTACTTAAGTTTGGGCATTGCGTGGTCACGGTGAGCTTTTGGCACATTACCCGTACCTGGGTCTGATGCCAATATTGTTAAGGTATTCTTGATTGATCATCATTACTTTTTGCTAACTGCTTATTATGTTGCTATATATATATATATATATATATATATATATATATATATATATATAGAGAGAGAGAGAGAGAGAGAGAGAGAGAGAGAGAGAGAGAGAGAGAGAGAGAGAGAGAGAGAGAGAGAGAGAGTCTTCGTGACTGGTCATGATCTTCCCTATCGCTGGTGGGTATGAGCTACTTGACTCCATCCCTGCCAGAATCAGATATAACCATGGAAGGCGAGCATCCAGCAGTTACGAACTTCCGCAATTACATTAGGATCAATACCGTCCAGCCCCGCCCTGACTATGGTAAGCCATTGTATATAGTTGACAGTTCCTTGCAGCTGTGATTTTGAAATAAGAAATTAATCGTCTGGTTACTATTGCATTAGAAAATGTGAGAATCTCCGAAATTTGCAGAGAAAAATGGACCAGCATGACTGTGTATGTTATCCGTAATATGCAAATTATCTTCAAATGAGCATGTGGTACAATGTATGATATAAATGTAAGATATGCAGCCAATTTTTTTTTTTTCATAATGTCCTTACCAGTCTCCGAAATATGATACCAAACGATAAGCATGATGAATCACTTTATGTACGCTATTTACTCTATCTCTTTCTTCTGAAATTTAAGATATATAAAAAAAAAACCAAGAAACATATAAGCCTTCATATGCCCAAAAATGAATGTAAAACGTGTAATATATAGAAATAGCGGCAAGTGCTAAAAACAGCGAGGTAGCGATGCATCTCCCAAGCAATAGCACAACTAAGTTGTTTGCTCATTGCTTTGATGCATCGCTTTTATGGTGAAGTAAAGTATAACAGAATAAGATAATGTGTTTAACATCCAAATTGCCTTCTGGACCTATAAGCTGCTACCAGCAGTTGGTAGCGTTCCTGGCTTACCCTTATAACTTGAGTTATGGAGATAATAAATTTGTTTAATCATTTCCAGGAAAAATAATGTTGGTCATTTTATGATCGTATTGTCAATAACACGTTGCATGATACTTAGACGATGAATGATGGCATAAGGTAAGCAATCGCACAGGTGTAAATCGAAGGAACTCGGCTTGTCACACTGATTGAACGATTACACGTAACTTGTTAAAGCAAACAGACCTGTTTTAACAATTTGTCAGATAATTTCTTAACCTTTTCTTGTCCAGGTTAAATAAGTTTAGGCCTACCAGACAGCGTACATGGGATTTATTTTTCACTTGGTAACTTACTTCTGCACTTCCATGCCATGTCCGGCTACAGATCATTATATAGTTGGGTAATTGTACAAGCTACTTATCTTGACTATCAGGGGAGGTTAAGTATTAATTTTCATAGTTCTGCCGAGTTTCTTTCATTTTAATTTTTCACTTTAAGTTGTCCCACATTCATTCTCAAATACAGAAATGATCCCACATTATCTCAAAATACATAACCTTCACTACATCACCTTTATGTAATACAAATAATTTGAGAATAAGGCTACAGATCACTTTACATTAGTGGACAGTATCACTCAATATCCAAACTTTTGATGAAAGGGCAAATTGTTGAATCACACACAAAGAAAAATTCTCCATTAATCTGTGTATAATGGCAAAAATGAAGAGCATTTTCCAGCTTATTGCCACTATACTTGAGTTGAGGATACTTTCTTACCAAAAAAAAAGTCACAGGGACATCAGTCTCATGTGAGTGGATTTTAGCATGACCTGGTATCTCTTTTATCCTTCACTAGCAAATTTACTTTGTCATCCCATCACTCACTACCTTTCCTCAAATGCCCACCTCCCACATGCTAAACACTTATCTTTCACAAACCAGCACTGCCCTCCCAAATCTCTCATTTCTCACTCATTCCCCTTGATTCGATTACTCCCATCTTCTACCATTCTACACCTAATCTCTCCTAATATTTCTTCACATAAGTCTCTTTTCATAGCTTACTTTCACCATCCTCTTCTCTCATATAATTCCCTCTTTTCTGAAAACCCATACTAATCTTCATCCTTACCTCCATCAACCAGTTAATGGTCAAACATTCCCTCAGTTGCAGTTGCCTCTCTCCACACATTCACATCAAAGAGTCTCTCTTTTGCATGCCTATCAAATAGTACATAATCCAGTAATGCCCTTCAACCATCTTTCCTACTCATACATGTACACTTATGTATGTCCCTCTTTTTTCCATACATATTCGATGTTTCCCACATTAGCGAGGTAACGTTAAGCATAGATGATTGAGCCTCTTTTTAAATCAGGAATCCCAATCACCAGTCCTTTTTCAGTACACAACTCCACAAGCTGTTCACAACTATTCACCTGACAGAATATCCCTTGTCCCTCAGTTATCTTCTCAGTTACCATATTACTATCACACTGAAATCAACCAACACTTTTACACAATGTGTAGCATCAAAACTGCTGACACACTCACCCAGCTGCTCCCAAAACACTTGCTCTAATCACTTTCCTTCTTACAGCTGAGAGCACAAGCACTAATAATCTCCCATCTCTCACGTCCTACTTTTATTTTTACCCACATTAATGGATAGCTCACTTCCCTACACTTTCACACATTTACACAACTCCTTCTTGATCATTATTGCTATCACTTCCTTAGCTCTTGCTCTCACACCAACCCTTGACTTTAATCCTAAGACATTCCCAAACCCTTCTTCATCTTTACCCTTGAGGGTTTTTTCCCCTAACTGCCAGAACAGCCAGGTTCCTTTCCTCATATATGCTAACTCTTTTTCTTCACATCCTTTTTTCTTTCTTACATCCACGCATATTCAGACATCCAATCCTGAACCTTTGAGGAGAGTGAGCATTCCTCACTTAGCTTCTTCCTCTGTTCCATCTTTTAGAAGATATACAAGAAGGGGATAGGGAGCTTTGGTCTCAATGCATTACACATGACAGCTAGAGACTGTGAACAAATATGGCTTTTATTTTTGTCTGTTTACTTGGCGCTACCTCACTGACATAGGGGTGATGATGCTGTTATCTGTGGGTCGGGGTGGCACCGGATATGGATGAAGGCAAGAATGAACATAAATATTTATTTTTTTTTTTTTTTTTTTTTTTTTATACTTTGTCGCTGTCTCCCGCGTTTGCGAGGTAGCGCAAGGAAACAGACGAAAGAAATGCCCCCCCCCCATACACATGTATATACATACGTCCACACATGCAAATATACATACCTACACAGCTTTCCATGGTTTACCCCAGACGCTTCACATGCCTTGATTCAATCCACTGACAGCACGTCAGCCCTGGTATACCACATCGCTCCAATTCACTCTATTCCTGTTAAGAACAGAGGACTGAGCCTTAGAAGGAATATCCTCACTTGGCCCCATTCTCTATTCCTTCTTTTGGAAAATTAAATGAGAGGGGAGGATTTCCAGCCCCCTGCTCCCTCCCCTTTTAGTCACCTTCTATGACGGGCAGGGAATATGTGGGAAATATTCTTTCTCCCCTATCCCCAGGATCTGGAGAAGGAATATGATAGAGTTGATAGAGATGCTCTGTGGAAGGTATCAAGAATATATGGTGTGAGAGGCAAGTTGTTAGAAGCAGTGAAAAGTTTTATCGAGGATGTAAGGCATGTGTACGTGTAGGAAGAGAGGAAAGTGATTGGTTCTCAGTGAATGTTGGTTTGCGGCAGGGATGCGCGATGTCTCCATGGTTGTTTAATTTCTTTATGGATGGGGTTGTTAGGAGGGTGAATGCAAGAGTTTTGGAAAGAAGGGCAAGTATGCAGTCTGTTGTGGATGAGAGAGCTTGGGAAGTGAGTCAGTTGTTGTTCACTGATGATACAGCGCTGGTGGCTGATTCTTGTGAGAAACTGCAGAAGCTGGTGACTGAGTTTGGCAAAGTGTGTGAAAGAAGAAAGCTGAGAGTAAATGTGAATAAGAGCAAGGTTATTAGGTACAGTAGGGTTAAGGGAGAAGTCAGTTGGGAGGTAAGTTTGAATGGAGAAAAACTGGAGGAAGTGAAGTGTTATCTGGGAGTGGATTTGGCAGCGGATGGACCCATGGAAGTGGAAGAGAATCATATGGTGGGGGAGGGGGCGAAAGTTCTGGGAGCGTTGAAGAATGTGTGGAAATTAACATTATCTCGGAAAGCAAAAATGGGTATGTTTGAAGGAATAGTGTTTCCAACAATGTTATATGGTTGCGAGGCGTGGGCTGTAGATAGAGTTGTGCGGAGGAGGGTGGATGTGCTGGAAATGAGATGTTTGAGGACAATATGTGGTGTGAGGTGGTTTGATCGAGTAAGTAATAATAGAGTAAGAGAGATGTGTGGTAATAAAAAGAGTGTAGTTGAGAGAGCAGAAGAGGGTGTTTTGAAATGGTTTGGTCACATGGAGAGAATGAGTGAGGAAAGATTGACAAAAAGGATATATGTGTCAGAGGTGGAGGGAACGAGGAGAAGTGGGAGACCAAACTGGAGGTAGAAGGATGGAGTGAAAAAGATTTTGAGCAATCGGGGCTTGAACATGCAGAAGGGTGAATGGCGTGCAAGGAATAGAGTGAATTGGAATGATGTGGTATACCAGGGTCGATGTGCTGTCACTGGATCGAACCAGGGCATGTGAAGTGTCTGGGGAAAGGGAGCTGTGGTTTCGGTGCATTACACAGGACAGCTAGAGGCAGTGTGAACGAATGTGGCCTTTGTTGTTTTTTTCCTAGCACTACCCCGCGTGCGTATGGGGGTAGGGGGATGCCATTTCATGTGGGGCAGGGTGGTGACGGGAATGGCTGAGGGCAGCAAGTATGAATATGTATGTGTGTATATATGTATCTGTCTGTGTATGTATATGCATTTGTCTGTGTATGTATATGTATCTATATATTGAAATGTATAGGTATGCATATGTATATGTGCGTGTGTGGGCATGTATGTACATACATGTGTATTTGGGTGGGTTGGGCCATTCTTTCATCTGTTTCCTTGCACTACCTCTCTAAGGTGGGAGACAGCGACAAAGTATAATAATCAAGTAAATAATATAAGTATATATATACACACATTGCGCTACCTCGCAAACGCGGGAGACAGCGACAAAGTATAAAAAAAAAAAAAAAAAAAAAAATACACACATGACAGCTAGAGACTGAGTGTGAACAAATGTGGCCTTTGATGTCTTTTTCTAGTGCTATCTCGTGCGCACGTTGGGGGAGGGGGTGCCATTTCATGTGTGGTGGCAGGAATGGATGAAGGCAGCAAGTATGGATATGTATATGTATGTATACACTGAAATGTATAGGTATGTATGTATATGTGCGTGTGTGGGCATTTATGTATATACATGTGTATGTGGGTGGGTTGGGCTATTCTTTCATCTGTTTCCTTGCGCTACCTCGCTAACACGGGAGACAGCGACTAAGTATAATAAATAAATATAGAAATATATATGTGAGTTAAATTACTAATGTAAATTTTTTTTTCAGCTTCCTGCACCAAATTCCTGAAGAAACAAGCAGAGGATCTTGGGGCTGATTTCCAGGTGGTGGAATGTGTGTCAGGAAAACCCATTGTGTTGATGAGTCTGCAGGGGGAAGATCCTAGTTTGCCTTCACTTCTTCTTAATTCCCACACAGATGTAGTGCCTGTCTATCCGGTGTGTATAAGAGATGTTTTCTTTCACTTACCCTTGACAGATGCTGAATTTCTTTTCAATCCCATTCCCTATCTTTCAGTAAAGATAATGAGTCAAATGTAAAATTCTACCAAGTTGACAAATGATTTTTGGCATATTTTTCTTTTTTGTTAAACAAATACCGAACTCTGGCTTTTATTTTTCAATTTTAATAATATCCAGGAGTTCACTACAACCACCTTTATTTCAATAGAAACATTATAAGAATGTAAAACTACCTAATGGAAGTAACAGGGTAGAATGAAATTCTGAGCTCAACATACAAGATACTGTACAGATTTTTCAGGATAAAACGTATTAGACATAAAATTTCAGTGTTTAGAAAAAAATTGGTAGTGAATTGGGGAGCTTGTGCATTATTATGGATATACAAGATGATTATGAATGATGAAATTTTAAAGAGAAAAGATTTTTCATATTCAGAGTTATTGTTTCAAGCAAGATTTTATTGAAAACCTTTGCTTATGTGGATGTCAGTTTATAGCTGGATGCTATGAATGTCAGTCTTCAAACTTAAATTTTCACCAGAGGTTGAATTCAGTCTGCATTATGGGCTTGGTTGGCTGGCCATAGATGGCAGTTCTAACAAAGGATGAGTAATGGAGCTGCTTGAAGGCCTTGGTAACCTGTTACTGACCACAGTGGGCAGTTGCACACATTTTGTAGGGATTCTCACATGTTTGTGGCACCTACTGCCATATCCTCACTATGCTTGCACCACCTGCACCTAGGATTGACCAATCTCGTAAATAATGTAATCTTCATAAACAAGTAATACTTAACTCCGACTCCCTGAGAAACAATAATGGTTTTCATAACTTTTGTGCCCTTTATCTAATAATACATAAATCAATTGAATTTTTTGCATATTTCCCCAAACTAAGAACCATTGTCTTCACTCATAAGAAAATGTAACAGTTTTTATATCTTTGTGCACCTTTTAATTCATAAGATAAAAACAATTTTTTTTTTCAAACTAAGGAAGAGAAAAATCCTTTGTGCATCAAAAGGGTATTCTTTTCAGTAGGCAGGTATCCTGCAAGGGATACTCAATTCATGGTGCTTTAAATGGTAAAAATTCAGATTCAGAAATGGCAGCCAAAGGTGTATGACTCCCAGCATTCTCTTCTGTTAAGGACTGAGGTCCCCACAAGTGTGCAACATATCCCTGTACAGTAAAATTAAGTAAATAGAAATAGGTAAATACATGTTACTTCCTTGAGACATATCCACCACATATATCTCACTTCCATGCACTGCAGCTCAATGTTGTTATTCACTCTGCTTCAGAGTCTCATCAATTATGAGTTCTTTTAAAGCATAGCTGAGGCCAGGTAAACAGACTATTGAAATTTACAAGAGATTCCTATTCATCCATGTGCTAATTCTTCTGTGTATTTATGTTGTACACCACATGATGATCTGTTTCAACATCCTTAAGAAAATGGTGATGATGGCTGTTATGATATCTCTGTGATAACTCTACGAGACCTCATCCCCTGATGCCTGCCGCAGCTTTCATGAAACTGTGAGGCACACACCTTACTCTGTTTTTATTAATTTCCTCTTACATTTTCACAGATTTCTATAATCAAATGTTTGTGGCAACTGCTACATTCATGTGATGTCTAGTACAGAGTTCTCCAGCTAATGATTCAGTTCTTAATGTTATATCCTCCAGCACAAGGATGTGGAATTGGTATGTAGTGGAAGAATTCAAGGAATATTTTACACATTTTCATGCTCTGATTGTGTAAAAAAGAGTGCAAAAATAAACTGTGATTGAGTTTTAACTTTAATATGATATTAATTTTCAGGAATACTGGAAGTATGATCCATTCAGTGCTTACAAAGATGAGAAAGGGGACATTTATGGTCGTGGGACTCAGGACATGAAATGTGTTGGCATTCAGTACCTTGAGGCTCTTAAGTGCCTTAAGAAAGAGGGTCTCAAATTATTGAGGAATGTTCACCTCTCCTTTGTTCCAGGTAAATTTCATGTTGATACTTGGTACCTTTATTCTTTTGTATTACCCTCATCTTTCATGAGCATCATGGTCTGTATCACATATCAAAGTGAAATTGCTGTTTTTTTTTATCGTAAGAGCTTGATCTAAATGTTTTTTATACTGTTCTGAAGGTTCACTGGATTAAGAGATACATTTCACCAATCCATTTTAAAGTTATACATGATGTTGCTGGTAAGAAAATTGCTTTTACGTAGGCTTTAAAAGAATACCGATTTTTTATCAATTGCAGTATTTGTTTACATTAATCCCACACTTGCTCCTGACTGATGTAGTTCTCTTATAAAGCTGTTGAAGCCACATGGCTGACATTGGTGAGATAAGCAATCTTCTGACAAAATAAACCAGTCATGCTTAATGCACTGAAATGTGTCCATCAGTGTGTGTGCAGAAACTGATCAAAAATCAAAAACTCAACTCTAATCACATGCTAAAGCAATACCCCATGCTTGAACCATAATGTCATGCTGTCAGTCCCCTAATCAGCTTTTAAAACCAAAAGTTTGTCATTGAATTGGTGAGGAAGGCCTTGGCTCTGGTCAAGGCTAAACATTTTCATGAATAAGTTTGCTTTTTCTGTGAGCTGGCTCATTATTCTCTTGGATACCAATATCCTATGTTTATACTGCTAATATTTGTGATATACTGTAATTCTAACAGTTGATACAACTTCATTAATTTTCTTACCAAAAGGATAAGGTCAACATTAGACCAAACATGCTAATTTTGGAGTAAACATTGTGAGCATTTTTCTCTGATCATTGACAATGACCAATAAAGAAACATGGCTTGTTGATTACTATTCATTATAGATGCTTTATTATATATACTGATGATATGGCATAGCTGGACTCCTGCTTGAGGTTATGCCATGAGTGAAAAGTCACTTTCATTGAAGTTGTATCATTAGAGCACAATCTTGTTGAATAATTTACCACTCCAGAAAAATACGTCCTTTCCCTGCTATTGATTACTGCATTGCCTTAAAGCTGCAGGAACCTTTGAAGATGGGGCCCTTGGGGTTTTATAATAATAATGATAATACTGATGATACTATACATACATACATATCAGGGAATACTTATGTCAAGATGAGATCTGCCTTCTTGGTGCTCTGAGTGAACTGGTGCATGCATACCTACTGATCAAAGAGTAGTTTACATGGAAACATGGTTTATATCAGACTAGTAAGATGCATAATGGTAAGGAGAGACACATGACACAAACAGAAGACCTGCGCATGCTATTTTTTTGGCTGTACAGTGTCTTCTATGAAGCATCAAGCAGCTTAATACATTCAAATATGTAATACTAATGTTGTCTGGATCTCATGTTTCTTATTAGTGAGTAATAATTCATACATGGATCATGCAATATATTTTTGCAAGTCCCTTTCAAAACACTGGACTCTCCATTCTGCTTTCAAAGTGAGAGTTATATGCCTTCTTTTGATTATTACGAAAGGCCAAGAAAAGGAAACAGTTTATCAATCATTAGTTTTTGGTGTTTAGTTAAAAATGACCAGATAATTTATCATACATATAACTGTTGAGCAAGAAGTTATGGTTGCATTAAGCAACCCAGCAATGAAGAGTCAAGCAGCATAATATGTTTTTTGCTGGCATAGGCTCATTCTGTGACACTTCAAACAGTGCAGCTCATGCTGACATGTTTCTGACAGTATAGTATGTATAAATGCAAAGGGATTTATGTTAAGTGGAGAAGATCTGAAGTTCAAGGGATGAATTAGGGAAAACAAACCTGATATTGTTCGATTAAGTATTGGGAGAGGCTCCACTTATCTATCAATGTATTTAGTAGAGCTAAGCTAATTTTCTTACCAAACTAACAAGTAATAACATTACATACACACACCCAGTCTGCATGGGGTATATTTATAGATAAGGCACCAAAAATTCAATCCAGTAAACCATCCACAAACCTCAGTAAAACCTGCATGATTCATTTTTGCCCTCTAGACCTGTCATCCTTACCTCAATTGTACCCTCTCCTGTGACCCCTTCTTTTCCCTTCAAACCAACCTATTAAAAAAGATTAAGTTGTGGAAGGCCCTCGCTTAAGCCATGCTGGTGAACAGTTGTGACAACCTTTGCTCCATCACGTGCCCCTTGGTGCTACAGTAACAGCTTTAGGATCCCTCTCCACCTTCCATACTACCTGCTTTGACCTTAGGCCCTAAACTGCCCTGCTTGGTATTTGATTATTTGCCATTATAATCTATATGGAGGTACACAACTTAGGTAAATTTTGAAAATTACAGTCATGGCAGAGAAGGGCACACTAGTTCCAAACATTTTCCTGCTGGCACAGACCAAGATAGGGGGCACCTATGCCACAATAGGTACACTTTTCTTCTTGTGATAGAAATAAAAAGGATAAAGATGAATTGAAAATATTAAGATAGCAACAATTGACAACGATTTAGGGGAAAAAAAGTTGGGCTTTCAATTTTCCTTGCTTTCAAAAATATTTTGGTTGTTAACATCAACAAAAGCTGCTTGCTTTAAGCCCAGACTTTGGTGACAATAATATGGATAACAAGTCATATGGTGAACTGTTTAAATCTGACATCATTCAACAAATGAAAATGAATTTGACTGTGTCTATTGCCCTCCAGAAATGAGGCATTAGGAATCTATCATCTTTATGAACATCAGAGTACCACAAGATTATGACCTAGAGTGCATTAAATAAGATATGAAGTAATGTCAAGATTGGTTCTCTTTACTGATACAAGAGCTCTATTTGGGAAATCTAATGCATACAAAATCCATTTAGATATTGCCACAAAAGCCTACTAACAGTGCCTGAAAATATTCCATCTGCATATTTAACAGGCACAGAAATGAACTAAAACAATTTATTCCTCAGAAAATATGCTATAACTGCTGTGCAGTTGTACAATGCTCTACAAAATACTATTCCAAACCGAGATTATATGGTGCACACTGTGTGCTGAATTCAAACACTCATGGAAGAACTTTAGTAACCACAGATGCTTAAACTGCTTTGAATTATATCAAGCCATGACCATGAAATATAAACAAGAAAAATAACTTTGCAATAAAAGCAGGAGCAAGCAAATGCAAATAAAGATCATCCCAACTATCCTTATGTCCAAGGGACAAAACACATAATATAGGAGATCCATACAAAAACCCTCAATTAAGAAGTCTATACAGGAAATCCATTTAAAATCCCTCAATTAAGAAGTCTATACAGGAAATCCATACAAAAACCCTTAGTTAAGAAGTCTAGTGCATAAGAAACTCAACTGCATAACAGGGAGTTGGTGGATAGTTCAAGGGGTGCCTACTAACTGGGAATTTGGAAGAGGGAAACCAAAACTTGTCGAGGCAAGACAAGCAAACCTCAAGAACATTTATATCTGTATGTTGTTCATAGTCTACCATGCTATATTAGTCAGGATAAAAGGTTTTAACACCGGTTATAAATACCACATGAATTCCCCCCAAAGGGTCAGGTTAACTGGGAGGTAAGTTTGAATGAAGAAAAACTGGAGGAAGTGAAGTGTTTTAGATATCTGAGATTGGACTTAGCAGCGGATGGAATCATGGATGCTGAAGTGAGTCACAGGGTGGGGAAGGGAGCAAAAGTTCTGGGAGTGTGGAAGAATGTGTGGAAGGCAAGAACGGTATCTCGGAGAGCAAAAATGGGTATGTTTGAAGGAATGGTGGTTTCAACAATGTTATATGGCTGCGAGGCATGGGATATAGATAGGGTTTGCAAAGGAGGGTGGATGTGTTGGAAAAATGAAATGTTTGAGGTCAATATGTGGTGTGAGGTGGTTTGACTGAGTAAGTAATGAAAGGGTAAGAGAGATGTGTGGTAATAAAAAGGGTGAGGTAGAGAGAGCAGAAAAGGGTGTATTGAAGTGGTTTGGACACAAGGAGAGAATGAGTGAGAAAAGAGTGACAAAGAGGATATATGTGTCAGAGGTGGAGGGAAGAAGGAGAAGCAGGAGACCAAATTGGAGGTGGAAGGATGGAGTGAAAAAGATTTTGAGCGATCAGGGCCTGAACATACAGGAGGGTGAAAGGTGGACAGAGAATAGAGTGAATTCGAACGATGTGGTATACCAGAGCATGTGAAATGTCTAGGAGATATTTATTTATTTATTTATATATTTTGCTTTGTCGGTGTCTCCCGCATTTGCGAGGCAGCGCAAGGAAACAGACGAAAGAAATGGCCCAACCCACCCCCATACACATGTATATACATACACGTCCACACACGCAAATATACATACGCATACATCTCAATGTACACATATATATACACACACAGACACATACATATATACACATGCACACAATTCACACTGTCTGCCTTTATTCATTCCCATCGCCACCTCGCCACACATGGAATAACATCCCCCTCCCCCATGTGTGCGAGGTAGCGCTAGGAAAAGACAACAAAGGCCCCATTCGTTCACACTCAGTCTCTAGCTGTCATGCAATAATGCCCAAAACCTTAGCTCCCTTTCCAAATCCAGGCCCCACAGAACTTTCCATGGTTTACCCCAGACGCTTCACATGCCCTGATTCAATCCATTGACAGCACGTCGACCCCGGTATACCACATCGATCCAATTCACTCTATTCCTTGCCCGCCTTTCACCCTTCTGCATGTTCAGGCCCCGATCACTCAAAATCTTTTTCACTCCATCTTTCCACCTCCAATTTGGTCTCCCACTTCTCGTTCCCTCCACCTCCGACACATATATCCTCTTGGTCAATCTTTCCTCACTCATTCTCTCCATGTGCCCAAACCATTTCAAAACACCCTCTTCTGCTCTCTCAACCCGAGGTAGCGCTAGGAAAAGACAACAAAGGCTCCATTCGTTCACACTCAGTCTCTAGCTGTCATGCAATAAAGCCCAAAACCTTAGCTCCCTTTCCACATCCAGGCCCCACAGAACTTTCCATGGTTTACCCCAGACGCTTCACATGCCCTGATTCAATCCATTGACAGCACGTCGACCCCGGTATACCACATCGATCCAATTCACTTTATTCCTTGCCCGCCTTTCACCGTCCTGCATGTTCAGGCCCCGATCACTCAAAATCTTTTTCACTCCATCTTTCCACCTCCAATTTGGTCTCCTACTTCTCGTTCCCTCCACCTCTGACACATATATCCTCTTGGTCAATCTTTCCTCACTCATTCTCTCCATGTGCCCAAACCATTTCAAAACACCCTCTTCTGCTCTCTCAACCACGCTCTTTTTATTTCCACACATCTCTCTTACCCTTACATTACTTACTCAATCAAACCACCTCACACCACATATTGTCCTCAAACATCTCATTTCCAGCACATCCACCCTCCTGCACACAACTCTATCCATAGCCCACGCCTCGCAACGATACAACATTGTTGGAACCACTATTCCTTCAAACATTCCCATTTTTGCTTTCGGTGATATTGTTCTCGATTTCCACATATTCTTCAAGGCTCCCAGGATCCCCCCCCCCATGATTCACTTCCGCTTCCATGGTTCCATCCGCTGCCAGATCCACTCCCAGATATCTATAACACTTTACTTCCTCCAGATTTTCTCCATTCAAACTTACCTCCCAATTGACTTGACCCTCAACCCACAGTACTGTACCTAATAACCTTGTTCTTATTCACATTTACTCTTGACTTTCTTCTTTCACACACTTTACCAAACTCAGTCACCAGCTTCTGCAGTTTCTCACATGAATCACCCACCAGCGCAGTATCATCAGCGAACAACAACTGACTCACTTCCCAAGCTCTCTCATCCCCAAGACTTCATACTTGCCTCTCTTTCCAAAACTCTTGCATTACCTCCCTAACAACCCCATCCATAAACAAATTAAACAACCATGGAGACATCACACACCCCTGCCGCAAACCTACATTCACTGAGAACCAATCACTTTCTTCTCTTCCTACACGTACACATGCCTTACATCCTCGATAAAAACTTTTCACTGCTTCTAACAACTTGCCTCCCACACCATATATTCTTAGTACCTTCCACAGAGCATCTCTATCAACTCTATCATATGCCTTCTCCAGATCCATAAATGCTACATACAAATCCATTAGCTTTTCTAAGTATTTCTCACATACATTCTCCAAAGCAAACACCTGATCCACACATCCTCTACCACTTCTGAAACCACACTGCTCTTCCCCAATCTGATGCTCTGTACATGCCTTCACCCTCTCAATCAATACCTTCCATACAATTTACCAGGAATACTCAACAAACTTATACCTCTGTAGTTTGAGCACTCACTCTTATCCCCTTTGCCTCTGTACAATGGCACTATGCACGCATTCCGCCAATCCTCAGGCACCTCACCATGAATCATACATACATTAAATAACCTTACCAACCAGTCAATGTTACAGTCACCCCCTTTTTTAATAAATTCCACTGCAATACCATCCAAACCTGCTGCCTTTCCGGCTTTCATCTTCCGCAAAGCTTTTACTACCTCTTCTCTGTTTACCAAATCATTTTTCCTAACCCTCTCACTTTGCACACCACCTCGACCAAAACACCCTATATCTGCCACTCTATCATCAAACACATTCAACAAACCTTCAAAATACTCACTCCATCTCCTTCTCACATCACCACTACTTGTTATCACCTCCCTATTAGCCCCCTTCACTGAAGTTCCCATTTGCTCCCTTGTCTTACACACTTTATTTACCTCCTTCCAGAACATCTTTTTATTCTCCCTAAAATTTAATGATACTCTCTCACCCCAACTCTCATTTGCCCTCTTTTTCACCTCTTCTTTTTTTCTTTCAAACTATTCGCCATTTCCCGCGTTAGCAAGGTAGCGTTAAGAATAGAGGACTGGGCCTCTGAGGGAATATCCTCACCTGGCCCCCTTCTCTGTTCCTTCTTTTGGAAAATTAAAAAAAAAACAAGAGGGGAGGATTTCCAGCCCCCTGCTCCCTCCCCTTTTAGTCACCTTCTACGAAACGCAGGGAATACGTTGGAAGTATATATATAAATATATATATATATATATATATTTTTTTTTTTTTTTTTTTTTTAAACTATTCGCCATTTCCCACGTTAGCGAGGTAGCGCTAGGAACAGAGGACCGGGCCCCCTTCGGAATATTCCCACCCGGCCCCCTCCGTTCCTTCTTTTGGAAAATTTAAAAAAAAAAGAGAGGGGAGGATTTCCAGCCCCCCGCTCCCTCCCCTTTTAGTCGCCTTCTACGACACGCAGGGAATACGTGGGAAGTATTCTTAATCCCCTATCCCCATATATATATATATATATATATATATATATATATATGTATATATATATGTATATATTTTTTTTCATACTATTTGCCATTTCCCGCATTAGCGAGGTAGCGTTAAGAACAGAGGACTGGGCCTTAGAGGGAATATCCTCACCTGGCCCCCTTCTCTGTTCGTTCTTTTGGAAAATTAAAAAAAAAATGATAGGGGAGGATTTCCAGCCACCCGCTCCCTCCCCTTTTAGTCGCCTTCTACGACACGCAGGGAATACGTGGGATGTATTCTTTCTCCCCTATCCCCAGGGATAATATATATATATTCATTATTTATTTATCTTATTTATTTATATATATATATATATATATATATATATATATATATATATATATATATAGGGGATAGGGTATTAAGAATACTTCCCACGTATTCCCTGCGTGTCGTAGAAGGCAACTAAAAGGGGAGGGAGCGGGGGGCTGGAAATCCTCCCCTCTCGGTTTTTTTTTTTTAATTTTCCAAAAGAGGGAACAGAGAATTGGGCCAGGTGAGGGTATTCCCTCAAAGGCCCAGTCCTCTGTTCTTAACGCTACCTCGCTAATGCGGGAAATGGCGAATAGTTTGAAAGAAAGAAAAAAAGATATATATATATATATATTTTTTAATTTTCCAAAAAAAGGAACAGAGAAGGGGGCCAGGTGAGGATATTCCCTCAAAGGCCCAGTCCTCTGTTCTTAACGCTACCTCGCTAATGCGGGAAATGGCGAATAGTACGAAAGAAATATATAAGATAGACAATATTGACTGCAGCCTGTGGAGATGTGAAATGGAGCTGAGAGGAATGCATATATTGAGTGTTAAAATGCATATTGGAAGAGAGAATGGAATGATGGTGAAAGTGAAGGCTAGTTATGTTGGGCATATGCAAAGAAAGGCATTAAGAGGATGACTAAATGGATATTAATGAGTTGGAAAGAGTGATTTAGAGTACATATTTACAAGAGTTGTAAACATGGAAATGTTTAGAGTTATGCCAGCAGAGGGATGCATAAAGGAAATTTGCATTATATATCATCCTGCTCTAAAGAGGGCAGTGGCATATCAAATATAGATGTGTTAAATGATAAAGATGGACATTTCATAAGGTCAGTGGAATGGGAAATATTAGAATGGCAAACCAACTATCATAAGATTTTTGACATGTGGCAGAAGTCTTGAGTGAAATTCACACCGATTAAGAAATTTTTACTTTTGGCTGTATGGTGGAATCACTTGTGTAGAATTGTAATGAATGTTACTGAAATAGATTTTTTATGGAAAAATTGCTCATTAATCAGAGAAGAGCTGGAATTCTTGAAACAGCAATGAGGAATTTGAAAAGTACATCAGAAGGAATGAGGAAATAAAGGAACATTAGATTTTTGGAGGGGAGCCACTGAAATAGACCAAAGTGGAGTGTTAAAACCAATTCACCCAGTAAAAAAAGACTGAATGTAGAAATCTGATGAGAGAGGCATACTGGAGAGAGTTTAACAATAGGACATGCAGAATGCAGAATAATGAAGGTAAAGTCTGAGGACATAGTGAAGAATGTGTGAGGCAGGTATTAATGTGGATTAACATAAAGAGCTTCATTGCTGGACTCTGCCTACTTATGATTACACCGTAGGTGATAACTCACCTTCAGTGAGGTTGTTTCATCAGAGGAAATGCTCCTTGAAGGAATTCTCACTTCAAAGGAGTCTATCCTTTCTCTGTTGCTGATTGTAGCAGTCTTTGAGATGCAGGAGCCCTTAGAGAAGTGATCCTGTGGTTATGTAATAATAAATGTAATAATAAAGTTATGCACTACTGCTGAACATGAAAGATATCCTGCTTGGGTCTTCTTGCTCTGAAATTGGAAATTAAGTCAAAAAGCTTTGCTCTTTTGTCTTAAATTGTGGCACAGGGTTATGAGATATGAAAAGGATTGAAAAAGGTTGAATGCTAAAGTGGTCTGGGTTATTAGGAAATAACTTGGAAATTATGGTCGAGTTTAGTTGCAGTAAAAGCAGAAAGCTTTAGGTATGGCTGAAGATTGAATGAGGGAGTAATATATATAGCTTTTTCTGTAGATTGCTATATAGGGTGGTATACAGTGGGACTTGAGAGTTCTTGCATGGCCCTTATTGCTGTAAAGATAGAAAAAGTATTGGGATGAAGACTGATGGACAAGAAATTTTGCCTCATGATCTCTAAGTGCATTTACTTGATAAGTATTTTATTTACAGATGAGGAGATTGGTGGAGTTGATGGCATGGCACAATTTGTAAAGACTGAGGTCTTCAAGAAGTTAAAAGTTGGCTTCGCTTTGGATGAGGGTTATGCTAATCCAACAGAAAAGTTCACCGTGTTTTATGGAGAGAGAGCGCCATGGTGTAAGAATCACATTATTTTTTCTATTTTCTTCATGTATAGTATAAGTAGTTTAAGGGTACCTTATTAAAGGCTTTTCTATACTTGATTGCCGTTCCCCCGCATTAGTGAGGTAGCACCAGGAGACAGATGAAGAGAGGTCCATCCACTCATATACACATATATATAAATACATGCATATACATACACATACATATACTTACACATATACATGTTCATACATGCTTGCTGTTATCCATTCCTGACACTACCCGACCCCACAGGAAACAGCACAAAATGCATGAAAGAAAAGAAGAAATGGTAACTTATACATTCTTTTCTTCTCCCCTCACCCGATCGCCTCCCCCTGCATCAACGAGGTAGCACCAGGAAACAGACGAAGAAAGGACACATCTGCTAATGTCCATACACGAGCTGTACTTATTACTTATTACAGGTACACCACCGATTTTCCAGCACTTTTGGTTCCAGAGCCTTGCCAAATTAACCATTTTGCCGGACCAACTATGGTCACGTAGTAATAATTCATCAA
Source organism: Panulirus ornatus (assembly GCF_036320965.1). NCBI lineage: Eukaryota > Metazoa > Arthropoda > Malacostraca > Decapoda > Palinuridae > Panulirus > Panulirus ornatus. The sequence goes on from NC_092242.1 coordinate 54,650,249, forward strand.
CACACCTCTAACCCACTAATTATACAATTCCCATGTGTCTAAAGTATACCATGGACTGCAAGAAATTTAGATTAAACAAATATTAAATGTAAATCAAATAAATGAGTGAAATACAGGTACTTATGCACCTGCTCAGGAGTGAGGTGCTTGTCAGCTACAAGTTTTGCAAATTTGTTCACATACTCGGTAGCTCCTCTGTGGTTTGCAGACCACTTTTCTACGCACTTTATTCATGGAAATTTCATTACACTTCTTGAATCTTTGAAGCCATCCTTCACAATAGTCATGCTCATGTTGTAATTTAAGTTCTTTATGGAACACCTTAGCACAGTCCATTATCATGCTACCTGACAAGTCCACTTCATCACTCCAGTGCTGTTGAAACCATTCCATCATCTTTCATCATTTTTCTAATCGTCATTTTCTTCTTGGAATCACTGTCTGCATAGAATTTCAATATTTCCTTCCTTTTGCTTCTTTATATCATAAACAGTTGATGAACCAATACTGTAGATGTCACACAGCTTACGCACAGAAACACCACGGTTCATTTTTTTTCAACAATCCTACTTTACCTTGGATCAATATGGAATGGTATTTACTTCTGACACCACGACTGACACTCTCATATGTCTTAGAACCCATAGCTAGGATTAAATTTAAGCAAAATAAGCTAAGAATCTCACAGAATTGTGGTATCGCCACCAAGTGCAGTGTAAAAAATGTAAATCAGTGTGCCCTACACAACGCAATCTGTGGCTGCCTAGTAAACTACTCTGGTGGCCTTGGTAATTTCAAGTTCCCTCACGTAATTTTGTCCTTACTAAAGGAGGTGTCAAACCATCAGTTGCCGGAAATTCGGTGGTGTACCTGTACTTTATTATTTCAATGTAATTGAGATTTTGCCAATACATTCTTTCTCAGTTATAAGCTGTGTACTACTTTCGTTCAAGTAAAATGTTAGATATTGTTCCATATGAAATAATATATTTAGAGTACATGGAAATATGGCAGACATTGCAATATCAGGATCTTGATTTCATAAAAAGAACAGATAACTAGAGTAAACTATTCTGGAAGAATTTAACAGGGAAGGATGCAGATGAGAAAGTTTAGTGCATTTGCAGTTGAAGATTTATTAACCCTAAAAGTACTTAGGTGGGATGGAGGAGACAGCAAGGAAAGCACATGTTAGTAGATATCATCAGTCTCATGAACAACCTAGATCTGTATATAGCACATTTTCATAATGTTATGTTAGACTGCATACTTAAAAAGCATGCTGAAACATGACAAGATACATGAAATGTTTATGAGCTTACCTGTCTCTTTGGCTATTTTCTTTCCCTGTTTTTTTTCATGAGTTTTCCAGAGTCCCTCCTCCTTAATGTGGATATACCCTTAAGATGCTCATAGGGCTCTGCCCCTGGATGAAAAATGTAAGTTTTCAGAAATGGAAATCCATTTCTCTACTGTAAAAAAAGCTGTAATAGTTTCCACGTAATTACTTTCCCTTCTTTTTCAAATACTACTTCTTGATTCTAGACAGTATCAGATTCAAAGCAAAGTTCACATCAGCAGTGAATGTGAATAAATATGGAAGAGATGTTTCTTGGTGGTACTATATCTCAATACCATGATTTTGTGTCTGAATGGGTTGCTCTGTGGTCTTAAGAGCCCTCTGACCAAGCATTTGAAGGTTGAAAGGAGTGATTCCATGTGGTTGCAGGGGGTTAATACTGTTTTAACCTACCACTGAGCAAGTGCTTTCGTAGGTGCTCACAGAGGTCTACCTATGGTAGAAAAATGTTTTTTCACATCATCAGTAACCTTTTTGGTGACTTGTTTGATTGGCTTTATTCCAGTGAATTTCATGTTTGAATTCATTCTCTTCTTTCACTTTTCAAATGTTTTATCCTGTTGGATGGAAACATAAATTCAGCTCCTTTCATCTTCGAATCTGTTAACTGTTATTTTGTTAACACTTTTGCTGTCAGTTTACACATATGATGTAATTCAATACCCTAGGGGTGTTTGTTAGATGCCCAGGTCAACCTGGTCATGGATCGCAGTTCATCTCCAACTCAGCTGGAGAAAAACTGCGTAAGGTGATCAACTCTTTTCTCAACTTTCGAGACCAAGAGCAGCAGAAACTGAAAGAGCACCAAGACCTGCACCTTGGGGATGTCATCACTCTTAATCTTACCATGCTTCAGGTAATATTCTTTCTCTCATTCTTTCAGGTTTTTGATGAATTATATCAATTTCCTACATCTTTTTCTTCCTTTCCTTCTTGTTCACAGCCCCTGTATTAATGAGGTAGTGCCATGAATGATGAAGTAAAGGCCTCACTTGCTTACATCCACTCTCCAACTGCCATGTACAACGCATAAAAAACCACATCCCTCCTAAAAAAAAAATAATAAATAGAAAATGAAAAATAAAATAAACAGGCTGCACATAACCTTCCATAGTTTCCTCCAGCTGCTCCACATGTCTCAGTTCAATCCACAGAAGGCACATAACCCCCTGCATATCACATTGCCCCAATTCATATTTACATTTATTATACATAATCGCTGTTTCCCGAGTCAGCAACAAGTGCCAGGAAACAAAGAATGGCCCATCCACTCGTATACACACACACACACACACACACACACATATATATATATATATATATATATATATATATATATATATATATATATATATATATATATATATATATATATATTATCCCTGGGGATAGGGGATTAAGAATACTTCCCACGTATTCCCTGCTTGTTATAGAAGGCGACTAAAAGGGGAGGGAGTGGAGGGCTGGAAATCCTTCCCTCTCGTTTTTTTTTTAATTTTTCCAAAGAAGGAACAGAGAAGGGGGCCAGGTGAGGATATTCCCTCAAAGGTCCAGTCCTCTGTTCTTAACGCTACCTCGCTATCGCGGGAAATGGCGAATAGTATGAAAAAAAAAAAAATACTATATATATATATATATATATATATATATATATATATATATATATATATATATACATACATAAATGCCCACATATGCACATACACACACACACACACACACACACACACACACACACACACAGATATATATTATAAATGTAAATATATATATATTTTTTTTTTGCTTTGTCGCTGTCTCCCGCGTTTGCGAGGTAGCGCAAGGAAACAGACGAAAGAAATGGCCTAACCCACCCCCATACACATGTATATACATACACGTCCACACACGCAAATATACATATCTACACAGCTTTCCATGGTTTACCACCAGACGCTTCACATGCCATGATTCAATCCACTGACAGCACGTCAACCCCGGTATACCACATCGCTCCAGTTCACTCTATTCCTTGCCCTCCTTTCATCCTCCTGCATGTTCAGGCCCCGATCACACAAAATCTTCTTCACTCCATCTTTCCACCTCCAATTTGGTCTCCCACTTCTCGTTCCCTCTACCTCCAACACATATAACCTCTTGGTCAATCTTTCCTCACTCATTCTCTCCATGTGCCCAAACCATTTCAAAACACCCTTCTCTGCTCTCTCAACCACGCTCTTTTTATTTCCACACATCTCTCTTACCCTTACGTTACTTACTCGATCAAACCACCTCACACCACACATTGTCCTCAAACACCTCATTTCCAGCACATACACCCTCCTGCGCACAACTCTATCCATACCCCACGCCTTGCAACCATACAACATTGTTGGAACCACTATTCCTTCAAACATACCCATTTTTGCTTTCCGAGATAATGTTCTCGACTTCCACACATTCTTCAAGGCTCCTAGGATTTTCGCCCCCTCCCCCACCCTATGATCCACTTCCACTTCCATGGTTCCATCCGCTGCCAGATCCACTCCCAGATATCTAAAACACTTTACTTCCTCCAGTTTTTCTCCATTCAAACTTACCTCCCAATTGACTTGACCCTCAACCCTACTGTACCTAATAACCTTGAGCGCAAGGAAAGACGAAAAAATGGCCCTGCTCTTATTCACATTTACTCTTAACTTTCTTCTTTCACACACTTTACCAAACTCAGCCACCAGCTTCTGCAGTTTCTCACATGAATCAGCCACCAGCGCTGTATCATCAGCGAACAACAACTGACTCACTTCCCAAGCTCTCTCATCCACAACAGACTTCATACTTGCCCCTCTTTCCAAAACTCTTGCATTCACATCCCTAACAACCCCATCCATAAACAAATTAAACAACCATGGAGACATCACACACCCCTGCCGCAAACCTACATTCACTGAGAACCAATCACTTTCCTCTCTTCCTACACATACACATGCCTTACATCCTCGATAAAAACTTTTCACTGCTTCTAACAACTTGCCTCCCACACCATATATTCTTAATACCTTCCACAAAGCATCTCTATCAACTCTATCATATGCCTTCTCCAGATCCATAAATGCTACAGACAAATCCATTTGCTTTTCTAAGTATTTCTCACATACATTCTTCAAAGCAAACACCTGATCCACACATCCTCTACCACTTCTGAAACCACACTGCTCTTCCCCAATCTGATGCTCTGTACATGCCTTCACCCTCTCAATCAATACCCTCCCATATAATTTACCAGGAATACTCAACAAACTTATACCTCTGTAATTTGAGCACTCACTCTTATCCCCTTTGCCTTTGTACAATGGCACTATGCACGCATTCCGACAATCCTCAGGCACCTCACCATGAGTCATACATACATTAAATAACCTTACCAACCAGTCAACAATACAGTCACCCCCTTTTTTAATAAATTCCACTGCAATACCATCCAAACCTGTTGCCTTGCCGGCTTTCATCTTCCGCAAAGCTTTTACTACCTCTTCTCTGTTTACCAAATCATTTTCCCTAACCCTCTCACTTTGCACACCACCTCGAACAAAACACCCTATATCTGCCACTCTATCATCAAACATTCAACAAACCTTCAAAATACTCACTCCACCTCCTCACATCACCACTACTTGTTATCACCTCCCCATTTGCGCCCTTCACTGAAGTTCCCATTTGCTCCCTTGTCTTACGCACTTTATTTACCTCCTTCCAGAACATCTTTTTATTCTCCCTAAAATTTAATGATACTCTCTCACCTCAACTCTCATTTGCCCTCTTTTTCACCTCTTGCACCTTTCTCTTGACCTCCTGTCTCTTTCTTTTATACATCTCCCACTCAATTGCATTTTTTCCCTGCAAAAATCGTCCAAATGCCTCTCTCTTCTCTTTCACTAATAATGTTACTTCTTCATCCCACCACTCACTACCCTTTCTAATCAACCCACCTCCCACTCTTCTCATGCCATAAGCATCTTTTGTGCAATCCATCACTGCTTCCCTAAATACATCCCATTCCTCCCCCACTCCCCTTAATTATATATATATATATATATATATATATATATATATATATATATATATATATATATATATCCCTGGGGATAGGGGAGAAAGAATACTTCCCACGTATTCCCTGCGTGTCGTAGAAGGCGACTAAAAGGGGAGGGAGCGGGGGGCTGGAAATCCTCCCCTCTCGTTTTTTTTTTTAATTTTCCAAAAGAAGGAACAGGGGGGGCCAGGTGAGGATATTCCAAAAAAGGCCCAGTCCTCTGTTCTTAACGCTACCTCGCTAACGCGGGAAATGGCGAATAGTTTGAAAAAAAAAAAAAAAATATATATATATATATATATATATATATATATATATATATTTTTTTTTTTTTTGCTTTGTTGCTGTCTCCCGCGTTTGCGAGGTAGCGCAAGGAAACAGACGAAAGAAATGGCCCAACCCACCCCCATACACATGTATATACATACGTCCACACACGCAAATATACATACCTACACAGCTTTCCATGGTTTACCCCAGACGCTTCACATGCCCCTGATTCAATCCACTGACAGCACGTCAACCCCGGTATACCACATCGCTCCAACTCACTCTATTCCTTGCTCCTCCTTTCACCCATCCTTCTGCTATCCCCTTGCCTTTTACAATTGCACATCACATCTCACAATCTAGCCCTCACATTACTTACTCATTCAATAACCTACCAACCATCACAATATAGTCCCACATCTTTTTTAAATCATTCCCACTGCATACCACTCTAAATCCTGCTTCCACTTCCGCAAACTTACTAACCATTTGTTTGAACCAAATCTTTCCAACTACCCATTTTGCTCTCCTCGAATAATTATCTGCCACTTATCCAACATTCAACAAACTTCCAAATTCCACCCTCCCCACCCTAATCACCACTACTTGTTTCCATCCCATCTGCTGCCTCAGATTCCACTCCCTGTATCTAAACACTTATTTCCCCCTCAGTCTTTTTCATTAACTCCCTAAAATTTACTTGATAACTCCTACTACCTATAACCTTTGCTCTTTTTCACTTTGCTCCTTTACTTTGCCTCTTCACTCTTTAACCAACTCCAGTCATTGCATTTTTTCCTGCAATGAATCGTCCAGCCTTTTCATCTTCACTAACAATGTTACTTCACTTCCCAACCACTCCATCCCAACAACCAACTTCCCACTCTTTCCAAAACTCTTTGGCAATCCACATGCTCCCTAAATACCCCATCCTAAACAAATTAAACAATATTGATACATATCATAAAATATGCCGAAACTACATTTCACCTGAGAGAAGAATACTTTCCTATTCCTACGTAGTCCAGTAATGCCGATAAAAAGTTCAGCGGTGGCTAAAATCCTCCCCACCGTTTTATTTTTTAATTTCAAGAACATGCCACGAGAGCATACTCATAAAGCAATCCTCTTATCTTAGCTACCTCTCCAGAAATGCCATATATTTTAAAAAAAAAAAAAATATATATATATATATATATATATATATATATATATATATATATTTTTTTTTTTTCTTTGTGCTGTCTCCCGCGTTTGCGAGGTAGCGCAAGAAGAGAAAAGACGAAAGAAATGGCCCACCCACCCCCATACACTCTTCACCCTCCTGCATGTTCAGGCCCCGATCACACAAAATCTTTTTCACTCCATCTTTCCACCTCCAATTTGGTCTCCCTCTTCTCCTCGTTCCCTCCACCTCCGACACATATATCCTCTTGGTCAATCTTTCCTCACTCATTCTCTCCATGTGACCAAACCATTTCAAAACACCCTCCTCTGCTCTCTCAACCACGCTCTTTTTATTTCCACACATCTCTCTTACCCTTACGTTACTTACTCGATCAAACCACCTCACACCACACATTGTCCTCAAACATCTCATTTCCAGCACATCCATCCTCCTGCGCACAACTCTATCCATAGTCCACGCCTCGCAACCATACAACATTGTTGGAACCACTATTCCTTCAAACATACCCATTTTTGCTCTCCGAGATAATGTTCTCGACTTCCACACATTCTTCAAGGCTCCCAGAATTTTCGCCCCCTCCTCCACCCTATGATCCACTTCTGCTTCCATGGTTCCATCCGCTGCCAGATCCACTCCCAGATATCTAAAACACTTCACTTCCTCCAGTTTTTCTCCATTCAAACTCACCTCCCAGTTGACTTGACCCTCAACCCTACTGTACCTAATAACCTTGCTCTTATTCACATTTACTCTTAACTTTCTTCTTTCACACACTTTACCAAACTCAGTCACCAGCTTCTGTAGTTTCTCACATGAATCAGCCACCAGCGCTGTATCATCAGCGAACAACAACTGACTCACTTCCCAAGCTCTCTCATCCCCAACAGACTTCATACTTGCCCCTCTTTCCAAAACTCTTGCATTCACCTCCCTAACAACCCCATCCATAAACAAATTAAACAACCATGGAGACATCACACACCCCTGCCGCAAACCTACATTCACTGAGAACCAATCACTTTCCTCTCTTCCTACACGTACACATGCCTTACATCCTCGATAAAAACTTTTCACTGCTTCTAACAACTTGCCTCCCACACCATATATTCTTAATACCTTCCACAGAGCATCTCTATCAACTCTATCATATGCCTTCTCCAGATCCATAAATGCTACATATATATATATATATATATATATATATATATATATATTTTTTTTATACTTTGTCGCTGTCTCCCGCGTTTGCGAGGTAGCGCAAGGAAAGAAGGAAAGAGACGAAAGAAATGGCCCCCCCCCCCCATACACATGTATATACATACGTCCACACACGCAAATATACATACCTACACAGCTTTCCATGGTTTACCCCAGACGCTTCACATGCCTTGATTCAATCCACTGACAGCACGTCAGCCCCGGTATACCACATCGCTCCAATTCACTCTATTCCTTGCCCTCCTTTCACCCTCCTGCATGTTCAGGCCCCGATCACACAAAATCTTTTTCACTCCATCTTTCCACCTCCAATTTGGTCTCCCTCTTCTCCTTGTTCCCTCCACCTCCAACACATATATCCTCTTGGTCAATCTTTCCTCACTCATCCTCTCCATGTGCCCAAACCACTTCAAAACACCCTCTTCTGCTCTCTCAACCACGCTCTTTTTATTTCCACACATCTCTCTTACCCTTACGTTACTCACTCGATCAAACCACCTCACACCACACATTGTCCTCAAACATCTCATTTCCAGCACATCCATCCTCCTGCGCACAACTCTATCCATAGTCCACGCCTCGCAACCATACAACATTGTTGGAACCACTATTCCTTCAAACATACCCATTTTTGCTTTCCGAGATAATGTTCTCGACTTCCACACATTCTTCAAGGCCCCCAGAATTTTCGCCCCCTCCCCCACCCTATGATCCACTTCCGCTTCTATGGTTCCATCCGCTGCCAGATCCACTCCCAGATATCTAAAACACTTAACTTCCTCCAGTTTTTCTCCATTCAAACTCACCTCCCAATTGACTTGACCCTCAACCCTACTGTACCTAATAACCTTGCTCTTATTCACATTTACTCTTAACTTTCTTCTTCCACACACTTTACCAAACTCAGTCACCAGCTTCTGCAGTTTCACACATGAATCAGCCACCAGCGCTGTGTCATCAGCGAACAACAACTGACTCACTTCCCAAGCTCTCTCATCCCCAACAGACTTCATACTTGCCCCTCTTTCCAAAACTCTTGCATTTACCTCCCTAACAACCCCATCCATAAACAAATTAAACAACCATGGAGACATCACACACCCCTGCCGCAAACCTACATTCACTGAGAACCAATCACTTTCCTCTCTTCCTACACGTACACATGCCTTACATCCTCAATAAAAACTTTTCACTGCTTCTAACAACTTGCCTCCCACACCATATATTCTTAATACCTTCCACAGAGCATCTCTATCAACTCTATCATATGCCTTCTCCAGATCCATAAATGCTACATACAAATCCATTTGCTTTTCTAAGTATTTCTCACATACATTCTTCAAAGCAAACACCTGATCCACACATCCTCTACCACTTCTGAAACCACACTGCTCTTCCCCAATCTGATGCTCTGTACATGCCTTCACCCTCTCAATTAATACCCTCCCATATAATTTACCAGGAATACTCAACAAACTTAAACCTCTGTAATTTGAGCACTCACTCTTATCTCCTTTGCCTTTGTACAATGGCACTATGCACGCATTCCGCAATCCTCAGGCACCTCACCATGAGTCATACATACATTACATAACCTTACCAACCAGTCTCCCGCCTCAGCAAGGTAGCTCAAGGAAACAGACTAAAGAATGGCCCAACCCACCCACATACACATGTATATACATACACGTCCACACATGCACATATACATACCTATACATCTCAACGTATACGTATATATACACACACACAGAGACGTATACATATATACACATGTACATAATTTATTCTGTCTGCCCTTATTCATTCCTGTCACCACCCCGCCACACATGAAATGACAACCCCCTCCCCCCGCATGTGCGCAAGGTAGCGCTAGGAAAAAACAACAAAGGCCACATTCGTTCACACTCAATCTCTAGCTGTCATATATAATGCACCAAAACCACAGCTCCCTTTCCACATCCAGGCCCCACAAAACTTTCCATGGTTTACCCCAGACACTTCACATGCCCTGGTTCAATCCATTGACAGCACGTCGACCCCAGTATACCATATCGTTCCAATTCACTCTATTTCTTGCACGCCTTTCACCCTCCTGCATGGTCTTCCACTTCTCCTCGTTCCCTCCACCTCTGACACATATATCATCTTTGTCAATCTTTCCTCACCCATTCTCTTCATGTGACCAAACATTTCAAAACACCCTCTTCTGCTCTCTCAACCACACTCTTTTTATTACGACACATCTCTCTTACCCTTTCATTACTTACTTGATCAAACCACCTCACACCAGATATTGTCCTCAAACATCTCATTTCCACCACATCCACCCTCCTCCGCACAACTCTATCTATAGCCCATGCCTCGCACCCATATAACATTGTTGGAACCACTATTCCTTCAAACATACCCGTTTTTGCTTTCCAAGATAACGTTCTCGACTTAAATACATTTTTCAACACTCCCAGAACTTTCTCCCCCTCCCCCATCCTATGATTCACTTCCGCTTCCATCGTTCCATCCACTACCAAATCCACTCCCAGATATCTAAATCACTTCACTTCCTCCAGTTTTTCTCCATTCAAACTTACCTCCCAGTTGACTTGTCCCTCAACCCTACTGTACCTAATAACCTTCCTCTTATTCACATTTACTCTCAGGTTTCTTCTTTCACACACTTTACCAAACCAAACTCAGTCACCAGCTTCTGCAGTTTCTCACCTGAATCAGCCACCAGCGCTTTATCATCAGCGAACAACTGACTCACTTCCCAAGCCCTATCATCCACAACAGACTGCATACTTGCCCCCCTTTCCAAAACTCTTGCATTCACCTCCCTAACAACCCCATCCATAAACATATTAAATAACCATGGAGACATCACGCACCCCTGCCGCAAACCAACATTCATCGAGAACCAATCACTTTCCTCTCTTCCTACTCATACACATGCCTTACATCCTCGATAAAAACTATTCACTGTGACTAACAACTTGCCTCCCACACCATATATTCTTAATACCTTCCACAGAGCATCTCTATCAACTCTGTCATATGCCTTCTCCAGATCCATAAATGCTACATACAAATCCATTTGCTTTTTTAAGTATTTCTCACATACATTCTTCAAAGTGAATATATATTTCAGCAAACCCTATTCAGCTCTCTGCCATACTCCTTATTACCACACTTCTTTCTTACCCTTTTATTATATACATGACCAAACCATCTCACACCACATATCATCCTTAAACATTTCATTTCCAAAGCATCCGGCACACATTCACATCTGCAGCCCATGCCACGCATCATATAACTGTTTAGGGACTACTGTATCTTCAGACATACCCATTTCCACCCTTCCAGATAGTGACCATTCTTTCCACTGATTCCTAAGTGCTCCCAGAACCTTCGCCTCCTTACCTAACTTATGACTTCCAAAACTCTTGCATTCACCTCCCTAACAACCCCATCCATAAACATATTAAATAACCATGGAGACATCACGCACCCCTGCCGCAAACCAACATTCATCGAGAACCAATCACTTTCCTCTCTTCCTACTCATACACATGCCTTACATCCTCGATAAAAACTATTCACTGTGACTAACAACTTGCCTCCCACACCATATATTCTTAATACCTTCCACAGAGCATCTCTATCAACTCTGTCATATGCCTTCTCCAGATCCATAAATGCTACATACAAATCCATTTGCTTTTTTAAGTATTTCTCACATACATTCTTCAAAGTGAATATATATTTCAGCAAACCCTATTCAGCTCTCTGCCATACTCCTTATTACCACACTTCTTTCTTACCCTTTTATTATATACATGACCAAACCATCTCACACCACATATCATCCTTAAACATTTCATTTCCAAAGCATCCGGCACACATTCACATCTGCAGCCCATGCCACGCATCATATAACTGTTTAGGGACTACTGTATCTTCAGACATACCCATTTCCACCCTTCCAGATAGTGACCATTCTTTCCACTGATTCCTAAGTGCTCCCAGAACCTTCGCCTCCTTACCTAACTTATGACTTGCTCTCACTTTCATGGTTTCATTTGCTGCCTTGTCCACTCCCAGGTATCTAAAACCTTCCCAGTTACTCCAACTTTTCTTCATTCTACCTCGCCCCAACTAATTTTCGCATCTGCTTTGCTAAACCTCATAACCTTGCTTAAATTCATTCAGTTTTACACTCAGCTTCATCCTTTCATGCACTTTCCCAAAGTCAGTCACAAGTTTCAGCAGTTTCTCATTCGACTCTGCCATCAGTGCTGTGTCATAAGCAAAAAAAACTAATCCACTTCCCACTCTTGCCCCTAAACCCCCAACAGATTGCACACTCACCTCTCCAAGACCTCCCTCACCAACCCATCTATAAACAAATCAAAAAATCATGGTGACATCACACTCCCATGCTACAGACCAACCTTCATCTGAAACCACTCATCCTCCTTTCTACCTACCCCTTTACATGCCTTATACTCTTGCTAAAAAATTTTCACTGCTTCTGGTAGCTTTCTTTTTACACTATATATTCATAAGACTTTCTATAAAGCATTTCCATCAACCCTATCATGTGCTTTTTCTAGATCCATAAAAGCTGCATAGAAATCCTTTTGTTCCTTTAAGTATTGCTCACACACTTTCTTTAAAGTACACACTTGGTCCACACATCTTATATTACTCCTGAAACCATATTGTTCCTCCCAGTCTGATGCTCTGTACATTTCTTCACCCTCTCAGTCACTACTCTCCCATACACCGTACCATACACCTCCGTAGTTTGAAAACTCATTTTTGTCCCCCTAGCATTTACAGTGGCATTCTACCAATCTTTAGGCACCTCATCATGATCTATACATACATACACAGAAAATCCCAACTAGCCAATTAACAAGTCACCCTCTTTCTTAAGAAATTCTACTGCAGTAATATCCACTCCAGGTGCCTTACCACATTTCATCTTATATAAGGCTTTCACCACTTCTTTCTTCACCAAACCATTTTCCATGATTCTCTCACACTGCACACTTCCCTGACCCATACACCCAACATCTGCCCCCCTATCATCAAACACATATAACATCCTTACAAAATAAATACTCTTCACCTCATCATTACCTGTTATCACTCCCCTATTTGTCCCCATCTCTGATGTTCCCACTTATTCTCTTTTTTCCTCACACTTAACCTTCTTCAAAACATCTTATTTTCCCTAAAGTTTACTGATACTCACCCCAACCATTATTTGCCCTCTTTTTCAGCCCTTGCATCCTCCTCATGACCCCCTACCACTTTCTCTTGTACATCTCCCAGTTATGTGCTATCCTTCCTTGTAAGTCATGCCCATACACCTCTCTTTTCTAACACTAGCAACTTTACTCTTTCATCCCGCCATTCACTAGTTTTTCTTATCTGCCCAAATCCCACCTTCTGCATTCCACCCACTTCTCCCACACATGCCATTACTGCTTCCCTAAATACCTCCCATTCCTCAGCCACTCCCCCAGCTTCATTTTCTCTCACTTTTTGTCATTTTACACTCAATCTCTTATTGTATTTCTTGACACATTCAAGCTCACTATCACCATCCTCTTCTCACCCATATAATTTCCTATTTTCCAGAATCCTCTCCAAACTTTCATCCTTGCCTCTACGAAGCAATGACCAGACATCCCACCAGCTGCCCCTCTCAGCACATTCACATCCAAGAGTCACACCATATATTTGTAACACCAACCACAAAACATCTCTGTCAGTCTCATCCTATGCTTTCTCCAGACCCTTGAATTCCTCATACAAACCCTTATGTTTCTTAGTATTTCTCACACAAATTCTTCATAGCAAGTACATGAGCCACAAGTCCTCTACCCCTCGTGAAGCCACACTGCTCCTCGCTAATCTGAAGCTCTTTGCATCCCACCACACTCACATAACTTACCAAGTTCTTTCACTAAACATATACTTTGATAATTTGAAGAATCTCTTTTGTTCCCATTTCCTTTAACAGCTGAATAGGAATAATGAAAATGCCTGAATTAAGGAATTATGTTAGTTTTCTAGGTTTCTGTTATCTGAATTTTTGATGTAATAATCCTAGTTGAACTCAAGACTTATTATTAATGTACTTACATAATTTCTATCTTGGTAGCAGTTGCCGTAATCTGCAGGAGTGCATCACTGTATACATGTCTTTTGTACCTGTTTGCTGTTTTCCACCTTTGTGAAGCAGCATCAGGAAGAGGTGCTTCGGCCTTCCCCACTCATGCCTGTCTTACCCTTAAGGACATACCTTCCCTATCCCCAGGGATAAAGCTATGTATATGTATGTTATGTATATAAGTAACCATTTTCTCTCAAGCATTTATCCTGAAAGAAAAAGTTATCATAAAGGTATACTCTTCAGAGCCATAGTTTCCCTTTTAGGTCTGTGTAAAGTATCTCATTTCCCTTTAAGATCAGTGTAATGTATCTCACATTTGGTATTTTAAGAATACACATATGTCACAAAAGGAAATTCATCTCAGTATTACAAAATGTTTTGTAGGGTGGTGTCCAGTTTAATGTGGTTCCTCCTGAACTCAGTGTTGGATTTGACATCCGCATACCTCCAACCCAAGATCTAGGAAAGCTTGAGGAAATGATCAAGAAATGGATCAAAGAAGTAGGAGAAGATGTCACTTATGAGTTTCAGAAAAAGGTTTGTTTCTTGATATCCTATAAGTTTAAGATAACAGTTGCTGATATAGATATTCTCAACATTTGTTGTCAAGTTCTTGATTTATTGGCAGTCTCTTTAGAGCATGTGCTGTGTGAGTAAAGCTTGTAGAAACAGTGATGGGTTTCATCGGAGAAAGTACAGAAAATCTTAGTAATGTTAGCGGTCAGAGTAACTGCACTTGATACACATGATATTTTAAATTTAAAAATCTCATCTGTTTATACTAATGTTTAACTTCATTTCACAAATGAAAATCCTCATTTCAGGATATGTGTCAAAAGTTAACTGTTGCTGAAGATGGGAAAAATCCATGGTGGGATGCTTTCTCCCAGGCTTGTAAAGTTGAGTACGTAAACCTTTATATTTTCACCTGCAGTTGTCCAGTGTTTTTGTATCTATGTAGGGAAATGCATGCTGTTCTCTTTGTACTTACTCATAATTCAGAAAGTAAGAGTTTCAAAAGTTTGAAGGATCTTCTTCATGATTATAGTTTCAAGGTTTTGTCTCCTTGTACTATGTTAGTGTGCATCATTCTATTGTTTCACACCTGTAGTGTGTATAGTTCTCACATCAGTCAGTTTTGAAAATGTTTTCAGAATGCATGAGTTAGGGACCACCATAGTTATTATGCTATGCACATTAAGCAGGAGACCAAATTGGAGGTGGAAGGATGGAGTGAAAAAGATTATGAGTGATGCAGAAGGATGAAAGGCGTCCACAGAATAGAATGAACTGGAACGATGTGGTATAGTGGGGTCAGTCATGTGCCGTCATGAACTGAACCAGGGCATGTGAAACGTCCAGGGTAAACCATTGAAAGGTCTGTGGGGCCTGGATGTGGATTGGGAGCTATGGTTTCAGTGCATTACACAAGACAGCTTGTGTATGAATGTGAGCAGATGTGGCCTTTCTTCATGTTTCCTAGTGCTACCTT
The DNA here is from genome assembly GCF_036320965.1 of Panulirus ornatus. Lineage (NCBI taxonomy): Eukaryota > Metazoa > Arthropoda > Malacostraca > Decapoda > Palinuridae > Panulirus > Panulirus ornatus. The sequence goes on from NC_092242.1 coordinate 54,666,040, forward strand.
CCTGACACAGGGGGTGGTGATGCTGCTTTCCTGTGGGGCAGGATGGCACTAGGAATGGATGAAGACGAACAAGTACAAATATGTAAATGTGTATGTATGTATGTATGGGGATAGGGGAGAAAGAACACGTCCCACATATTCCCTGCATATCATAGAAGGCGATTAAAGGGGGCATGGGGGGCTGGAAACCCTCCCCATCTTGTATTTCAATTTCTAAAGAAGGAAACAGAAGAAGGAGTCAAGCAGGGAGTGCTCATCCTCCTTTAAGGCTCAGTTGGGGTGTCTAAATGTGTGTGGATGTTACCAAGATGAGAAGAAAGGAGAGAGAGGTAGTATGTTTGAGGAAAGAAACCTGAATGTTCTGACTCTGAGTGAAATGAAGCTCAAGGGTAAACGAAAAGAATGGTTTGGAAAAGTCTTGGGAGTAAAGTCAGGAGGCTAGTGAGAGAACAAGAACTAATGAAGGAGAAGCACTACTCCTGAAGCAGGATTTGTGGGAGTGTGTGACAGAGTGTAAGAAAGTAAATTCTAGATTGACGTGGGTAAAACTGAAAGTGGATGGAGAGAGAGAGGTGATTATTATTGCTTATACACCTGGTCATGAGAAGAAAAATCTTGAGAGGCAAGTGTTTTGTGAGCAGCTGAGTGAGTGTGTCAGCAGTTTTGGTGCACGAGACTGGGTATTAGTGATGGGTGATTTAACTGTGAAGGTGAATAATGGGGCAGTATGGGTGTAATTGGTGTTCTTGAGGTATTCAGTGTTGTGAATGAAAATGATGAATAGTTTGAGGATTTATGTGCTGAAAAAAAGACTGGTGATGGGGAATACCTGGTTTAAGAGATACACAAGTAAACATACGTGAGTAGGAGAGATGGTCATAGGGCTTTATTAGATTACGTTTTAATTGACAAGCATGTAAGAGAGAGACTTTTAAATGTTAATGTGCTGAGACGGGCAACTGGTAGGGTGTCTTATCACTATCTTGTGGAGGAAAAGGTGAAGATTTGTAGAGGTTTTCAAAAAAGAAGAGATAATGTCAGGGAGAAGAGAGTGGTGAGAGTAAGTGAGCTTGGAAAGGAGACTTGTCTGAGAAAGTACCAGGAGAGATAGAGTGTAGAATGGCAAAAGGTGTGAGCAAATGACGTAAGGGGAGTGGGTGAGGAATGGGATTTATTTAGGGAATCAGTCAGTGATGGCATTTGCAAGAGATGCTTGTGGCAGGAGAAAGCTGGGAGGTGGGCAGATTAGAAAGGGTAGCGAGTGGTAGGATGAAGTAAAGTTACTAGTGAAAGAGAAAAGAAAGGTGTATGGACGATACTCGCACGGAAGGAGTAAAATGACTGAGAGATGTATAAGAGAAAGCAGCAGGAGGTCAAGAGAAAGGTGCAAGGGTTAAAAAAGGAGAGCAAATGAGAGTTGGGGTGAGAGAGTATCGTTAAACTCTAGGGAGAATAAAAAGATATTTTGGAAGGAGGTAAATAATGCGCAAAATACAAGAGAACAAATGGGAACATCCATGAAGGGGGTAAGGGGAAGTGATAACAGGTAGTGATGAAGTGCGGAGGAGATGGAGTGAGTATTTTGAAGGTTTGTTGAATGTGTTTAATGATAGAGAGGCAAATGTAGGGTGTTTGAGGTGGTGTGGAAATTGAGAGAGTCAGGGAAAGTGGTTTGTTAAAGAGAGGTGGTGAAAGCATTGCAGATGAAATCTGGCAAGGTGGCAGGTTTAGATGGTACTGCAGTTGAATCTATCAAGAAAGGGGGTAAATGTGTTGTTCATTGGTTGGTAAGGATGTTCATTGAGGATTGGCAGAATGCATGTATAGTGTCATTTTACAAAGGCAAAGGGGATAAAGATGAGTGTTCAAACTGCAGATGCATAAGTTTGTGGAGTATACTTGAAAAATTGTATGGAAGGTTATTGATTGAGAGGGTGAGGGCATGTACAAAGCATCAGATTGGGGAGGAACAGTGTGGTTTTAGAAGTGGTAGAGGATGTGTCGATAAGGTGTTTACTTTGAGCAATATATGTGAGAAATACTTAGAAAACCATTTGGATTTGTATGTAGCATTTATGGATCTGGAAGAGTCAAATGTTGTTCTCCAATGATACTGTACTGGTGGCTGATTCAAGTGAGAAACTGCAGAAGTTGGAGATTGAGTTTGGAAAAGTGAGTGAAAAGAGAAAGTTGAGAGTTAATGTAAATAAATGCAAGGTTATTAGGTTCAGCAGGGTTGAGGGACAAGTTAGTTGAGGTGTAAGTCTGAATGGAGAAAAATATGAGGAAGTGAAGAGTTTTAGATATCTGGGAGTGGACTTGGCAGTGAATGGAACCATGGAAACAGAAGTGGGTTATAGGATGGGGGAAGGGTCAAAGGATCTGGGAGCAATAAAGAATGTATGGGAGCAATGAAGAATGTGTGGAAGGAGAGAACATTATCTCAGAGAGCAAAAGTAGGTATGTTTGAAGGAATAGTAGTCCTAACAATGTTATATGGTTGTAAGGAATGGGCTATAGATAGGGGTGTACAAAGGAGGGTGGATGTGTTGGAAATTAAATGTTTGAGGACAAAATGTGGTGTGAGGTGGTTTGATCGAGTAAGTAATGAAAGGGCAAGAGATATGCGTGGAAATAAAAAGTGTGGTTAAGAGAGCAGAAGAGAGTGTGCTGAAATGGTTTGGACATATGGAGAAAATGAGTGAGGAAAGATTGACAAAGAGGATATAAGTGTCACGGAGGGAACAAGGAGAAGCATGAGAACAAATTGGAGGTATACCGGGGTCAATGTGCCGTCAATGGACTGAACCAGGGCATGTGAAGTGTTTGGGTTAAACCATGGAAAGGTCAGTGGGGCCTGGATGTGGATTAGGAAGCTGTTGTGGAAAGTGGTTAGGTGAAAGCCCTTCTTAAGATGATATATGGCAAGATGGCTGGTATTGCAGTTGAATTTAATAAGGGGGGAGACTTTGTTGTTAACTGGGTGGTAAGGACTTTCAGTGTATATATGAATCATAGTGCATTTATAGAGCTATTGTATAGAGGCACCGAGGATAAAGATTAATGTTCAAACACCAGAGGTATAAGTTTGTTAAGCCTACCTGGTAAGGTTGATGGGAGGGTGGTGACTGAGAGGGTGAGCATGTGCAGAGCATCAGACTGAGGAGGAGCACTGTGGTGTCAGATGTGGTAAAATTTGCATGGATCAGGTGTTTGCTTTAAAGAATATGTGTGAGAAATACTTAGAAAAAGAGATGGATTTATCTGTAGCATTTATGGATCTGAAGAAGGCATATGATAAGGTTGATCGAGATGCTTTGTGAAAGGTCTTGAGAAGTTTTATCAAGGGTGTACGAGTAGAAAGAGTGGAGAGTGAAAGGTTTCAGGTGAAGGTTGGTCTTCAGCAAGAGTGTGTGGTCACCATGGTTGTTCAGTTTGTTTATGGATGGGATGGTGAGGAAGGTAAATGTGAGATTCTTTGAAAGAGAATGAAAGGAATGAAAGGACCTGGAGAGTGAGTCAGTTGTTGTTTGCTGATGATACAGCTCTGGTGGAAGATTAGAGTGAGAAACTACAGAAGTTCACGACTGAACTTTGAAGAGTGTGTGAAAGGAGAAAATTTAGAGTGAATGTGAATAAAAGCAAGGTTATTATGTGAAATGAGTCAGCTGTTGTTAGCTGATGATACAGCACTGGTGGTAGATTTGAATGAGAAACTGCAGAAGTTGGTGACTGAGTTTGGAAGAGTGTGTAAAAGGAGAGAGTTCAGCAGCATTGAGGGATAGGTTAGATGGGATTGAGTTTGAATGGCAAAAAAATGGAGAACTGAAGTGCTTTAGGTATCTGGGAGTGAACATGGCACTGAATGGAACCATGGAAGCAGAAGTAAATCACAAGGTGGGGGAGGAAGAGAAGGTTCTGGGAGCACTGAAGAATGAATGGAAAGAGAGAATGTTATCTGGGAGCACCAAAATGGAGATGTTTGGATATGGATGCAAAGCGTGGGCTATAGATAAAGCTGTATGGAGAGGGTGATGTATCGGAAATGAAATGTTTGAGGACAATATGTGGTGTGAGGTGGTTTGATTCAGTAAGTAATGAAAGGGTAAGAGAGATGTATGCTTAAAAGATATTGTGATTGAGAGAGCAGAAGAGGGTGTACTAAAATATTTGGTTTAGACATATGGATAGAATGAGTGAGGAAAGGTTGACAGAGATATATGGGTTAGAAGCAGAGGGAACAGGGAGACCCAAATTGGAGATGGAAGGATAGAGTGAAAAATTTTAAGTGATCAGGGCCTGAACATGCAGGAGGGTGAAAGGGGTGCACAGTATAGAGTGATTTGGAACAGTGGTATACTAGGGTTGATGTGCTGTCAATGGACTGAACCAGGGCATGTGATATCTTTGGAACAGTATAGACAACAGGCCATGCTTTCTCTTGGTAAAGGAGAGCAGTTAAAAATTCCTTGCAGTCTTTACCCTTTAGTGACCCTTTTTCTCTGTAAGGCCATTCAGCTTTCCAAGAACAAGATCTAGAACTGTCTCTTCAAGGGAAAGAGTAAGAAGGAGATAGAGAACCAGAATTTTTGACTTTGAGAGATATCCAAAAATCATTACTTTTGGGTTCTCTTTTTATCTTGAATTTTTTTCTTAAACCTTTCTCATAATTCAAGTGGGTATACTTTCATACTCATAAGATAAAACACAGATGGGAGGGAAAAATGAAGATTTGAAAATTGAAATATTTTCTTTTTGAAGTAGTATCTTATGAGCATTCTTTCTTGGATTTCTTCCCCTTTCTTTCTTTCAAAAAACCTCCTTGTACTAACTACTTTTGGGTCATTGTTTCCTATCTCCAGATTTTGAGCTCCTCATGGTTGAGACTTATTGGATCAATGACTCTCTCTCAGTGGTGATCTCTGATTGGCCAAAAGCAGACCCCAATGAGTGAGTAACATGCCACTACCATGGTTGAGTGGTTATCAAAGAGTAATTTTCCTTGAGACCAGAGAAAATTTCATGCTCACAGGACACTACTTTGGAGAAGGATTTTCAGTTTTTAAAAGCTACATTATGGTTTTCTTATCTTGTTCTCCCTTCCCCTCTCTTTAGGAAAAGAAAACTTTACCTGTGATCTTTGAATTCTGAGTTCCTGGCCAGTTCAAGCCTTGAAAGTGAGTAGCTTGATGAGATTATCATTGTGGCAATTCTGACTGTCCTTAAGCAGGTTAAAAATGAGTGAATGGCCACTGCCAATGGTGGATGGATAGTGACAAATGTGGAAAGCTAGCACTTCTCCACCAGTAATATAGGTGGTTTGAAAGGTTCTAACCCCCAGATATTATAGTGGAATTTTATACTTGCTGGACACCGCCTTGGAGAGGAAGGATTTCTCATTCTTCAAAACCTACATTTTTTTCTTTCAGAGATATACAACTTGAGAAGCAAATATTCCCAGCTTCTACAGACAGCAGGTTCATAAGGGAGGTAGGAGCTAATTGTGGTACACAAGCAATTACAAGAATCTTGTTGCTTGACTTCTGTTTGCAGCTATTTAGTCTATCTATCTATCTATCTATCTATATCTCTGATGTCTGTTCCCTCCAGGAACTCCCATCAAGGGGTGGCCAAGTCAAAAGAGTCTCCACTTATCCCTGTCCTTACATGCCTTCCTCGCATACATCATTCCATGCATTCTTCCAATATTTCTCTCCTCCCAGTACTCTTCCAGTCTATCTCTCCACACTCTCCTTGTAAACTCCATATTGTGCATTCTTTCTACATGCCTATGCCAGCTCAAAGTATTAAATTTTGCCCACTCTGCCTCTCTACATCTCTCATTCCACATCTCATACACCCCTTGATTTCTTTCTTCATTCCACGTAGTCATGCCACATACTTTTCTCAAACAGCTCATTTCCACAGCCTGGATTAATGACCTCTGTGAATCAGTCTATGGATTCAAAACTATGCACTCAACTATGGGCGGCAAGTGATGCATCAAGGTCAGGAACGTGAACCACTATACCACAGGAGTCCACTGTCATATCCACTTACTGAATATCAAAAAAAGTCTAATAACAAATCAAGTTTTTCAGATGTTTCTGTCACAATACAATTACCTATCAAGCCTGAATGTGTCGAACACATACTTTTTGGGTAAACATTACGTGAACAGTTTCTGCCACCTGGTGACCCATCCCCTAAATTTAGTGTTTTCCCCTAATGCTTCTACACTTGGATCGTCAATTTTAGAGCTGTCAGTGTCATCTTTTTCACTATTTTATGTTCCTTCTTCACTTTCTAGCTCACTGAGTTCCTCAGAGTCTGTTGCATCTGAGATATCCACAATTCTTACAGTATCTATACCCTGGGCTTTAGATGGACTAGCAGCAAGAGGATATAGTACTTTCTTCTCTCACATATTGATGGCTACTGACCAATATACTCAGACGAAATTAGCTCATTGTCTGGTACTAGGATCATGTGTTGCCATTTCTAAACACTTTCACCATTTCTCTTCCCACCAATAATTCAGGCACACAATTTAAAAGGGTTTTGCTACAGCTGCCCATCAATAATTCAGGCACACAATTTAAGAGGGCTTAGCTAAAGCTGCAACCCATAGTCAACATAAGTTATTTTGGGTGTTGCTGTCACAACGTCCAATAGCAAATGGGTCAATAAACAATTAGTGTTTTTTCCCCTTTCTTCCTTATCTGGTACATGATCATACAAACTAAAATAATCAGCAATTTTGCATCTATCGACCTTCTGCTTCGTTGATCTTTCTAATTTTGGTACCATCCATTTTTCAGGTAGGTCCATGGGTACTGAAATGTCAACATTCCATGTGTCTGACTTTCTCTTAAATTTCCCTGCGAGCTAACAAGCACATGCCATGTATGCCTTACACTTTTCTAAAACTTTCATCTACTAGGCCTTAAACTTCCTTGATTGACCCATCTCTAACAGTGCATATTATTCTTTCTATAGCTTCACTTAATTTTCTGTTTACCTTTGTCAGTATGAACCCAGGTATGTTCACTGCATGGGTCTTTGTTCCCTGCATCTGTTGAACAGCTCCTGAAAGTGTACCTTCTTGCCCACTGTTGCCATTTATGTGACTGAAGATTTGATAAAGCATGAGTTGTTGAAAAACCCATCCCTGCCAGGTTATCAGTTGCCTTACTGGTTTGCTTAGGTTGTCTAGACCAAGCTTTTTGGGGAGGGATGATGATAGAAGAAAAAGTGTCCAGATGGTGAAATTGGCCCTGCCAGTACATCTTGAAATTTCACTTGTAGACACATTTCTTTGCACTTCCAAGCAAGAATATGGGCCTTTTCTATAACTAGTTACTGGTTGACGAAAAATACCACCCAAAACAGTAGCTAAAATATCATTAAACAAAAGGACAGTGAGCAAGTTACATCTCTCCACTGTCATTACCACAAGTTAAGTGAGGTGGCAAATCCTGACATCAGACTTCTAAGACTGTACCATGCTCCTAAGCATATGTTAACCTCATCATAAATGAGTAATAGGATTAGTTCTGCAAATACAGTCTGATGCATAAAAGCCTTATTTTAAACTGGTAATTCTAAGATTTTTTCTTGTAGAGACTGTAGTGTAAGTATAATGTTTATAAATACTTAGATTATCTCCATATCATAAGCAAAGTAAGAGCATTTTAGCTACTTTAATGTTCTCAGCATAGGTTTTATTATTTTTGTTTAAATGGAGTAGTTACATGATAATAAGAGATTCCAGGAAATTGTACCAGTTGCAGAGTAGCTTCAATTTCAGTTTAGAATACCTTCAAAAGAGTTGTGTGAGAGAACATAGAAAAAATAATTTCACTTGCTAATAATTATTTTCTCTTCTCCTCAGCTTGACATCCCGGCACTTGGGTTTTCCCCCATGAACAGAACCCCAATTCTACTCCATGACCACAATGAATTCCTCAATGAGAAGATATTCTTGCGTGGAATTGAGATTTATACAACCATCATTCCAGCTCTTGCAAACATGAAAATGTAGTTTTTGTGGTTGTTAAAGATACCCGACATGCTACCAAATCCTCTTCTTGCTTAAGTGCCCCATAAAATGAAAATTTTACTGTCAATGATAATCACATCCATATAACATATTGAATCAAGTAAGCAGTATATGAGTGAATTATGAAATTATTACGTGTAAGCTATGGGGGTAGAGTTTTATATTCATGTTGCCCCACTTTTTAACCTTGTACATATGTTATCTGTCTTTATTCCTACACATGTAGGCAAACATACAAACCCAGCCAATGTTAGGTACCCATATGTGTATGGGTTTTAATGTTTACTTTGGTTTAATAACAAAGATAAAAATATTACAACTTAAGAGCAGAAATTGTGGTGTGTATTATTATGTAGAAAAAAGAGAAAATGATTCTGTCAATCATTTCCAGCTTTAAAAAATTCTTTTCTTGAACATGTTCAGAAATCAGATATTTTCATATTAGAGTTAACATTGGTGATCAGACACCTTAAAAGCATCAGGATAATTAAATTCAGTAGGCCCTTTGACCCTTTTAAGGTCAACAGTAACTAACAAAAACAACTATATTGTCTGATGTGCTGACCTGAATAAATTCTGGACCAAAATTCTGGGTTTCCTTACCAATGTATTTCATAACTTCTACACAAAATTAAACTTCGTAATATGAAGTATTAGCTGAACTCTAATTAAAAAGTAAATAATGCACTCAATTACTTTGTAAAATAATTGTTAGGTTCTAAAGGAGCCTTTAATGTAGTTAGTAGTACAAAACAGGTAATTAATGATGAATTACTTCTTTACATTGCAACTTCTATTTCAAGGGTATTTTTACATTTCCAATGGATTTCAATGTTATACTCTCACAGCTTAGTCCAGAGCCAAAATGACATGTTGTTCCTCGCTCAGTTAAGCTGCTGGAGGCCATGGCCTGTAGACTTATGAAGTAACTCATTACGGATAACCTGGAACAGTTTTTTAGGTATTTGTTCAAGCCCTTTTTAAGTAAATACAGTGAACAGGGCAATGTATCTTCATAGCTATGAGCACTATGTTAGATAAATTTGGGTTCTAGATGTTTATACTATTTTTTGACATCCATAGAGAACATTTCAATTTCAATTGCTGTATTTTACATGCTATGCAAATGAGGACTTATTTCCAAGTACACATTGGGAAAATGCTTCCCATAATCTATCTTTCCCTCATCCACTCTACAGCGTATATATTGATTGCTTCCGATCACTCCCTGTAGTCTGGATTTTCAAAAGTGTCAATGCAATTCACATTGCACATTAGTATTCTTAAAGGGAGAGTATATAAAAGCCTTGAAGAGCAACATCATTAGTTTTAGCTCTTATCTTTTAAAATTTGTAGAATTAAATCCAGCTATCTCTTTTGAAGAGCCAACTGTTGCTCTATTATGTAATAAGGTCAATAAAAATATTAGTCCAAGGCTGAGATATTATGTTCATTTCTATCCAGTACACGATACTTAAACTTGTGAAGGGGTTACATTCCTGGACAACCAGTTGCTAGCAAAAATGTTATAAATCAAGCAAATGAAACTCATATTATGGAAGAGGGGAGGGGAGGGGGGTATATTCATGTAAAAAAAAATCGCACTCTAACCTTTTTGGTTGCAATGTACCTGAAACAACTTCCCTTACCACCAATTTACCAGTCATGATGCAATTTGGATGATAATAAAAACTTAGAAAATGGTCCTGAAAAATGCAGTGATCAGGGCTTGTGCTGCTGCTAAGAGTTGGATAGGGTGTAGTGAGGGGTTACATGAATGTGCACTTGGCTTGTCTATGTCACCCACCGAATTATATGATTTAGTAACTGTTGCTATATAACACATAATGCATACAAAATCTCACGGATACTTTAAAAATTTGCCATTTGCCTTATTAACCATGGGAAGTCAAGAAGTGAAGAAATGGCCTCAACCACTCAAATCCACTCTCGTGCTGACATGTTCACAATGTACTGAAACCATAGCCTCCCTGTCAACAACCAGGCCCTACAGCCACTTCTGTGGTTTCCCCCAAACACTTCATATGCCCTGGTTCAGTCCATTGATAACACATCATCCCTGTGTACCTAGTCACTTCAATTTACTTTATGCTGTGTATACCTTTCACCCACCTAGCATGTTCAAGCCCTAATCACTCAAACACCTCTCCATTCTGTCCTTCCATCTCCAATTTGCTCTTCACCTTATTTTTGTCTCCTCCACTTCTAAAGCATATATTCTCTGTCAACCTCTCCTCACTCATCCCTCCATATGTCCAAACCATTTCAACACATCCTCTTCAGGTCTCGCAATCATACCCTTCTTATTGCCACACCTCTCGCTTACCGTATCATTTTGTACTCGATCAACCCTCCTCACACCACATATTGTAATCAAATGTTTCATTTCCAACACATTCACCTTCTTCCATACAGTCTCATCTACAGCCCATGCCCATCCAAAGACCACTTGTCAGGGCTACTATATCTTCAAACATGCTCATTTTTACCCTCCTAGACAGTGACCTGTTATGGCAGACATTTCTCAAATACATTCAGGACCTCGACATTCCTCCCATCCTATGACTCACTTCAGCTCCCATGCTTCCATTTGCTGCCATATACACTCCAAGGTATCTAAATCACTTCACTTCTTCCAAGTTTTATCTATATAAACTCATCCCAACTAGCCTGTTTCTTAGAACTGCTAAACCTACCTATCTTTTTTCATTCACATTTACTCTCAACTTCACGCATTCTCCCACACTCAGAAACAGACATCTGCAGTTTCACACTCAAACCTGCCACCACTGCTGTCACTGCCACCACTGTTGTCATCAGCAAACAACTGAATCAAATGCCCCCATTTCTGACATACTGCAGGGATAACCCTCTCCCTAAAACCCTTTTCACCTCCCACACCACCCCATCCACTCACAGACCAAATAGCTATAGTGACATCTCATAAGGGTCAGGCTGGGGGTGTCTGAATGTGTGTGGATATAACCAAGAAGAGAAGAAAGGAGAGATATGTAGTATGTTAAGAGGAAAGGAACCTGGATGTTCTGGCTCTGAGTGAAACAAAGCTCATGGATAAAAAGGAAGAAGGATTTGGAAATGTCTCGAGTAATAGGGGATGATGCAAGGGCAAAAGCTAATGATAGGGTAGCACTACTGCTGAGGCAGGAGTTGTGGCAGCATGTGAAATTGAAAGTAGATTGTGAGAGATGGGTGATTATTAGTACTAATACACCTGGCTAATAGGAGAAAGATCATGAGAAGCATGTGTTTTGGGAGCAGGTGAGTGAGTGTCAGCAGCTGGTGGACTGCCGGGAGGCCTTTAATACTGACCTACACAGACAACTGAGGATGAGGCTAAGCATCCAAGATGGTATCAGGAAAGGGTTACTCAAACAGCGTGACAGCTCCCTCAAAGAGAACAGTCAATATATGTAAGGTGAAATTTCTCAGGTAAGATAGCTGTCTTTTCTTTCTGCCTCACTAACATGTGGACTACTGGCATTCTGTCCACAAACATACAATCTCTCCATGACATATGTAATACATGACAACATTCAACTCACACAGCTCGTTCTTTGTAACTCTAGATTTTCCCATAGAGCACTATACACTAGCCCTGCCTTTTGGCAAATGGTAGGAGCAGTAGATAGAAGTAGTAGGTTGGAACATTTAGGCAGGATAAGGCAGAAACATAAGTAGAAGTTGTAGGTTGAAGCATTAGATAGTAGTCATTAGGAACATCAGGCAGAAGCCTCTGCAAACACTGCTGTAGAGTTGCCCTCTGCCAGTGACCTGTTAAGAGTGAGGCACTATAGGCTAAGAAGTGGCACTGGAGTTCTTTAGTTATGGAGACTCTGTTGCTGTGGCCACCCTTTTAAGAAAGTTCCAACTGGAACAGGTATCACCACCACCCTCTGAGGGAGTTCCAATTGGAACAGGCGTCAGAGGTAAAATAAATAAATGGAGACAGGTGTGTTGTGAACCTGCACTCCACCGTTTGTCAAGTAGCTTTTTTTTTCTTTCTGCCTCACAAACACATGGACTGCTGGCATTCTGTCCTCAAACATGCAATCTCTCCTTGTCACATGTAGCACTTGACACTTAACTCATTCTTCATAACTCTAGATTTTCCTGCATAGTGCAATGTGCTATCCCTGCCTTTTGACAAAATGGCAGGAGCAACAAGTAGAAGTAGTAACTAGGATGCTACAAAGGAGTATTAGGTAGAAACACAAGATAGAAGTAATTGGTAAGAGTATTAGCTGGGAGCATTAGGTAGAAAAGGTTGAAATAATAGGCAGGAACATAAGGGAGACATTTTATGTAGAAGCAGTTTGTTGGAACATTGGGTAGGAGCCTCTAAAAACACTGTGCTAGGGTTGCCCTCTGCCAGTGGGCTGTTTAGGGTGAGTAAAAACCTAAATTTGAGTATTATCTAGCAAAACATAAGTTGCAAGAATCTTGGAAGGAGAGGGACTCAGGAGATGACATCATCTTTATTAACCTGTCAACAAAGTCCCACACCAGGAGAATAGTGGAGACGAACTGTCTCCTGACGAATGTTGGAATAGCTTTGATGTTTAAGACAAAAGAAATAATCAGCGAGCTTTACACATCCTACAAAAGGCCAAAACTAGAACAAGGCTCTCGAGTATGGTCACCACACCTTTAAGAAGTACAAAGAACCAACTAAAAAGATCCAAGGGAAGGAAGCAAAGAGGACACTAGAATAAAGAAAGGTGTGTTTCAGGGAAAGGCTTTGTGCCTTGAATTTTCCCATCATGTAAGAAAATGAGTGAAAGATGACATGATGATAACCTGAAGTCCATAAATCAGATTGATAAAGTAGACTAAATGGTTTGTCGAAAATTTTGGAAAACAACCAAAGCGCACGACATAAAATATAACAAGGTACTTATCAGAAATAATATAAAGTACTTTTATAAACAATAGTGGTGGGCGAGTAAAATAACATGACGAAAACATGGGTAATACATACGGCCTACATGAGAAAGTTCATGAGTTGGGGCCCCACAAACATAGCAATCCTAACTTCTGAAGTACAATTTGGTAAATCACCTTTGTGTTCAGACATTCATCTGTCTTAAAGCGGTCCGATTTAATGTAGAAGTAGTCAGGATGGCTGGTCATGACTTGAAACCGTGAAGCCGATAACAGACACTCCCCCTAAGGCAAGCACTCGCTGTTGGTGGGTAGCAAATTTGTGATGATATTGGGTGGTTCCCCACCGGCGTTAAATTATCACCATCTCGTCCACCTTTTAAAATGGTTGTGCTACACCAGCTTCTGAAGGATATATCTGTTGGAGAGATTAAGGCACTATCTTCTTGATCTCAATGTTATTTTCACCCTTCTCAGAGTACGAAAATGCACGTCTCCCAACAGTGTGTGTGTGTGTGTACACATAAACACGATAAACACTTGAAAGTAAATAAATACAGTTACAGTAATAATGAAATATTCCTTATACAATTATTTGTTATATAAACAGTGGGTAAGGTGGGCAGACTAAATTGTTTAACATGGTCAGGTTGCGTGAGTGTGGGTTAACACGGCTTTAAAACGTTATGGAGCGTAAACAACCTTCATGCACCTGCATCTATGAATATATTACACATTCAAACAATGCTCGTAGAATACTTGTTTTGGGGGGCAACAGAAATGAGCTAGAAATATATATATATATATATATATATATATATATATATATATATATATATATATATATATATATATATATATATATATATATATTTATCCTACTTCTATTGAAATTGTAGAAGGATACTCTTGTTGAAAGGTAAGACGAGCCTGCGAATGTCGTTAGCGTATGGGTGGTGCCTGTAACGTTGTCTTGTATAATTTCTAAGTCTCAAACATATCATCATCATGGTGGTAGGTAGGTAAGGTTATTAAACATAACATTTATACGTACACAGAAAAAAAGCGTTAAAAACAGAGGACTTACCCTTAGAGGGAAAATCCTCACTTGGTCCCCTTCTCTGTTCCTTTGTAAAAGAGGGAGGGAAGGCTTTCCAACCCCAGCCTCGCTCTCTCCCCTTTTACGACACGCAGGAAATAGTGGGAAGCATTCTTTCTCTCCTATCCCTAGGGATTATATATATTTTTTCTTTTAAACTATTCGCCATTTCCCGCGCTAGCGAGGTAGCGTTAAGAACAGAGGAATATCCTCACCTGGCCCCACTCTGTTCCTTCTTTTGGAAAAAAAAAAAACGAGAGGGGGGATTTCCAGCACCCCCGCTCCCTCCCCTTTTAGTCGCCTTATATATATATATATATATATATATATATATATATATATATATATATATATATATATATATATATATATATATATATATATATATATAATTTTGTTCAATTATTTCATGGCTTCACAATAATGTCACGTCACTAAATGTTTGCACGTACTTGACTCCCTCCACACTTATTCTTTTATCTGTATTCCGAGTACAACTGGTGTACTAAAAACTAAACAAGAGTCTTTGGCTATACAGCACACAGGCACATATTAACAACTACGGTAACGGTTGTAAATCACAGCGAATGAGACCTTCAAAAGAAAGAGGGACACCCTCCCATTGCTGGTCTGTCCACTGGAGCGCTGTGAGGGAACCACCTCGTAACTCAAGGGAGTTTTGGTGGTTAAGGGACTTATTTAAACCACCTCTGTGGACCCTCTTCCTACATAACTTGGGTTAATAGGAAATCTGTTTGGTGCTGCGTAGACTCCATGAGGCTTTGCACTGGCTCAGCACAGGCGGCGTTCCTGGCTTGGCTTGGTTGGTACACTCTCTCAAAAGCAGCGGTAGTGTGACTGTGACGAGGAGGCTGCAGCAAACTGCTGTTAAACAGCTGCAATTATTGGTGTGGCATAGTTTTTGTTGTGGGGCTGTGGTTGCACAGCTGTGACCGGTCTGCTTGAAACACAGTCGTAAGGCGTCACTGTGCTGCACAAAGCCACACTAGTAAGCTAATAGGGGCATTAGCCGTCGCTGGACTCCTGTAGTCTGTGGTGCAATAAGACTCCCATGAAACAGCAGCAGTGGCTGTGGTAGGAGCAGTAAGAAAATTGTAGGTTGGATCTGACTTTCCGTCTGTCTGTCTGTTAGCTGGATGTTACGGTCAGCTACCTATGAGGGTCATTAGGCCTGCAACCCTTGTGAATTTTAACTATAGATTTTTAGTTACTTAATATCCTGTACATCCTATCTTATTTTGATTACTACATTACATATAAATCAGGTTTTTTTTTTATAATGTGCATGCTAAGGAAAGAGAGTGGAGTGTCTGTGGATATTGCACTAACGTGGCACTAAAACACTAACACTACCCAGCTGGCAGAGCATCCATTGTTGCAGCTGCAGTAAGCAGTAAGGAACTGCCAAAGTGATGGTAAAGATTAGGACATTCCGCCTCCATGGAAGCTCGTTTTTGTCACCCTGAACAGAGGGTAGATAATAGACTGGTGACTTCTTTATGCCTCCAATATAGGTGAGGTGACTTTGTGAGGCGAGGTGATAGAAAGGTTCAAAACTTACCTGGAGACTTTAATGACAGCAGGCTTAGCAATCGTAGAACTTGACACCTGGTAAGAGATGGCACTACAAAAGACAAATGCACGAGTGTGACGGACATGGGTATGGTAGCTCAATGGCTGAAGGAGTCGTACTCGCCGGTCTTCCGAACTATTTCAAAAAAAAACACATACCCAACCCACCCTCAGCCACAAAAAATAATACTATGAAGTTTGATAGTTATGTTACACTGATAAGTTATTGTTTGATAAGTTATGTTACACTGACAGCTTACATCATACTCTTAACAGTAATTCCTTAGGGAAATGCGAACTACTTTGAAGAAAGGAGTTCTTTGACGGGACTGTATTCCCATGTACAGCCTTGAGTAGTTCCTCGGTTTTGGTAAATAGCACTTTACTGGGACGGTTGGATAAAAAATGTAACTGAAACACTATCGCCACTGGGATGCAAAGCTAAATATAGGCCACATGATTAATTAACCCAATACAAATGAGAAACATTTATAGATGCAGTTTCTTGTTGAATCAGTAAGTTACGAGACTGTAACCATGAATCTAACCTTGCTAAAACAGAAAACTCATAGGTGTTGCTGCAGTTCCCTGTACGTACAATTTACTGTATGAGCCTGGTGTACCTCATCTCTTGCTTCTTTCATTGTCTTGGAGCACAGAATTCATCCCACCATCCCAAGCGCTATGTTGTATTCACTGAAGGTTTAGGCTTTGAACCTGGTTGTCTACAAATAAATGCAGTCGAGATTGAGTGGTTCTTCTATATTATTTGATGAATTTATTAGCACACTTGTGATATGAGTATCACTTATATACAGTCCAATTCCTCCACATGATATATTCCTGTCTCATCTGTACAGTTGTAGTTTGCCATTTAGTATTTTTCAGTGAAGTTGCAAATGTTGCATTCAACACGTTTTGCAAGCCACTTATAAAAGGAATTTGATTTGAGTCTGCATGTTGACATATACAAGAGATGCTAATAAGCTTGTCCGTATTGCTTTGAGAGGTTAACACTCTGTGATGCTGAACTCAGCAGAGGGCTTTCAGTTTGTTTTTCATTTTGTAAGAACAGACCAGTATCATTTCCTTCTCTAGCAGTTCTTCCTTGCTTCTTTTTGGCTGTGTCTGAGTATTTAAAAAAGAAATGGCGTATTATAATTGGCATGAGATATATCCCAGTGTCCATGATATATAATGGTCCTTACTGTACTCTATCTGACAGTGCACAATTCTGGGTCATCTCAACAGCAGCATTTACCTGTCACATGCCAGAGCAAACATCTGGGGTGTTTAATATTACCTTTTCCCTAATATATGTCAGTCTTGACATACATGCAAACTTCCTTCACATGGTGTCTACACACTCTGTGCACCCTGTGATTTACTTGTCTTTTTACTGCATTGCAGCTCACACTCTCCATATTTGTGGCCATGCACCTGAGTTTCCTGGTCGACATTTTGTCATTCCATACCCAATCAGTGTCTGTCTCTTTCTGCACTCAAGTCTTTGCTTTAAGTTTTGTGGTCTTCACGTTCTCCCTCTCCTTCTATAGCAGAATCAGTGTCTTTCTCGGTGCTTGAAGTTTCCTGGACTCAAGCAGTAAAATTTTTTTTATCAAGGATGTAAGGCATGTGTATAAGTAGGAAGAGAGGAAAGTAACTGGTACCCGTTACCAGTAGTTAGCATTTTATTGAACTTTGAAGCCCCTTTGGCCATGCCAAAGGCTATTAGTGAACAGCAACCCAGCATAAAAAGAAATCCAGTGCCAGAGTCAACAGCAACCAAGAAAAACTGCAAAAAAAAGTGCCTCCAAGTTAAACTTTTTCTGCATTGGATTTTCCCTTTCCATGTGTGTCAGTATCCGTAGTATTTCCATCTATATCTGTGTCAAAGCCTATGGAGCCTACTAAATCAGTCTGCTTTACAATAAAGTGTAGTCTAGTATAGCAAAGTGTTGTTCATATTATGTAATATAACCATTAATTTTTCTATTTCATTCTCTCCTGTGAAATTCCAGTCTTGCTTTCTTCAGCTTTCTTTGCTTTCTCCTTCCCACCACTTTTACCAGGAGTGGAGGGTGTGAAGAGAGCCTTCTTACTGTTGTCTTAACTTTTGCCATTTAGAACAGATTACAAACAGATAGATGGGCCAGCAGGCCTTCTGTTCTGTGATTTTCCTATATCTGTAGTACAAGATCTGTATGCTAGGTGTGTTTGTGTGTGTGTTTACAGATGACAAGGCTCTGGTAGCAGACTTGAGTGAGAAACTGGTGTCTAAGTGTAGGAAAGAAGGAAGATGGGAGCTAATGTGAACAAAAGCGAAGTTATTCTGTTTAGCATTGGGACTAGAAAGGTTGGTCTGAGTTTGAATTTTGGAAAAAACTGAGGAAAGTGGAGTTTAAGATAACTAGGGGTGGACATGGCAGTGGATGGAACTATGAGAGGTGATGTGAACCATAGGGAGGGTAAGGTGCAAAGTTCATAGGGTGCACTGATGAGTGTGTGGAGAGGTCATTGTATGTGAGAGTACAGATGGGTATATATAATGGTATAGCAGTCCTAACAGCTCTATATAGCTGCAAATCTTGTGTTCTCAATGCAAAAGAGTGGAAGATGATGAATGTCTTGGAAAGGAAATTCCCATGGACAATATGGGGTGTGAGTACTGTTGATTAATATAAGGAGTGACAATGTAAGAGAAAGGTGTGGTTGTAAGCAAAGTATGATTGAAAGAGCTGAATGGATTTTGCTGAAATGGTTTGAACATATGGAGAGACTGAATGATGAGAGACTGATTAAGTGGACATAAGTGTCAGAAGTGGAAGGAGCATAGAGGAGGGGAAGACCAAGAAGATGGAACGATGGGGTGAGAGAGTCCTTGAGTTACTGTGGCCTAAATATGAGAAAGTGAGAGGCATACATGGGATAGAGTTGGAGCTATGTGGTATACATGGGGCAACATGCTGTCATTGGGTTGAACCAGGGCATATGAAGGTTTAGGCAAAACCATGGAAAGATCTCTGGGGCTCGACTGTGGATAGAGGACTCTGGTTTCAGTGCATAATACATAACAGATAGGGAGTGGGCATGTGGAAATTATGTCCTTCTTCAACTGCCCCTGGTACTGCCTTACTAAAGCAGGAAAAAGTGAACAAGTATGAAAAGAAAAAAATGGACCTGCTGTTGTTATCCCTGGGGATAGGTGAAAAGGAAAACTGCCCATATACCTCCTCTGTCATAGGAGGTGACTAAGAGGGGTGGAAGCAGGGGGCTGTAAATCCTCCTATCATTTCCAAAAGAAGAAACAGGGGAAGAAGCCAAACAAAAATCCTTTCTCCTCAAAGGGTGTCATCTGTTCTGGACACTAACTCACTCATGTGGGAAAAGCTAATACGTACAAAAGAGCACTTACTAACTCTATCTATTCATCTGCCATACACTTGCTTCTCCATGTTACTGCACATACAATAATTTTCCACCTAGTATTTCACAGCTATCCTTAACCATCTTCCTTCCTACCTACCTGCAGTACTTTTATTGGCAATCAGCTGGAGCTGAAGAATACATAAATACAACTAAGTATTTTTACTATGCCAAAACTAGTATAAAAAGAATCAAACACAGGAGTAACTTGTTAGTTTTTGTATTATAAAGGTCTGTTTGTACAAAATAAAATAATGAAAAACATTAACAGAATCAAATTTTAAATCAACATTGTATTGTTGATTGCTGAATGGTTTACATAATCATACATGTACTTTCAGTACTATAAAACACGAGTTTTAATTCTAAAGTAAAAGGAAAAAAATATATACGCAAATGTTTTTTTTACGTTAGCTGAGATGGCACAGGTAGATGAGGCCCTAATCAAGGCCATCCCATTACTACTATATATATATATATATATATATATATATATATATATATATATATATATCTTTCTTTTCTTTCTTTCAAACTATTCGCCATTTCCCGCATTAGCGAGGTAGCGTTAAGAACAGATGACTGGGCCTTTGAGGGACTACCCTCACCTGGCCCAATTCTCTGTTCCTTTTTTGGAAAAAAAAAAAGAAAAAAAAAAAAATGAGAGGGGAGGATTTCCAGCCCCCCGCTCCCTCCCCTTTTAGTCGCCTTCTACGACACGCAGGGAATATGTGGGAAGTATTCTTGCTCCCCTATCCCCAGGGATATATATATATGATTTGGTAAACAGAGAAGAGGTAGTGAAAGCTTTGCAGAAGATGAAAGCCGGCAAGGCAGCAGGTTTGGATGGTATTGCAGTGGAATTTATCAAAAAAGGGGGTGACTATTGTTGACTGGTTGGTAAGGTTATTTAATGTATGTATAACTCATGGTGAGGTGCCTGAGGATTGGTGGAATGCGTGCATAGTGCCATTGTACAAAGGCAAAGGGGATAAGAGTGAGTGCTCAAATTACAGAGGTATAAGTTTGTTGAGTATTCCAGGTAAATTATATGGGAGGGTATTGATTGAGAGGGTGAAGGCATGTACAGAGCATCAGATTGGGGAAGAGCAGTGTGGTTTCAGAAGTGGTAGAGGATGAGTGGATCAGGTGTTTGCTTTGAAGAATGTATGTGAGAAATACTTAGAAAAGCAAATGGATTTGTATGTAGCATTTATGGATCTGGAGAAGGCATATGATAGAGTTGATAGAGATGCTCTGTGGAAGGTATTAAGAATATATGGTGTGGGAGGAAAGTTGTTAGAAGCAGTGAAAAGTTTTTATCGAGGATGTAAGGCATGTGTACGTGTAGGAAGAGAGGAAAGTGATTGGTTCTCAGTGAATGTAGGTTTGCGGCAGGGGTGTGTGATGTCTCCATGGTTGTTTAATTTGTTTATGGATGGGGTTGTTAGGGATGTGAATGCAAGAGTTTTGGAAAGAGGGGCAAGTATGAAGTCTGTTGGGGATGAGAGAGCTTGGGAAGTGAGTCAGTTGTTGTTCGCTGATGATACAGCGCTGGTGGCTGATTCATGTGAGAAACTGCAGAAGCTGGTGACTGAGTTTGGTAAAGTGTGTGGAAGAAGAAAGTTAAGAGTAAATGTGAATAAGAGCAAGGTTATTAGGTACAGTAGGGTTGAGGGTCAAGTCAATTGGGAGGTGAGTTTGAATGGAGAAAAACTGGAGGAAGTGAAGTGTTTTAGATATCTGGGAGTGGATCTGGCAGCGGATGGAACCATGGAAGCGGAAGTGGATCATAGGGTGGGGGAGGGGGCGAAAATTCTGGGGGCCTTGAAGAATGTGTGAAAGTCGAGAACATTATCTCGGAAAGCAAAAATGGGTATGTTTGAAGGAATAGTGGTTCCAACAATGTTGTATGGTTGCGAGGCGTGGGCTATGGATAGAGTTGTGCGCAGGAGGATGGATGTGCTGGAAATGAGATGTTTGAGGACAATGTGTGGTGTGAGGTGGTTTGATCGAGTGAGTAACGTAAGGGTAAGAGAGATGTGTGGAAATAAAAAGAGCGTGGTTGAGAGAGCAGAAGAGGGTGTTTTGAAGTGGTTTGGGCACATGGAGAGGATGAGTGAGGAAAGATTGACCAAGAGGATATATGTGTCGGAGGTGGAGGGAGCAAGGAGAAGAGGGAGACCAAATTGGAGGTGGAAAGATGGAGTGAAAAAGATTTTGTGTGATCGGGGCCTGAACATGCAGGAGGGTGAAAGGAGGGCAAGGAATAGAGTGAATTGGAGCGATGTGGTATACCGGGGTTGACGTGCTGTCAGTGGATTGAATCAAGGCATGTGAAGCGTCTGGGGTAAACCATGGAAAGCTGTGTAGGTATGTATATTTGCGTGTGTGGACGTATGTATATACATGTGTATGGGGGGGGGGTTGGGCCATTTCTTTCGTCTGTTTCCTTGCGCTACCTCGCAAACGCGGGAGACAGCGACAAAGTATATAAAAAAAAAAAAAAATATATATATCTTTCTTTTCTTTCAAACTATCCGCCATTTCCCGCGTTAGCAAGGTAGCGTTAAGAACAGGACTGGGCCTCTGAGGGAATATCCTCACCTGGCCTTGTTCTCTGTTCCTTCTTTTGGAAAATTAAAAAAAAACGAGAGGGGAGGATTTCCAGCCTCCTGCTCCCTCCCCTTATAGTCACCTTCTACGACACACTGGGAATACATGGGAAGTATTCTTTCTCCCCTATCCCCATATATATATATATATATATATATATATATATATATATATATATATATATATATATATATATACATATTATTTTTATTTATTATACTTTGTCGCTGTCTCCCGCGTTTGCGAGGTAGCGCAAGGAAACAGACGAAAGAAATGGCCCAACCCCCCCCATACACATGTATATACATACGTCCACACACGCAAATATACATACCTACACAGCTTTCCATGGTTTACCCCAGACGCTTCACATGCCTTGATTCAATCCACTGACAGCACGTCAACCCCGGTATACCACATCGCTCCAATTCACTCTATTCCTTGCCCTCCTTTCACCCTCCTGCATGTTCAGGCCCTGATCACACAAAATCTTTTTCACTCCATCTTTCCACCTCCAATTTGGTCTCCCTCTTCTCCTCGTTCCCTCCACCTCCGACACATATATCCTCTTGGTCAATCTTTCCTCACTCATTCTCTCCATGTGCCCAAACCACTTCAAAACACCCTCTTCTGCTCTCTCAACCACGCTCTTTTTATTTCCACACATCTCTCTTACCCTTACGTTACTCACTCGATCAGACCACCTCACACCACACATTGTCCTCAAACATCTCATTTCCAGCACATCCATCCTCCTGCGCACAACTCTATATATACAACTCTATATATATATATATATATATATATATATATATATATATATATATATATATATATATATATATATATATATGACATAGGGAGCGGGGGGCTGGAAATCCTCCCCTCTCGTTTTTAGTTTTCCTAATGAAGGAACAGAGGAGGGGGCCAAGTGAGGATATTCCCTCAAGGGCTCAGTCCTCTGTTCTTAACGCTTCCTTGCTGATGCGGGAAATGGCGAATAGTATGAAAAAAAAAATATATATATATATATATATATGAAATATACATGTTATGTACACATGTATATACATAAACGCCCACACACGCACATATACACATATATACATATATACGTATGTACACATCCGTACTTGCTGCTTTCATCCATTCCTGTCGCCATCCCGCCACACATAAAACAACATCCCCCCCTTCAGGAACAGACAAAAAGGCCACATTTGTTCACACTTAGTCTCTAGCTGTTATGTCATATATATAAATATATACATATATATACTTTTTTCATATTCACCATTTCCTGCGGGTAATGAGGTAGCATTAAGAACAGAGAACTGAGCCTTAGAGGGAATATCCTTACTCGGCCCCCTTTTCTGTTCCTTCTTTTGGAAAATAAAGAAAAAAGAGGGGAGGATTTCCAGCCCCTCGCTCCCTCCCTTTTAGTTGCCTTTTATAACACGCAGAGAATATGGGGGAAGTATTCTTTCTCGCTTATCCCCAGGGATAGTATATATATTATTATTATTATTATTATACTTAGTCGCTGTCTCCCGCATTAGCGAGGTAGCGCAAGGAAACAGACGAAAGAGTGGCCCAACCCACCCACATACACATATATATACATAAACACCCACACATGCACATATACATACCTATACATTTCAACGTATATATACAGAGACATATATACACAGGTACATATTCATACTTTCTGCCTTCATCGATTCCCATCACCACCCCGCCACACATGAAATGGCACCCCCCGCATGCACACGAGGTAGCGCTAGGAAAAGACAACAAAGGCCATATTTGTTCACACTCTGTCTCTAGCTGTCAGGTGTAATGCAACGAAACCACAGCTCCCTTTCCACATCCAGGCCCCACAAAACTCTCCATAGTTTACCCCAGACTCTTCACACTGTAACCTGAGCTAGGTACCCATTTTATCGAACAAACCATAGTGGTGGATAAGTAACTGGGTTGACTGTGGACTGACAGCCACAACCAGGATTCGAACCCATGCACTTGACCCTGGTTGGCCTATGAATGCATCATGGTCAGGAACGCTAATCATTACACCATGGGAGTCCATATGCAACCTTCAACTGAAATAGCTTATTAACAGTCCCAAAAAACTACTTTGAACTTCTAAACTTTTCAGTATATCAAAAAAGTTTTGACAAGAATTCTTTTTCATTTTTTATTTTTTTTTTTATTTTATTTAATGCCATTTCCATTTATAAAGTACAAATCAAGTCCATCAAATACATTTTTTAAAGATTAATTTTGGTAGGCTGGCCCTATCTCTAATCTTCACAGCATGGCACATGGGTAAAGATGCCTGATTCCTGAAGTAGATTTACTAACCTAAAGAACATTTCTATACTATATTTTTCTCAAAAAGAGGTGTATTTGCAATGATCCGGTCAAAACCAAGACGTTCCAGATTGATAGTGCAGTACTCCCCTTGCAAGATACACTCCATGACAGCTCGGCCCACACCTGGTGCTTGCTGGATGCCTGTAGACAGTCATTAAAGATGGGATAGTTAACATTCAGGATGATAGTCTCACAACTACAGTAATTATAGGTATTTGCCCATCATATATCAGTGCAGACACAAAAGACATAAAAGGAGGATATCATTTTAAAATACTATTCATAGTTTTAAACATTCATGGCTGAACCTTAACTCTTTTAGATAAAGCTTTTCAACTTATTAATGATTGAATTCCACTTACACAACAGAAAATGTCTTACCCAAAACACCACCTCAAACTAACCAACACAGTATGATCTAACATCTCTTACATGTTACGCTTCTTTCTGAGAGTAGTAGCCTCTCAGCAAGAAAGTGTGGGTTATTATGGTTTCGAGAAAAGTCTGTTGCACCCAGCAACATTTACTTATTTCTTAATTAACTTTTTTCATTAAGCTAATCTAATTGAAAATAACTAGAGCAAAGACAATGAATATTAAAAAGTACTTTCAACATAACATCATTTCTAAACATTTTTTTTTTTTTTTTTTTTTATACTTTGTCGCTGTCTCCCGCGTTTGCGAGGTAGCGCAAGGAAACAGACGAAAGAATGGCCCAACCCACCCACATACACATGCATATACATACATGTCCACACACGCACATATACATACCTATACATTTCAACGTATACATTTATATATATGCACAGACATTTGCATATATAAACATGTACATAATTCATACTTGCTGCCCTTAGTCAATTCCCCCTTAGTCAATTTCTAAACATATATATTTATTTATTATACCTTGTTGCTGCCTCCTGTGTTAGCAAGGTAGTGCAAGGAAACAGATGAAAGAATGGCCCAACCCACCCACATACACATGCATATACATACATGTCCACACACGCACATATACATACCTATACATTTCAACGTATACATTTATATACATGCACAGACATTTGCATATATAAACATGTACATAATTCATACTTGCTGCCCTTAGTCAATTCCCATTGCCACCCCGCCACATATGAAATGACACCCTCCTCCCCCCGCAAGTGTGCAAGGCAGTGCTAGGAAGACAACAAAGGCAACATTTGTTCACACTCAGACTCTAGCTGTCATGTATAATGCATCGAAACCACAGCTCCCTTTCCACATCCAGGCCCCAAAGAACTTTCCATGGTTTACCCCAGACACTTCACATGCCCTGGTTCAATCCATTGACAGCACGTTGACCCCAGTATACCACATCGTTCCAATTCACTCTATTCCTTGTATGCCTTTCACCCTCCTGCATGTTCAGGCCCCGATCGCTCAAAATCTTTTTCACTCAATCCTTCCACCTCCAATTTGGTCTCGCACTTCTCCTCGTTCCCTCCAGCTCTGACACATATATCCTCTTTGTCAATCTCTCCTCACTCATTCTCTCCATGTGACCAAACCATTTCAACACACCCTCTTCTGCTCTCTCAACCACACTCTTTTTATTACCACACATCTCTCTTACCCTTTAATTAGTTACTTGATCAAACCACCTCACACCACACACTGTCCTTAAACATCTCATTTCCAACACATCCACCCTCCTCCGCACATCCCTATCAATAGCCCACGCCATGCAACCATATAACATTGTTGAAACCACTATTCCCTCAAACATATCCATTTTTGTTTTCCGAGATAACGTTCTTGCCTTCCACACATTCTTCAACACTCCCAGAACTTTCACCCCCTCCCCCACCCTGTGACTCACTTCTGTTTCCATGGTTCCATCTGCTGCCAAATCCACTCCTAGATATCTAAAACACTTCACTTCCTCTAGTTTTTCTCCGTTCAAACTTACCTCCCACTTGACTTGTCCCTTCAACCCTACGGTACCTAATAACCTTGCTTTTATTCACATTTACTCTCAGCTTTCTTCTTTCACTCACTTTACCAAACTCAGTCACCAGCTTCTGCAGTTTCTCACCTGAATCAGCCACCAGCGCTGTATCATCAATGAACAACTGACTCACTTCCCAAGCCCTCTCATCCACAACAGACTGCATACTTGCCCCTCTCTCCAAAACTCTTGCATTCACCTCCCTAACAACCCCATCCACAAACAAATTAAACAACCGTGGAGACATCATGCACCCCTGCTGCAAACCAACATTCACTGGGAACTAGTCACTTTCCTCTCTTCCTACTCGTACACAAGCCTTACATCCTCGATAAAAACTTTTCACTGCTTCCAGCAACTTGCCTCCCACACCATACACTCTTAATACCTTCCACAGAGCATCCCTAACAACTCTTATCATATGCCTTCTCCAGATCCATAAATGCTACATACAAATCCATTTGTTTTTCTAAGTATTTCTCACATACATTCTTCAAAGCAAACAAATGATCAACACATCCTCTACCACTTCTGAAACCACACTGCTCTTTCTCAATCTGATGTTCTGTACACACCTTCACCCTCTCTATCAATACCCTCCCATACAATTTCCCAAGAATACTCAACAAACTTATACCTCTAATTTAAACACTCACCTTTATCCCCTTTGCCTCTGTACAATGGCACTATGCATGCATTCCGCCAATCCTCACGCATTTCACTATGAGCCAAACATACAATGAATATCCTCACCAACCAGTCAACAACACAGTCACCCCCTTTTTTAATAAATTCCACTGCAATACATATATTCCCATTAACTTTTCTGGATTCAAAGCAGAATGGCATGTAAGGAAGCTTCTTTTACTTACCAGTTATCTGTACATTTTTAAGTGTTATGATGAAAAATATGTTGCTACATCTGATCTGCATACAAATGATGGTTATCTAAAGAATTCTGATACTCTCGTCAATTCATGTAAAAGGTATGTAGCAAAACAGAAATTAGCAAATGTATCTATAGCAAATTTATCTATACCAAGTACTGTGACATAATAAGCACTGTTGTGGAAAAATTATTTTAGTCAATAATAATGCTGTAATATTAATATTTTGCAGTTTTCAAAAAACTACAACAAATGAAAGAACCAAGGAAGGATTTTTCTAAGAATCTTCATGCTGAAGTGTCTAAATGAGTGTGGATGCAACCAGGATGAAAAGAAGGGATAAATGGGTGCTATGTTTGATGGGTTAATTGGATAAGTTAATTAGGATGTAAGTTTGAAAGGAGAAAAACTGGAGGAAGTGAAATGTTTTAGATATCTGGGAGTGGACTTAGCAACAAGTGGAACCATGGAAGTGGAAGTGAGTCACATGGTCAGGGAGGGGTCAAAGATTCTGGGAGGAATGAAGAATATGGTTGCGAGGCATGGGCTATACATAGGAGGGTGGATGTGTTGGAAATGAAATGTTTGAGGACAAAATGTGATGTGAGGTGGTTTGATCAAGTAAGCAATGAAAGGGTAAGAGAGATGTGTGGAAGTAAAAGAGTATCGTTGAGAGAGCGAATAAGGTGTGTTGAAATGGTTTGG
Organism: Panulirus ornatus; assembly: GCF_036320965.1. Lineage (NCBI taxonomy): Eukaryota > Metazoa > Arthropoda > Malacostraca > Decapoda > Palinuridae > Panulirus > Panulirus ornatus. Next base: position 54,693,720 of record NC_092242.1, read on the forward strand.
ACCTATGGAGAGAATGAGGGAGGGAAGGTTAACAAAGAGGATATGTGTGTCAGGTGGAGGGAACAAGGAGAAGCGTGAGACCAAATTGGAGATGGAAGGATGGAACAAAAGAGATTTTGAGTGATCAGGGCCTGAACATACAAGAGGGTGAGAGGCATGCAAGGAATAGAGTGAATTGGAATGATGTGGTATACTGGGGTTGACATGCTATGAATGGACTGAACCAGGGCATGTGAAACATCTGGGGTAAACCATGGAAAGGTCTGTGGGGCTTGGATGTGGATAGGGAGCTGTAGTTTCAGTGCATTACACATGACAGCTAGAGACTGAGTGTGAACGAATGTGTCCTTTTTCATCTGTTTTCCTGGTGCTACCTTGCTGAAGCAGGGGTTAGCGATGCTGTTTCCTGTGGGATGGTGTAGCACCAGGTATGGATGAAGGCAAGCAAGTATGAATATGTACATGTCTGTGCATGAGGTAAAAGTCTGTTGAGTGTACCTAGTAAGTTGTATGGGTGCAGCAAGCTCAGAGCTTCAGATTGGAGAGGAACAATGTGGCTTCAAGCATGGGACAGGATGTGTGATCTGTTTGTTTTGAAAATTGTATGTGAAGTTAAAGAGCTATAGCAAGTAGTGTGAAAAGGGATGTATGAAATAAAGTGTGTCAAAGCAGTTGGACTGGATAGGATTGCACTTGAATTTCATAAGAGTATGAGTGATTGTGTTGTTGGCTGGTTAGTTAGGATTTTCAAATCATGATGAAGTGCATAAGGATTGGCAGAATGCTTGTTTAGTACTATTCCACACAGGCAAGGGGGGAACAAAAGTAAATGTTCAAATTACAGAAGTATAAGGTTCTTAGGTATATCCGGAGAGATGTATGGAAAAGTGGTGACTTCAGGATCACACTGAATTCCAGCTTCCTTGCTGGATGTTTACATATTTTTTTCTTGGTCATTTTTGAAAATTTTAAGAAATTAGTCTTGACTTAATAATTCTGTGTTGTTCTTGTTTGGTTAATTTGAAATTCATAACATTGTTCTTTATTCCTTCTATTTGCTTCTAGGCATATAAAAAATTTCTCTCTCCCTCCAACATTTGAGACTGTAAATCTCTAGTTTTTTAGTCCTTCAAGGTAATTCTTATGATCCACTTCATTTATCCTACTTATGAAATATTATTGCATTCTCTCTAGCTTGTTCAATTCAGTCTGTACTACCAGTGACCAAACAAGATAGCAGCATTCAAGTTGACTTCTATATACATTAAAGATTTTCATCATCAAGTGTCTTCCTCTCGTTGCAAATGTTCCTAATATCATTTCACTCATTATTTGGCTTAAAAGCACTTTTTTTTTTTCAAAATGTTTCTTGAATTCAAGTTTTTTACTTATAATTACTTCCAAATCTCTGACTTTGGTTTGACTCGATTTCTTTTCTTGAAGGGCCTTTGTATGTATGTACAGTAAACCCTCAATTAACAGACTGTTTTCATGTTTCAGTTTTGTAATGGCCATATAAGTCATTCGTACTTATAAATTGATCACCAAAATGTCATTCAATGCACCCATTTTTCATATTTTTTTTTAACTGGTGCTCCGTTTGGAGGTAAAGGAAAAGACAAGATGCCCTCATAACAACTAAGTAAAGCAATACATACCTCAATTTCATGGTTATACAGATTCATGCTTGATTCAATCATGACGCACATGTAAAATCCCTTATATCACATGAATCCATTTCACTACTTTCATTGCCCTGCCTTTCAACACTCCTGGCATGTTTCAAGATGTTGCGGCGTCCCAAAATTATTGTTACTCCATCTTCACCTCAATGGATCTTCCTTTCCCTTAGTTCCTGACTAGAACATATTGATCTCTTTGGATAACAGATCTCTCCTCAATCCATTCTCTCATGCTGCCCAAACCATTAGTACCCATCTCTCTCAGTTCTCAAAAATTACCAGCTCTTTATTATTGTTCACACACTCTTAACGTCTACCCTTACGTTACTTACTGATATCTAAACACCTCACGACACACTCATTACTTCCTTAACATCGTCATTATAGTGTAATTGGTCATGTGCAGAGCCATTATCAGCATTTAGAGAACCAGCCTAACAAAAGCCCTGAGGGCCTTCAAGACTAGACCCGCCAGCAGCTTCAGCACTATCATGGCACCTACTATACTAACTAAACTCACTTTTTGCTTTGCTGAAATAGATAAAGGAAATCAATCAAAAATGGTAGAAACTGGGTTAGGTATGTGTAAAAAGAAAATATAAGAACTCTTTGCATCCCCATTTTCTCCTTGCCAACACTGTCAAAGGTCTCACTTGTCACATAAACATCAAAATATATATAAACAATCTTACAAGCATATGACATCATAGCATTGAAAGATTTTAAAACAATTTTTCCACACAGTCTTTGACTAATATAATAAAGAAATCTGACACATTTGTTTTTTCCAAATACCACCACTGATTAACTTAAATTACCTAACAGACTGCCCCAGAATTCAAGTCACTGACAAGTAGCCTCTTCTCTGTCTCCCATGTTTCTGGCTTTTAGACTAATCTCCCAACACTTTCTGTGCTGTGGATCATTTTCTTCAAACCTTCACTTATAACTGGCTTCTAAACTATTCCCTCATACAAATCATACATGGCCTCTGAACCATGTCTCCCTAGCTCTCACATATTAATGACATTTTTCATTTTTCACATGCTTTTAGCCTTAAAACTATTCTCTCCCAACTCCTTTTAGACACCACTTATTTCAAGCAGAGCAAAACAGTAAAAATTTACCATGGCCACTGAAACCTGTAGTGAGGAACATATTGGAGAAAAGTGGATGAAGGCCAACGATGCCATTTTGGTCAAAAGTGTTGTAGTCGTAATAACCAGCCCACGAGGTATGAAGCTGTCAATTAAAACCAAAATACCTTATTATCCTATAAAGCTAAGGCTATTGTTTAGCACTAATTTTCAGCATCTTCAATTTCAACTATTACATCATAGTGAAATATCTTGATCACAATATACCTGAAACATGGTACAGTACAATGCCACTTAAAATATACTACACTTCGAGTTAGACATCAATACCTTTAAGTTTTCAAATGAAGGAACACGGTGGGCAATAGTTGGCCACACTTCATCTTCAAAATATTCATAATCAACTTCAAGATTATCTATCGATGGCTCGTTAACTTCTTTTGGAGACTGTCCACACAGGTAGAGACCACCTAAACCTTCACGTCGAAAGTATGTACCATTAGGATCAATGACCAATGGACTGTTTAAACCTGGACCATTTGGTGCATGTACACAATAAACATATCGTTTCCTGGGAAAAAAAAAAGTCCAGGGATAAAAACAAATGAAAGTCACATACCTACATCTCTGATAAATCTACTCAAGCCTGATTATTTACCTCCTTTCTAAACATGATTATTGGCAGCATCACTTTTCAGGTGGAAATGCTGCAATCTACTAATACAGCCACAATGCAATACTATCAATAATGATAGATAAATCACTCCACAGATAACAGAGGCCTGGAAATGTACATTTATTTGTAAAAGTGCAAAAGAAGATGTCAGTGTCTAAAACAAATAAATAAACCTACACACAACACAGTTGTTGTTCGCTGATGATACAGCGCTGGTGGCTGATTCGTGTGAGAAACTGCAGAAGCTGGTGACTGAGTTTGGTAGTGTGTGAAAGAAGAAAGTTAAGAGTAAATGTGAATAAGAGCAAGGTTATTAGGTACAGTAGGGTTGAGGGTCAAGTCAATTGGGAGGTGAGTTTGAATGGAGAAAAACTGGAGGAAGTGAAGTGTTTTAGATATCTGGGAGTGGATCTGGCAGCGGATGGAACCATGGAAGCGGAAGTGGATCATAGGGTGGGGGAGGGGGCGAAAATCCTGGGAGCCTTGAAGAATGTGTGGAAGTCAAGAACATTATCTCGGAAAGCAAAAATGGGTATGTTTGAAGGAATAGTGGTTCCAACAATGTTGTATGGTTGCGAGGCGTGGGCTATGGATAGAGTTGTGCGCAGGAGGATGGATGTGCTGGAAATGAGATGTTTGAGGACAATGTGTGGTGTGAGGTGGTTTGATCGAGTAAGTAACGTAAGGGTAAGAGAGATGTGTGGAAATAAAAAGAGCGTGGTTGAGAGAGCAGAAGAGGGTGTTTTGAAATGGTTTGGTCATATGGAGAGAATGAGTGAGGAAAGATTGACCAAGAGGATATATGTGTCGGAGGTGGAGGGAACGAGAAGTGGGAGACCAAATTGGAGGTGGAAAGATGGAGTGAAAAAGATTTTGTGTGATCGGGGCCTGAACATGCAGGAGGGTGAAAAGAGGGCAAGGAATAGAGTGAATTGGATCGATGTGGTATACCGGGGTTGACGTGCTGTCAGTGGGTTGAATCAGGGCATGTGAAGCATCTGGGGTAAACCATGGGAAGCTGTGTAGGTATGTATATTTGCGTGTGTGGACGTATGTATATACATGTGTATGGGGGTGGGTTGGGCCATTTCTTTCATCTGTTTCCTTGCGCTACCTCGCAAACGCGGGAGACAGCGAAAAAAAAAAAACACAAACACAACGAAGTAATGCAGACTGAAAGTGTACTCTAGGCTATAGAAAAGCTAGATGCAGTTTTTGTAATAAAGAAGAATTGGTGGATATAATCAAGACATGAGGGGTTAACCAGTTATGGTTACATTTGCTCTGAAGTTATGTAGCCAGAAGGTCCTTAGACAGGCTAAGAAAGTTAACGACACAATGGAACTCGGCAGGATATTAATCAGATGTGGCAGACCAATGAAAGAGAGGGGGAAAAACAAAAGGCCAAAAATGAGTCACCAGATGACATTAGAGTATGAAACAATGGGTCACCAGATGACATTAGAGTATGAAACAGCCTTGTCAAGTATGCAGAGAGGTCTGGAATGTTAAGTGAAGGGAATATCAGACTAAGAGTACTGTATACAAATGCAAATGGACTAGCAGCAAATGGTAAAGAGTTAATATTCAAGGATCATATGGCAGAATATGCACCTGATATTGTTGGATATCTAAAGAGAAAACTTACCATAAAATAAGATCTCGCCTGATCCCTCCCAGAGGCATACAAGGTAGCAAAGACAGAATGAGAAAACATCAGAGGAGGACTAGCCCTCTTAATAATAACAAAAAGCCTTGAGTTTCTGGATATACTGGAAAATGGTCCATTCAAACAGTATGTATTGGGAAGGGTGACTGTAGAAAATGAAGTGCACAGTGGTGATGCTAATATATAATCCTTCAAAAATTTTAAGAAACCAGAAGATATACAGTATACAATGAGAGAACAATCATAACAATACAAGAAGCAGTAAAACCTACAATTCTCAAGAGATGGTAAAGTACTAATAATGGGAGATTTCAATTATAAAGAGATCGACTGAGGATATTTGGATGTTCTTGGATACATAAGTTCTAAAAGGTGCATACAGGAAAATTTCCTACCTAAACAATTCAACAAAACAAGGATGAGAGGGACTGATACACCATCATTACTAGATCTTATCTTCACACATACTAGCATGGAAGTTGAGAATATATGAAACACTGGCTGGGAAAAGTATTCATATAATGCATAAGTTTGCTTATGTAGTCAGTAAGTTGGTGAAAAGAGCAGAGATGAGACAAGACTTAAAGAGGAGATACAATCACGTTCATTACAGAAAACCTGACAATTGCTACGGTAAGGAATCTGGGGAAATGGTGTTTGGATGCCAGGAACCAAGGCTTTTTGGTGAAAGACTTTCTGAAATTTGCTATAAAGGAGTAGGAAGTCAGGTACCTCTCGTCTCAAATATAGAGGAAAGGTGAAGAAAAAGGGAGAAATGGTTCAATAAAAGATGTCAAATAGCAAAGGAGCTTCAAGATATGCTAAAGTGAAGATATACATGGCACTCCAGCCAGCCAAAATTTGTAAGGTATAAGAGAGCAAGGAATGATTTTTCCATGCTTGTTCACCTTTTCTTGTATTGGCAAGGTAGCACCATGAACGGATGAAGAAAGCCTGCATTAGCTCACATCCACTCTCTAACTGTAGTATGCAATGCACTGAAACTACACCCCCATCCACAAACAGGTCCAACAGACCTTTCCACAGTTGATGCTAGCCACTTCACGTGCCCTGGTTCAGTCTAATGACAGCACATTGCCCCTGTATAACACATCATTCTAATTCACTCTATCCTGTACATGCCTTCCCTCCTAAATGTCCAGGCCCCAATCACTCAAAATCTTATTCATCCCCATCCTTCCTTTTCTGATTTGGTCCCACCTTTTCTCAGCCCTCTCCACTTCTGACACAATACACCCTCTTTATCAAATTCTCACACATTCTCTCTGTGTGTTCAAAGCATTTCAGCACAACCATTTCAGATCTCGCAATTACACTCTTCTAACTACCAAACCTCTCATCTCTTTATTATTAACTCAGTCAAACCACCTCACACCATATATAATCCTCAAACATTTAATTTCTTACATGTCCAATCTTCTCCACACGTTCTAAATCTATAGCCCATGCCTTGAATCCAAAAATTTCTCAATGTTCTCAGAACCTTCACCCTCACGTACTCACTTCTTTCATTCACTGCTATGTCCACTCCTCTAAGTATCTAAAACTCTTCACTTCCTCTAGCTCTTCTCTTTTCAAATTCATGCCCTAACTAACCTGTCTCTCAGCCCAGCTAAACCTACTAATCTTGCTTTCATTCAAATTTGCTTTTAACTTCAACTCACACTCTCCCAAACTCGGTCACCAACTTATGCAGTTTCTCACTCATATCTGCCAACAGTGCCATGTCATCTGCAAATAACAACTGACTCACTTCCCATGTCCCTTCTCCCCTGCACATTATTTACTTGCCCCCTCTCTCCACATCCCAAACATTTACCTACTTCATCAACCATATCATCTCATCATCCATACACAATTACCAAGCATGTTCATTGAGGCAAGAGGTGGAATTAAAGAACTGTCAAAGGAGAGATGGATATTGTAAAAGTCAAAGCAATAGGATGATAATTAGAGGGGTCAGAACATTCACCCTTCTTAGGGATGGGATGTATGCTTCCAAGAAGGAAAAGTTTTGGTTTTTAAACAGAAATGGAACAGACAAGAAAACAGGTACAAGTTCAGAGGCATACTCTTTCAGTACATGGGGATGGATGCCAGTAGGACCATAAGCCTTGCTTGTGTCCAGAAAGAGAAGCATTTTTTGGAAAGTTTGAAAAGAGATTACAGGGAGGGGCATACAATTAATAAGAGGAGCATCAGGGGATGAAGCATGTTAGAGTCATAAAAGGAGGAGTAAGAATAGAAACAGGAACCAAAGAGTTATTTTGTCTATGGGAGAGACAGCTACAGTACTATCAGAATGGAAGAGTGAAAAAAAGGAAGAATGACAAAAGTTGTTAGAGATGCCCTGGGCTAAAGACCAGAAAGACCTATCAGTGGATGATGAAGAGAGGTTATTGCATTTCCTCTGAATAAAGGAATGCTTTGCCTCATGGATGACATGCTTGCAGTGATAAAAGTCGAATGGGAGTCAGAGGTAAGAGAATTTTTCCAAGCCCAACTTGCCTATTCACTTGCCTGAATGGCCTCAGAACAGGAACTGTTGAACCATGGATTGGATGAAGAGGTTGTTCTGGAGGAAGAGGGGATAAATGCTTCCATTCCCTCATGAATAACCTCTGTCATGTGTGTGGCAGAGACAGAAGCATCACTATATGAGGAACAGTAATTTACCTAAGAAAAGTCAGAAAAGAAGTTACATAAGTTATTCCAGTCCGCTTTGTTGAGGTGCCAATATTTAAGCTAGAAGGGGCTGTTGGAGGGGAAGGTGGCATCAAAATAGATATTTTTATGAAAGTGTGATCAGATAAACCAGTTGGGGGTGAGATTGAGTACTTACAGTTAGATGGACTAGAGATGAAAAACGGATCCAGAATATTAGGAGAGTATTACAACATTCAGGAATAGAGGTAGGGTGGGAGATAATTTGCTCTAAATTGAGAATTAAGAATGTGAGGGGTTCAATCCCTCCACCATCCGTATGGGAAGAATTCAACCATTCTCTACAGTGAATGGTGAAATATCCAAAGAAGAGGATCTTTGCTTGTGGGTAACAGGATTTCACAATCTCATGGCAGGAGTTTGGATAGTCAAAGAAAGATATAAAATTTGTAGAATTAGGAGAGCAATAAGCAAAACAGAGGAAAAGTGTGGTAGTTGGGAGACAGACCTTCAGCCACACAGCATAAAAGTTCGGGGACTCATGGTCTTTGAGGCATGCAACAGGTATGTTGATGTTGGAGTAAGCACAGACATCACCTTTGAATTGGAATTGTGAGTGGAGCTTAGAGTTGGATATCAAAAAGGGACTAGTATGAACATTATTAGACAACTGAACTTCATAGAGAAGTGAGATATTAGGAGAGGTACTCAACAGATGGTGTTAACCAGAGAAGAGGTTACTAGAGAGACCATTAATGTTGGTATAGTGAATGGAAAAAGAAGGTCTAACAGAGAGGGAAAGGTTGTGGGAGGGGTAGGTATGTCTACTGTCAGAACGCTCCCTCTTAATGGCAGTGGAGTCAGGGAGAAACCTGGTAATTCTTAGCAGCTCATGATGCCAGGAACTAGGGGCTATAGTTCTGTTGGACTGTCAAGATAATACTTAAAAATGTTTGAATGGACAGGGGTTGTCCACAGTACTCGTGTGAAAAAAAAGGAAGGTTTGAGTAATTGTATGCTCTCCGAGACAACATTCTCTCTTTCCACACATTCTTCATCACTCCCAGAACCTTCATCTTCTTCCCCATCCTATGACTCACTTCCGCTTCCATAGTTCCATTCACTGCCAAGTCCACTCCTAGATATCTAAAACACTTGACTTCCAATTTTTCTCCATTCAATATTACATCCCAACTTACTTGTCCCACAACCCTGCTGAACCTAATAACCCTGCTTTTATTGAGATTTGCTCTCAACCTTCTCCTTCTACACACTCTTCAACTCAGTCACCTACTTATGCAGTTTCTTATTCAAATCAGCCACTCTCTAACTGTAGTATGCAATGCACTGAAACTACACCCCCATCCACAAACAGGTCCAACAGACCTTTCCACAGTTTATGCTAGCCACTTCACGTGCCCTGGTTCAGTCTAATGACAGCACATTGCCCCTGTATAACACATCATTCTAATTCACTCTATCCTGTACATGCCTTCCCTCCTAAATGTCCAGGCCCCAATCATCATCAGCAAACAACTGACTTACTTCCAAGGCCCTCTCATCCCCAACAGACCGCAAACTTGCCCCTCTCTCCAAAACTCTTGTATATAACTCCCTCACCACCACATCCATAAACATAGTAAACAACCATGGTCACATCACACACCCTTGATGCATACAGGACCTTCACTGTGAACCAATCACTCTCCTCTCTTCCTACTCATACACATGTCTGACACCCTTCATATAACAATTTCACTGCTTCTAGCAGCTTACCTCCAACACCATATATTCTTAAGGCCTTCCACAAAGCATCTCTATCAACCCTACTATATGCTTTCTCCAGATCCATAAATGCCACATACAAATCCATCTGTTTTTCAAAGTATTTCTCACACACATTCTTCAAGGCAAACACATGATCCACATATCCTCTAACACTTCTGAAGCCACACTGTTCCTCCCCAATCTAATGCTCTATGTATGCCTTCACACTAGCAATCAATACCTTCCCATATAATTTTCCACTTACCTATATGGCACTATACTTGCATTCCTCACAATCTTCAGGAAAAGTTATACTTGCATTCCTCACAATCCTCAGGCACTTCACCATGATCCATACATACAATGAATATTCATAATAACCAATCAGCAACACAGTCACCCCCTTTCTTAATAAATTCAACTGCAATACCATCCAGTCCCACCACCTTGCCAGATTTCATCTTCCACAAAGCTTTCACCACCTCTTCCCTCTTCACCAAACCACTTTCCCTGACTCACTTCACATACCACCTTGAGCCAAACACCCTGTATCTGCTACTCGATCATCAAACACATTTAACAATCCCTCAAAATACTCACTCTATCTCCTCCTCACTCCATTACTACTTGTCATCACTTCCCCTTTTGCACCCTTCACCGGTGTCCCCATTTATTTTCTTGTCTTTCACACATTATTTACCTCCTTCCAAAACATCTTATTCTCTCTAAAGATTAATGATACCTTCTCACCCCAACTCTCATTTGCTCTCTTTTTCAACCCCTCCTCCTTCCTCTTGCCCTTCTGCTGCTCTCTCTTATACATCTCCCAATCATTTGCACTCCTTCCATGTAAGTGTACTGCCCAAATGCCTCTCTTGTCTCTTTCACTAGCAACTTTATTTCTTCATCCTACAACTCACTATCGTTTCTATCTGCCCATCTCCCACCTTTCACATGCCACATGCATCTCTTGCACATGCCATCACTGCTTCTCTAAATACCTCCCACTCCTGACCCACTCCCCTCATTTCATTTGCTCTCATCTTTAGCTATTCTGCGCTCAATCTTTCCTGGTATTTCTTCACACAAGTCTCCTTTCCAAGCTCACTTATTCTCACCATTCTCTTCTCCCAAACACTGTCTCCTCTTTTACGAAAACCTCTACAGATCTTCATCCTCGCCTCCAAAAGGTAGTGATCAGAATTCCACCTGCTGCCCCTTTCCGAACATTTACATACAAAAAAGTCTCTCTTTTACATGCCTATCAATTAAGACATAATCTAATAGTGCCCACTGACCATCTCCCCTACTCATGTATGTATACTTGGGTATATCCCTCTTTTTAAACCAGGTATTCCCAATCACCAGTCTTTTTTTTTGGTGCACAACTCCACAAGCTCTTCACCATTTCCATTCATAACACTGAATACCCCATGTGTAACAACTGTACATAAAAGCATGCTCAATCAAGTGAATGTCAAGACCTGTGGGTGACTATAGATAGCTAAGACAACTCATCATCTACAGAAATGAACACAATTCCATCCAAACTGTTCCTTTGTGCACTATCAGTCATAAAATCAGTGTCTGCTAAATAGAGGTATGGAAACTCTAAGGATATGAGGGGGTCCTCACCTTTGAAAGATATCACACTGGGCAAAACTGAATGACAAAAAATGCCCATCAAAAACTGCACATACCTTGGCTCTACCGGTACTGGAAAGGACATGATGCCATCACCGTCTCCAATACCCACCAGATGTCCCACTTCACTTGACCACGCTCCTGCTGCTACCACTAATATAGAAAAGTTGATGCTATGCTTTTCTCCGTTAGGAAGAGTAACCTGTATCCAAAAAATAACTGAAATGTATTTTTAGAAAATATCAACTGATGTTGGATAAGTGAAAGTAATTTTGTGAGAAAAAGAGTTAGAAAAGATTAAGTAAATCTCCAAAAATATAAAACTGTGATGGAAATACAAAGGCAAAAGAATATAAAGCCTTGAATAAAAATCTGAGCAAGAATAACCAGCTTCTTTGTAACTATGGATGGGGGGGGGGGGAGAGAGAGAGAGAGAGAGAGAGAGAGAGAGAGAGAGAGAGAGAGAGAGAGAGAGAGAGAGAGATAGCCACTTTCTTAATGTCACAAAAGGTGACTGATGGGGAGCAGGTAAAGCCTGAAAAATCATCCCTTCCTTCATTATTACTTTCCAAAGCAGAAAAAGGAGGATATTATGAGAGGATTTTCCTTCAAGGCTCAGTTGTTTTCTCTTCTGGATGATATCTCACCAAGGTGGGAAACAGTAAGCAAGTATAAATGAAATAGCATTTTGGAAGGGAGGCACATACTGCAAATACAATATGAGAGAAAAGTAAGGATATGCCAGAGATGAAATGGGAGATTTCTTGTACCTACCTGCCTATAAGTACTGAAGATGGGCTTTTGCCATGAGGAAGGGCTTGTGTGCAGTGCTCACCCCATACTTTGCTTGAAGAAAAACACGTTATTTCTCTACTGCAAACACATTGTATAATCATCAATCTTGGGTTCTCGAGGAACTGTTTTGAGCCAATTATCTGTACTTATCCCATGAAGATTTATTTCACTTGGTACACAAGTGAATATTTATCTCATTCATTTATTAATTTATTCATTTATCTAACAATTCATTTCTTTTAACAGCAATATCCTTTTGGAGCTGATCAAGGTGTTACTGCAGAATTAATTGCTCTTACAGTGCGTCATTGTTTTTGATACCCTCAATCCAATGCCAAGCACGTTATCATATACCTTTCTCTTTCTCCGACCTTTCCATGGTTTCCCTGGACCACTTCACATTTCCTGGTTCAGCCTAATGACAGCATGTCAACCCATGTAAACCACACTGCTCTAATTTGCCCTGAACCTTCAGAGCATCTTTCACTCCATCCTTTCACCTTCTTTGTTTTCCCCATTTCCATGGTCCCTCCACTTGTGACTTCAGCACCCCCTCTTCAGCTCTCTCATACATATTCCTCTTATTACCACACCTCTCTCTTACCCTATCATTTCTAATCCAATCAACCCTCCTTACACCACATTTTGCCCTCAAACATTTAATTTCCAGCACATTCACCCTATTGTATACCTTTTTTTTGTCTAAGGCCCACACTTTATATCAAATAGCATTGATGAAACTACTATACCATAACACATATCCACCTTTACCTTAAAGACAGTGACCTCTTTCCACACATTACTTAATGCACCCAAGATATTTGCCCTCTTGCCTATCCTATGGCTCCCAAGCCATATCCACCCTCATTGTAGCTAAAACATTTCACTTCATCCATGTTCTACCCATTCAAATTCACAATTCAACAATCCAGTCTCTTTCAACTGCTAATTGGACAAATAAAATGGATATTGCAATGTCTTCACAAACAACTACAATATTCATTTTATGAAAATATACAGTAATGGAGATAACAATGCAGTAACCAAATGCAAGTCTTCATTTGTACACTCCCATTCGACATTACCTTTAACTCTTACTTGAATATATATGTGTGATTACAGAAGCACTACATTTGTTTTCCCATACTTTTCATGAATTAATGTGCTGCAAAATTCAAGTAAACTCGAAACTAAGCCGTGAAATAAATAGGATGAGAAGTACTGGAGTAAATGCAGTTGCCAAAAATAAAAATATCCTAAGAAAATAAAATAAATCCACAGAAAGTCTCGACTCTAGCAGTGAGTATGGAACAAATGTAAACAAAAAGTGGGTAGAGTTTAAACTGATAAATCAAACGTTAAGTTTACTTGGGCAATACCATTTTGGGAAAATTGTTTTATGATTGCCTTATTTTCTTGCCTCACCTACATGTGGAATACTGGCATTCTGTCCACAGACACACAATCTTTCCTTATCATGCATAACACAAGGCTTAACTCACACAGCTCATTCTTTGTACCTCTAGATGGTGAGCACTATGTGCTAGCCCTGCCTTTTGGCAAAATGGTAGGAGCAGTAGATAGAAACAGTAGGTAAGAACATTTATGCAGGAGCATTAGGCCAAAACATTAAGTAGAAGTATGTAGGAGCATTAGGTAAAAGTGTCAGTAGGAACATTAGGTATAAGCCTCTGGAAACAATGAACCAGAGTTGCCTTCTGCCAGTGGCCTGTTAAGAGTGAGGCAATAAAGGCTAAGAATCAGCAGTGGAGTTTACTAGTTATGGAGACTATTGTCTTGGCCACCCCCAAGAGGGAGTTCCAGTTGGAACAGGCATCAGAGATACAGATAGATAATTTTCTTGCTAAGTTTGATTTTTTTACCATTTGAAAGTGATAAAAGCCTCTTAAATCAGCCTCTTAAATCAATCATTCTAATTAACAAACTCACCAGCAATACTCACTTCAGCGCTCTTAATATGTCTAATGTTTGACATGGCCACTCCTTCTAGGATCATTTCATCTTGCAATTCAGAGTTAAGTCCTGTTACTTTTCCAGTTACATACTGAGCTCCTAAAGACACAGCCTTACGTTTTAGACTGAATAGCAGACTCCAAGGGTCAAACCTATGGTAAAACACTGTGATAAAGTTATGAAAAGCATTAAAAATCTATCAATATATAGTTGAGCATCAATAGTAAGTATTCATGGTATAATCCAACACTACTAAAATTACCACCTTTGCAAATCTAAACAGATTCAGGGAGCCTACACAAAATGAGATAATAACTGGATGAATACTAAAGGATACTACTACACCAAGATTTAGTTCTATATGTGCCTTCAAAATAAATATTTCTAAGCATGAAAGTAACAAATGAAACAGCAGCTATGATTCTGATTTCAATAGCACAGGGCAGAGTACTTTTGTTCTAACAAAATGTTCAAATGATCAGATGCTTAAAGCCACAGGTCAAATGGTCAGAAGTACTGTATATCTGGTTACTGACTAAAACAATTATGCTTTGAAATTAAGTGTTTATATATATATATATATATATATATATATATATATATATATATATATATATATATATATATATATATATATCTGTATGACCATGTTATGAACATTAGAATGGTGTTTCAAGGAAAACTTGTGCTGCCTACAATGAAACAGAAAAAATGGGAATGAAATGGATGGACACACTATTTTGGGAAAAAAAATCAGTTCCATGATCAAAGGTGAAATTTCTTCAAGTTATGGGACAATCTAACTTCCAGGTTAAAACATTTTATAAAGATTCTAATATGGGCAAAATCCAAACTAGTCAAGTGTCCTGTGCTATTTAAATCTGCAGATGTTGGGAAATAATTGGAAAAAGTTCACTGAATATTCAATTCAACTTTTGCAAGATATGTTACAAGTTAAAGTCTGACTCCCAGTCATAAATGATGGACAGATGGAAGATGGACAATAACAATGGATAAAGCAATTTCTATGCATCTACCTTGCTAAGCTGGCAACATAACTTAAAGTGGTAAGGGTTTTACATCATTCAATTCTTTGGATGAAGGGAAACAGATATTTACAGCTTCATGGCCAAAGGTTAAATTTTTAAGTTATGTGGTAGGTTAAGTTCCAGATTAAACATTCTTATAAGTCACAGTATTCATTCTAAAACCAAACTTAAGTTATGGGCCTTGTGCTACTAAATCCATTTGATGCTAAGAAAAAAATTCTACACTGGAAGTAACCAACTTGGTCTGAGTTCTCAAGTTGTGATGATTAAGCAAAGGCTAAATTGTGACTCCCAAAGTGGAGGATGACTGGAGGGACAGATGAATGATGTGTAGATGAACAGACTAATCAGGACAATAAAGTAATATCTAAGTGCCTGCTATGCCAAAAGGGAAACTCAACAATGTGATATCCCTAAACTAGACTGCTACTACCTATAAGTTCCATGTTTTGCCTGATACTTTATTTTCCCCTTCTCCAAAACCACATCCATCTGAGAAATAAAGAGTCAGCTTTGAACTTGAGAAAAGCAATATTTGAACAAGAGTCCACACTTACCCTTTACCCAAGTAGTTCGCCTATGAAGCCATTGAAACAACATAACTGACATGGTGACAAATGCAAACTCAAATAAAAAAAGTCACAGATGCACTTAGATGTCCTCATATGAGGATCTCTTAATGGGGAGTGGCTGACCTAATGTAGGGATCAATTCTTGAAGAGGCCACCTCTGCCTTGATTAAAAAAAAAAAAAAAGCCATTAATACTTGTAGTGGCATCCCATGCATAATTTCCAAGTATAAAGCCTAACCTTTTTCCCCTCAAATTATGTAATGATTTTTGGTGGTGTGTCACTGTGACAAGATAACAGAAATTTTTCTGATGTATCAATCATCTTTGGGTCAAAAACATTTACAGAAATACCACATAGATCACTTGGTATGCTTGAAAATAATCATAGAACACCTCATACTCCTAGCATGTTGTGCAGTATATAATAAAGAGCAAACAGCACATGTAAACAGAAACTTAAAAGGTTTAGCTGTAAATTATTCTAATCAGAAAATCATACTCCAGTTAATAATAAGAACAGACTGAGGATTTTTCATATGTTGAACTTTTGCTACCAGTGTGAACAAAGTATTATTGCTTCTGCCTCATCAAAAAACATGATCATGATATTCCTTGAAGAGTTGTGTGACAAAATGTCTTAAATAAACTGCTAAACTTGTACCCCCATGCTCTATTCATAACATCACACTTCCATGTTCCCCCACTCATCTATATATACCACACGTGTTAAGCCCTCAGCCATCATAAGTTGAGCCAAGCTCCTCAAGGGGAATGTGGGCTAGTTATACAAGGGGTTAAGGGCAAACAAAAACTCTAGCTCAAAATCATACTTTTCACAAGATCAGTGGTGACATTTTGATGTCATAGTCATATCACAACAAACTATGGAAAAGAAAGCTATATAATAAAACAAAGATCCTCCTAATACAATCTCACCTTAATATGCTCAGTACTCAATTCTTTGCAACAACCGAAAATCCCTCTCAGACAAACCACTTCATGACTAAACGATAAAAGCCTACCTATGCTTCACAATTCAGCAATATCCACTCACAGGTCCTACCATCCCTAACAATTAGAACACTGATCATACACATACACATTGAAAGAACCCAACAAGCACTAAACAACTGCCCCCAACCCAATCTTAAACTCCATCCCACCAGACATATAGCCAACAGAAGCAAGATTCTCCTAGCAAATACAAGCTGCACTTTCCTATCTACATTCTAAACATCATCCATCCCTACATCACTCCAAACAATATTTCAACATCCCTGATGCATCAGATTAGGTAAATCAAATCTGGTGGTCACACATTTTGATGAATTACAATTGAACATGATGACAGTATCTATAAGGTATTGTACACATATAACATTATCTACAGGATAAGACAATGCAAAAAATGTTTGCTAACCATCCTTCATTTTCCAAGCCTATGACTCCTGCTTCAACACCATCTGTGTTCAGCCATGGGAACCTCTGCTTGAGCTTCACTGCTGATAAGAAATCCACTTTAGCACCCATTTCCCTAAAACAGAAAAACATCTTAAAACAAACTCAATAACTTTCACAAACATATTCATACAAAAGGGGGCGAAAATTCTGGGAGCCTTGAAGAATGTGTGGAAGTCGAGAACATTATCTCGGAAAGCAAAAATGGGTATGTTTGAAGGAATAGTGGTTCCAACAATGTTGTATGGTTGCGAGGCGTGGGCTATGGATAGAGTTGTGCGCAGGAGGATGGATGTGCTGGAAATGAGATGTTTGAGGACAATGTGTGGTGTGAGGTGGTTTGATCGAGTAAGTAACATAAGGGTAAGAGAGATGTGTGGAAATAATAAGAGCGTGGTTGAGAGAGCAGAAGAGGGTGTTTTGAAATGGTTCGGGCACATGGAGAGAATGAGTGAGGAAAGATTGACCAAGAGAATATATGTGTCGGAGGTGGAGGGAACGAGGAGAAGAGGGAGACCAAATTGGAGGTGGAAAGATGGAGTGAAAAAGATTTGGTGTGATCGGGGCCTGAACATGCAGGAGGGTGAAAGGAGGGCAAGGAATAGAGTGAATTGGAGCGATGTGGTATACTGGGGTTGACGTGCTGTCAGTGGATTGAATCAAGGCATGTGAAGCGTCTGGGGTAAACCATGGAAAGTTGTGTAGGTATGTATATTTGCGTGTGTGGACGTATATATATACATGTGTATGGGGGTGGGTTGGGCCATTTCTTTCGTCTGTTTCCTTGCGCTACCTCGCAAACGCGGGAGACAGCGAAAAAAAAAAAAAAAATGTTAAACTTAAAAATATCATATATATCAAACAGATTAATGGTAAATTTTTCATCAACAAACAACCCTCTAACTTCCTAACACAAGTGATATCTATGAATATATCTGGAGAACGTATGAAACTAATGTATGGCATACATTAGCCTTTGTTTTTGGTCAGAAAAGAAAACATATTTCATGATAAACTGTACACTTACTGAATGTACACTCTCCCAAAAAAGTATTGGCCCCACAGGCCTGAGGTTTTTAACAATCTATAAATGACCAACCGAGATTAAAACAATTTTGTTACCACAGAGAAGTCGAGTTTTAATCTCACCTGGCCAACTGTAGACCATTAGAAACTTCAAGCCTGAGGGGCTGATACTTTTTGGAAGAGTGTACACACAATAAGAAAAAAAAATCATACCACTTTTTAAGTGAAATAGGATGACACAACAGCCAAAGGATTCAGAGAAATGGCCATCAGTCTGGCACCACACTGGTATTCCTGCTTTCATGATATCTAATATATCGATTGCTAGCGATATATCCTGTCATTTGTCATAAAGTAATACAGGTTGAGCATCCCTAATCCAAAAATTTAAAATATGACATTTTCTGAGAGGTGACATGATGTTACAAGTGGAAAATTCCACAGCTGACCTCACTTATCCATGCTGGGCTCTGACACTCTGTTAGCACCAGTTTGTTACAAACCATCGTCACTGCCAGACCTATGTGCATTACTCACTGTGTTTTTAGCTTATTCTCTGCTCTGTGTGAATAAGTGTAAGAAAATGACTGTGTATCAGCAGCATATAAATTCAGAGTCATGAATGAAGGTCATACCAAACAACCACAGATTGGCCACATGGGTGGCTGATGTTGTGACACTTTAACTTTCTGATGGTTCAGTGTTACACAAACTTTGTTTCATGTGCAAAATCATTAAAAATATATTATACATTACCTTCAGACTATGTGTATTAGCTGTATCCAAAACATAAATGGATTTTCTGTTTAGACTTGGGTCCCATCCCCAAAGTATCTCATTATCTATTATCTATCACGACAAATGTGTAAAACAGGATGATATGGAAACAAATGGGTTAGAGCTGAGACATGCCTCAACATTTCAACCATTCAACGGTCTTCCTCAGGAGATACTGATTCCAGCATTTGGAGGGACTGTATTCCCACCCAGTAGGACGCCTTGGCGTGCCGCTCTCTGATTGGATTGCTTGTCCTACTGCCTCCACCCATTCACAGTGATCTCCACTGCCTGGCGTGACCAACAGATGAACCCGGACCCTGTGCTAACTTTATGCCTAATCCCTTCCCCTTGGTAAGTTCTCACCCTATCACTAAATAGTTGATGCCAAGTCAACTAAAAGCAAGTGGCAAACTGTTTAGTGATAGTGTGAGAGCTTAGCCAGAGGAAGGGATTAAAAACAACGTTAACACAAGGTCTGGGTTCATCTGCTGGTCACATTAGGCAGCGATCATTGTGAACACATAGAGACAGAAAGACAAGCAATCCAATCAGAGAGCAACATGCCAAGACATCTGACCGGGTGACCATCATTTGCTGGGGAAGACAGTATCCACCAAAGAAGACCGTTGAACGGTTGAAACATTGAGGTATGTCTCAGCTCCAACCCGTTTATTTTCATACCATCCTTTTTTCCACATATCTCATATGTATATGCAAATACTCCAAAATTCAACAGAGTGGAGGTACCATAATTATTTGGAAATTTCTCACATTCATGCTAACCAACCCAACTGTGGACAAAGCAAATTGTACTGATTATTTCAAAATTCATTGGACCCATCTACAAAGAAAAATATTTTACCATGAGAAAAAAATGGTATTTTACTTCACAACACAAGCCCTTTGAGCAAAGTGCATGTGGTTGAGAGTCCTGAGCATATAAGTTCTTAAAATGGCTGAGAGCTGAGCATACAAAGGTCCAATGTCAAACTATCAATCACAAATTGCTTTACTTTGTGTATATTTGAAATTAAGCTAGAAAGGCTGCTGTATCATGGGAGCCCACCTGATCAAGTATATCCATCAGTTACACAAAAATGGCTGAAGGTGACTAGACAGTTCAAAATCAGACTGCCATATAATCTGTGATTTCATTTATTTATAGGAATTTATCACCTACACTTTCCAAAAGAAGGAATAAAGGTAGCTAAACAAAAATTCACCCCCCCCCCTACAGATAATTAATCTGCTCCTAACACTATCTTAATCAGGTGGGAAATAGCAAGAATGTATGAAAAGAAAGGAAACAACTCAAATGATTATAAATACTGTTATAAGTGAGAGTGGGGGACTGGGACCTCCCCTCTTGTATTTCAATTTCTAAAAGCTGAAACAATGAAGGAGTGAGGTGAGAAGTACTAACCTTCCTTGAAAGCTATCGCTAGGGTGTCTAAATGTGTGTGAATATAAACAAGATGTAAAGAAAGGAAAGATAGTTATTAAGTCTGAGGAATGGAACATGGGTGTTCTAGCTCTGAGTGAAAAAAGCCCATGGGTAAAGTGGCAGAATGGTTTAGGAATGTCTTAGAGGTTAAGTCTAGGGTTGTAGGAAAGTGTGAAAAGTGTTAGAAAGTGAGCTCCACACTGATGTGAGTAAAAATGAAAGTGGAATGTGGGAAATGGATCATCATCAGTGTTTATGCACCAGGCCATGAGAAGAATGAGGAAAAGAGGCATGTTTTGGAAAAAGATGAGTAAGTGTGTCTGCACAAAGTATCATTAATGGTTGATCTTAATGTGAAAGTGAGTAGTGGTGCATATGAAGGTATAACTAGGAGGCAAGAGGTTGATCTTAATGCAAAATTGAGTAGTGGTGCATATGAAGGTATAACTGGGAGGCAAGAGGTATTCAGTAAAGAGACCAGAAATGGTTAACAGCTTGTAGAATTGAGTGCTGCAAAAGGACCGGTGACTGGGAATACAGGGCCTTGTTTTTTTTTTTTTAAAAGATGGGCATACATAATACATGGGTGAGAGAGAAATATGAAAAGTGGGCAATACTGGATCACATACTAAGTGAAAGGGATGGAAAAGAGTCTTTGATGTGAATGTGCTTAGAGGGGCAAGTGGTAGATGTCTGATCATTACCTGATGGAGAGGATGAAAATTTGTAGAGATAATAATATGGGAATAATTGAGGGAATAATTGGTGTACATGGGGTGTTCAGTGTTGTAAATGGAAATGGTGGAGCTTGTAGATTTATGTGTTGAAAAAGGACTGGTGATTGGGAATACCTGGTTTAAAAAGAGAGATATACATAAGTATACGTATATAAGTAGGAGAGATGGCCAGAGAGCATTATTGGATTACGTGTTAATTGATAGGCACGTGAAAGACAGACTTTTGGATGTTAATATGCTGAGAGGTGCAACTGGAGAGATGTCTGACCATTATCTTGTGGAGGCAAAGGTGAACTTTGTAGAGGTTTTCAGAAAAGAAGAGAGAATGTTAGGGTGAAGAGAGTGGTGAGAGTAAGTGAGCTTGGGAAGGAGACTTGTGTGAGGAAGTACCAGGAGAGACTGAGTACAGAATGGGAAAAGTGAGAACAAAGTACATAAGGGGAGTGGGGGAGGAATGGGATGTATTTAGGGAAGCAGTGATGGTTTGTGCAGAAGATGCTTGTGGCATGAGAAGCGTGGGAGGTGAGAGATTAGAAAGGGTAGTGAGTGGTGGGATGAAGAAGTAAGATTATTAGTGAAAGAGAAGAGAGAGGCAATTGGCCAATTTTTGCAGGGAAATAATGCAAATGACTGGGAGATGCATAAAAGAAAGAGGCAGGAGGTCAAGAGAAAGGTGCAAGAGGCAAAAAAGAGGGCAAATGAGAGTTGGGGTGAGAGAGTATCATTAAATTCTAGGGAGAATAAAAAGATGTTTTGGAAGGAGGGAAATAAAGTGCGTAAGACAAGGGAGCAAATGGGAACTTCAGTGAAAGGGGCTAAGGGGGAGGTGGTAACAAGTAGTGGTGATGTGAGAAGGAGATGGAGTGAGTATTTTGAAGGTTTGTTGAATGTGTTTGATGATAGAGTGGCAGATATAGGGTGTTTTGGTCGAGGTGGTGTGCAAAGTGAGTGGGTTAGGGAGAATGATTTGGTAAACAGAGAAGAGGTAGTAAAAGCTTTGCAGAAGATGAAAGCCGGCAAGGCAGTGGGTTTGGATGGTACTGCAGTGGAATTTATGAAAAAAAGGGGTGACTGTATTGTTGACTGGTTGGTAAGGTTATCTAATGTATGTATGACTCATGGCGAGGTGCCTGAGGATTGGCGGAATGCTTGCATAGTGCCACTGTACAAAAGCAAAGGGGATAAAAGTGAGTGCTCAAATTACAGAGGTATGTTTGTTGAGTATTCCTGGGAAATTATAAGGGAGGGTAGTGATTGAGAGGGTGAAGGCATGTACAGAGCATCAGATTGGGGAGGAGCAGTGTGGTTTCAGAAGTGGTAGAGGATGTGTGGATCAGGTGTTTGCTTTGAAAAATGTATGTGAGAAATACTTAAAAAGGCAAATGGATTTGTATGTAGCATTTGTGGATCTCGAGAAGGCATATGACAGAGTTGACAGAGATGCTCTGTGAAAGGTATTAAGAATATATGGTGTGGGAGGCAAGTTGTTAGAAGCAGTGAAAAGTTTTTATCGAGGATGTAAGGCATGTGTACATGTAGGAAGAGAGGAAAGTGATTGGTTCTCAGTGAATGTTGGTATGTGGCAGGGGTGTGTGATGTCTCCATGGTTGTTTAATTTGTTTATGGATGAGGTTGTGAGGGAGGTGAATGCAAGAGTTTTGGAAAGAGGGGCAAGTATGCAATCTGTTGTGGATGAGAGAGCTTGGGAAGTGAGTCAGTTGTTGTTCGCTGATGATACAGCGCTGGTGGCTGATTCATGTGAGAAACTGCAGAAGCTGGTGACTGAGTTTGGTAAAGTGTGTGATAGAAGAAAGCTGAGAGTAAATGTGAATAAGAGCAAGGTTATTAGGTACAGTAGGGCTGAGGGACAAGTCAATTGGGATGTAAGTTTGAATGGAGAAAAACTAGATGAAGTGAAGTATTTTAGATATCTAAGAGTGGATTTGGCAGCAGATGGAACCATGGAATTGGAAGTGAATCATAGGGTGGGGGAGGGTGCGAAAGTTCTGGGAGCGTTGAAGAATGTGTGGAAGTCAAGAACATTAACTCGGAAAGCAAAAATGGGTATATTTGAAGGAATAGTGGTTCCAACAATGTTATATGTTTGCGAGGCATGGGCTATAGAGTTGTGCGGAGGAGGGTGGATGTGCTGAAATGAGATGTTTGAGGATAACATGTGGTGTGAGGTGGTTTGATCGAGCAAGTAATAATAGGGTAAGAGAGATGTGTGGTAATAAAAAGATTGTGGTTGAGAGAGTAGAAGAGGGTGTTTGAAATGGTTTGGTCACATGGAGTGAATGAGTGAGGAAAGATTGACAAATAGGATATATGTGCCAGAGGTGGAGGGAACAAGGAGAAGTGGGAGAGCAAATTGGAGGTGGAAAGATGGAGTGAAAAAGATTTTGAGTGATTGGGGCCTGAACATGCAGGAGGGTGAGAGGCGAGCAAGGAATAGAGTGAATTGGAACAATGTGGTATACCAGGGTCAACGTGCTGTCAATGGATTGAACTAGAGCGTGTGAAGCGTCTGGGGTAAACCATGGAAAGTTCTGTGGGGCCTGGATGTGGAAAGGGAGCTGTGGTTTCAGTGCATTATACATGACAGCTAGACACTGAGTGTGAACGAATGTGGCCTTTGTTGTCTATTCCTAGCGCTACCTCGTGCACATGTGGGGGGAGGGGGTTGTTATTTCATGTGTGGCGGGGTGGTGATGGGAATGAATAAGGGCAGACAGTATAAATTATGTACATGTGTATATATGTATATGTCTGTGTGTGTATATATATGTATACATTGAGATGTATAGGTGTGTATATTTGTGTGTGTGGACATGTATGTATATACATATGTATGTGGGTGGGTTGGGCCATTCTTTTGTCTGTTTCCTTGTGCTACCTCACTAATGCAGGAGACAGCGACAAAGCAAAATAAATATAAAATAAAAAATAATAAGGGTGAGAAGAGAGTGGTGAAAGTGAGCGAGCTTGCAAAAGATAATTGATTAGATTGTGTAGAATGGAAAAGGTAGGAGTAAACAAAGCTTGGGGAGTGAGTAAGAAATGGGTGGTATTTAGGAAAGCAGTACCAGTATGTGTGAGATATGTGTGTGACATGCAGAAGATTGGAGGTGGGCAAGTGAGAAAGAGTTCTAAGAAGTGGGATGAAGTAAATATGCAAATGAAAGATAAAAGAGTGGTGAATGGGCAGTACTTACAGACTTACAGGGAAGGAGTAAGATTAACTCAGAGATGCACAGGGAAAGCTGCAGGAGGTCAAGAGGAAGGTGTAGGTGTTAATAAAGAGGGCAAATGAGACTTGAGGTGAGCAAGTGTCTAGAAACTTAAAAGCAGAATAAGATGTTTTGGTGAGAGATTAATAGTGTGGAAAAAAAGAACATATGGGAGCACTCATGAAGGGGGCAAATGGGAAAGTGGTAGCAAGAAGTAATTAGGTGAACATGAAATGGGATGAGTGCTTCGAAGGGCTGTGCGATGATAGGATTTCAGATGTAGGGTGTTTGGGTGAGGGAGCCATGCAAAGTGAGACATTCATGGAAAGTGGTTTGGTGAAAAGAGAAGTGGTGGTGAAAGCCTTAAATAAGATGCAAATTGGCAAGGTAGCCTGAGTGAAGAGTATTGCAGTTGAATTTTTTGAGAAAAGGGGTGAATGTGCTGTGGATTGGTTAGTCAGGATTTTCAATGCATACATAGATCACTGTGAGCTGCCTGAGGACCGGTGGAATGCATGTACAGTGCCATTGTATATAGGCATGTAAGACAAAGGTAAGTGTCTGAATTACTGAGGTATAAGTTTGCTGGGTGTACCGGGTAAGTTGTATAGACAAGTGTTGATTGAGAAGGCAGTAGCATCAACAGAGCATCCGACTAAGAAAAAATGTAGATTCAGAAGTCACACACAAAGTGTGGATCAGGTGTTTGCTAAAAAGAATGTGTGAGATATACTTAGGGAAACAAGAGGATTTGTATGTGGCATTTATGGACCTCAAAAAAGCTTTGCAAATCCTCTCCTCCAGTTTTTACTACTCCAAAAGAAGGAACAGAGGAAAGGGCCAAGTGAGTATCTTCCCTCTAAGGCTCATTCTTCTGCTTTCAATGCTAGTAACATGGGAAATGGAGAATATGTAGGAGAAAAAAAGAAGAGTGTATGTATGTATGTGAGAAATAGTTAAAAAAAACATGGATTTGTATGTAGCATTTGTGGATCTGGAGAAGGCATATGATCAGGTTGATAAAGATACTTTGTGGAAGGTCTTAAGAGTATATGGTGTGGGAAGTAAGATGCTAAAAGCAGTAAAAAGTTTTTATCAAGGATGTAAGGCATGTGTATGAGTAAGGCAAGTATATAAGTAGGAAAAGAGGAAAGTGATTGGTTCCCAGTGAATGTCGGTTTGTGGCAGGGGTGTGTGATGTCCCCATGGTTGTTTAATTTATTTATGGATGGGGTGGTACTGGAGAGAGGGGTGAGTATGCAGTCTGTTGTGGATGAGAGGGCCGGGGAAGTGAGTCAGTGGTTGTTCTCTGATAATACAGTTCTGGTGGCTGATTTGGGTGAGAAACTGCAATGGTTGGTGAGTGAGTTTGGAAAAATGTGAGAGAGGAGAAAGTTGAAAGTAAACGTGAATAAGATCAAGGTTATTAGGTTCAGTAAGGCTGAGGAACAAGTTAAATGGGATGTAAGTTTGAATGGAGAAAAACTGGAGGAAGTGAAGTGTTTTAGATATCCGGGAGTGGACTTAGTAGTGGATGGAACCATGGAAATGAAAGTGCGTCAAAGGGTGGGGGAGAGGGCGAAGGTTCTGGGAGCGATGAAGAATGTGTGGAAGGAGAGAAAGTTATCTTGGAGAGCAAAAATGGGTATAACTGAAGGAATAGTAGTTTCAACAATGGTATATGGTTGCGTGGCATGGGCTATAGATATGGTTGTGCAGAAGAGGGTGGATGTGTTGGAAATGTAATGTTTGAGGACAATATGTGGTGTAAGGTGGTTTGATCGATTAAGTAATGAAAGGGTATGAGAGATGTGTGGAAGTAAAAATAGTGGGGTTGAGAAAGCAGAAGAGGTTGTGTTGAAATGGTTTGGACATATGGAGAGAATGAGTGAGGAAAGGTTGAAAAAGAGGATATATGTGTCAGAGGTGGAAGAACAAGGAGAGGTGGGAGACCAAATTAGTGATGGAAGAGTGGAAAGAAAAAGATTTTGATTGATCAGGGCCTGAACAACACATTCACCCTCCTCCTCACAACCCTATCTATAGTCCATGCCACACAACCATACAATATTGTTGGAACTACTACTCCTTCAAACATACCCATTAATGCTCTCTGAGATCACGTTTTCTCTTTCTACACATCTTCATTTCTCTTACTTCATTACTTACTCGATCAAACCACCTCACACCACATAATGTCCTCAAACGTTTCATTTCCAACACCACCACCCTCTTCTGCACAACCCTATCTATAGTCCATGTCTCACAACCATACAATATTGTTGGAACTACTACTACTTCAAACATACCCATTAATGCTCTCTGAGATCACGTTCTCTCTTTCTACACATCTTCATCGCTTCCAGAACCCCCCCAATGACTCACCTCTGCTTCCATTGTTTCATTCACTGTCAAGTCCACTCCCAGATATCTTAAACAAGCACTTCACTTCCTCCAGTGTTTCTCCATTCAAACTTACAACCCAACTCTCTTGTCCATCAACTCTACTGAACCTAATAACCTTGCTTTTGTTCACATACACTCTCAAATTTCTCCTTTCACACACCCTCCCAAACTCAGTCACCAACTTCTGCAGTTCCTCACTCAAATCAGCCACAAAAGCTGTATCATCAGCAAACAACAGTTGACTCACAATCCCAGGTCCTCTCATCCCCAACAGACTGCATACTCACCCCTTGCTCCAAGACTTGTATAACCTCCCGTACCATCCATCCATAAACAAATTAAACAACCAAGGTGACATCACACACCCTTGCCACAGACCAATCTTGATAAAAACTTCTCACCACTTCTAGTAGCTTACCTCTCACACTATATATTCTTACGACTTTCCACAAAGCATCTCTATCAAACTTATCATATAACTTCTCCAGATCCATAAGAGCCACATACAACCCATCTGTTTTTCTAAGTATTTCTCACACACATTCCTCAAAGTGAACACCTAATCCACACTTACTTTACCACTCCTGAAACCACACTGCTCCTCCCATCTGATGCTCTATACATGCCTTCACTCTCTCAATAAATACCCTCCCTTACAATTTACAGTATACTAAAAAAACTTATGCATCTATAGTTTGAACACTCACCTATATATACCCTTTGCCTTTATATAATAACACTATACATGTATTCTTACAATCCTCAGGCAGTTCACCATGATCCATCCATGCATACACTGAATATCCTTACCAAACAGTCAACAACACAATCACCCTCTTTCTTAATAAATTCAACTGCAATACCATTCAAACCCACCACCTTGCTGGATTTCATCTTCCACAAGGATATCACCACCTCTTTTCTTTTCACTGAATCACTCCCTGACCCTCTCATTTCACATATCACCCTGACCTAAACACCCTACATCTGCCACTTTATCATCTCACACATTTAAAAATACTTCAAAATACTCACTCCATCATTACCTGTTCCCACTTCCCTTTTGCTCCCTTTACCCATGTTCCCATTTGTTCTCTTGTCTTTCGCACATTATTTACCTCCTGCCAAAACATCTTTCTGTTCTCCCTAAAGTTTAATGATACTTTCTCACCACAACACACATTTGCCCTCTTTTTCAACCCGTGCAACTTCCTCTTGGCCTCCTCCCACTTTCTCTTATACATCTCCCAATCATCTGCACTCTTTCCTTGTGAGTACTGACCAAACTTCTGTCTTTTCTCTTTCACTAGCAACTTTACTTCTTCATCCCATCACTCACAACCCTTTCTAATCTGCCCACCTCCCACTTTCACAGGACACATGCACCTCTTGTACATGCCATAACTGCTTCCCTATTCCTCACCTACAACTACCACTATTTCTTTCTACTTCCTACAAGTGGTATTCAAAGTTCTAGTGATTCATAATCAAGTGAAAATAAAAAGAAAAAAAGAAACATTTAAGGTAATGTCCACACACAAACTTGGTATATGACACTAAATCTAAGATACAGTGCTATGCTAGCTACATTAGCATATTCATGTGTTTAAGGATGTCCATTGTATGCAATACATTACTCAACTGATTTGAGGGTTAATTAAGGGTTGGGGTAATTCAGATGACCTGGAAAAAATCACACATTCATTATGATGGCTGAAAATTTACCCTAATCCATTCATTTCCAACTGCAGAACATATCTGAGTGGGATATCTTACTCTAATAACAAAAATACTTAAAGAAAACTTGCCTCTGCAAATTGTAATTTTCAATAAGCTGCTGGATTCCAGCCTCTGATGCCAAAGTAAGGTAACCATGAGGATTAAACTGAATATCAGGAGGATCCATTCCTTCCACTGCTAGAAGACTTTTAGATTTTCGTAAAAATTCCACTCCATACATTGAAAGTTGGATGTTCTCGGGTACACTGAACTGTTGGCGGATGCCACCTACTGACAAAACAGTTGATGCCTTTTTGTACTGGTGAGAGAAAGAGAAAAAGAAGCCTCTTATATCTTCATCAACCATAATCATCATTAATTTTAAAGCACACTGCAACATAGATTTCAAAGCTGATGGAACAGGGATTAATGTGGTTGGCATTATGTATCACCTTTAGTCATCTGGTCACAAAGAGGAAGCAACTGCCCATTTAGAGACAGGGAAAGTGTTGGGCAAACCTTTCAAGGTAAGCATAGACAGAATTCAAACTTACCTCCTCAAGCTTTGTAGTAGAGCATTCTTCCTGACTACCATTCCACTTTATTTATCTATATCATAAATTGTACATACAGCTGGTGACTGAGTTTGGTAAAGTGTGTGAAAGAAGAAAGCTGAGAGTAAATGTGAATAAGAGCAAGTTTATTAGGTACAGTAGGGTTGAGGGACAAGTCAATTGGGAGGTAAGTTTGAATGGGGAAAAACTGGAGGAAGTGAAGTGTTTTAGATATCTGGGAGTGGATTTGGCAGCGGAGGGAACCATGGAAGTGGAAGTGAATCATAGGGTGGGGGAGGGTGCGAAAGTTCTGGGAGTGTTGAAGAATGTGTGGAAGTTGAGAACATTATCTTCGACAGCAAAAATGGCTACGTTTGAAGGAATAGTGGTTCCAACAATGTTATATGGTTGTTAGGCGTGGGCTATAGATAGAGAGTCGTGCAGAGGAGGGTGGATGTGCTGGAAATGAGATGTTTGAGGACAATAAGTGGTGTGAGGTGGTTTGATCGAGTAAGTAATAATAGGGTAAGAGAGATGTGTGGTAATAAAAAGAAAGTGGTTAAGAGAGCAGAAGAGGGTGTTTTGAAATGGTTTGGTCACATGGAGAGAATGAGTGAGGGAAGATTGACCAAGAGGATATATGTGTCAGAGGTGGAGGGAACGAGGAGAAGTGGGAGACCAAATTGGAGGTGGAAAGGTGGAGTGAAAAAGATTTTGAGTGATCGGGGCCTGAACATGCAGGAGGGTGAAAGCGTGCAAGGAATAGAGTGAATTAGAATGATGTGGTATACTGGGGTCGACGTGCTGTCAATGGATTGAACCAGGGCGTGTGAAGCGTCTGGGGTAAACCATAGAAAGTTCTGTGGGGCCTGGATGTGGAAAGGGAGCTGTGATTTCAGTGCATTATATGTGACAGCTAGAGACTGAGTGTGAACGAATGTGGCCTTTATTGTCTTTTCCTAGTGCTACCTAGCGCACAAGTGGGGGGAGGGGGTTGTTATTTATATGTGTTGGGGTGGCGATGGGAATGAATAAAGGCAGACAGTATGAACTAAAGGCAGACAGTATGAACTATGTACATGTGTATATATGTATATGTCTGTGTGTGTATATATATGTATACGTTGAGATGTATACGTATGTATATTTGCATGTGTGGACGTGTAGGTTGGTGGGTTGGGCCATTCTTTTGTCTGTTTCCTTGCCCTACCTTGCTAACGTGGGAGACAGCGACAAAGCAAACAAAACAAAGCTTCATGGCAGGTGTAAACAAACATTCCATTACCGTATACTTAATTCATATACTCATTTCACTGAATCAATATGAAATTAGTAATTAAGTTGGGCTTTAAAAAAGAAAGGATGTGTTATTTGCACACAGGATATGAAGTAACTTAAAATGCCTTCCTTTGGTGATGGCTTACAAGTACCTATGAGGAAGGTCTGTGGGACTATGCTACTTGCCATGCAGAATATCTACTGGAAGTAAAATATAAATAAGTGAAAATACTGCACTTACACAATATCAAAAAGTAAGAACTAAACTATTTGCAAAAGAATTCCACTGTAATTATCTGGAGTAAGCCACAGGATAGTAACGGATATTTTGGACTGAAGTAAAGAGGCAACAGCATTACAAGAACAATGAAATTCATTTTACTAGAATGCTTTTGATGCATTCTGAGCACACTGTATGTTATCAGCTTCATGAGTATCAGGTCAACACAACTGACTGCTATGATGAGCTTCCAAGACAAGCTAATTAATATTATAAAAATATTAATATTATAAAAATCTAATTTCTAAAGAATGAAAAATTCCTTCTCTCTGGGGCAGTCCTACAAACTTGAGAATATCCTCAGGATCCTGAGGATTAGAATGTTCTAATCTCCTGCCTTCAGGAGAGGTAACTGCTTCTCCCCTGTCACTAAAACACCCTTCCAGTAGTAGCATGGTCTCAGATCTGACCTTGACTAATCATGTCAGCAAAGACATTACTATTTTCTCTCTGCCAGGGTCAGTACTGACCAGCTGCTGTAAAATTCTTGGATCAGAAACTCTGCATCAGTGGTGGTCACCACTGATTAAGAGATAAGTTATTTGAAAAAACAAAGGACAAGGAAGGGTAGGAAACATTAACCCAGAAAAAAATGCTCTCTGGATGCCGCTCTGGAGTGAAAAAGTCTTTCATCTTTCAAAACTTGCATTTCTCTCTAGGTATGA
This sequence comes from Panulirus ornatus, assembly GCF_036320965.1. Classification (NCBI taxonomy): domain Eukaryota; kingdom Metazoa; phylum Arthropoda; class Malacostraca; order Decapoda; family Palinuridae; genus Panulirus; species Panulirus ornatus. The sequence goes on from NC_092242.1 coordinate 54,724,907, forward strand.
AAAATCTTGTAAGCTTGAGAGCATACCAACATGAAGGAGGAGGGCTAGAGTAAAGCTTTCAAAAAAGATGAAAAATGAAGGCAATAATCAGTTACCTTACAAGTTATCCTGTGGCACACTCAGATCTATCTTCTCCAATTGGGACATCTCTATCCTAAGTATCTTAGAGCATACCCCAAGACTCTCCAAAACACCTCTAATTAATGAAATGTTCTGCTAGTGAGATACAGGCTTCACAATAGGCAGATTAACTAACTAAAAGATTAATTAACTAACAGAATTGAAGTGAAGAAAGGAAGATATGTTAAAAACTAACAGGTTAAATGTTTCCAAATCCCATTAGACCAGGCATGCCATGGTGAAAAGCAACTAAGTTTCAAAAGGTGAAATCCATCTTTCCTTTATCTGTGAAACAGTTCTGGAATACACAAGGTGAACATTCTTAACCAAAAATCATTGCTGAAACACCTCAGGATTAGCCAAAAAAATCCTCCACGGGAAAAATCCAGTATGGAAAGCTAAAGAAAATGCTTTGTCTGTTTTCAGGAGCAGTATTAAGGACCTTGAGGACCTCCGAAGTATTCTCAAAAAATAAAGACCTGCTGTAAAAACTCTGTGAAGGTTTCCTGAACATCAAATAACTTCTTCCAGGATGAAGGTTATCAGTAGTGGGAAAACTGAGATCAACCAGAACCAAGCTCCAAGCATGTGAATGTCTAACTTAAAACAATAATCAGGTGGCAAATGGTCTGTGAAATGGGAGCCAGGACTGACCATCCAAATTACTGGTAAACAGAGATTCAACTCTTCCTAAAGTCAAACTGTTCCCTTGAGCAGATTCTGCTGATACTTTCTCATTATATGAAGCCTCAGACTGAGTTAGAGTACTCCAACCACAGGGAAAGAAAGGGACACAAGGCTTCTTAGGACTTGGAAGGGGCTCTTGTATCATGAAAGGGCCCCAAAAAAATTTCCTTGAAGGAGAGGAAGAAGACTGAGGAATATACACAGGTTCTTATAGCTGATGAAAGATCCCAGCAAGATTTAAAACTATTCTTAAGCTGCAATGGATCCATCCACCAGGGGGTTTCTAAGTTCGATGGAAGATCAGAGAACCTCCTTTCCCTTTAAACAGAGGGGCATCAACAGGACTATCAAACCCTCTAATAGAGCAGGGTCAGTCTATTCACAGTCAGGGCAGGTCCTGTCATAAGCAGAGTGAGGGGTAGATCCAGAGTAACCTTAACTCAGATGGCAACCAAAATTCTAAACCCAGAGTTCTACAATAGTCACTCCATACTTAAGTTTCAAGTGATGGGCTCCCATGAGACCTGCCCTTTTCTTTAGCAAAGCAAAGTGAGGAAGTATTCTGTGTTCAAAAAGTGTGGCAGCAGAAATACATGCTAAAATCCACCTCTGCCACACTGAGCACCTCTCAGGTGTGAAAATGCATTTTCATGAAGCACACTTGCTATTGTAAACATAATTCAGGTTAATCAGCTACTAGGAAAGGTTAGTTGAAGTTTTAATTGGTTCTGTCAATTTCCACAAATGTTTCACTTAACTTAAGCATTACATAACTCCACATTTCCCCTCATCATAGCCCTCTCAGCTATACACCACATCCCATACTATAATGAAAATTGACGTTACCAGTTAATGTTCTCCTGTTTCATTTTTCTCTTAATACAGTATATCAAAATTTGTCTTTCATAACATATTAATCTAAGGTTACTATAAAATACTTTTCAAGTTCACACTTACCGTGGAGTCATGCTCAACAACTACCACATTTAATCCCTGAAGAGCACGTTCTTTTAGATGGTATGCAACGGAAGATCCCATTACTCCACCACCTACCACCAAAACATCGCAATATGATGGCCAAATTTTTTCAGGCCTATTTCTTGAATCCATGGATGAACCTCGACTTTCCTGTGGCTCTCCTCTGTTAATCTTACTTTTAACACTTTTATAGAAATTCTTTACGTCACTAGTTAATATATCATACGTCCTTTGATACGGATTAACATGCTTGATCTTTCGATAATGATCATCCGATCTGTCCTCAAGCTCTGGGAACTGCCTGGCCGGGTCCTTCTGCCGCTTGTACTTTTTAGTGCTGCTGGACACACCACGGGTGGTCCACCCAAGGCCAGCAAATCTGCACAGTGATTGTCGTGTTGAAAATTTACTTGTCCGGCATTCCACGAAGGTTCTTACGGAGGCTCTGATTATGTATAACATTTTAGCGTGTGAACCAACAAAAGCACATATACACTAAGTGGCCAACGTGCCCTTTAACAAATTTCCTTCGAATTTTATTTACTTCTAGATACTAGACAAGTCCTTCTCTGATAGTTATTATACTCAGTAACCAGCTGTCGAGTGTTTACTTATCTCTGGTCGGGTAGGTGGAGTAATCAGCTGATAGGGTTCCTCATCTCGCCGCTTACCGACTGTAAATAAACCCGCTCTATTCCCACCTCAGCGAACATAGTCACAGCGAACATAGTCTCAGATTAAGTTCAATAAAAAAAAAAAAAAACTGGCACACATAATTGCTAGCAAACAAAAAGTAAAGTATGTGTGAAAGGGTCTAGGAGGATAAAAATCCATCCTTTTTTTCATTCTTAATTCCATGAGAGCGAAACAAGTACACAACAGCCTTCGAAAATCATTTGCCCACATCTTCAACCCATTCTCAGTGTGTAAAAGTGTGTGAAACATGCTCTTCCACAAGTAAAATTCTTGTTCCCATATCGCTCATAAAGATGTTTCAAGTGGGATCAAAATTGGCAAACATACCACCTTACACAAAATATGCCACAAATACATACTAATACCATTCATCTCTGATATCTGATTCATCGCGGGCTTTAACCATCAATCTCGCTATATCTATCCAACTCTTCCATAGTCTACACTCCCATCTTTCAAAATAAAAAAAAAAGTGTGTGGTTAGGTGTGTCCAAAAAAAAAAAAAAAGTTGAGAGAGAAGATACAATTAAGAAACGGAAGATGGCTATAGCGTTTCTATAGATATCTGGTGTAGGTTTTACTCGTGTTTACTGAATACGCATTTTTGTTGGCTTTAGATAGACTGTGTATATGTGCTATTACCTCTTGTACATTACGGGGAGAGAATATTGGACTCATATCTTCCATTTCTTATCCTTTCTGTATCATCAACAAGCTGCCGGCATTAAGTCTCATGGCTTAGACCATTCCAACCATCTACTACCCGTAAACTTAAGGTTTTCTATAAATCCCTCTTGACCAGCCTTTTTCTCAGCTTCCGGTCATAGCGTCTAGTAATTGCATTTCGTGCAAGAACTATTGACTGATGGCTTTACTCAGTGCTTCTTCATTGCAGCACGTGTCACTTGGTTCCATCTTTAAATCGTTCTTGTGTGTTTTCGATGTGAGGGTATTTTTTTTTTCGTTTGCGATGAACTGTAGGACTTTATTTCGAGTGGCAGAGGGTGTGTGGATCAGGTGTTTGCAATAATGGATGTGAGAAATAATAAAGAGAAACAGATGGATATGTGTGGCGTTTATGGATCTAAAGAAGGTATATGAGAAGGACTGATAGACATACCTTATGGAAGCTCTTACCAATATGGTGTGTGAGGAAAGGCGTTTGTACTAGTAGGAGGAGAAAGTGCTTCTAGGTTAAGGGTGGTGTACGGCAGGGGTGTGTGTTGTCACCATTTATTTATGGAATGAGTGGTGAGAAGGGTAAATGGAAGGACCTCGAAGACGGGCGAGTATGCAAGTTGTAGGGGGTGAGGGAACCTGGACCTAACAGCAGTTGTGGCAGATTCGACTGAGAAACTGCAAGATTGAAAGGAGGTTGAGGGTAAATGTGAATAAAAGCAATTATTAGGTTTAGCAGAGCAAAGGGGAGGTTAATTGGTGTATGAGTTTGAATGGACAAATATTGGAGAAAGTGGAGAGCTTTAGATACCTTGTAGTAGACTTTGTAGGAATGAAACCATGAAAGCAAAAGTGACTCAAAGGGTGAGAGGGGTTGAAGGTTCTTGCAACATTGAGGAACATGTAGAAAGAGAGGTAGTCAGCTGGGAGGCCAAAACTTATATGTTTGAAGTTATGGCAATCCAAGTGATGTATAAATGTGAGGCATGGGCTATATATAAGTATGTATGGAGGAGGGTTGATGTGTTGGAAATGAAATGTTTGAGGACATTAAGCAATGTAAGGTGCTTTGATCAAGTTACAACCAGAATGTTTAGAGAGGCGTGCTATTAAGAACAGTGTGGTCGAGAGACCTGAAGAGGTTGTGTGCAAAGGTCTGAATATAATGAGTGAGGAGAGGATGACAGAGAATATATGTATCAGAAGTTGAGGCAACAAGAGGAGGAAGACCAGATATGAGATGGAGAGATGAAATAAAAAAGATTTTGAGTGATCTTGATCTGAATATGTGGGAGAGTGAAAGGCATGCAGTGAGCTGTGTGGTGTATAGGAGGCAACAAGCTGTCAGTGGACTGAACCAGGGAATATGAAGTAGCTTGGGGGAAACCATGGAAAGGCTTGTTGGGCCTGGTTGTGGATACAGGGCCATCATTTTGGTGCATTACACATGACAGCTAGAGAATGCATGTGAGTGTGCCTTTTTTCTTTTTGTCTATTACTGGCACAACCTTCCTAATGGAGGAAATGGATACATGAAAAAAATGTTCATTCTAAAACTTACTACAGTAGCTGGTTTGTAAATCTGGACTCTTTACATGATACCATAGATACACGCTGTCAGGTTCAGTTTTCTTGCTCTTTGTCGTTTCATTGGCCCTTACCTGTTTGTTTTATTCATGCTGCTGCCTCATTCTTTGGTGTGTGGTATGAACTTACTCTTTATTGGTCAACTGAGTATTCTCTTTCTTCCTTTTTGTTTCCCTTAATCCCCCAAAATTTATATATCTAAATGTCTAAATTTTCTTTATCCTGATAGGTTAGTTGCGTGTGGCTACCATAACCTTGTTTCTTTCTGCATTATGCTCAGCTTGGGGACCACAAAATAAAATGACAAATTTTCTCTCAAAAGTTGCAGGTCATGTCTCTTGAATATCTATCTATCCTTCAAGGGAAGGTTAACTGTTCTACAAAGGAACATGATAATGGATGCTGGTCTACACCTGTTCAGTGTTCCTTCAGACAATATATTTCTTAGATTATGTATCTTAACTTTGTTTCTGTCTCCCTTCTCCAACTTTTTGATTGTTACTCTTGTATCTTGCTGTTAATTTCTGTAGATTACTATTCAGTTACCATCTCTTGAAGATAGTTTTTGTTTTAATCCCCTATCTTTTACCTTCATTCTCTTTTCTGGTGATTCAATTCCATTTACCTTTCCTTGGGTTTCCATTTCTTCACTGTGCTGTTTTCTGGATATATTTTGGTGTTCCTTAAGTAGGCATATTTACTGCATTTTCTGCTACTGTATTATGTCTGTTTCAGTTTTTTAAAATTTACTGCAATCCTTACACAATAATTGTTACCGCTAAATTTTTCCAATTAATATTCTATTACAGATTTTGTGGAGTGACTGGGTATATCAGGTTTCTCGTGACTTTCCGCAAAAGTTTTCTTCTATATTTGAAACTATTATTTATTTCAGGATTCTAACTTCATGTCACATATATGTCTCATATTTTCTGGCTGTTCTTTCATATTAAAGGTAATTATTTTACTCATCTCTGTCTAATCCAGACTTTGCACTTTATAATTGCCTAGGACCTTTCTCTAAGAAAGAGTCCACTCTTTGGATGGGTCGGTGTTTTCTTTTGCCTCTTCAACTGCTTTTGCTAGTATCGGTCCATCATCTGTAAGGGAGTGTGCTTCTGTTGATAATGATCATCTTTCCTTATGTGCTCCATATCTGGTATGATTGTGTTCATCAGGTTTAGTGTTATAGAGCCTTTGCATCCTTATCTCATTTTTTACATTTAATTTCACTTTTATCATTTCTATAACTTAATACACTTCTCCCCTTTGAAAATATTGTGTGAATTTTAGATGTACTAGGTAATGCATTAATAAATAAATAAATGTCCCTCTTTCTTCAGAATCAAAAACTGTAACCTGTAACTTATCAACATCTATTGCCATCATTGTTAATGATAGTCTTCTTTTATAGCTACTTTCATTACAGTATTGTAATATGAATGCTTTTAAGGCAACATCCATCTGTACAGCCACTTTGATTTTTAGTGGCTCCAAGTTTGTACTGTTTTTAGAGTATGTCGAATGAAATTACACTTGGAAAAAACAGGTATACATATAACACAATTGTGGAGATACAAACCAGTCACTTAATGTTCATTTATCAACTTACATGACTGATGAACGGGGAAGTATTGTGGTTTTCTGGGTATTATCTTTAACTATTCATACTATACATATATCCTGGTAGAGGAAATTTTTGCATACTTAGGGGAGGGCCACATTTGTTGAATTGCGTAGTAAATAGGTTAATGGGCGTGAATAAGAGTAGGTCAAGTCAATTATATGTGGGGCTTGGTTGTGGATGAAGGAATAAAGTTTTTGGAATATTTTTCACAGTACATGAGAGCTATTCAATCGGTTATTAAATGACAAGAAAATCTTTTTCATTTATTAAAGATACAATTTATACAATATTTTTCCATTACAAATTTATACAGTGTAATGATATTACTGATGAATACATACGAATGGACCCCTGGAACGTAAGTGCTACTAGAAGTCTGGTGGAACTTTGACACCAGCCTGTCCCGCCAGTTCGATCATTTCAACTATGGAGAAAAACAAGTCAATAAGAACAAGATCCAATTTCAACAAACATATGCATGTATTTCAAAAGGAATTTTCAATAAAAATATTTGTGTTACACTTTAGGAAAAGTTTTACTACACAGCAATGTTGACATCTGTAATATCTCATGGGGAATTTATAAATGTGGAGAAGTGTGGTTAAATGACATTTGCAGAAATGGGTAGGTGAGATACAAGCACAAGGGCAGATTTAGGCAAGACAGACTAGGCAGATGCCCATGGGTCCCTAAAATAAAAAGGCCTACAAGACCATTCTAAAAAAATGTGTCATTAGCATTTATAGGACAATGCAACAACTGTTCCAGCACCTAGGTTAATAGTAAATGAAAGCAATATCTAACCACAATGTCTGACAGTTTATGGTAATTATACCAAAAAGTCTACATCTGCACTCGCTCACTCCCATATTGTACTACACAACTGTGTTAAGTGCAGAACCTACTTGCATGAGGTTACAATATGTGTGAAAAGCACCTTAGACTAGAATGTATCAATGGGACTAGTCATGTCAACTTCTCATTAAAAAGGAGTATACCATTTCCTGCCTTAGGGCTGCAAGAACTACCAGAAAAGGCGACCTGAAGTAACTACAAGACCCCTCATTAAGAGGGCAAATCCCATCCCTTCCTTCAACTTCTTTGACCCTCCTTGCTATCGTGTACCCTTTTAGGAAAATCAGTATAGAAATGAACTCATATATGAGTTTTGTCACCACTACTCAGCATTATCAGGGTTGCTACCTAGATCCAGAGTCTGCATATAGCAGCAAACATCACAATGTCAAAAGTGTATCAAGATTAATCTAAGGGGAGGCAATAAATAAAATAATGGAATTTCTATGTGAACTTCAACAGTCATGAGAAGCTGGAAATAACTGGTGATCTGAATAGTACAAACTGTGTTTGTGTAAATTCTGATAGTTCATCGCCATGAATGGTGCTTCATCAGTGCTTTGCAGAACTTAACAGTTTTTATCCCTTTTGCTTAATCAAGCATAAAATACCAAATACATTAACTATCTCTTAACACACTCAAGTTGATAGTCATCCCGTTTGTTTTGTTTGGAAGGGTGACAAATCAATATCTATGCAATTCTGCTCATGTGACGGAGTTCACCACAGTTGCCAGAAACAAGTTCCCAGGAGAAAATCTTTCAGAAATATGCCTGCTTGATGACATCTTTAGTGTCTCCTATGGTGAAACACTCCCTACTGCAATTTTTTAAAGTACTGATATGGCATAGGCAAAAGATGCCCTAATCAAAGACAATCTTAGGTGAAAAATACAGAGCAGAAAAATGAGTAGAAATTAATCATGACTCAACTGGTATTTGTAGACCTGAATCTTAAAAGAAGAAAGATTATATTAAGAAGCAATGAGAAAAAAATTCCCGAGCTTAGCTCTTCAAGATATCACAATGCTTAATTCTCAAGTGACCAGTCTCCATACAGAAACTCTGGGAAGCTGCTGCCAGCCAGATGCCTTGTGTCCACTTGAGAATTGACAAGTCTCCATACAGAAACTCTGGGAAGCTGCTGCCAGCCAGGTGCCTTGTGTCCAAGATTTGGGGATAGAGACATGCAGACATTTAGCTTAAGATAACGGTGGCAAAAATATTACAAGTACAAAAGAGAGACACAAACAGCATTGCAGAGTACAGATAGGAAGGCTGAAGAGAGCCGATGCCAGGAAAATTCATAAAATAAAGAGGCTTTTGATTCCACCTGGTTTACAGAGAGGAGAAAGAATCATCCCAGATATTTGAGCAATACTCCATACTAGGGCATATAAATCCAAAGTAAATAAGGCTGTTGCTAAAAATATATATAACCATGGCACCTACACAACACCCCTAGCTATTGGAAAGCATACTTTGCAAAGTTCATTACATGGGTTTTCCAGGACAGAGTGGAGGGTATGGTTATGCCCTAAATGTTAATAATGAAGATGACCTGTGGTGCTTTGAAACTGAATAGAGGAAAACGAATGACAGATATTATAACAAATTACATTCTAGTACAACTGAATTTAAATGTTTTACTAATTCCCACTGCAAAATGCTGCAAAGGTCTAAAATCAAAGAAAGATATAGGATCAGTTCACAATAGGAACTACTTGAATTTGTATAGAATTCTTAATGATAATTTGGTCACCAAATAAGCAGCTGCCATCATTTTCCTCTGATGTATGAATGACTGAAAAACCGTTGTCTCAGAATGCATGAAAAGGAAAGCAGAAAAGAGGAGGAAATGATGATGTTAGAAAAGGAAATAAAAACTGGAATACTTCAGAATGAATGGGGCCTAAGTAAGAACTACCTTTAAAAGTCAGTGCCCTTCTCCTAATGGTAGTGTTTGTTACCAAATGATGCTAACCAATATGCAATGGGGTTGCTAACTATTGTAAATATACAAATTATGTGTGTCTTTCTACTTAAAGTTAACAGTTATGCTTCTTGATCACTAATATTATTATCCACATTTCACAAAGAGGAACTGTACTTACTCCTGTTATATTTAGCCTTTTCTTCAGCAAGTTGTGCATTTCTAATAACAGCCTGCTTGGTTTCCTCTTCTCTAATGACAGTTTCCTTTGCACTCAGGGTTTTGAAGTGGCTTCTCCCATATATGATGCCTGTCAACAGTGCAGCCCATCGACCAAACTGCAAGAAAAGACATTGTACTTCTCCAACGACACCCTTTTTAAAGTGAAAATTGTCATTTTTTTTATCCAACAGAAAATTATTGTCATAAAGTATATCAATTATATCCACATGTTTAGTTTTCTTTTACTTGGAAGGGTGATTCAACGAGTCTCCTCCTCATCCTATACTATCCCTGCAAAATTCTACAAAACTCTAAAACATTGACAGTGCCCCTGTATAAGGGCAATGGAACAAAAATGTACATTTAAGTGTGATTATTACAAGGTTTTACCTACATTTCACATTAATTAACCTCACACTCCATTGATATTCATAGCCCTCACCACTAATACTTAACTATGGCAATATACAACATAATCATATATTCTCAAACACCATACAAGCAATGAAGAACAAAACTTCTCTATCGAAGGATAGTTCTAATGAATAATAAATAAGCCTTTTAATGCATCAGGCTTATCAACAAACCCTTAACAAGCCATAACATATTTTGGAGTATTAGAACTGTGTGTAAATTATTTATGCATAAAAACTAATTCTACATAAGTAACAATAATTCTATTGTTAGTGATAACAGCATTTGTTTAGGTGATGAGAGATAAGCCATGACTTAACACTGGCTTAGACATGATGTTTGCTTAAACATGATGTGTCTTAAGACAGCTTTGACATCTCTGTAAATGGGATTTAATATCCTTTATATCAAATGTGATGCCTTTATTCATTGCAGTTTTCATCACATTTTTAATTGGAGCTTCAGAAAGCTTGTAAAAGAATTGGATCAATAGTAGTTTGGGAACCTGTTCATTGGGCAAACAATGGAAACATACCTTTTCACTGACGAACACTGATTATTTTTTTCATGAAAACTTTACTCGTATTCAAAAAAGTTTATGAATAACGATGGTTCACTTTCCCTCTTCAACAGGTATTACCTTAGTTTTTGCTCCCGAGAGCTGACTACTTTTGTGCACCCACCACTAACTAGACCATGCAATACTAGGCAAGCTGCTGTATCACATGATTATTGTGTGGCCATCAGGAACTCAAGCATGGGCAGTTTGATAACTGCTTCTTTTCCTACACGTTAAAGCTTTGGAAACTCTACCTTCTCATGTCTCGCAATAACTATGACCTGGCGCATTTTAAAGACAAGTTTTTTATTTCCTCCATAATTCATAAATACTTTCCCTTGTCTTCTTTTTCCCTTTCATTATTCCCTTTACATTTCAATTAAGGCCCTCCTTTGATGTAGACTTTTGTCCATGACCAAGCCTTCAACATAAGAAAAAAAGCATTCGGTGTAGTACTGACATTCCTTTATACATGAAACCCATCCTTACCATTAAGAGAAAACATACAGATGGCAAGAGAGGAAAGTATGCCTTATGTAGATATTTTTTTTTTTTTCAACAAGTGTCACCATATCTAAACTGTTCATATCAGTTGTAGACCCTTTGTACACTAATTTACAAATCACATAAAACCCAACAAAAATCCAAATAAGTACTAGGTGGAACTTTATCTTTAAGTCTACTGGAAGATTATCTTTTACAGTCCTAAAACACAGTGCAAGGAAATATGAACACTATAGCAGCATCCCTCTTCTTCTACTAGACAAGTCGTACCAATCAATTCCTTAAACTTGCATGCTTTCACCAAATGATTTCCCTTGATATGATATCCCTGCAAAATAAATTTTAAAGCCAAACTCGATAAGCACCTCAGACATGGGTAAACATCAGTCTGAGGTCATATATAAAATAGCAAATACTAATCCAAGCTCAATTCTTTAAAGTTCATTTTTCACTCATTATGCCAATTTATTGCAACTATCTTAGCACAGAATGATACATTATAAGTCCTGTTTGTATGTAGAAGAGGACTACATTGGGAATCAGCGTTCTCTGATTTTTCACATATTTAATCAGTAATAAAAAACAAAAAAAAAGGAAACCCATTTTTTTCCCGACCACTTCTCAATACTGTTTGACTCAGTTCTGCTAGCACATTCTTTTTTTCGTATATCACATTCCAGTTATGTAATAACATTACCCCTGCCAATTTGTTATGTCACAGGTTTAATATTTTGAAGAACAAATCGAAAATTGGTCTTATAACTTTAAAATGTTATTCACTAGTTATATGTATCATTTACTTCTATTCTATTTTAGATCGAATTTTTCTTGTACTTATGACATGAAACGCCATGGTAAAGGTCTGCTTGTATAAGCAAATGTAAAATTTATATATGATCAGCAGACGGCAGTAGTTAGGCCGGCTTCTGGCTACTCCGCCTCCACCATCTTATATTAATACATCAAATTCATACCACATCCACATTCTTAACGGCAACAGATACCCAAGTTCCTTTCACTTACTGCTCCTTTAACTAGTGCAATCCATTTACCTTAATCAATGGGGAAACACGAACAGGAGCAGCTAGACTCGCCATTTTCTCGATCAGTTGTTCTAACTCCAGCTGATCTCGGACCTCACGGTGGAAATAATTGTGGTCATACATTTTCTATTTCTAGTTACATGATAAATATAAAGTAATTTTATATTCTAGTGTAACAATTTGGTATTCTTTATATAAAAAGCTACTTTTCTATCCATTTCTTCTTCATTTCTTTTTTGTAAAATGTTTCATTAAATGTAGGACCAGTACGTAGGGGGTGCTGACCACACCAGGTCATTCAAGGTTGGAGAGTGATGGACAACGTTATCAGGGTATCATGCTCACATCCCTCAGAAAAAAGACCTATTCCATGACATATGTCATGTAAGATCAAACCAGAAACAATTGGATAATACATCTTTTTTCCCCTTTTTTTGATATGGGCGTACAGCAATCAAAAAAGAAAAGGTTAACAAAAAATATGACGAGTAGAACCTTATAAAAGCGAACATCTCTATATTTCATGTCTGTTATTCTTTTACATCACTGAATACCTATTCTGATCAGTTTCCTTCCTATTGAAACAAATGGTAGTTGATTGGAACACTGTTCATTAATCCCCCACCCAACAAAAGAATATCTTTCCTTCCCAATTTACTGTGTTCCATGCTTGCTTCTTAGTGGGAGCCACGCCAACCCTGATATAATCAAATCAATTCGAACTGATTATTAAAATAAATGATGACTTTACATTAAGATATGGATGATGTATTATAACAATACTGTACATGAACCTTGACTATTAAACAAGGAAGTTGTGGCTCTAATGGACCATGTCTCAACATTGTACTTTGTAGATTATCAGAGAGTACAGTACAGAAAAAGTGGGTTGAACATCTAGAGAAGGCTGCCCTTCCATATGATAGAAGAGTTGGGTATTAAAGGTGTGAAATAATGCGGCATACATCTTTTAAGGATTCATAACAAGTTGTCAAAGGAAGTCCAGAAAATGGGAAAGGATACTTTGGCAGTATATACCTGGATCACTCACTAGTATTCCACTGTGTACCTCCTCCACAAAGGTAAATAGGGAAGTTAGAGTATAATGGAGGCAGTCATGGAACGTTACTGGGCTGGATGACGAATTTATTGAATCAAAGGAAAATGAAAATAGTGATTACAGATACGTTTTGCTGTTGGAAATCATCATTGGGGATCCTTCGAGGGTATGTGACTTTATAAGTTCCGACAGCTGTATGAATGTTTGCAGATGATGTCAAGAAATCTGAAGCCAATTAAGACAAGAGAATCAAGTTTACCACTTCAGCAAGATGTTACAAAAATATATGGCGTATGGAATTCAAAGCTGATAAACACTATGTCATAAAATGTGGAAAAAGTGGCAGAAGACCTAAACATAAGGTGGGGAGGTATAATGGCGATCGAAGTGTAGGTAAAGAAAGACTTGGGCATAAGTTTACGTACATTCTATCGCCAGATGGGCATAGTAATGAACTAGAAATAGATTGAGATTATGAGTCTATATGAAGGTAAACTTCAAATACATAGTTTGGAGCTATGGTTAAAAGACAACTCACTAATTTTCATACGACCAACCAGGAACCCAGGAGTATACTGCTTTTGTGTGGAACCCACACTCGAGGGAAAATTAAAGAATAACTCCACATTGGGCGCCTACCATGGAAAAATTAAGTTATGGAAAAAAGGATTTAGAAATAAAAAGAGAACCTTCCAACTTCAGGTGAATGGAGAATAAGGGATGATATAGTACTGATAGTTAAATGTGTCAAAGAACTGGAAGAAGTAGACTCAGAGACGAGGGCCAGAGGTCATACCTATATATTACATAAAAAGATGAAGAAATGGGAAGAAATTCAGTTTCCCAAATAATGTAGAGAAATTGAGGTTTCATCCCGGTATAATCTCACACCTGAGATTATAACATCAATCTTGCGGTCTTGCACATGTATAACCACACATCTGAGACTTTCTACTAGAATAACTTGTACATGTATAACCACACATCTGAGACTTTCTACTAGTATAACTTGTACATGTATAACCACACATCTGAGACTTTCTACTAGTATAACTTGTACATGTATAACCACACATCTGAGACTTTCTACTAGTATAACTTGTACATGTATAACCACACATCTGAGACTTTCAACTAGTATAACTTGTACATGTATAACCACACATCTGAGATTTTCTGCTAGTATAACTTCATATCTGAAGCTTTGTACCAGTAAAACCTGACATATGAGGCGTTGTACCAGTAAAACCTGACATATGAGGCTTTGTACCAGTAAAACCTGACATATGAGGCTTTGTACCAGTAAAACCTGACATATGAGGCTTTGTACCAGTAAAACCTGACATATGAGGCTTTGTACCGGTAAAACCTGACATATGAGGCTTTGTACCAGTAAAACCTGACATATGAGGCTTTGTACCAGTAAAACCTGACATATGAGGCTTTGTACCAGTAAAACCTGACATATGAGGCTTTGTACCGGTAAAACCTGACATATGAGGCTTTGTACCAGTAAAACCTGACATATGAGGCTTTGTACCAGTAAAACCTGACATATGAGGCTTTGTACCAGTAAAACCTGACATATGAGGCTTTGTACCATTGTAATATCATATAAGGATTTGTACCAGTATAGCCTAACTAAGGTTTAGTCCAGTGAACACCTTAATCTGATTTTGTGCCAGTATGACCTCACCTCTCAGGCTTTATAGTAGTTTTACCTAATCTGAAATACGTCCTAAATCGTAAGGCTTTATACCACTACAAGTCACTTTGGTTTATGTTGAAGACTCCAATCACGGAGAAAAGTCCACATCAAGGCAGGTCCTGAATTGAAATAAAGAGAGAAATATGAAACAAAAAGAAAAGACAAGGGAAAGTATTTACGAATCTTGGAAGAAGTGAAAAACCTGTCTTCTGAAATGTGCCAGATCATAGCTATTGAGAAAGACATGAGAAGGTAGAGAGTTCCAAGGCTTCGACGTGTAGGAAAAATAACAATCATCAAAATGGCCCAACCCTGAGTTCCCAATGGCCACACAATAATCATTTGCTGCAGCAGCTTCCTTAGTATTGCACGGTCTAGCTAGTGGTTGGGGCACACAAGCAGCCAGCTCTCGGGAGCAGAATCCAAAGTAATACCTATAGAAGAGGGAAAGTGAACCAACATTGCGGCGTAGGGCAGGGGGGTCAAGTTTGGAAGTTAGCCTCGGACAGTTTATAAGTCGGATCGCTTTCGACTCAACTCTGCCAAGTAAGCATATTGACTTAGAACCATCCCAAATGTGAGAGCAGTACTCCAAACAAGGTTGAATCTATCCCTTGTATAAACGGAGCAACTGTTCAGAAGAGAAGTTTTGACATCTATACAGGACACCCAGTTTCTTAGAGGCAGACTTAGCCATTCCTGTAATGTTGGGTTTCCAAGAAAGAGTGGAGGTCAGTAATACCAAGAATGTACACTGAGTCAAAAGATGGAATTACAGAACTGTCAAAAGAGAGACATGAGTTGTAAGAAGTCGATAGAAAGATGGGTAGAAAAATGGGTCTTGGAGGCATGAAACTTAACTAGATATCGTCTACTCCACTGAGATATCCTGTCCAAGTCTGAGTTTATTGAGGAAGCAGTTTCAGGATGCGATGCAGATCGAGTGAGAGAAGGAGCAGAACTAAAGGATGTTGATGAATGTAGTGTTGAGTCGTCGGCGTATGAGTGCACTGGAGTATTTATAGAAGAAAGGAAACCGTTGAAAAAAAAAAAAAAAAGAAGTATAGGGGACAAGACAGAACCTTGAGGGACACCGCTGGTGATGGAGAAAAAGGGGAGGCTGATCCATCAACAACCACAGAGATTAATTGGGCGGAGAGGACGCTAAAGATAGAGGAGAAAAGTGAGGGAGGGATGCTAAAAGATGGAGGCTTAGAGATGAGACCCCGAAGCCACCACACCTGGGCATGAGAAGAAAGATCATGAGAGGTAAGTGTTTTGGGAGCAGCGAAATGAGTGTGTTAGTAGTTTTGATGCATGAGACCGGATTATAGTGATGGGTGATTTGAATGGGTGAGTAATGTGGCAGTTGAGGGAATAATTGGTGTACAAAGGGTGTTCAGTGTTGTAAATGGAAATGGTGAAGAGCTTGTAGATTTATGTGCTGAAAAAGAACCGGTGATTGGGAATACCTAGTTTAAAAAGAGATATGCATAAGTATACGTATGTAAGTAGGAGAGATAGCCAGAGAGCGCTACTGGATTACGTGTTAATTGATAGGCACGTGAAATAGAGATTTTTGAATGTTAATGTGCTGAGAGGTGCAACTGGAGGGATGTCTGATCATTATCTTGTGGGGGGCGAAAGTGAAGATTCGTAGAGGTTTTCAAAAAAGAAGAGAGAATGTTGTGGTGAAGAGAGTGGTGAGAGTAAGTGAGCTTGGGAAGGAGACTTGTGTGAGGAAATACCAGAAGAGACTGAGTGCAGAATGGAAAAAGGTGAGAGCAAAGGACGTAAGGGGAGTGGGGAAGGAATGGAATGTATTCAATGAAGTAGTGATGGCGAGCGCAAAAGACGCTTGTGGCATAAGAAGCGTGGGAGGTGGGCAGATTAGAAAGTGTAGTGAGTGGTGGGATGAAGAAGTAAGATTATTAGTGAAAGAGAAGACAGAGGCGTTTGGACGATTTTTGCAGGGAAATAGTGCAAATAACTGGGAGATGTATAAAAGAAAGAGGCAGGAGGTCAAGAGAAAGGTGCAAGAGGTGAAAAAGAGGACAAATGAGAGTTGGGGTGAGAGAGTATCATTAAATTTTAGGGAAAATAAAAAGATGTTTTGGAAGGAGGTAAATAAAGTGCGTAAGACAAGAGAACAAATGGGAACATCGGAGAAGGACGCTAATGGGGAGGTAATAACAAGTAGTGGTGATGTGAGGAGAGGGTTTATAGAATGTGTTAGATGATAAAGCGGCAGATATATGGTGTTTTGGTCGAGGTGCTGTGCAAAGTGAGAGGGTTGGCGAGAATGATTTGGTAAAGAGAGAAGAGGTAGTGAAAGCTTTGTGGAAGATGAAATACGGCAAGGTGGCGGGTTTGGATGGTATTGCAATGGAATTCATTAAAAAAGGGGGTGCCTGTGTTGTTGGCTGGTTGGTAAGGATATTTAATGTATGTATGGCTCTTGATGAGGTGCCTTAGGATTGGCGGAATGCATGCATAGTGCCGTTGTACAAAGGCAAAGGGGATAAAAGTGAGTGCTCAAATTACAGAGGTATAAGTTTATTGAGTATTCATGGGAAATTATATGGGAGGGTATTGATTGAGAGGGTGAAGGCATGTACAGAGCATCAGATTAGGGAAGAGCAGTGTGGTTTCAGAAGTGGTAGATGATGTGTGGATCAGGTGTTTGCTCTGAAGAATGTATGTGAGAAATACTTAGAAAAACAAATGGATTTGTATGTAGCATTTATGGGTCTGGAGAAGGCATATGATAGAGTTGATAGAGATGCTCTGTGGAAGGTATTAAGAATATATGGTGTGGGAGGCAAGTTGTTAGAAGCAGTGAAAAGTTTTTATCGAGGATGTAAGGCATGTGCACGTGTAGGAAGAGAGGAAAGTGATTGGTTCTCAGTGAATGTCGGTTTGCGGCTGGGATGCGTGATGTCTCAATGGTTGTTTGATTTGTTTATGGATGGGGTTGTTAGGGAGGTGAATGCATGAGTTTTGGAGAGAGAGGCTGATGATACAGCGCTGGTGGCTTATTCAGGTGAGAAACTTCAGAAGCGGTGACTGAGTTTGGTAAAATGTGTGAAAGAAGAAAGCTGAGAGTAAATGTGAATAAAAGTAAGGTTATTAGGTACAGTAGGCTTGAGGGACAAGTCAATTGGGAGGTAAGTTTGAATGGAGAAAATCTGGAGGAAGTGAAGTGTTTTAGATATCTGGGAGTGGGTTTGGCAGCAGATGGAACCATGGAAGCGGAAGTAAGTCACAGGGTGGGGGAGGGGGTGAAAGTACTGGGTTTCATTGAAAAATGTGTGGAAGTCGAGAACGTTATCTTGGAAAGCAAAAGTGGGTATGTTTGAAGGAATAGTGGTTCCAACAATGTTATATGGTTGCGAGGCGTGGGCAATAGATAGAGTTATGCGGAGTAGGGTGGATGTGTTGGAAATGAGATGTTTGAGGAATATATATGGTGTGAGGTGGTTTGATCGATTAAGTAATGAAAGGGTAAGAGAGATGAGTGGTAATAAAAAGGGTGTGGTTGAGAGTGCAGAAGAGGGTGTTTTGAAATGGTTGGGTCAAATTGAGAGAATGAGTGAGGAAAGATTGACCAAGAGGATATATGGGTCAGAGGTGGAGGGAATGAGTAGAAGTGGGATACCAAATAGGAGGTGGAAGGAAGGAGTGAAAAAGATTTTGAGCGATCGGGGCCTGAACATGCAGGAGGGTGAAAGGCGTGCAAGGAATAGAGTGAATTGGAACGATGTGGTATACCGGGGTCGACGTGCAGTCAATGGATTGAACCAGGGCATGTGAACCGTCTGGGGTAAACCATGGATAGTTTTGTGGGGCCTGGATGTGGGAAGGGAGCTGTGATTTCGGTGCATTATACATTACAGCTAGAGACTGAGTGTGAACGAATGTGGCCTTTGTTGTCTTTTCCTACCGCTACCTCGCGAGAGAGAGAGAGAGAGAGAGAGAGAGAGAGAGAGAGAGAGAGAGAGAGAGAGAGAGAGAGAGAGAGAGAGAGAGAGAGAGAGAGAGAGAGCAAAGGTCCAAGTGAAGTGGTCTGGCCTTGAATGAAAAAAAAAGTTCCCTTAAAAATAGAAGAAAAGGATAGCAAAGTAAAAGCTCTCTCGTAACACACCAGACTTAAAACAGGTAGAAAATAAACCTTGCAGGATTAATATGACTGAAGAAAAAAATACATCGAAAGGTAGAATGAACATAAGTTATGCATTCCATCACCAATGGCATGCATTTCTTCCCTTTTTGATATGAAGACAACAGTAAAGACGAACTTGAGTTTTAGCCGCTCAACATATCACACTTACACTATTTCTGATGTTGAAGAATACAATAATTCATACTTTCTCCCTCTGCAGTCGACATGGAGGTTGACCAATGTTATGTTACCTGAGCACGGTCGGGGAGAGATCAGTGGATGAGAAGGTAGCATGATATACCACTACAATATGAAGGCTGATTAAATGAATTATTCATTACAAGTTGTACCTCTGTAATCAGGCACTCTGCCGTCCATGTTCTGAATCTGCCGCCATAGTTTGTGCATCTGCCACCAGAGCAGCGCTGTTAGCAGCGATCATTTTTTTTTTTTTTAATACATATTCGTCTTATCCCGCGTTAGGGAGTTGGCATTAAGAACTGAGGAGTGAGCCTTAGACGATATATCCTCAACTGGCCCATCTCTCCGTTCCATCTCTTGGAAAATTATAAACGGGAGGGGAGGATTTCCACCCCCGCTCCCTCTCCTTTTAGTCGCCTTCTTCGACACGCAGGGAATACGTGGGAAGTATTCTTTCTCCCCTATCCCTGGCGATCATATGGGGGTTAAAATCTATTTATACTGCAGCCGAGCTAAATGATAGTGGTTTTTTTTTTTGTTTTTTTTTCACAAGTGGAGAAGTAAAGAATAACTTTTTATGATTGCTCAGTTACCTGTTGCGGTCTTCGCATTTTTTTGCCAGAAAATCCACGATGGTCATTGTAGAAAAATCTACTCAGGAATAGAGTCAGAAGTGCAGGATTAGCTTATTCGTACAATGTGTATGTACAGTAGGTTGTCAGAAAAGAAGAGCAGATTATTGATATGATGAAATTTCCTGATGAATATTTTGAAATACATAGCTATGTAAAAAAAAATAAGGATAATCAATAAATTTCCATACTGCATGAAGACTAACTTAAACTCTTTCAGCTGAACTCTGTGTTTTCAAAGTGAAATGTGAATTTGAGCCGATTAAAGATTCCAGAGACCTGCTGTACAAACTTTGTAATCTCTGGTATGTGATGCAGTTTGACCACATTGCCCCCAGACAGTTATCAAGTTGAGTGTGATATGACTGGATGCTGTCTTTCTCCACTGTCTCCTATGTGTGTTCATCGTTTTACTAGTTTATACATGTATTTCCATATATATATATATATATATATATATATATATATATATATATATATATATATATATATATATATATATATAATATATTTTTTTTCATACTATTCGCCATTTCCCGCGATAGCAAGGTAGCGTTAAGAACAGAGGACTGGGCCTTTTAGGGAATACCCTCACCTGGCCCCCTTCTCTGTTCCCTCTTTTGGAAAATTAAAAAAAAAAAGAGAGGGGAGGATTTCCAGCCCCCCCGCTCTCTTCCCTTTTAGTCGCCTTCTACGACACGCAGGGAATACGTGGGAAGTATTCTTTCTCCCCTATGCCCAGGGGATATTCCCCCAAAGGCCCAGTCCTCTGTTCTTAATGCTACCTCGCTATCGCGGGAAATGGTGAATAGTGTGAAAGAAATATATATATATATATATATATATATATATATATATATATATATATATATATATATATATATATATATATATATATATATAATGTGGAATGAACTGGCAAGACTAGGGTTCGGACATATGCTTACATAGGTTGTTTGCTTAGGGGTCAATTTCTGTTTTCTGTGGTCCGGCAATGGGCAGGTCCCAATGTTGTCGGAGAGTGACAAGTGATGATCAAGCTTAATTTCTAAAGATTCTAAGGGTGTGCTCTGAACATCAGATTAACTTGGTAACCTCTTAGAAAGTTTTAGTCCATTTCTTCCTGTTGATAATGATGGCGCTACTGTATAGAAATTTTCATTATCACCTTTGTTGAACCATTTAATTATCTGAAAACACTGTACTAATTTGTCCTGTAGGCACCTCTCGCTTAGGGAGCACAAATTTAACTCGTAGTTTTTCCGCATGTGGTTTGTTATAACGGTAGGAATCAAGTGAGCTGCTCTTCACTGCACTGCTTCCAATTTAAGGATATACTTGCCTAAGCTGGGGCCAAAAAATTGCACTGCATATTCGAGATGCAGTGTAACTAGATGCAGTCAATCAAACCCCTTTGTTCTTCTCTTCCACCGTTTGTCATCCATGTACATCTGTGGATCATATCATGCTGAAAGAGTGTTTGCAAGGAATAAACCCCTCTCAGCACAGACAGCCACAAGATAACTTTTCTCATTCACTCCAGGCACTCTCCATTTACCAACTATCCCGCTTCTTTCATCATAAACCAACTTCGCTTTCATATCATGCATTATAAACACCTTTCTCTCTCAAACCCATTTATACATTCAAATTTCTTCAGAGAAGCTTCATTGCATCCTTATCTTGCACAGTCTTCATATTCACAGGAACATATCCATGTGTATACTTCAGAATTCCAATATTTCCTTTCACCCACACTATTCTTGGTCAGTTCCTTCCTTGCTCTCTAATATCTTCCCATATTCTTCTTCTCTCTACCCTAATTTTCATTCATTCCTATCCATACCACTCCTCGTTCCATGCCCTCCAACAACTAGCATTCATCATTTCCATTTCCAGTCCATACACCCTATACTAAGATATGGAATTCCTAATCCCAATCACATCTAAACTAACTTAAAATTCACCACAAGCTCCCTCCTTTCACTCTTACCAGTCATCCCATTAGCATTCAAAACATTACCCTCAATTACTCATCCCATTTATTACCCAGCATAACGATAACTAGTGAACAATAGTGACACTTATCAGCCTTTAGTGGCTCAGCCTTGACAAGCCACTGGCAGAGGGTAACTTCAGCACAAAGTTTCCTAGAGGCAGCAGAGCTTTCGGATTATCCAAAAAAACTAACATTTCAGCAAACCCTAAGACTTTCTGTTTTAAAAACTATTGTCTTGACAGAGTTGGTTCCACCCCTGAGGCTGCACTAACCAAGTCATCACAGGACGGCAGGGTGAGACTTGGTTACTCTTGAGGCACTGAATTCTAACTCTCCCTTATTGTTGAGCTCTCTACTATGGTAGCAGTATCTCCTAGCCTCATTGGTTATGATAATGCTACTGCACAAATATCATAATGAAATTCTATCTCGAACATATTCGTCAGTGGAAGAGCACTTCAGTAATGTGGAGTAAAATTAATCATAGTGAATGTACAATACAGACAGAATGAGATGCTGTAAATCATGTGGAATGACAAAAGTTTACAGTAAGAAGTGTAACCAAAAACTATCTCAGAAGTCAGCAAATATGTTAGTTAAATGATCAATTTGAGTAGTTTCTCTAGTTCAGAGTCCACACCTGCATAGGGACCCAAGTGAGCAGTAACTCAGGGAGAGAAAGCTGATTGGCTGATGTGGAACTTAAGTAAAGATGTGATTGACTGAAGAGCCAAATTTGTGGCAGATATTTGGGAATTCAGAGATGGACATGAGCTGATTACACCAGTAGCTTTAGACAGTTAGTCATCAAGACTCTGCAATCAGGGTGTCCTCTAATTCTTTTCATTGCTGTGATTTCATGGAGCAGTGCAGGTATCACATCAGTGGTCTCACAAGACTTCAGGTGAGTAATGTAACCACTTTACCTATAGATACATAGAGGAGTTTCAGTAGTTACATTACTAACCTGAAGTCTTGTAAGACCTGTTGGACAACTTTACTCCAATAATTGTTTTTCTTTATGATTTTAACAAAGTTTTACTTCAGATTTGCTTTACTGATATGTTGTAAACGTTAAGTTTTGGGTTTAGGTAAAAGTGACAAGTATCAAACTGGAAGTCACAAATTTATCATTATGTATCAGCTTAAATATAAGCAATCTGTCAGTTTTGTTGAGTATGTCTGGATGATCACTTTGAACAGTTACCAAAAGACTTCTTAACTGTAAAGATTTAATATAACTTTACAGAGTAAGGAAAATCTGTAGTTAACCAGTGTCTTGTATAGGAATTTTGATGTCAGCCATGTAAATGTGGAGTTGATAGAATGATTTCTCGTGAATGGAGTTGTGCAGATGAGAGTGAACTCTTGTGAGCTATTCATTTGGTAAGATGTAAAGGACTCCAGTATACAGGTAACTTAGTGCTTATCTGAGGATGTCAGTAGTAGGAAAGAGTGTATTCTCTTGTGGATTGCAACAGGATGGTTAGGAGACATGGAGAATACCTTAAGGATCAACTAGAAGCTTGTATGAAACCAAAGACAGTCGATACTGTGTTGGTAGTGTGTGTGGCACCTTAATACATATCATAAGGACTTGTTTATATCACCCTTTACGGAAAACTGAAGATGTGTTGTATGTAGAGACTAAGTGAGTCTGTAATTACTAACCCAGGATACTGTTAATGTATCACTGGTTTATTTATCTTTTCTTTGAAAGACTATTTAGTTTTCATTCATCAAAAGTGTTTTAGTTTTCCTGTCATGGTTTTTTAAAGATAAGTGAATGGTTTTTATATTTGTTATGCATAGTTTTCTCCTCATTACCAGACCTCCACATCAAGTAAAGCAGGGCACCAAATGATGCCCTAACAACTATTTACC
The DNA here is from genome assembly GCF_036320965.1 of Panulirus ornatus. Lineage (NCBI taxonomy): Eukaryota > Metazoa > Arthropoda > Malacostraca > Decapoda > Palinuridae > Panulirus > Panulirus ornatus. The sequence continues at coordinate 54,748,455 of NC_092242.1, forward strand.
AAGGTTTGACAATAAGTATTCAATAATACAAAACTAGGTACTGCAAATAGTGAAGATGAATTCCTTTTGACCCATATGAAAATAGTTATGTTAGTGAAGTATGATACAGGGAAAAAGGATAAAAAAAAAATAAGGATAAAATTTTGAAATGGTATGGACTTGCAGAAAGGATAAATACCAGAGGTAAGTATGACTGCAACTATCTAAAAGAAATGAAGAGTAAGCCATCCTTCTACACAGTAGAGAACAAAATCCTGGATATAAATGTGAGTTCTTTAGTTCCAAATTGAGACTTATTCAATTATTATACTGGTTACCTTAATGCTAAAAGAACTTGAACTTTTTCACATTTCTTATCTAAACCATACAGTATTAGAATACAAGAAGAAAAAATACCCAAGTGAATGAGAGAGGAAAGGGGTGGGGGAGACCATGAAGGAGATGGAAGGATGGAGTGACAGGGGCTTTGGGGTATTGGGCCCTGAACTTTCATGAGAGTCAGAGGCATGTAGAGGAGCAAATTAATTGGATCAATGAGGTATTCATGGGGATGATCTGTTGTCATTGGGCTGATTTTGGCCATATGAAACAGTTCAGGAAAACCATAAAATAGTATTTGGGGCTTTGCTATGGTTCTGGTGTATAATACAAGATACCAAGAGAGTGAATGTAAAAAAATATAACCATTGTTAGTTCTTAAACTGACATCATTAAGGCAGAAGAATCATCTGTGAATATGAAATACAAGGAAAACATTTATGAATTCTGGAAGAAATGAAAAACCTGTTTTTTTAAAATAGAAGGTTGTCAGTGGTATGCAGCCAATGACCAGGGAGGTATATTAACAGTACTACCTACCTGGATACCAGAAGGGCTAGTGACAGCTTCATAGTGAGCCAGCACTTCGATGGCTGTTAAGTTGCACTCCTCAGGCCCAAATAGCTGTCTCTTCTTTCTGCCTCACACACACATGAACTACTAGCATTCTATTCACAAACACATATTCTTCTTGTCATACATAGCACTTGACAACACTTGACTCACATAGCTCATTCTTCATTACTCAAATTTTCCTGCAGTGAGCACTATATGTCAGCCTTGCCTTTTGGCAAACTTGTTGGAGCAGTAGACAGAAGTAGTGGGTAGGAACATTCAGGCAGGAGTATTAGGTGGAAACACTGGTTAAAAGTAATAGGTAGGAACGTTTGGTAGGAGCTTTAGGAAGTAGTCAATAGCACCATTAGGTAGCAGCCTCCATAAACACAGTGCTAGAGTTGCCCTCTGCCAGTGACATGTTAAGAAAGAGGCATCAAGGCTAAGAAGCAGCAATGAAGTTCACTTTTATGGAGACTCTACTGCCGTGTCCACCCCCTTGTGGGAGTTCCAGTAGGGAACTGGCATCAGTCCTTGTATGGAGTACTGCTCTCACAGCTGGGATGGTTGTCGCTCTGCATCCTTACTTAACAGAGTTGAGTCAAAAGCAGTCTATCTGATTTATAAACTATCTCAGGCTAACTTCAGAACTTGACCTGCTTGCCCTACACTGCAATGTTGGATTACTTTGTTTTTTGCTTCCAAGAGCTGTCAGCTTGTGTGTCTCCACTACCAGCTAGACCACACAGTACAGCAGCTTGCTGAGTTAGTGAAGTTTATATGAATCGAAGCTTAGTCATCAACTCTCAGTTGTGCTTGGCTCATTATTTTACTCAAAGGAGTTCATGGAACTATTCAGATAACAAGATCTATTGTTCATACTGCATCAATGTCTTTTCGTTTGCATCATATTTGGTACACTATGTACTTGTATAGGTACACCACCGATTTTCCGGCACTCTTGGTTCCAAAGCCTTGCTGAATTAATCATTTTGCCAGACCAACCATGGTCACATAATGATAATTCATCAACACACCTCTAACCCACTAATTACACATCTCCCATGTGTCTAAAGTATACCATGGACTGCTAGAAATTTAAATTAAACAAATATTAAGTGTAAATTAAATAAGTAAATGAAATACATTATACACCTGCTCAGGAATGAGGTGCTCATCAGCTACGAGTTTGTGTCACAAACTCTGACACAAGTGGCTGCATAGAGGTTCAGTATGCTTGTACTTTAAACTTTGAATGTTACATCTGTAACACTGGGTATGTGGATCTATTACAGATTACTAATTCAATCATCTTATTAAAATTATACATACATTCTAGTACAATATAGTCATTTTAGAAACAATACAATAAAAAAATAAATAATTCAATGAACCAAGGAATGAACCATATTGTACCTTTAGTGTCCATATCAAAGACATATCAGTTTGAATAATATAAAAGTTAATGTACATTCATGGACTAGTTCTCACATATTTCTTTTGAGTACACTCCTTCAATTTTTTAACTTACCCATTTTATACTTATATATACAAATATACTTTCATTTATCATTTATTATACTTTGTTGCTGTCTCCCATGTCAGCAAGGTAGCACAAGGAAACAGACAAAAGAATGGCCCAACCCAACCACATACACATGTATATACATAAATGCCCACACATGCATATATACATGCCTATACATTTCAACCTATACATACATATACATACACAGACATATACATATATACACATGTACATATTCATACATGCTGCCTTCATCCATTCCCACTGCCACCTCGCCACATATGAAATGGCACCCCCTTCCCCCTGCCTGCACGTGAGGTAGCGCTAGGAAAAGGCAACAAAGGCCACATTAGTTCACACTCAGTCTCTAGCTGTCATGTGTAATGCACTGAAACCACAGCTCCCTTTCCACATCCAGATCCCGCAAAATTTTCCATGGTTTACCCTAGACGCTTCACATACCCTGGTTCAATATATATACATATATAAATATATTTTTTCAAACACGTTCGCCATTTCCCACATTAGCGAGGTAGCGTCAAGAACAGAGAATTGAGCCTAAGAGGGTATACCCTCACTTGATCCCCTTCTCTGTTCCTTCTTTTCGAAAATCAAAAACAAGAGGGGAGGATTTCCAGCCCCCGCTCCCTCCACTTTTAGTCACAGGGAATATGTGGGAAGTATTCTTTCTCCCCTATCCCCAGGGATAATATATACATAGACACAGACACACACACACACACTGAAAGGGGCAACTGGAGGGATATCTGATCATTATCTAGTAGAGGCAAAGGTGAAGATTAGTAGAGGTTTTCAGAAAAGAAGAGAGAATGTTGGGGTGAAGAGAGTGGTGAGAGTAAGTGATCCTGAAAAGGAGACTTGTGTGAGGAAGTACCAGGAGAGATTGAGAGCAGAATGGAAAAAGGTGAAAGCAAATGATGTAAGGGGAGTGGGGGAGGAGTGGGATGTATTTAGGGAAGCAGTGATGGCTTGTGAAAAGATGCATATAGCATAAGAAAGGTGAGAGGTGGGCAGATTAGAAAGGGTAGTGAGTGGTGAGATGAAAAAGTAAGATTGCTAGTGAAAGAGAAGAGAGAGGCATTTGGACAATTTTTGCAGGGAAGTGGTGCGAATGACTGGGAGATGTATAAAAGAAAGAGGCAGGAGGTCAAGAGAAAGGTGCAAGAGGTGAAAAAGAGGGCAAATGAGAGTTGGGGTGAGAGCGTATCATTAAGTTTTAAGGAGAATAAAAAGATGTTTTTGAAGGAGGTAAATAAGGTGCGTAAGACAAGAGAACAAATGGGAACATCAGTGAAGGGGGCTAATGGGGAGGTAATAACAGGTAGTGGTGAAGTGAGGAGATGGAGTGAGTATTTTGAAGGTTTGGTGAATGTGTTTGATGATAGAGTGGCAGATATAGGGAGCTTTGCTCAAGGTGGTGTGCGAAGTGAGAGGGTCAGGGAGAATGGTTTGATAAACAGGGAAGAAGTAGTGAAAGCCTTGCGAAAGACGAAAGCCGGCAAGGTGGCAGGTTTGGATGGTACTGCAGTGGAATTTATTAAAAAAGGGGGGTGACAGTGATGTTCACTGGTTGGTAAGGATATTCAGTGTATGTATAGTTAATGTGAAATGCCTGAGGATTGGCAGAATGCATGCATAGTGCCATTGTACAAAGTCAAAGGGGATAAAGGTGAGTGTTCAAGCTACAGAGGTATAGTTTGTTGAGTACTCCTAGGAAATTATATGGGAGGGTATTGATTGAGAGGGTAAAGGCATGTACAGAGCATCAGATTGGTGATGAGCAGTGTGGTTTCAGAAGTGGTAGAGGATGTGTGGATCAGGTGTTTGCTTTGAAGAATGTATGTGAGAAATACTTAGAAAAACAAATGGATATGTATATAACATTTATGGATCTAGAGAAGGTATATGATAGAGTTGATAGAGATGATTTGTGGAAGGTATTATGTATATGGTGTGGGAGGTAAGTTGAGCAGTGAAAAGTCTTTATCAAGGATGTAAGGCATATGTATGGGTAGGAAGAGAGGAAAGTGACTAGTTCCTAGTGAATGTCAGTTTGCAGCAGGGGTGAGTGATGTCTCCATGGTTGTTTAATTTGTTTGGGGATGGGATTATTAGGGAGGTGAATGCAAGAGATTTGGAGAGAGGGGCAAGTATGCAGTCTGTTGTGGATGATAGGGCTTGGTAAGTGAGTCAGTTGTTTTTCACTGATGATGCAGCACTGGTGGCTCATTTGGGTGAGAAACTGCAAAAGCTGGTGACTGAGTTTAGTAAAGTGTGTGAAAGAAGAAAGCTGAGAGTAAATGTGAATAAGAGCAAGGTTATTAGGTTTAGTAGGGGTGAGGGACAAGTTAATTGGGAGGTAAGTTTGAATGGAGAAAAACTGGAGAAGTGAAGTGTTTTAGATATCTGGGAGTGGATTTAGAAGCAGATGGAAACATGGAAGCGGAAGTGAATCACAGGGTGGGGAAGTGGGCGAAGGTTCTGGGAGTGTTGAAGAATGTGTGGAAGGTGAGAACGTTATCTCAAAAGAGCAAAAATGGGTATGTTTGAAGGAATAATGGTTCCAACAATGTTATGTGGGTGCGAGGCAAGGGCTATAGATAGGGATGCATGGAGGATGGTGGATGTGTTGGAAATGAAATGTGTTTGAGGAGAATATGTGGTGTGAGGTGGTTTGATCGAGTAAGTAATGTAAGGGTAAGAGATGTGTGGTAATAAAAAGAGTGTGGTTGAGAGAGCAGAGAAGGGTGTACTGAAATGTTTTGGTCACGTGGAGAGAATGAGCGAGGAAAGATTAACAAAGAGGATATACATGTCAGAGCTGTAGGGAACGAGGAGAGGTGCGAGGACAAATTGGAGATGAAAGGATGGAGTGAAAAAGATTTTGAGCGTTCAGGGCTTGAACATACAGAAGGGTGAAAGGTGTGCAAGAAATAGAGTGAATTGGAACGATGTGGTATACTAGGGTCAATGTGCTGTTAATGGATTGAATCAGGGCATGTGAAGCGTCTGGGGTAAACCATGGAAAGTTCTGTGGGGCCTGGACGTGGAAAGGGAGCTGGGGTTTCGGGCATTATTACATGACAGCTAGAGACTGAGTGTGAACGAATGGGGCCTTTGTTGTCTTTTCCTAGCGCTACCTCGCACATATGAGGCAGGAGGGGGATGTTATTCCATGTGTGGCGAGGTGGCGATGGAAATAAATAAAGGCAGACTATGAATTATGTACATGTGTATATATGTATATGTCTGTGTGTGTATATATAAGTGTACATTGAGATGTATAGGTATGTATATTTGCGTGTGTGGACGTGTATGTATGTACATATGTATGGGGGTGGGTTGGGCCATTTCTTTCGTCTGTTTCCTTGCGCTACCTCGCAAACGCGGGAGACAGCGACAAAGCAAAATAAAACAAAAAAAAATAAAAACAAATAAATTGTTTTATTTATTTATTTTTGCTTTGTTGCTGTCTCCTGCATTAGAACAGAGAAGGGGGCCAAGTGAAGATGTTACCTGTAAGGCTAGTCCTCTGTTCTTACTGCTACCTTGCAAATGCAGGAAATGCCAAATGTGTATAGAAAAAAAAAATATATATATATATTGAAATGTATATGTATGTATATGTGCATGTGTAGGAGTTTATGTATATACAAGTGTATGTGGGTGGGTGAGGCCATTCTTCGTGTTTCCTTGCTCTACATTGCTAGCGCGGGAGACGGCGGTTAAGTATAACTGAAAAAAATCTGTTAATATACTTAATTGCTGTTTCCCACATCAGCGAGGTAGTGCCAGGAAACAGACAAAGAATGGCCCATCCACTCATATACGCAAATATATATATATATGAACGCCCCTACACACACATATACATATCAACATAAACATACATATACATGTATACAAACGTGCATATTCATACTTGTTTGCCTTTATCCATTTCTGTCACTACCCCACCACACAGGAAATAGGTGCACCGAAATGGTTTGGACATGTGGAGAGAATGAGTGGGGAAAAGCTGACAAAAGAAGATATATGTAGCTGAAGTGGCGGGAACAAGGAGAATGGTGAGATCAAATTGGAGATGGATGGAGTGGAAAAGATTTTGAGTGACCAGGGCTTGAACATGCAGCAGGGTGAAAAGCATGCCAGAGACGGTGAATTGGACAGATGTGGTATATGGAGCTGAGGTTTGGGTAAATTACACACAAAATCTAGAGAATGGATAAGAACAGTTGCGGTTTTGATTTGTGTGTTCCTGTTGCTATCTCGCTAACATGGGAAATGGTAATCAATCAATTAATCGATCAATCGAGAGAGAGAGAGAGAGAGAGAGAGAGAGAGAGAGAGAGAGAGAGACAGAAACAGAGAGAGAGACAGAGAGAGAGTTTAAGTAATCTGGCATAGGGAACATAGTGCTGTCAATCAATTGAACCAAGGCATATGAAGCAGCCAGAGTAGACCACAGAAAGGTCTGTGAGGCCTGATTATGGATAAGGTGTTATGGTTTTCTACAGTACACATGACAACTGGAGAATGGATGTAAATGAATAAGGTCTTTCTTTGTCAGTTCCAGGTGCTATCTTGCTGATGCAGAAAATGGCAAACATGTATGAAAAAGAAATATAATTATCAAATCCTATACAGTATACATTCCCTGCTTCAAAATATGGAATATGGATAGTCCTTGTTCAAAAAAAAAATGATACCAAAAAAGTAATACTGCACCTCTAAAAGGCTTTACTTTCTTGCATAACTAAAAGTTTACTGAAAACATCATGAACCAATAATTTTCTTTGTCTCAAAATATCTAATACTGATCAAAAGTGAAATGGTATACTTGAATATAAAGTAAATTTTTTTTTATACAACTGACTTCTTTTGTGAAAACCTGGGGTGCTTTAACTATTCTTAATCTTTTCCATACCAAACTAACAGTCCCTAGTGAGATGCTGTCAGGTACATGTAACAAATAGAAGGCAGTGACTAACCCTGAGCATTCTAGAGTCACACCCTGACAAATTCATCATGCTCTATGAATGAATCTTTTATCTTATGTTAAGAAGGTAGTGTACTATGCTCACATCATGATCTGCTGAACCTAACAGTATGGTTTTTGAAATATTAAAGATGTAATTCAATAAAATAATGATCTAATCATAATAAATATTACTTCTTAAGAATCCTTAAACTAGACCTACCACTTCCATATCCTTATCTACAAGCCAAAATTCCGAAATTCTTTCATTTTAATTGTTCAAGTTTATTCATCGTCATTATGTAACTCATGCATCTGCTTCTTCACTTTGCCCATAACTCCTTTCATTTTATCCCATGTTCCCAAAGCATTAGGGAGATTTTCGAAATTGATATGATCAGAAACATCAACTGCCCATTTCTCTGCAGTTGGGAGAACTTTGAAGGGTGTGCTGGATTCAGGAATTACAGCCCCAAACTTGAATCCTTTTGAATGAGATCGATGATGACGTTTATGTTTCTTCACATTTTCATTAAATTCATTACTGGAATTTTCAGACTGACTTAAGTCAGCAGCAGAATTACCTGACATTCTGCTGTCTTCAGAGTTTTCACCACACTGTTCATCATTACCTGTGATCACAACTCTACTGTCTTTGTCTTTCTGGGACTTGTCCTCTTCTGCACATGCAGTTTGAGATGTGGAGTCTTCCAGTTCTTTAAGTATCTTGAGTCTCTTTGCCTCCAAATCACTCAATGAAGTTTGTGAGTCTTCACATATCTCTCCCTCTTCGACATCAAGAACCTGAAAAAATCAAACAAGCAAAAAGAAAATTTCCTTTTCTCTACTGCACAATCTCTGAGTCTTCTACAACATGTCTTTTCTTCCTAAATGCTCTGAATCCTTTAATAATATGAAATTTTGAAATTCCCATTTTGTTAACTTAGTCACTCCTATTATCATAACTGGCTTTTTCAAAGCAAACACCTGGTCCTCACATCCAGTGTCTTTACTGAGGCCTCACTACTACTCCCTTGCTTGCAATGTACACTTATCAATTGACAAGGTCAATGAAGCCATCAATGTCAAGCTATATCCACCAACCGAAGAAGTGTTATTGCCTTCTTCAGTTATTAAGAATAGCTCTATGACCATATGCATTCTCATAATGCTTGTGGTCCTTGCCAAACACTAATGTTTTTCTTTCCAAGATATAGCATTCATTATGTTGTATTTTTTCCAGAAAAAAAAAAGTTGAAATAATGTACAACTTTAAATATTCAAATATCATTATTATCTTTTTCATTATACTTTGTCGCTGTCTCCCACGTTAGCAAGGTAGCGCATTATTATTATTTCTTATATAATACTTTGTTGCTGTCTCCTGCGTCATCGAGGTAGCGCAAGGAAACAGACGAAACAATGGCCCAAACCACCCACATACATGTGTATATACATACATGCCCACACATGCACATTTACATACCTATACATTTCAGCGTATACAATACATATACATACACAGGCATATACATATATGCACATGTATATATTCATACTTGCTGCCTTCATCCATTCCCGATGCCACCCCGCCACACATGAAATGGCACCTCCCACACACACGCGAGGCAGCGCTAGGAAAAGACAACAAAGGCCACAAACGTTCACACTCAGTCTCTAGCTGTCATGAATAATGCACTGAAACCACAGCTCCCTTTCCACATCTAGGCCCCACTAAACTTTCCATGGTTTACCCCAAATGCTTCACATGTCCTGGTTCAATCCACTGACAGCACGTTGACCCTGGTACACCACATCGCTCTAATTCACACTATTCCTCGCACGCCTTTCACCCTCCTGTATGTTCAAGCCCCAATCACTCAAAATCGTTTTCACTGCATCCTTCCACCTCCTATCTGGTCTCCCACTGCTCCTCGTTCCCTCCATCTCTGACACACATCCTCTGTGTCAATCTTTCCTCACTCACCCTCTCTACGTGACCAAACCACTTCAACACATCGTCTTCTGCTCCCCCAACCACACTCTCTTCATTACCACACATCTCTCTCACCCTTTCATCTCTTACTCGATCAAACCACCTCACACCACACATTGTCCTCAAACATCTCATTTCCAACACAGCCACCCTCCTCCGCACAACCCCATCTACAGCCTACGTCCTGCAACCACACAACACAACATATATGCATATTCAAATATGTATATATGTAATGAATGTAAAAACAGTCAACTGCTGGACAATAACAAAATTGTTATTTTACCAGAAACCCATCCCAAAAAGCCTCCTATACTGGCATTTAAACTGCCAGCAAAACAATATCACTTTATATGAATTTCTTTACTTTATCAGTTTCTAAATACTTTATATGAATTTCTTTACTTTATCAGTTTCTAAAAACATCATTATTACTACACTACAGTTACTGTGCTGCTAAAGCCAACACAGTAAGAATGCAAGGCATTCATTTAAAAGGTGATTACAGGTATCATCACTTACTATCCTCCTTTACCTTCCTCCTATATGCTTGTAGCTTGATAGGAATCCTTCATTCTTTTATATGTTTCTTTAACACAATATCAAAGCTACTGTGTAGGTAAACAAAGTCAACTCACTGGCGGTGGTGTGTGTTAAGCATTGGTGAGTCCTTCCACACTCATCTCTCTGGCTTGCTATTTGGTGTGATTTTCTAATATTTTATCATTGCCATTCTATAATTCCTATACTTTTAAAAAGAGCACAGTAGAAGTGCAAGGCAGTCATGTAATCACACTAAAAAGTCAATTACTTGGTTGTGTGTGTGTGTGTGTGTGTGTGTACTATGTATTGTGAAGGAGTGTGTTGTGGTGGAGGCCTTGAAGCTACCAGCCTCACTGTTGTTGCCGAATGATTTGATATTTTTCAGTTTTATTTCTATTTTATGATTAAAATACTGTTAAAAACACCACAGTAACAATGAAGTAACAGTAATACTTGTACCAGAAAAGTCAACTTATTAGCAGTGAGTGAGCAGTGAATATAGCACACTGCACTGTTACAAGTGTACTGTACAAAAGTAATGTTCAATTCCATTCTCCTTTATCATTACAGGTAGTCTGTTCTGAACATATATCAAGAGTTAATAAAGAAGAATGTTGCAATCTGGCAAATGTTTGAATGACTGCCACTGCTTGATGGGTACGGTGGCAGTTTACATTATACATCATATGCCTCCTGCTTAGCAGCTGACTTTACTTACAGCATATGATGAGAAAAAGAATGAAATGCTAAAATGTAATGTGACAGTGGGAGAAAGTTGAAGTAGGTTCGCTTACAAACATAATCACAAACGGCAATCTGCAGTTCAATATGCTGTAATTGTTCTGATTTTTGTCAGTATGTCTGTACTTGATCTGATTTTGTTAGTGTGTGTGTGTGTAACTGCTCATTTTTAGCTATTTGTGCAATGAAGTAAGGGAGTTCAACATTTATGGGGCCTTCTCTACTGAACTTTCCAGTCTCAAAACTTTTCAAACATTTGTATAAAGTCAGCAATTGCAATTTCTTTATTTGTTCTGTTTCATTTATCCACTACTCTGGTATATTTCTGACATCTAATAAGTTTCTTGCATATTTTCTTGTAGCATCTAGTTGCATCTTTGCAAAAAATGAGATAACTGAACAATGTGAATAGGGAAGAATGATTTGATAGGGTTGTACACAGGTACAGTACTCTGATTAAGTTACGGTAATGAGTGAGCAGAATGAACAATGATAAAATTCTAAATGCTGACAGCCCCTAATTCTGTGCCAGTATAGTAAGAGGTTCTTCCATGATCAATACTGTTAGCAAAGATAGCTAAGACACTTTCAAAATTGTAGGTTAATTATAGTTTTCAGGTAGTTTTTATGTAATTATACAGTATATTATGTGAATATTTTTTCATGAATGTTCATCATTTCCCATGTTAGTGAAGTGATGCCAGGAAGAGAAAAAGAAATGGCTTCATTCCCTTACATCTACTCTCTAGTTGACATGTATAATGCGCTGAAACCAGAAAATGATAGCACTTCGTCCCCTGTCTACCACATCCCTCCAATATGCTCTACCCCTTGTATGCCTAGCACCCTGATGTATGTTCAGGCCCTAATCCTGCAGGCATCTCTCACCCCATCCTTCCACCTTCTCCTTTGTTTCCCATTTTCTTTGTTCTCACCATTTCTGACATATAAACCCTCTTAGTCAACCTTTCCATTTATTCAAACAATTTTAACACACCTTTAGCTGTGTGTGTAAGTATATGTATGTAATTTACGTATCTGAAGTAAAATAATTTTATAATACTAGGAGGGAACTTACCTATGTGTACCTTTCTGTTTTATATCTCGTCTGTGGATAATTCCTTGCATTCACAATATCTCATATTTTCATATTCTGACACGAGATGCACAGGCTAAATTTTGTGGGTCTTAGCCTTTCCAAAAGAAGTATTTTTTATATTTATTTTGCTTTGTCGCTGTCTCCCGTGTTAGCGAGGTAGCGCAAGGAAACAGACGAAAGAATGGCCCAACCCACCCACATACACATGTATATACATACACATCCACACACGCAAATATAAATACCTATACATCTCAATGTACACATATATATACACACACAGACATATACATATATACACATGTACATAATTCATACTGTCTGCCTTTATTTATTCCCATCACCACCTTGCCACACATAGAATACCCCCTCCCCCCTCATGTGTGCAAGGTAGCGCTAGGAAAAGACAACAAAGGCCCCATTCGTTCACACTCAGTCTCTAGCTAGCTGTCATGTAATAACGCACTGAAACCACAGCTCCCTTTCCACATCCAGGCCCCACAGAACTTTCCATGGTTTACCCCAGACGCTTCACATGCCCTGGTTCAATCCATTGACAGCACGTCGACCACGGTATACCACATCGTTCCAATTTACTCTATTCCTTGCATGCCTTTCACCCTCCTGCATGTTCAGACCCCAATCACTCAAAATCTTTTTCACTCCATCTTTCCACCTCCAATTTGGTCTCCCACTTCTCCTCGTTCCCTCCACCTCTGACACATATATCCTCTTGGTCAATCTTTCCTCAGTCATTCTCTCCATGTGACCAAACCATTTCAAAACACCCTCTTCTGCTCTCTCAACCACCTCTTTTTATTTCCACACATCTCTCTTACCCTTACATTACATACTCGATCAAACCACCTCACACCACACATTGTCCTCAAACACCTCATTTCCAGCACATCCACCCTCCTGCGCACAACTCTATCCATAGCCCACGCTATGGATATCACCATACAACATTGTTGGAACCACTATTCCTTCAAACATAGCCATTTTTGCTTTCCGAGATAATGTTCTTGACTTCCAAACATTCTTCAAGGCTCCCAGAATTTTCGCCCCCTCCCCCACCCTATGATTCACTTCCGCTTCCATGGTTCCATCCGCTGTCAGATCCATTCCCAGATATCTAAAACACTTTACTTCCTCCAAAGTAATAACGCAATTTTTTCAAGGGAATTTGAATTCTGACTCTTACCTTAAAGTACCACACCTAACAATTTTACTGTCAAATGTCATCAAATATCACCATAAAAATTAATTCACAATACTCACTTTCACTTGTGGTGGTGAGGGACATTCCAATGGAGGAGGTGGAGGTAAAGGATCCTCAGGCAATGGAGGGTTGAACACAATCTCTGCTGCTTTGTTTATTCCACTCTCTGTTTCAAGAAAGAAAGTCTATCTAATACACATCAAGCATATTCATGATCATAATCTCTATTACCATGATTTATTTCAAAAAATTTAATATTTCTATCTACCTGTTATGATAAACTCCATTCCTAATTTCATGGGGTGGATCAGGCTCATAAAGTTGTAAAGAAAATTAGAACTTAACCCTATCATAACTTGTGTACAAGGAGGTTAGCCTATTCAGCATCACTCTAGGAGAACAAGGCACATACAACTAGCAGTATGTATACATCTATGATAATAATAAATTTGTAACAATCATCTCAAAGCAAGTATGAAGTTTAATACTACAAATATCAACTGCTGTGATCATTCATTTACAAACAAGTGCTGAAAAAATTATTTTTTCATTTTATCTATCATACTTAATCGCTGTTTCCCACGTCAGCGAGGCAACGACAGGAACCACATGAAGAATAGCCAATCCACTCATATACACATATATATATACATAAACGCATATAGACACACATATACATACAAATACATATCAACATATACATATATACATATACATATACATATATACATTGTACAAAGGCAAAGGGGATAAGAGTGAGTGCTCAAATTACAGAGGTATAAGTTTGTTGAGTATTCCTGGTAAATTATATGGGAGGGTATTGATTGAGAGGGTGAAGGCATGTACAGAGCATCAGATTGGGGAAGAGCAGTGTGGTTTCAGAAAAGGTAGAGGATGTGTGGATCAGGTGTTTGCTTTGAAGAATGTATGTGAGAAAATACTTAGAAAAGCAAATGGATTTGTATGTAGCATTTATGGATCTGGAGAAGGTATATGATAGAGTTGATAGGGATATTCTGTGGAAGGTACTAAGAATATATGGTGTGGGAGGCAAGTTGTTAGAAGCAGTGAAAAGTTTTTATCGAGGATGTAAGGCATGTGTACGTGTAGGAAGAGAGGAAAGTGATTGGTTCTCAGTGAATGTAGGTTTGCGGCAGGGGTGTGTGATGTCTCCATGGTTGTTTAATTTGTTTATGGATGGGGTTGTTAGGGAGGTAAATGCAAGAGTTTTGGAAAGAGGGGCAAGTATGAAGTCTGTTGGGGATGAGAGAGCTTGGGAAGTGAGTCAGTTGTTGTTCGCTGATGATACAGCGCTGGTGGCTGATTCAAGTGAGATAACTGCAGAAGCTGGTGACTGAGTTTGGTAAAGTGTGTGAAAGAAGAAAGTTAAGAGTAAATGTGAATAAGAGCAAGGTTATTAGGTACAGTAGAGTTGAGGGTCAAGTCAATTGGGAGGTAAGTTTGAATGGAGAAAAACTGGAGGAAGTAAAGTGTTTTAGATATCTGGGAGTGGATCTGGCAGCGGATGGAACCATGGAAGCGGAAGTGAATCATAGGGTGGGGAGTGGGCGAAAATCCTGGGAGCCTTGAAGAATGTGTGGAAGTCGAGAACATTATCTCCGAAAGCAAAAATGGCTATGTTTGAAGGAATTGTGGTTCCAACAATGTTGTAAGGTTGCAAGGCGTGGGCTATGGATAGAGTTGTGTGCAGGAGGGTGGATGTGCTCGAAATGAGATGTTTGAGGACAATATGTGGTGTGAGGTGGTTTGATCGAGTAAGTAATGCAAGGGTAAGAGAGATGTGTGGAAATAAAAAAGCTTGGTTGAGAGAGCAGAAGAGGGTGTTTTGAAATGGTTTGGGCACTTGGAGAGAATGAGTGAGGAAAGATTGACCAAGAGGATATATTTGTCGGAGGTGGAGGGAACGAGGAGAAGTGGGAGACCAAATTGGAGGTGGAAAGATGGAGTGAAAAAGATTTTGAGTGATCGGGGCCTGAACATGCAGGAGGGTGAAAGGCATGCAAGGAATAGAGTGAATTGGATCGATGTGGTATACTGGGGTCGACGTGCTGTCAATGGATTGAACCAGGGCATGTGAAGCGTCTGGGGTAAACCATGGAAAGTTCTGTGGGGCCTGGATGTGGAAAGGGAGCTGTGGTTTCGGGCATTATTGCATGACAGCTAGAGACTGAGTGTGAACAAATGGGGCCTTTGTTGTCTTTTCCAAGCACTACCTCGCACACATGAGGGGGGAGGGGGATGTTATTCCATGTGTGGCAAGGTGGCGATGGGAATGAATAAAGGCAGACAGTGTGAATTGTGTGCATGTGTATATATGTATGTGTCTGTGTGTGTATATATATATATATGTAAATTGAGATGTATGGGTATGTATATTTGCGTGTGTGGACGTGTATGTATATACATGTGTATGGGGGTGGGTTGGGCCATTTCTTTCATCTGTTTCCTTGCACTACCTCGCAATCGCGGGAGACAGCGACAAAGCAAAATTAATATAAAAAATATATACATATATACACATACACAGACATTCCTATGAGTCCACGGGGAAAATGAAACACAAAAAGTTCCCAAGTGCACTTTCGTGTAATAATCACATCATCAGGGGAGACACAAGAGAGAAATATAACAGTCATTTGATATACATCGAAGAGATGAAGCTAGGACGCCATTTGGTAAACATGTGATTGTCCAAAATGGCGTCCTAGCTTCGTCTCTTCGATGTATATCAAATGACTGTTATCTTTCTCTCTTGTGTCTCCCCTGATGATAAGATTATTACACAAAAGTGCACTTGGGAACTTCGTGTTTCATTTTCCCTGTGGATTCATAGGAATATCTTGATCACGCGCAAAATTGTGATCCTTTCCATACACAGACATATACATATATAAACATGTACATATTCATACTTTCTTCCCTTCATCCATTCCTGGTGCTAACCCACCCCACAGGAAGCAGCATTGTTACCCTTTGCTTCAGAAAGGTAGCACTAGGAAAACAGACACAAAAGGCCTCATTCGTTCACACTCAGTCTCTAGCTGACATGTGTAATGCACTGAAACCACAGCCCCCTATCCACATCCAGGCCCCACAGACCTTTCCATGGTTTGTCCCAGACGCCTCATGTGCCCTGGTTCAGTCAATTGACAGCATGTCGGCCACAGTATACTACATCATTCCAATTCACTCTATTCCTTGCAGGCATCTCACCCTCCTGTATGTTCAGGCCCCGATCGCTCAAAATTATTTTCAGTCCATCCTTCCACCTCCAATTTGATCTCCTGCTTCTCCTTGTTCCCTCCACCTCTACCCTCTTTGACAATCTTTTCTCACTCATTCTCTCTATATGTCCAGAGGAAATATAATACTAAATCTATCGTTCTGCTCCATCTTTTAGAAACTGAAATTCAAGAAGGGGAACACCCCATTCCGGTCCCATTTAGTCGCCTTTTATGACATGCAGGAAATACAGAGGTAGAAGTCTTTCTCCCCTATACCAGTGAACAGTGAATATTATGAGTACATTACACATGACAGCTAGAGAATAGATATGAGCAAATGTGCCTTTCTCTGTCTGTTCTTATCTACCTCAATAATGTGTGAAATGGTGATCAAGTATGAAAGAAGAAAAAATCTATAATTCCTGTAAACATGTGTATGCAGATGACTGCTATTTTCACACATCTTATTAATACAGAATATTTCTTTTCACTTTTTCTTTTAAAATTCATTCCCTACCACAATGAAGAAATATTACATTATACAACATTCATTCATTCATTCAAAATTATCCCAAGACCCATCTCTATGAAAGAGCCCTGGTGTTACCCAAGACTGTTCTTTGGGTTCCTGCAGCTCAAGGGACTAGATTATATAGAAAAAGAAAGGTTTACATGATAATACATAGTAAACTGGTTCAAGAGGGTGAGAGGCGTGCAAGGAATAGAGTGAACCGGAATGATGTGGTATACCAGGGTCGATGTGCTGTCAATGGACAGAACCAAGGCACATGAAATGTCTGGGGTAAACCATGGAATGGTCTGTGGGGCATCTTTTGCATTTAATGTGCTACGACACCATGGTCATATCTGTCAAACCTTTTACAAAGTCTGGGTATATCATAGTTCATTCTGCTCTTGAAGTGCCATCCCTTTTTTAACTCTTGTTCTCTCACTAATCCTGAATTTTATCCCCTGAACATTCCCAAACTACAATATCCCCTTACCCTTGAACTCTGTTATGCTCAGCCAGAACAATCCAGTTTCTCTCATCAAATATATCATATACTTCTCCCTTCTTTCCATCCTTAGTCCATTCATACACCAAAGCCTAAGTCTAAAAAAATATCCTTGCTTGAATTCTTTCTGTATTCCTGCTTTTAGAAAGAGATAATATAAAAGAGGGAAGGCTTCCAAACCCCTCAATCACCTTCTATGACATGCCCTTATCCGAAGGTTATATTTTATCATTATAATTACTTTTAACGTATGGTGTATGTCACACGTGGATGCCTAAAAACTGGGCAAATACCAAATAAATTCAACTTTGAAAAATAGTATCATTATCATAAAGTTGGTTACAACCATCAAAATTAAACCAAGCTATTTGAAAGCATCTATTAAGCTACATTTACCTAACTTTCCTAAAAGATATGGATCAATCTGAATAAGCATCACGACAATCTCATATGTGTACTTCCAGATGCAACAGATCTACATATAAATATAAGATAATTACCATCTGAAATAAAAGCAAACTAAAGCAAACCAGAAGTTTAAATGGCTTGCTGGATACACAGAGACTAAACCATTCTTAAGCAAAGTTTGCTCCAAGAAGCAATGTGCATTTACACTGTAAAATTTGTTGCTAAAACAGTAAAAAAAGATGGAAACTAAAAGACTGTGTAGTACATTATCCAGTGGATGCGAATAAATGTAGCTAAGGAAGAGAACTGCCATGGGAAGAGAGAATATTCCCTTTATTCCAATCTGGTGCCTTGGGAGTTGACAAAGGCATATATTTTAGGGCCAGATATGAAAAACAAGTTAAAAGTGAAGAAGTCATTGAATCCAAAGATACTGACTGCATCATTCTTGATCTGATGAAAAGACACAGTATTTTGCTGTGAAATCATATAATAAAAGTAAATCTGCACAAAAGACTATATCTGTATATCAAAGAGAACATATCAATATAGTTTAAAAAATTTTAAATAAAAATTAGGTAGCTTGAAAATGTTCCTGCATCTTACCATCAACCTCCATTTCAGATGAAGAAGTCACATTTGCATCTACAGCCTCACTCCTCAGTTGTGAGTCTTTGAGTTTCTTTTTCCTGTATGCCTCTGCCTTGTTCATGTTCATAAATCGTAAAAATTCTGTTCTCTGATGATGATGCTGCATTGGTGGGAAATTGTACCGATGGCACTCCTAAAAGAACATTATTTCTTTAGCGGTGGATTCACCTACATACAACTATAATTTAATAAATTCCTAAGAAGTTGGTTGTCCATTCAGGAATGAAAAAAAATATATATAATGAACAAAGCTACCAGCAACCCAAAACTCCTACTTAAACTTATTAGAGAGACAGTCATCAAATACAGAACATTCAAACTGATCTATATCTTGGGTATACATTGCCTTTGATAACAAGTCTGCCTGATTTCCATTCAAATTCAATGAAGTGACAGTTCACTTTAAAGATTGACGATGATCTGGACCAGAGTACAAAATAAGCAAAATTAGATTGGATTTGATCTTGTCTGTAATTTCAGAATAAGATGCAATACACAAAGATCAACTAAATTCTAGAAATCTTTAAATCAGTTACTATGTACAACAAAAGCTTACAAACACATGATAAACAATTCCACTGAATAGGAATAAATGGACCAGTACTTGAATACTTCCAAGATCATAAGGCTATTTTTCTTTAATTCTAATTGCATATCCTGCCTTAAAGAGATAGTGTAAGGAACAATCATGTAATGGCTTTACTTACACACATCCACTCTCTAATACCCCTATTCCATGGTTTACCTTGATTGCTTTATATGGCCTAGTTCAGACCACTGACAGTACATCACCTGTATATAATACATTGATCCAATTCATTTTACCCAATGCAGGTCTCTCACACTCCTGCATGATTAGGCCCTGAAACCTTAAACCCTTCATCCCTAGCTCCTTTAACATCTGCCCTGCTCCTTTCACTCAAGCAGTCTTTCTTTAACAATGCCTCTCCATATGTCTGAACCAATTCAGCACACCCTAGTCAGTTCTCTCAACAAGAATGCATGAACTAATATACCATCCTATGTGTATTATTATTATCATTATCGTCATTATCATTATACTTAATCGCTGTTTCTCGCATCAGTAAGGTAGCACCAGGAAACAGACAAAGAATGGACCATCTACTCATGTATACATATACATACATAAACACCCATACACTCATATACATACATAAACATATCAACATATACATACATATACATACACATACACACATATACACATGTACATATTCATATTTTCTTGCCTTCATCCATTCCTGGCGCTTATCAGTCATACAGGAAACAGCATCGCTACCCCCTGCTTCAGAGAGGTAGCATTAGGAAAACAGACAAAAAAAAAGCCACATTCATTAACACTCAGTCTCTAGCTGTCATGTTTAATGCACAGCTCCCTATCCACTTCCACGCCCCACAGACCTTTCTATGGTTTACCCTAAATGTTTCACATGCCCTGATTCAGTCCACTGACACTACCTCAACCATGGTATACCAAATTGTTCCAATTCACTCTATTCTTTGCATGCCTGTCACCCTCCTGCATGTTCAGACCCTGATTGCTCGAAATCGTTTTCACTCCATCCTTCCACCTCTAATTTGGTCTCTCTTTTTATTTCCACACATCTCTCTTGCCCTTTCATTACTTACTCGATCAAACCACCTTCACACCAAATATTGTCCTCAAACATTTCATTTGCAACACATCCACCCTACTCCATACAATCCTAACCATAGCCCATGCCTCGCAACTATATAATATTGTTGGAACCACAATTCCTTCAAACATACCTATTTTTGCTCTCTGAGATAACATTCTCTCCTTCCACACATTCTTCATTCGCTCCCAGAACCTTTGCCCCCTCCCCCACTCTGTGACTTACTTCTGCTTTCATGGTTCCATCCACTGCTAATTCCAATCCCAGATATCTAAAACACTTCACTTCCTCCAATTTTTCTTCATTCAAACTTACATCCCAATTTACTTGTCCCTCAAACCTACTAAAACTGAAAACCTTGCTCTTATTCACATTTACTCTCAACTTTCTCCTTTCACAAACTTTTCCAAACTCAGTCATCAACTTATGTAGTTTCTCCCTCGAATCACCCACCAGAGCTGTATCAACAGTGAACAGCTGACTTACTTCACAGGCCCTCTCATCCCCAACGGACTGCATACTTGCCCCTCTCTCCAACTTCCCAGGCCCTCTCATCCCCAACAGACTGCATACTTGCCCCTCTCTCCAACTTCCCAGGCCCTCTCATCCCCAACAGATGTATACTTTCCCCTCTCTCTAACACTCTTGCATTTAACTCTCTAACCACCCCATCCATAAACAAATTAAACAACTATGGGGATATCACACACCCCTGCCACGACTTACCTTCAATGGGAACCAATTACTCTCTTTTCTTCCTACTCATACACATGCCTTACATCCTTGGTAAAAACTTTTCACTGTTTCTAGCAACTTATCTCCCACACATATCCTCTTAAGACCTCGTTATGCTATTTCCTGTGTGGCGAGGTAGTGACAGGAATGGATGAAGGCAAGCAAGTATGAATATGTATATGCATATATATGTATATGTCTGTGTATGTATATGTATGTATATGGTGATATGTATATGTATGTATATGTGTGTGTATGGATGTTTATGTATATAGGGGAGAAAGAATACTTCCCATGTATTCCCTGCATGTCGTAAAAGGCGACTAAAAGGGGAGGGAGCAGGGGTCTGGAAATCTTCCCCTCCCATTTCAATTTTTTCCAAAAGAAGGAACAGAGAAGGGGGCCAAGTTAGGATATTCCCGCTAAGGCTCAGCCCTCTGTTCTTAATGCTACCTCGCTAATGCAGGAAATGGTGAATACGTACAAAAAAAATTAGTGGATGGGCCATTCTTTGTCTGTTTATGAATGGAGAGAATCTTGTGGATGTGGGGCATTATATATATTTGAGAGTGAACATGGCATCAAATGGAAGTTGAGGTGAGCCATACGATGGGTGAGAGGGCAAATGTCCTGTCACACTGTGGAATGTAAGGAAAGGGAGGTCACTGTCCTCATAGGTTAAGGGCAAAGATGGGTATGTTGGATGGTATAGTAATCCTGTCAGTATTATATGGATGTGAAACATGGGTCTTAGATAAAAATGTACAGATAAGGGTATATGTATCTGATATGACATGTTTGATGACAATATGTAGTGTGAGGAGAGTTTATCAAGTAAGAAATGATAGGGTAAGATAGAGGTGGTAGTAAGAGGAGTATGTATGAGAAAGCCAAAGAGGGAGTGCTGAAATGGTTTGAACATATGGAAAGGATGAGTCAAGAGATGATGACTATGTGGGTGTACATATCAGATAGAAGTGGAGGGAATAAGAAAAAGGGGGAACCAAGGTGGTGGAAGGATGGAGTGAATGATGCTTTGAGTGTTTGAGGCCTGAACATGCAGGATGGTGTAAGTTGTGCATGGAAGAGAACAATGTGTAATATAGGGGATGCTATGTGGTCAATGGGCTAAACCAAGGCATGTGAAGTGATCAGGGGAAGCCATGGAATACTCTGTGGGGCCTGGTCATGGATTGGGGCTCTGGTTTTGGTGCATTATACATGACAGAGAGAGAATGGATATGAGAAAATGAGGCAATTTATCTCTTCCTGGAGCTAGCTTGCCAATGCAGGGAACAGTAAACATGTATGAAAAAAAAAAATATATATATATATATATATATATATATATATATATATATATATATATATATATATATATATATATATATATATATATATATATATATATATACAGTGAGGCTGTATTACTGGGAGTACAGTCTCAACAAAGAACTTTTCACTCTTGGAATCCATCACTTGAAAAAGCAGTTTTACATTGCAGAAACCTCTGGAAAGGAGGTCCTGGGTAAAACAGGCCTCTTTCCTAAAAATGGATCTTGGGGCAATTATAAATGTACTGAATTTATGTTTGTAGTAATGTAGGTATGGGTCATGTTCAGAGTATAGACAGGAAAAAGTGATTGTGTTTTTCAGGAGTGGGGTTTTCTGATGGATGGATGTATGGTGGGGTGGTGTTTGAGTTGAGGGGTAGTTAAGTTTGTGTGTGTTGTGTTATGTGTTACATTTGCTGATGGTGAGGAGAACTGAGAGTAAAGGTAGCTGAAGTGATAGGGTTAGGTAGGTTTTTTAAATTTCTTCCTGGGGGTTGTTTGGGTGGGAGGGGTCAAATGCTTTTGCAAAGAATTGAGTGCTGAGCACATTGAGGTAGGATTGTATTAGGAAGATCATTGTTTCACTAAGTGGTTGCTAAGCACTCAATGAATGTTCTAAGAGCTCTATTTTGAGTTATTTGCCATATCATCATACAGTACTATGTACAGTATCATTACATGTTAATTTTGTTCATGTAGCAAAAGGAAAATTCCTTTCATGCTAGAAGTAGAGTAAATCATGAGTGCTACTTAAGAGACCACAGACCAGGGAAGTCTGTCACACATCTTTCAAAAGCACTATACAGTCTTATATACTAGAAAATAACGTTTTATGTACAAAAGTATGTATTACACATGCCTGGAATAAGTAAGTGAAAAATGCAAAAACTTGAGAGTATTTGCTACAATTCTCATGTCACAGGATTTTCTTTTCATACATACTCCCCATTACCTACGCAAGTAAAGTAGCATCAGAAACAGATGACATAGCCTCAAAGGGAAATTCCTCACTTGGCTCCTTTTTTTTTCTTATGTTAGCTGAGATGGCATGGGCAACTGAAGCCCTAATTGAAGTCATCCCATTAATGCTATATACATATATACCCTAAACTGTACACCAGTTAACCATTTTATCAACCAACCCCTAAGGGTGGATGAACAGCTGGGTTAACTGAAGATAAACTGTCACAACCAGGATGCGATCCTAGTTGCCCAACCCTGGGTGGCCCATGAGTGCGTCGTGGTCAGGAATGCTAACTGCTTCACCACAGAAGTCCTTGCTCTGTTCCTTCTATTGGAAAGAATTACAGGTGGACTGCTGGACTGCTATACAATATATCTTTCCTTGTCACGCACAACATTTGAAAACACTTAGCTTACACAGCTCATTCTGTGTTACTCTAGATTTTCCTGTGGTAAATGCTATGCACTAGCCCTGCCTTTTGGTAAAATGGTAGGAGCAATTGATAAAATTAGAAGGTAGGAACATTTAGGTAGGACTATTAGGTAGAAACATTAGGTAGAAATACTAGGCAGGAACAACAGGTAGAAGTATTTAGTAAGAACATTAGGCAGGAACCTTTGCAAACACTGTGCCAGACTGGCCCTCTGCCCATGGCCTTTTAAGGGTGAGGCACAAAAGGTTAAGAAGCAGAATTGGAGTTCACTAGTTATGAAGGCTCTATTGCCATGGCCACCCCACTGAGGAAGTTCCTGAAGGAAATAGGCATCAGAGATATAGACAGATAGATAGATTAAAACTACATGTGTTGTAGAACTAACTACAAAACATATGAAAGTTGACTGTACTCACATCTCGTACACCTCGAGGAACAGGATCATTGAATCCAGGAAAACTGACAAGTCTCTCTGGCTTGTATTTGACTGATGTAGGTTCAATTTCACCATCTTCCGTATTTGGATGGGATACACCTACATGAACAAAATAGAAGGATAAATAATTGACAGAATAATATTCACTCTACAATTAATCCTTTCACTGCAATGTGCCACCACTGTTACATTATGCAGTATGTTGCACCATGCCACACTTGTGGCATTATACTTTTGCATCCCCATTTAAATTTCCAGATAAAGTATGACTCAACATCTAATCCACAGTTATCAACAGCAACCTAACACCAAAGCTGGAATAAATTTCACACAACACATACATACCTAAACTGGTCTAAGAAAATGTAACTGCATTATCATAGCAGGAAGCCAAATCTATGTAGAAAATATAACAATATTTTTTTTAGCACATGAAACAGTTTCTCTTGTATCATTTTTATATATATGAAGAAAATGATGGTAATTTTCATTCACTAATGTAAACATTGTTCCGTGTATATAAATGGCATGTACATACATAAATAATGCACAAAGAACAAAAAAAAAATGAATATGTAAAGAATATGTTAATAATACATATGGGATGTTTGAAATTTTCTCTGGGGCAGGGAAGAATTAATACTTCCCACGTGTTCCCTATATGATGTAGATGGCAAATAAAGAGGACACAATCCCTGGGGATAGGGGAGAGGGAATACTTCCCATGTATTCGTACATGTTGTAGGCGACTTATGGGGGTAGAAGCAAGAGTTGAAACAGAAGGATCCAAGCAAGGAGTGCACATCCTCTATGTAGGCTCAGGCTTGGATGTCTAAATGTGTGTGGATGTAATCAAAACAAGATGAAAGGAGAGACAAGTAGTATGTCTGAGGAGAGGAACCTCCATGTTCCAGCTCTAAGCGAAAAAAGCTAAAAGGGAAGGGAAAGAATGTCTTAGGGTCAAAGTTAGGGGTGAGAGCAAAGGAAGGGCTAGCACTGCCACAGCAGGAGTTGTGAGAACGTGAAAAAAGTGTAAGAAGTGAGGTCTAGACTGATGTGGGTAACATGAGCAATTATGAGAATTGAGAGGACAGGAAGAGAGGTGAGCATTCTGGATGGAGCTGAGGTGAGTGTATCAGCAGTTCTGATACATGGGACTGAGTATCAGCAATAGGTGATATGAATGTGAGAAAGGATAATGTGGGAGATAAGAGTATAACTGGGAGGTGAGGGAAGGAGTGCAAGGGGTATCCAATGTTGTGGAAAAGAATGGTGTGCAGCTTGTGGAGCTATGTGCTGAAAAAGGACTGGTAACTGGGAATACCTGTTCAAAGAGAGGGACACAGACAAATATACATAGTTCGGTAGAAACATGATAAAAGGGCATCGCTGGATTACGTATAAATCAACAAGCATGCAGAGAAGGGACTCTTAGATATGAATGTATAGAGAAGAGCCACTGGATGGATGTCTGATCACTGCTTGGTGGAGACATGGGAGAAGGTTTGTAAAGGCTCTAGGAGATGAAGAAATGAATTGGGTAAAAGGAAAGTTGTAAAACTGGTGAGCTAAGAACAGAGGCTTTTGAAAAAAGACACCAGTCGACAAGTGTAGAAAGGCAAAAGTGAGAGCAAATGGGAGTGGGTGAAGAGTGGAAGGTGTTAAGGAAAGCACTGCTCACATGTGCAAGTGAAAAGTGTGGCATGCAGTAGGTGAGAAAGAGTGGTGAAAAGTGGGACGAGGAAGGTGATAAAGAGTGGTGAAAGATGGGATGAGGAAGGTGAAAAAGAATGGTGAAAGGTGGGATGAGTAAGTTAAGTTGTTTAATGAGTAAAAAGAGGTGGATAGGCATTATTTGCAGGAAAGGAGTACTTGATAAGGAGATTTATAACAAAAATTGCCAGAAGGTCAAGAGGAAGGTACAGGGACGAAAAAGAGGGAAAATCAGAATTGGGATGAGTGAGTATCAGCAAACTTTAAGGAAATTAAGGAAATATTTTGGAAGGACATTCAGAGTGTGAGGAAAACAATAGAACAAATGGGAACATTGGTGAAAGGGACAAATGCAGATGTGGTAACAGAAAGAAATGAGCTGAGTATTTTGAAGGACTGCTAAATGTGTTCAATGACAGGGTGACATGTGGGATGTTTTGGAAATGGGGGTATGCGAAGTAAGAGAATCATGAAAAAAAAAAATTATGAAAAGAGTAAAAGTGGTGAAAGCATCACATAAAAAGAAGTGTGGCAAAGTGACAAGAGTGGATGGGACTGTAGTTGAATTTCTTAAGAAAGAGGGTGATTGTACTGTTAATTGATTAATTAGGATTTTTAAGGAACATGTAACTCAGGGAGAGGTGCCCAAGAACTGGCAGCAAGCCTGTATAGTGGCACTGTATGAATGCTGGAAGAACAAGAGTGAATGTTCAAATTACAAAGGTATAAGTCAACTGAGTGTACCTGGTAAACTTTGTGGGATAGTAGTGACTGAAATGATGGTAGAATACAGGGAGTTTCAGAGGGGAGGAAAAATGTGGCTTCGGGAGAGGCAAAGGATGTGTGGATCAGGTGTTTGCTTTGGGAAGACTGTGTGAGAGAAATACTTAGAGAGGCAAAGGATGTGTGGATCAGGTGTTTGCTTTGAGAAGATTGTGTGAGAAAAATACTTAAAGTAACTGAAGGACTTATCATAGGGTTGACAAAGATTCTCTGTGGAAGGCATTATGAATACATGATGTGGAAGGAAAGCTGCTTGAAGCACTGAAGTTTTCATCAAGAGAGTAAGGCATGTATGTGAGTAAGGAAGAGACGAGGGTGAGTAGTTTCAGGTGAAGGTGGGTTTGCATTACAGATGTGTATCCCCATGGCTGTTTAATTGGTTTATGGATGGGGTGGTGAGGGAGGAACAGGTATGCAGTCTATTGGGGAGGAGGCTCATGTGTCAGATGTTGTTCGTTAATGACTTGGTGCTGGTAGTGGTCTTGAGTGAAAATTGCAGCAGCTGGTGTATGAGTTTGGGAGACTGTGGAAAGGGAGAAAGTTGAGAGTAAACATGAATAAAAAACATGGTTATTAGGTTTAGCAGTGAAAAGAAACATGTTTTGAAGTGTGAATTTAAATGGAGAGATCTTAGAGGAAGTGGTGAATTTTACATACCTGGAAGTGGATGGGGCAGGAAATGTAACCATGGGAGCTGAAGTGAACAATAAGGTGGGTAAGGGAGAAAAAGTCCTATGTCCATGGAAGAATGTGTGGAAAGAGAGGTAAAGATGGGTATGTTTGATGGTATAGTAACCCCACTGGTGATGTATGGATGCAAAACATAGGCCTAAAGCTAAAATGTAAAGAAGGGGGTGGATGTGTTGGATATCAAATGTTTGAGGACAGCATGTGGTGTGAAGAGAGTTAACTGAATAAGAAATGATGTGGTACGAGAGCAGTGCAAGTACAAGGAGTACATATAACAGAGCTGAAAAGAGTGGACTGAAATGGTTGGGACACATTCAGAGTATGCATGTCAGCATTGGAGGAAACAAGGAATATGAAGGAACCAAGCAGAAGGTGAAAGGATGGACTGGAGTGAAAGATCCTTTGAAGGTCTAGGGACTGAGCATGCAGGGGGTTGTGAGGCATGCCAGGGAAAGAGTGAACTGGAGTAATGTAGTATACATGGGACTAAGGACTGTCAATGGGCTGAACCAGGACTTATGAAGTGGGTAAGAGAAACAACAGAAAGGTTTGTCAAGCCTGGTTGTGCATAAGGGGCTCTGGTTTCAGTGTATTATATATTACAGCTAGTGAGTGGATGTAAGAAAATGAGGTTATTCTTTGCCTGATCCTGGTTCTGCTTTGCTGATGCAGGAAATATAAAGTGTGTAATGTGGTTCAGTAAATGCACAATGAAATAATTCCTGGAAGAAAACTATATAACCATTCATAGATAAAGAGGTTTCTTGTTACCATTCAGGGCTCCAAATATACCCTCCCACATTAAAATGAAGGAAAGCATGCTACTTTTTTGGGTATTTTCTTCAGTAATTCATGATATACTCTATCTATTTACTTACATCTCTAATGCCTGTTCCCTATGGGAACTCCCACAAGGAGGAGGCCACAGCAAAATAGTGTCCATAACTGGTGAATTCCAGTGCTGCTATCTAGCCTTAAGTGCCTTTCCGTTAAGAGGCTAATGACAGAGGGAGAATCAAGTGCAGTGTTTACAGGGTCTCCTATCTAATATTCCTACCAACTTCTCCTAGCTAATATTCCTGTCTAACATATCTACATGCTACTTCTGCCAAATGTTTCTACTAAATGCAACTGTCAAACGTTCCAACCTAACACTTTTACCTATTGCTCCTACCATTTTGTCAAAAGGCAGGGCTGGTGCATAGTGTTCAGCACAGGAAAAATCTAGAGTTAAGAAGAATAAGTTGTGTGAGTTAAGTTTTGGTCAGGGTTATGTGTGACAAGGAGAGATTGTATGTTTGTGGACAGAAGGACAGCAATCAACTTGTGGGTGAGGCAAAAGAAAAGACAGCAGCCCGAGTAAAAGAAGTGAAACTTGACAACCACGGTTGGAAAGGCCCCTGAGAGGAATCTTATCCGGGGGGGGGGGGGGGGGGGGGGTACAAAGTTTCTTTTGGGCCCCCTTCCTTTCTCCATTAGTCATCCTGTTTATATCCACTACAGTTTTATGTGATGAGCTGTAAGGCCAAAAAGGGTATGGAAGATGAGACAAGGATGAAACAGAGCACTGTTGATTTTCTACATTTTCTGAGATCCCAGGAAATTCTTGGGTCCCCTTTTGAGCCTCCAGGCCTGGGTACAATGTACCTCCTGCATCCCACTCTAAGGGGTCCTGATTGTTAGTGATGGTTGTGTACTGAGCCAGCACTGAAGTATTGGCTCACTACACAGCCATTACCAACCCTTCCAATAGCCAGGTGGGTAGTACATTTAATATATCTCCTTGATCAGTAGCTGCCTACCAACTACTACTACCTATATTCTATAAAACGAAAAATATCTTGAAATCTGTTTTTTTGGGGGCATAAGCATGGGACAACTAACTTTTCAGAAAGAATGCACACTGAAAGTTTAAAGAATAAAATACTGGCATACATCTTTTGTTAGTATGTGGGTATTACAGAATTTGGGTCCTTAACTTCAGAAAATGGTAATAGGCAAGGATGCCTAATGCCCCAAAGGAGACTCATTCCCTAGCTCCCAAGTGAAAATGGCAACAGAGTTCATAAATACACAGAGGCTTCATTTCAGCTGCCAACCCTTTTACAATATAGTCAGTCTGATTTGATCTTTCAGATGACATGAGCACAAAGACTTACTTTAGGTCCTCTGCATTTAATTTCATATTCAAACCATTGTTTCAACCCTCCAGGTGCACTTCATTACCATACTTTTGTTCACATTAACTCTCAACTTCCTCCTTAAACATACACTTCCTACACCAGCTGCTGGAGTTTCCCTCCCATGTCTGCCACAGAGACATGTCATCCTCACACTGCAAATGACACCTCCAAACCTCTACTCCAATAGCCATCATGCTGTAGACCTGCCCCTTGCTTCAACACCCTCACATTTACCTTAATTTGCACCTTGTCTATGAAGAGATTAAACAGCCATAATGACATCACACACCCTTGATACAGTTCCACTTTAACTGTGAACCAATCACCCTCCTCCTCTTCCACTCATGCAAATGCCTTAAACTTCCAATAAACACTCCTTACTGTTAAGAGTCTGACTCAAAACTGTGCTACAGATGTAAAGTGATAAGTGTGTTTGATACAGATTCTGTAAGAGCCACCTTATGTTCAATGTACAAATGAATCACTAGAATTACTAGAAAGCAGAGTTCCTGAACAAATAATCAATTTGATACTATTGGATTTTAGATATTAAAACAAGTGAAGATACATCTTGCACAAATTACAATCCTAACACTTACTCTTTCCAGAACCATCATACATTTTTACATCTGTCTGATGTACTTCTGCATCAAGAAGCCACCCAGGAGGGTACCCGAGTACACGCATCCGATAAATGAATAAAGGTAACTGATACGGTTTAAGTCCTAAAGCATGACGAAGATTCTCACTAAGTTTTCCAGGTTGAAACTGCCCATACTTGTTTTCAATGTCTTCATGATATCTCCTGCAATACAAAAAGAGAAAGTATGAAAAAGAAAGCCTAATTATTTCAAAGAGGCTCTCAACAGTGCCAGCTCAAGTGAATTTGTCCTTTATGTCTAATCATGAATACTTATCAAGAGACAGCAACAATGATATACGACTATACAGGTCAAGAAAGTGTGGGTAAGAAATGGGAGAAAGGATATTATGAATGAATTTGTGCTTATATGCTTGACAAAGGATGATTATAAGATACAAGAGTACTGATACACTAAGACAGAGATCAGGAAAGTGCATAATAGAAACGGATGAAGAGATATAACAAACGAATATGTCCTTTACATATATGATCAGAGATGATTATCAAGAGACAGGAATATTGGTAAACTAAAAGGGGTCAGAATAGTTTGCAGCAGAAATGGGTGAGAGGAAGATTTTACAATGGAAGAGTTCAAAGAGTAATGTACCAAAAAATCAGGAAGTTGGTTGGCATAGATAAGGTAGTAAATGAGATGATGAAAACTGGAAACATATTTTCCTGCTGAAACATCTGAAAAGTGCACAAATGACAGCAAGGATATGGGTCAGATGCCTCATAGTCCAACAATGGCATTGACTGTTACTCTGCATGAAGCTAAATGGTGTAAAACTGATCAAGAGAATTACAGATCAAAGTGTTTTCTTCACATAATGAATCCTCGTAGTGAGGAACAAGGTAGATTTGGTAAGAAAGAATGGCTCCAGGAAATCTACAATGTAGAAGCAGGAACATGTATATTACTAGCCTCAAATACAGAGGGAAGGTTAAGAAAGCAGAAGAATGGTTAAATCAAAGCTGTCAAAAGATAAAGGAGCTATGAGATGAGCAGTGACAGATATATGGGTAACACTCCAGCCAGCCACCTTATGCAAGGTTTAAAAGAACAAGGAACAAGTACAGCTGAATAAGAAAGGAGAAACAGGAAGATATTTTTAAAAGAGTATTGTCAACAAGGCAAGTGAAAATCCAGAACTTTCCCATAAATTTGTGAGGAGTAAATTGTCATGCAAAGACCATCTAACCAGGCTAGAGGATGAGGATGATGTAAAGATATGTAGGGAAATGTTTGGCAAATTCATGGCAAATTCAAGTGTTTTCACAGTGAAAGACACTACAGCCCATCACTAATGAGATGAGAGAGGAATGAGAATTTGGAAAACATTGAGATATCTAGAAAGACTTTCATTGAACAGTAAAAGGTCTTGACCCATACAAGGCTCAAGGTCCTTTGAAATTTCACCAAGTGTGCAGAAGATGTATGCAGATACATTAGACAGATCTTTTGAAATACTGCTCAAAATGTTACTGGGGAAAAGCATATTGCCAAGGGATTGGCAAAAAGAAAGCTTCATATTTAGCTATGAGAAAGGAGACTGTAGAGAAGCAATGACCTACAGACCAGTCTCCTTGATGAGTGTGATCTGTAAGGTACTGGAAAAGTTTATCAGAGAGCAAATGTATCATTTTCTACAAAGGAGAAATTACTAAAATGAGAAGCAAGATGGGTTTAGAGAAAGGAGATCATGTGTAATAAACTTCTTAGATTTCTATGAGAGAGAGAGCTCTGTCTTACACAAAAGGGAATGCCAGGAAAATTGTTTGGATTGTGACTGCCAGAAAGCATTTCACACTGCACCACATGAGAGGCTGACTGACAAGATGGAATACCAAATAGGAATAAAGAGATTACTCCTCCAATGGATTAAAGATCATCTCAGTGGAGGGAAACAAAGGACACCTCAGAAGAGCCTTCTCTAAATGGTGGAGGTCACTAGTGGAGTGCCCCATTGCTCTTCTGTTTCGGGACTGTTACACTTCTTTATCTAAGGAAATGACTTATTTAAGGGTGGGAATTCATCCCTGAATATGTTTGCAGATGATGCAAAGGTTATGAAAAAAGTGAAAAATGAGAAGAACTGCATATACTTACAAGGGTACTTAGCCATACCCTAAAGTTTGTCTGTTGCATAGTTGATGAAGAAATTTGCCCCGAGAAGATGTAAGGTAATGACAATGAGAAAGAGTGAAAAGAGACCTCAATATGATCATGATCCAACAGGGAATAAGCTTCAGGATTCTGTGAGAGATGGACTTAGGAGTCGACAGCATCCCTAACCTATCACCAGAGTCCCACACAAGGAGAATAGTAAAGGAGATAAACAGTCTTTTGTCAAATCTACTGGCTTCCTTCAGACAAAGGAATGATCAATCCTTGTATGGAGTACTGTTCTAACATCTGGAGTGGTTCTAGCTGTACATCCTCACTTGACAGAGTCAAGTCAAAAGTGGTCTGACTTATCAACACTCCCAGGCTAACCTCTAAACTTGACCCATTTGCCCTATGCTGCAATGGTTGTTCACTTTCCCTCTTCTATAGGCATTACTTTGGCTATTGCTTCTGACAGCTGGTTGCTTGGTTCCCCACCGTTAGTTAGACCATACAATACTCAGCTAGCTACTGCATCATGTGATTACTATGTGGCCACTGGCAACTCATGGGTGGGCCATTTTGATAACTGTTTCTTTTCCAACACCTCCAAGCTTTGGAACTCTCTTCCCTCTCTTCTCTTTCTCAATAATCATGACTTGGCAATTTTTCAAAAGACAAGTTTTTCACTTCCTCCAAAATTCATAAATATTTCTCATCTCTTCTTTTTCCCTTTCATTAACCTCTTTACATTTCAATTAAGGCCTGGCCTAAATGTAACTGAAGCATCCAACATAATAAAAATAATCAGAATAACTATCAATTCCATTAATAAGGAAATATTTAGCAAGCTGTTCATATAGGACCTACACAAGGCCAAAAGTAAAATACGCTACTCAAGTTTTGTCACCACACTTACAGAAGAACAAACAGTTACTAGAGAAGGTTCATAGGAAGGCAACAAAGATGGTACCAGAATTAAGTTACAGGGAAAGGCTAATGGCTCCAAATTTACCTAACTTGGAAGAGAGAAGAATGAGAGGTGACCTGATCATAACCTTTAAGTTTCTGAAAATGATCAGCTACATGGACAGTGTGCTAACAGGCATGATGATAAGATTTAGCAAAGAGGGTAAATCATGATTCGAACCTATATGCTCAACTCTAGGTGGCTGTGTATGTCACACAGTCAAGAACACTAACCTCTACATCACTTTGGTAACAGCTTAACCCTCTGACTGTGGCTACTCTAGATACTTTCTGTACCCTCAGTACAATATTCAGTTTGTTAGTGAAAAAATCTAAAAATTTTCTATTTTTACCATTGAAATGTCCTTTTTCTTTATGAAAAAATTATACGTCAATTATAAAAAGAGTGTAGATGAGAGAGTAGAAGAGGATGTGCTGAAATGGTTTGGACATATGGAGAGAACAAGTGAGGAAAGGTTGACACAGAGAATATATGTCAGAGGAGGAAAGAACAAGGAGAACGAGGAGACCAAACTGGAAATAGGATGGGGTGAAAGATTTTGAATGACCTGGGCCTGAACAAGCATGCATGGGCTAAAGTAAACTGGAATGATGTGGTATACAGGGGTCGACATGCCATCAGTGGATTGAACCAGAGCATGTGAAGCATCCAAGGTAAACCATGGAAAGGTCTCTGGGGCCTGGTTGTGGACATGAAGCTGTGGTTTGGGTGCATTACACATGACAGTCAAAGAATGGATGTGAGTGGATGTGGGCTTTCTTCATCTGTTTCCTGGCACAACCTTGCTAATTGGGAAATGGTGATCAACTATGATAATATATATAAAAAAGTATATTTACCAAACCATTCTTCCTGACCCTCTCACCACACACCACCTCTGCCAAAACACCCTATATCTGCCACTCTATCATCCAACACATTCAACAAACCTTCAAACTACTCACTCCATCTCCTCCTCACTTCACCACAAGTTGTTATTACCTCCCCATTAGCCCCCTTCACCGATGTTTCCATTTGTTCTCTTGTCTTATGCACTTTATTTACCCCCTTCCAAAACATATTTTTATTCTCCCTAAAATTTAATGATACTCTCTCACCCCAACTCTCATTTGCCCTCTTTTTCAACTCTTGCACCTTTCTCTTGACCTCCTGCCTCTTTCTTTCATACATCTCCAGTCATTTGCACTACTTCCCTGCAAAAATTGCCCAAACACCTCTCTCTTCTCTTTCACTAACAATCTTACTTCTTCATTCCACCACTCACTACCCTTTCTAATCTACCCACCTCACACCCTTCTCATGCCACAAGCATCTTTTATGCAAGCCATCACTGCTTCCCTAAATACATCCCATTCCTTCCCCACTCCCCTTGTGTCATTTGCTCTCACCTTTTTCCATTCTGCACTCAAATCTCTCCTGGTACTTCCTCACTCAGATCTCCTTTCCAAGCTCACTTACTCTCACCACTCTCTTCACCCCAACATTCTTCTTTTCTGAAAAAGGCTTGATTAACAGAGAAGAGGTAGTGAAAGCTTTGCAGAAGATGAAAGCCGGCAAGGCAGCGGGTTTGGATGGTATTGCAGTGGAATTTGTTTAAAAACGGGGTGACTGTTGTTGACTGGTTGGTAAGGATATTCAGTGTATGTATGGGTCATGGTGAAGTGCCTGAGGATTGGTGGAATGCATGCATGGTGCCACTGTGCAAAGGCAAAGGGGATAAAAGTGAGTGTTCGAATTACAGAGGTATAAATTAATTGAGTATTCCTGGGAAATTATATGGGAGGGTATTGATTGGGAGGGTAATGGCATGTACAGAGCATCAGACTGGGGAAGAGCAGTGTGGCAGAGGTATAAGTTAATTGAGTATTCCTGGGAAATTATATGGGAGGGTATTGATTGGGAGGGTAATGTCATGTACGGAGCATCAGATTGGGGAAGAACAGTGTGGTTTCATTAGTAGTAAAGGATGTGTGGATCAGGTGTTTGCTCTGAAGAATGTATGTGAGAAATACTTAGAAAAACAGATGGATTTGTATGTAGCATTTATGGATCTGGAGAAGGCATAAGATAGAGTTGATAGAGATGCTTTGTGGAAGGTATTAAGAGTATATGGCGCGGGAGGTATGTTGCTAGAAGCAGTGAAAACTTTTTATCAAGAATGTAAGGCATGTGTACGAGAAGGAAGAGAGGAAAGTGAATGGTTCTCAGTGAATGTCAGTTTGCAGCAGGTGCATGATGTCTCCATGGTTGTTTAATTTGTTTATGGATGGGGTTGTTAAGGAGGTGAATGCAAGAGTTTTGGAAAGAGGGGCAAGTATGCAGTCTCTTTGTGGATGAGAGGGACTGGGAAGTGAGTCAGTTGTTGTTTGCTGATGATACATTACTGGTGGCTGATTTGGGTGAGAAACTGCAGAAGCTGGTGACTGAGTTTGGTAAAGTGTGTAAAAGAAGAAAGCTGAGAGTAAATGTGAATAAGAGCAAGGTTATTAGGTTCAGGACGGTTGAGGGACACGTCAATTGGGAGGTAATTTTGAATGGAGAAAAATTGGAGGAAGGGAAGTGTTTTAGATATCTGGGAGTGAATTTAGCAACAGATGGAACCATGGAAGCGGAGGTGAGTCACAGGGTGGGGGAAGGGGGCGAAGGTTCTGGGAGCATTGAAGAATGTAAGGAAGGCAAGAACGTTATCTTGGAGAGCAAAAATGGGTATGCTTGAAGGAATAATGGTTTCAACAATGTTATATGGTTGCGAGGCATGGGCTATAGATAGGAATGTGTGGAGGAGGGTATATGTATTGGAAATCAGATGTTTGAGGACAATATGTGGTGTGAGGTGGTTTGATCGATTAAGTAATGAAAGGGTAAGAGATGTGTGGTAATAATAGAGTGTGGTTGAGAGAGTAGAAGAGGGTGTACTGAAATGGTTTAATCACATGGAGAGAATGAGTGAGGAAAGATTGACAAAGAGGATAAATGTGTCAGAGAGGGAGGGAACGAGAAGAATTGGGAGACCAAATTGGAGGTGGAAAGATAAAGTGAAAAAGATTTTGTGCGATTGAGGCTTGAACATGCAGGAGGGTGAAAGGTGTGCAAAGAGTAGAGTGAATTGGAACGATGTGGTACACCAGGGTCGATGTGCTGTCAATGAATTGAACCAGGGCATGTGAAGTGTCTGGGGTAAACCATGAAAAGTTTTGTGGGGCCTGGATGTGGAAAGGGAACTGTGGTTTTGGTGCATTACACATGATAGCTAGAGATTTAGTGTGAATGAATGTGGCCTTTGTTGTCTATTCCTAGTGCTACCTCACACACGCGCAGGGGGAGGGGTGTGTCATTTCATGTAGGGGTGGCAATGGAAATGGATGAGGGCAGCAAGTATGAATATGTACATGTGCATATATGTTTAAGTCTGTGTACATATATGTATGTATGCATTGAAATGTATAGGTATGTATATGTGCAATTGTGGGCATGTATGTATATACATGTGCATGTGGGTGGGTTGGGCCATTCATTCATCTGTTTTCTTGCACTATCTCCCTAACGCGGGAGACAGCGACAAAGTATAATAAATATAGATAAATAAAAAAGTATATATATGCAGGAGGGTGAAAGGAGGGCAAGGAATAGAGTGAACTGGAGCGATGTGGTATACCGGGGTTGACGTGCTGTCAGTGGATTGAATCAAGGCATGTGAAGCGTCTGGGGTGAACCATGGAAAGCTGTGTAGGTATGTATATTTGCGTGTGTGGACGTATGTATATACATGTGTATGGGGTGGGTTGGGCCATTTCTTTCGTCTGTTTCCTTGCGCTGCCTCGCAAACGCGGGAGACAGCGGCAAAAAAAAAAAAAAAAAAAAAAAAATATATATATATATATATATATATATATATATATATATATATATATATATATATATATATATATATATATATATATATATATCTGTTCACTTATTTATTTATCATACTTGATCGCCTTTCCCAATGTAAGCAAGGTAGGGCCAGAAAACAGACGAAGAATTACCCATCCACTCACATCCACACATATGTATTTCAAATTCTAAAAAGGGAAACAGAAGGAGTCAAGCAGGGAGTGTTCATCCTCCTCGAAGGCTCAGATTGGGGTGTCTGAATGTGTGTGGATGCAATCAAGATGAGAAAAAAGGAGAGAGAGGTAGTATGTTTGAGGAAAGAAATCTGGATGTTCTGGCTATGAGTGAAATGAACCTAAAGGGTAAAGGGGAAGAGTGGTCTGGGAAAGTCTTGGGAGTAAAGTCAGGGGTTGGTGAGGGGACAAGAGCTAAGGAAGGAGTAGCACTAATCCTAAAGCAGTTGTGGGAGTGTGTGATACAGTGTAAAACGTAAATTCTAGATTGGTGTGGGTAAAACTGAATGTGGATGGAGAGAGATGGGTGATTATTGGTGCCTATGCACCTGGTCATGAGAAGAAAGATCATGAGAGGCAAGTGTTTTGGGAGCAGCTGAGAGAGTGTATGAGCAGCTTGATGCATGAGACCAGGTTATAAAGATGGGTGATATGAATACAAAGGTGAGTAATGTGGCAGTTGAGGGTATAGTTGACATACATGGGGCGTTCAGTGTTGTAAATGTCAATGGTGAAAAGCTTGTGGATTTGTGTGCTGAAAAAAGACTTGTGACTGGGAATACCTGGTTTAAAAAGAGAGATATGCATAAGTATACACATGTGAGTAGGAGAGATGGTCAAAGGGCATTATTGGATTACCTGTTAATTGATAGGCATGTAAAAGAGAGACTTTTGGATGTTAATGCGCTTAGAGGGGCAGGTGGAGGGATGTCTGATCACTATCTTGTGGAAGCAAAGGTGAAGATTTGTAGAGGTTTTCAAAAGAGAAGAGAAAATGTTGGGGAGAAGAAAGTGGTGAGAGTAAGTGAACTTGGAAAGGAGACTTGTGTGAGGAAGTATCACGAGAGATTGAGCGAAGAATGGCAAAAGATGAGTGCAAATGAAGTGTGGGGAGTGGGACAGGAATGGGATGTTTTTAGGGAAGCAGTGATGGCTTGTGCAAAAGATGCATGAGACATGAGAAAGGTGGGAGGTGGGAAGATTAGAATGGGTAGTGAGTGATGGGATGAAGAATAAGGTTATTAGTGAAAGAGAAAAGAGAAGCGTTTGGATGATAATTGCAGGGAAGTAGGCAAATGACTGGGAGATGTATAAAAGAAAGTGGCAGGAGGTCAAAAGAAAGGTGCAGGAGTTGAAAAAGAGGGCAAATTAGAGTTGGGGTGAGCAAGAATCATTAAATTTTGAGAGAATAAAATGATCTTTTGGAAGGAGGTAGATAAAGTGCATAAGACAAGAGAACAAACAGGAAAATCGGTGAAGGGGCAAGTGGAGAAATGGTAACAGGTAGTGATGAAGTGAGAAGATGGAGTGAGTATTTTGAAGGTTTGATGAATGTTTGATGACAGAGTGGCAGACAGAGTGCTTTTATTTACCACATATCTCTCTTACCCTTTCATTACTTACTTGAACAAACCTACTCGAACTCAAACCACTTACTGTCCTCAAACATTTCATTTCTAACATACTCGAACTCAAACCACTTACTGTCCTCAAACATTTCATTTCTAACACACCAATCTTCCTTTACTTAGTCCTATCCATAAACTATGCCTCGCATCTATATAACAATGTATTCCTTCAAACATACCCATTTTTGCTCTTCCAGATAACAATTTCTCTATCCATACATTCTTCAGTGGTCACAGAACCTTCAACTCCTCATCTAACCCATGGCTCACTTCCATGGTTCCATTCTCTGCCATGTTTACTCTCAGGTTCTAAAACACTTCACCTCCTCTAATTTTTCTCCATTCAGACTTACAGTCCAAAGGACCTGTCCCTCAAAATTGCTAAACCTAATAATCTTGCTTTTTTATCATTTATTATTATTATACTCTGTTCCTGTCTTCCATGTTACCAAGGCAGCGCAAGGAAACAGACAAAAGAATGGCCCAACCCACCCACATACACATGTATATACATACACGTCCACACACGCACATATATATACCTATACATTTCAATGTATACATATATATACATATACAGACATATACATATATACACATGTACATAATTCATACTTGCTGCCTTTATTCATTCCCATCACCACCCTGCCACACATGAAATGACACCCCCTCCCCCGCATGCGTGTGAGGTAGCGCTAGGAAAAGACAACGAAGGCCACATTTGTTAACATTCAGTCTCTAGCTGTCATGTATAATGCACCGAAACTACAGCTCCCTTTCCACATCCAGGCCCCACAAAACTTTCCAAGATTTACCCTAGACGCTTCACATGCCCTGGCTCAATCTATTGACAGCCCACCCACCCCGGTATACCACATTGTTCCAATTCACCATTGTTCCAATTTACTCTATTCCTTGCACGCCTTTCACCCTCCTGCATGTCCAGAACCTGATCGCTCAAAACCTTTTTCACTCCATCCTTCCACCTCCAATTTGGTCACCGACTTCTCCTCTTTCCCTCCATCTCTGACACATATATCCTCTTTGTCAATCTTTCTTCACTCATTCTCTCCATGTGACCAAACTATTTCAATACACCCTCTTCTGCTCTCTCAATCACACTCTTTTTATTACCACACATCTCTCTTACCTTTCATTACTTACTCGATCAAACCACCTCACACCAAATATTGTCCTCAAACATCTCATTTCCAGCACATCCAACCTCCTCTGCACATCCCTATCTATAGCCCACGCCTTGCAACCATAAAACATTGTTGGAACCACTATTTCTTCAAACATACCCATTTTTGCTTTCCCAGATAATGTTCTCGCCTTCCACACATTCTTCAATGCTCCCAGAACCTTCAGCTCCTCCCCACCCTGTGACTCACTTTCACTTCCATCCTCTGCCAAACCCACTCCCAGATATCTAAAACACTTCACTTCCTCCAGTTTTCTCCATTCAAACTTATCTCCCCAACTGACTTGTCCCTCAACCCTACTGTGCCTCATAACCTTGCTCTTATTCACATTTACTCTCAGCTTTCTTCTTTCACACACTTTACCAAACTCAGTCATCAGCTTCTGCAGTTTCTCACCCGAATCAGCCACCATCGCTGTATCATCAGCGAACAACAATTGACTCACTTCCCAGTCCCTCTCATCCACAACAGACTGCATACTTGACCCTCTCTCCAAATCTCTTGCATTCACCTCCCTAACAACCCCATCCATAAATAAATCAAACAACCATGGAGACATCACGCACCCCTGCTGCAAACCGACATTCTCTGAGAACCAATCACTTTCCTCTCTTCCTACTCGTACACATGCCTTACATCCTCAAAAACTTCTCACTGCTTCTAGCAACTTGCCTCCCACAAAATATACTCTTAATACCTTCCACAGAGCATCTCTATCAACTCTATCATATGCCTTCTCCAGGTCCATAAATGCGACATACAAATCCATTTGTTTTTCTAAGTATTTCTCACATACATTTTTCAAAGAAAAACCTGATCCACACTTCCTGTACCACTTCTGAAACAACACTGCTCTTCCCCAGTCTGATGCTCTGTACATGCCTCCACCCTCTCAATCAATACCCTCCCATATAATTTTCCTCTGTAATTTGAACACTCACCTTTATACCCTTTGCCTTTGTACAATGGCGTAATAAATGCATTCCGCCAATCCTCAGGCACTTCACCATGAGCCATACATACACTGAATCTCCTCACCAACCAATCAACAACAAAGTCACCCCCTTTTTTTAATAAATTCCACTGCAATACCATCCAAACCCGCCACCTTGCCGGCTTTCATCTTCTGCAAAGCTTTCACTACTTCCTTTCTGTTTACCAAACCATTCTCCCTGACCCTCTCACTTAGCACACCAGGTCGACCAAAGCACACTATATCTGCCACTCTATCATCTAACACATTCAACAAACCTTCAAAATACTCACTCCATCTCCTTACATCACCACTACTTGTTATTACCTACCCATTAGCCCCCCTCTCCGATGTTCCCATTTTTTCTCTTGTCTTACGCACTTTATTTACCTCCTTCCAAAACATCTTTTTATTCTCAACTTCCTCCTTTCACACACCCTTCCAAATTCATTCACCAACTTTTGCAGTTTCACACTCAAATCTTACACCAATGCTGTACCATCACCAAACACTGACACTTTCCAGGCCCTGTAATCACCTACAGACTGCATACTCACCCCTCTCTCTAAGATTCTTGCATTTACCTCCCTCATCTCCCCATCCAAAAACAAATTAAACAGTGCAAAAATGATGTGCTACCCTTCGAGGCATTGTCATGTTATTGAATAAACTATGAGACTAATGTATGGCAGCAATATCTTATGAGAAAATAATGCATATATTTCCTGCCATGTACAGACAGTCC
The DNA here is from genome assembly GCF_036320965.1 of Panulirus ornatus. Taxonomy (NCBI): domain Eukaryota; kingdom Metazoa; phylum Arthropoda; class Malacostraca; order Decapoda; family Palinuridae; genus Panulirus; species Panulirus ornatus. The sequence goes on from NC_092242.1 coordinate 54,789,887, forward strand.
AAAACCAAGAAATCACATACGATATGGCAGCAGTGAACAGAAAAGGAAGAGATATATTATGTTTGACGTGTCTGTACTGAGTTAAAGTAGCATATAGATATAATAAGGAAGGTAATAAAGATAGTACACAAAATAAAGGAGCTAAGTCAAAGGGAGGTGATAGCAGCCACAAATTTGCCCACACAAATATCAAGAATAGAGAGATCTACATACAAATTTCAAGTTTCAGATTTAAACTGACACTGTGAAAGGGGATGAACAGTTCTACTGAATCAGCACAAAAGATCTACAAAATGTCACAGCTAGGAAAGAAATAAGAGACGTTAAAAAAGACCTGAAGAAAAATTCCAGTACTAAGGACCATGAACAAATGGATAATGCTCAGTGAAGATACAGAAAATGAAGGGCAAAAATCCTTAATAAAAAAGTTTAAGAGATGGGGCCCAATGATTACAGGCTTCTCTCCTTATACATGAAGTGAGTCAATTACATATAAGTTATTATACACACGCAAGAAAAAGAAAATACAATTACTTACACATTTGACACACGAGTGTTCAAGAACTTTTTCCGATTTACAGCAATTCTTGCTGGATCTGGTGGATCTGAACATTCAGTTAGATTGTGATCTCCTAAACAGTTAAAACATCGCTTCCTTGGTCGTGCATCACTAATTTTCTTGCCTGTTAACATGCTGTACTCTATATCAGTAAGGACACCAGCAAAATCCTGCAACAAGCCAATCAAATGTAGAAACTCAATGCGAGACTCACAGTTAATCTTTTCCACATGCACAGAATTGATACTAAAAACAAAATCATTATTACTTTGGACATACAGAGAAAATGCCCAGGGTAAACCACTGAAAGGTCTGTAGGGCCTAGACATGAAGAGGGAGCTGTGGTTGTGATGCATTACACATGACAGCTAAAGACTGTGTGAGCGAATCTGGCCTTTTACGTATGTTTTCCTGGGGCTACTTCACTGATGCATGGGGTGGCGATGCTGTTTCCTGAGGGGCAGGGTGGTGCTGGGAATTGATGAAGGCAAGCAAGCATGAATATGTGCATATGTATACATGTGTATATGTTTATATGCATGTGCATGTATAAGACAAACATGTGCATGTATGCATATATGTGTGTATATGAGTGGATGTGTCTTTCTTCATCTGTTTCCTGGTGCTACCTCATTGACGGTGGAAAATCCAGCAAGACAGCGGGTTCGGATGGTACTGCAGAGGAATTTATCAAAAAAGAGTGTGAATGTGTTGTTGACTGGTTGGTAAAGATATTCAATGTATGTATGGACAATGGTGAAGTGCCTGAGGATTGGCAGAATGCATGCATGGTGCCACTGTGCAAGAGCAAAGGAGGAGACACAGGTGAGTGTTCAACCTACTGAGGCATGAGTTTCTTGAGTATTCCTGGGAAATTATATGGGAGGGTATTGACTGAGAGGGTCAAGGAATGTACAGAGCACCAAATTGGGGAAGAGCAGTGTGGTTTCGAAGTGGTAGAGGATGTAGAGATCAGGTGTTTGCTTTGAAGAATGTATGCAAGAAATACTTAGAAAAACAAATGGATTTGTACGTGGCATTTGTGGATCTGGAAAAGGCATATGATAGGGTTGATAGAGATGCTTTGTGGAAGGTTTTAAGAGTATATGGTGTGGGAGATAAGTTGCCAGAAGCATTGAAAAGTTTTTACCAAGGATGTAAGGCATGTGTAAGTGTAAGAAGAGAGAAGAGTGATTGGTTCCCAGTGAATGGTAGTTTGCGGTAAGGGTGTATGATGTCCTTTGACCACCTCTCATACTCACATACGTATACTTAAGTATAACTCTCTTTTATCATTGGTTACGAGGCATGGGCTATAGATAGGATTGTACAGAGGAGGGTGGATGTGTTAGAAATGAAATGTTTGAGGACAATATGTAGTGTGAGGTAGTTTGATAAAGTAATGAAAGAGTAAGAGAGCTGTAAGGTAATGATAAGAGTGTGGTTGAGAGAGCAGAAGAGGGTGACTTGAAATACTTTGAACATATGAAGAGAATGAATGAAGAAAGGTTGACAAAGAGGATACATGTGTTAGAAGTGGTGGGAACAAGGAGAACCTGGAGACCAAATTGGAGATGGAAGGATGGAGTGAAAAGATTTTGAGTGATCAGGGCCTGAACATGCAGGACAGTAAAATGAGTATGGAATAGAGTGAATTGGAATGAAGTGGTATGCTAGGGTCAATATGACATCAGTGGACTGAACCTGGGCATGTGAAATGTTCAAGGTAATCCAAGGAAAGGCCTGTGGGGCCTGGGTGTGGATAGGGAGCTGCTGCTTTGGTGCTTTACACATGACAGCAAGAGAATGTTTGTGAGTGGATGCAATCTTTCTTCGTCTGTTTCCCGACAATACCTCACTGATGCAGGGGGCAGCAATTGGGGGTGGGGGAAGAGAAGAAAATGTATATGTTATCTTTTTCCTTTCCTTCATGCATTTTGTGCTGTGGTGGGGTGGCATCGGGAATGGACGAAGGTGAGCAAGTATGAATATGTACAAGTGTGTATATGTATATGCATGTGTATGTATATGAATGTATAAATATGTATCTGTACATGTAAGCAGTGGGTTTGTGGTGTTGGGCACCAAAAAAGAAGCAAGTCTGAAGAAAAGAAGTGCAAACATATATGCTGGTTACTTGCATGTTACTGAGGCCTCCAAGCAGCTCTAATGACTCATTCTTAGTTTGGGCTGCCATCTGTGACCATCCAATGAAGCCTACAATATAATTAATATTCAACTTGGGACAGGAAATTACGTGTGTGAACTGATGCCAACGGCATCCTACTACGAAAGAAAAGATTGACAACATTAAAAACGCCAAAAGAGTTTATGTTTTCAGGACTTTAGCCCCTAATTCCACCATAGAATTCTCTTCAATCCACTTCTAAATAGCTAAAGCATTCCACTTCCTCTTGGTCCTTCCAATTCAAACCTATACTCATGTGAAAATTCAGGCTTTCTCCTCCTTAGAAAAGTAAGAGCCAATCATCTTGAAATACAACTGGAAAACATAGTACACCCAGAAGCAAAATTCCCAAAATGAAATGGTAGCCAAGAAGAAGGAAGAAAGAACATCCTTTCTTAAAGATAGCCCGAGGCACACTGAGATGGCTAGTTGGTGCTCACACTATTTGAAATAGCAGTCTCACCTACAAGGACAAAAATTTCACCCTTAAAGCATTATATGCTTTTACCCACAACAAATCTTAGCCAAGCATCGCAAGTTATGGGAGGGCATGGAAGGTGTGGTATGGAAAGGAATGAGGGAAAATATCAGGGGAAGAGAAAAAGAAAGATATACAATTCTGCTATCACCAAGAGTATGGGAGGGTGCTATAGAGCATGGATGGAATGGATCAAGAGTAGTGTGGATGAAAGGAAAGACTGGGATGTGATGGAATTGGTGATATAGTTGGTACAAGGAGAGTGCCTGGAGTAAATGAGAATGGATGCTATCTTGTGGATATTTGTGTTGAGACGGGGCTTATTCCATGTAAAGATCTTTTTTTTCAGCACAAGATGATCCACAGATGTACATGGATGAGGAACGATGGAAGAGAAGAACAAAAGGCTTTGACTGACTATGTGGCAGTGGGTGAAAGACTGAGAAAGATTGTGCTGGATGCTACAGTCATGAGAGGATTCTTTGGAGAATGACCATTTTGTGGTTTTGTAGGGATGAGGATCAGGAAGAAGTGGAAGTATGGTGTAAGGAAGAATGGAGGAGTAAAAGAGTTGGCAAGCGAGATGAATCAAGAAAAATACAGGGAGTATAAAAGGAAGGTAAGTGAAAGCTTAGATGGAAGTGCAGTGAATGCAGGAATGCAGTCATGTGTGAATGAAGTGTTTAAAATGTTTAGAGAAATACCATTAAAGGTTGTAGAATCAGTAGCTGGATACAAGGTAGTGAGATACAGGAACAAAAAGGGCAATGCATGGTGGACAGAGGAGATTAGAAATGCTGTGGAAGAGAAGAAAAAAGCACATGGTAGATTGCTTAATAGGAACGTACCAGTGGAAGTTCAGCAAAGGAGATTGCAAAAATGCAAAAGATGAACATGGAATGTTAAGAAGCTGATAGAGGAAAGCAAAGAAAGAGCAGATGAAAATTTGGAGGAAAGTTCAGTGAAAAGTTTGAGTTAACAAGAAACTATACTTGAAGAAGGTGAAAAAGAAAAGAGTTGGATGTAAGAGTGGAAATGTTGATGTGAGAAGTAAGGAAAGAAAATTGCTGAATCAAAAGAAGGAAAGTGAAAGGATGATGCAAAGAGTATTTTGAAGAACTGATGAATGTGGGAGAAGGGGAGGCAGCAGTTGTTACATGCATGGGTATGTAGGAGGAAAGGATGAGGATACAGTGCAGGGGTCTACAGCAAAGAGGGAGGTATGAAAGGCAATAATGATGCTGAAGGTAGGAAAGGCACCAGGAGAGGATGAGATTACAGGTGAAATGCCGGAAAGGCACCAGGAGAGGATGAGATTACAGGTGAAATGCTGAAGTATGGAGGAGAAAGTGTGATACAGTAGGTGCATCTTACATGTAATTCAGCACGGAAACAGAAAGCTATGTCTGAGGATTGGGTGAAAGCCTCTATTGTCCCTTTATTTAAAGGAAAAGGTGCAAGGGATTATGTAACAATGATAGAGGAATAAGTCTGTTAAGTATACCAGGAAAAGTAAATGAAAGAGTTTTAAATGGAAAAGTGATGGGAGTGACTGAATGCAGAATAAGTGAAGAGCAAGGGAGTTTTAGGAAAGGTAGGGGATGTGAGGATCAGATTTTTGCAATAAAGATGACCATGTTAAAGTAGATAGCAAAACGTAAGAAGTTGTATGCAGCTTTTATGGACCTGGAGAAAGTGTATGACAGAGTCGAGTGGGATGCTTTGCGGGATGTGTTAAGGCTATATGGTATAGGGGGAAAACAGTTGCATGGTGTAAAAACCTTCTATGGAGGAGCAAATATGTGTGTAAGAGTGAATGGAGAGCTGAGTGAAAGTTTTGGGATACATGTAGGTGTGAGGCAGGGCTGTGCGATTTCACCATGGCTTTATAATTTATATGTGGATGGAGTGATGAGAGAGATGAAAACAAAACTAGGAAAAAGGGGGTGAAGATATGGTGGCCAGTAGCAAGCCTGTTGGTGGATGATACTGTATTGTTTGCAGAAAATGAAGAGGAGTTGCAGAGGCTGTAAGTGTTTTATGGTGCATGTAAGTGGAGACTGAAGGTGAATGCACGTAACTGTACAGTAATGGTGTTTGAAAAGAAACAGAGTAAAAGCATAGATTTTGTAAAACCATATACATAGAAAGAAGACAGTGTACTAAACTGTGCCATGGATATGAGGGGAAAAAGAGAGGGAAATTAAGTATCTGGGAGCTGTCTTGGGTAAGTGTGGTGATATGGAAGGAGAGATAAGAGATAGAGCAGCATGAGACAGAATAGTCACTGGGTCCCTTAAAAGAATAATGAAGGGTAGAGGTATACGTATGGAAAAGAAGAGATGATTAAGGGACTGCATATTCCTCCCAAACCTGACCTATGCAGCCAAAACATGAACGTGGAATGAGGCACAGAGGTCAAGAATCCAGGCTGTGGAAATGAGCTATTTGAGAAGAGCATGTGGTGTGACTAGATGGAATGAAGAAGGAAATGAAAGAGTATATAAGAAATGTGGTATGGCAAGGAATGCAAAGGGAATGAATTGTGGAGTGGTAGAATGGGTGAAACGTAATAATTTGAGGGGGTCTGGGCATGTGGAAAGAATGCAAGACTAGGAGTTTAAAAGGAAAGTGATGATAGTACAATTAAAGGGGTTGGTATGAATGGAAGACCACTTGTGACACTGGCAAATAGAGTGGAGGAATACTGGAGGGAGAGAAAAAGAGGAATAATGTGTGAATGGTGTATATGAGGGAGGCATGTAAGGACATGGATAAGTGGAGACTCTTTTGCCGTGGCCACCCCTTGTTGGGAGTTCCGCGAGAAAATGGGCATCAGATACACAGATAGATAGATGGATGTATTGCTTTTGAAAGGAGGAAGGAGACAATGATTTCTGTAGACAGCATAGGTAGTATTCTTACTCCCGTCCCCATGGTTAACATAAAGACAGGGGAAAGTGGAGGAAGAATTCTACCCACATATCTCCCTCATGTCATAAAAGATGACAAACAGAAAAGGATGTGGAGGAGGCTGGACATCCTCCTTTTGTGAATAACCACTTTCCAAAAACAAGTACAGAGGAAAAAGCCAAGTAAAGATTTCTCCTTGAAGACAGGCTGGATGTATGAATGTGCATGAATGTACAGATGATGAGAAAAAGGAAAGAAAGAAGGTGCTGTGTTTGATAACAGGAACCTGGATGTTCTGGCTGAATTTCAGTGAATTTACATTAAAGGGGAAGAGGGTAGGAGAAATTAGGAATGTTTGAGAGGTAAAGCCTGGGATTAATGAGAAGGCAAGATCAAAGGAGGAAGTGGCACTACTGATGAAGGAGGAACTCTGGGACTTGTAAAAGGGTGTAAAAAAGAGAGCTCAAGTTTGATGGGACTTAGAATGAAATTAAATTTCTAATGCTTCCTGCTAATGCTCATGCTCCTGGTAATGCAAGGGATGCTGAAACTCTCGCTAAACTCTCCATCCACTCTCACATGTGCATTCGCTCCTCTACAAAAAGGTTGCACACCATCTAACAGTTGTCCCACTAACCAATATATCTTTAATACATCCCATTAAGCAATCCACTCAACTCTGTCATACACTTTCTCCAGATCCATAAAAGCTGCATACAGGTTTTCACCTTTCAATAGATACGTTTCCACACGTTCTCATCACTAAAATTTGATCCACATATCCCCTACCTTTCCTAAAACCCCCTTGCTCTTCACTTCCATCACTCTATCAATCAACACTCTTGCATATGCTTTTCTTGGTATATGCAACAGACTTCCGTCTATCTATAACTCTGATGCCTGTTCCCACCTGGAACTCTTTAATGAGGGTGGCCATGGCAGCAGGCCCCATACTTCTTAACCTTTGGTGCCTCACCTTTAACAGGCCACTGACAGAGGGCAACTCTAATGCAGTGTTTTCAGAGGCCCTCCTACTCACTACGACTACCTAATGCTCCCACCTGATGTTCCTACATACTACATCTACCTAATGTTTCTAAATAATACTCCTGCCTAAATGTTCCTACCTACTACTTCTCTATTACTCCCACCATTTTGCCAAAAGGTAGGGCTAGCACGAAACACTCACCGCAGGAAAATCTATAATTACTACAGACACCTTTAGCACCTTTACCTTTGAATAATGGAACAGTAATAGCTTTCACTCAATCTTTTGTTCTTTATTTCAGAAGCTGAAAAGGAGGGGAAGGATTTTGGACCCCTATTCTTGCCTCTTTTAGTTGCATTCTACAACACACAGGAGATGCAGGGGTAGCAAACTTTCTCCTCTATCCCCAGAATTTTTTCATACTTGATTGCTGTTTTCTGCTTTAGCAAGGTAGTGCCAAAAACATAGAAAGAAAGGCCACATCTACTCACATCCATTCTCTAGCTGTAATGCAAATCTAGTAAATCCAACAAAGAAAAGAAATGAGAAGGAAGCAGCTACCAAGAAGAGAAACAATGTTGAAATAATCAAAAGATGACAAAATACTTCATCATGTAAAACTAAAAGATACATCTCCATACACTAATATACCTAAAATGAATGATCAAAGGACTATACAGTTTCACTTGAAAATTCATATGCTAAAGGAAACACATAATAATCATAGCAGCAGGTACATAAGCTAATTAGAGACAGAATTTGCATTTCAAAATTACCCATTTATGTCCTAAACATTTAAGTGTGTCTTAGTACCAATCAAAAACATTTTGTGTGTTTCATTAGCAATTTGCAGTTATTTTCAAAATAAAGTACAATACTTAGGAACTCTTTTTTGAGGTATTCAAGAGAGTAGTGTATCAGTGATAACTGCAATAAATTCACTGCATCTCAATAAAAAGGCTAAGGAATGCTTAAAAAGGAAAGTACACTACAAATGGAGACATACTGTGTCATATGATGGCACAGCATCCACTGATGTTTGAGATTCATTCAATCTGTCCTTGATGGTACTGGTCTCTCCTCCATCCGTGTCCAGGCATACTCCCTCTGGCATGTCCTAAACATACATGTGTGTCTTAGTAACAATCAAAAACATTTTGTGTGTTTCATTAGTGATTTGCAGTTATTTTCAAAATAAAGTACAATACTTAGGAACTCTATTTTGAGGTATTCAAGAGAGTAGTGTATCAGTGATAACTGCAATAAATTCACTGCATCTCAATAAAAAGGCTAAGGAATGCTTAAAAAGGAAAGTACACTACAAATGGAGACATACAATGTCATATGATGGCACAGCATCCACTGATGTTTGAGATTCATTCAATCTGTCCTTGATGGTACTGGTCTCTCCTCCATCCGTGTCCAGGCATACTCCCTCTGGCATGTCCTAAACATACATGTGTGTCTTAGTACCAATCAAAAACTTTTTGTCTGTTTCATTAGCAATTTGCAGTCATTTTCAAAATAAAGCACAATACTAAGGAACTCTTTTTTTGAGGTATTCAAGAGAGTAGTGTATCAGTGATAACTGCAATAAATTCACTGCATCTCAATAAAAAGGCTAAGGAATGTTTAAGAAGGAAAGTACACTACAAATGGAGACATACTGTGTCATATGATGGCACACCATCCACTGATGTTTGAGACTGATTCAATCCGTCCTTGATGGTACTGGTCTCTCCTCCATCCGTGTCCAGGCATACTACCTCTGGCAAGAAAAATTCTGGGAAATTGAATGAATTTAGATCTACTCTTCTTTCACATGAAAACAACTGCTGATAAGACTAACATTATCTTCATTTGTTAGAGACAGCCATACAGAAGAAAAATTCATTAAACATACAGTAATTTTTCATACAGACTTGAATTACTGGACAATATGCTTGGATATGTAGGCAATATGTTACATTTTCTGTTACTGTTGTTGCTTTGTTTTCATATGTACCTACCTCAGTAAAGCTGCTAATTTCCAAAGTTAAGGAAAGTATTCAGCAGTCTTAGATTCACATCTCAAGAACATTTTCTACTATCAACCAGCTTCTTAAGCATCCATATTTTGCCAACATTCACCCATCACCCTCCTGCTCAAGCTATATTTCCTTATATCCTTTCTAACAGGCTTCTTTCTTAGCTTCCTGTTAAGAAAGAAGCTATGTCCTTTGGTAGCCATGTCACTATATATCACAAAAAAATGAACACTGTTGATACCATCAATCTGATTAAAAACTTAAAGAAGGTAATCAGGTCACCCCTCACTCTTCTCTCCTCCATGGTGGGCAACTTCACTGCCACATTTATAATGTACGTTAGCTTGTTAAGCATTTAATCTGTTTACTTAAATGCTTTCCTAATATTTGCCAGCATAAAGTATGACTCCTTAGCAATTCTCCTGAAGTGAACTCTGGTGACACATTAGGAACAGTCCCAAGTTTTCCCCACACATGGGTTCCTTTAGCTTATTTCCTTCTATACAGTAATTACACTGATGCTTTCTCTGCATCTTATCTTTAATACTTCATATCTACACAGCCAGAATTTTATCAACAATTTATCAAACTATCTTTGATGTCTGTCTTGGTCCCCTTGTAAGATGGTGCAATCATTTTCATTCTTTATTTCTCACATGACCCTGGCATCATTTGCAAACATATTCAGGCCCTGAAAATACATCAAACTTTCACATCAAGCACATTGGCCCATATGCAATCGAAGCAATCACAGATATCTTCAGCCACTCCAGGCTAGGTAAAGTCCCTTACATCTGGAAACTTGCCAACATAATATCAATGCTACAACCCTCCAAACCACCCAAATTACCTTCCTCCTCCTGCTTTATATCACTTCTCTTTTCAGTATCCAGACTCTGCAAAAAAGTTATACACAACAGAATCAAGCAAACATACACCTCTCACCCACACAGCATGGCTTTAGACCCAAACACTACCACCAAGTTACAGAGTAACCTTACACATGTCCTACATAAATCTAATCAATCAAAACCCCCTCCTACACAGTATAAGTGGCAACAGACTTGCAGCAGACATCAACAAAGCATTTGACATGTTCTTCCAGCACATCCTCACTCAAACAATACTAATCACCCTCAGCAACAATGACAAAAAGTGGTTGACCATTTTCATGTCAGTCACTCACAATAGCTTCACCTCTAAATTTCTAAACTATACAGTCAAGTTCCCCAAGGAGCTGATCTTTCTCCAACTCTCTTAAGTCTCTTCCTGTGTGACCTACCATTACCTCAAGCAAATCCATGAAGTTCCTTTCATATGCAGATGACCTCACAATCACATAACAACACCCTGACACCATAAAAACATCAAACATGCTGCACTACATTACACCATTGGAGCAGAGGCTCACTCACAACATAACATCTGCATCTCCAAAGAAGTCTTCAATGATTCTTTTACCCTTAAACAGACATGAATCCAGCTCACACCTTGAATGGACAATCATTCCCCCAGAACAAAACACCAACCATTCTAGGCATCACATAAGACAAAGACATGACATTCACTCCCCATACCAATAACATCAACAAGAAAGCAACACACAAACTTAATGCCCTCAAAACACTAACTGGCACAAAATTTGGACAGAAAGAGAATCCCTCAACATCCTCTACAAATAACTTGTCTGCTCTGCTTTAAACTATTCTCCATCTGCCTGTTCTTCAGTCATCTTTAAAAGCAAGCATAACAAAACTACACATTGCAAAAAACAGTATACTCAGAACAATAATTGGCTGCCTGGCAACCACAAACACTATGATCTTAGGTGAGGTATGTATACTCCCTAGAAAAGCATTATTATAATTCTTTGCTAAAGAACTGGTATTCAGATGAATTCCTGATACAAGATCTGATTTCAGCCATGGAGTGTATGATGTACAAAATACCTTGAGGGTTCATAGAAGTTCATACAATCATACATATCACTGAAAATATCAATATCAGCCAAATCATTATCATCAATGAATCTTATGGTATTCCCATTACACAAGAAATGAAAGAAATTTTCCTTTTGCAAGGTTTCTGAAACACCAAGGTCACATTGTTACACTATAAGACACATAAAAGTATGTCAAAAATTAGGACCATAAATACATCATATCAGAATAAGATCCCAGCATAATTGAAGAAATATTTACTAACCATATGAACTTCCACCTATTTCATCTAGACTGCTCTCTGCAGTCGTGTCCACAACAATAGCATCCTCAGGCAACAGAGAACCATCCGGGTCATCATCTGCAGTCAGACTATCATCTTCTTTTGCTACACCTGCCAGTATGCAAATGATGTTTTAAGAAAAGATCTCTCATATCTTTCTGCACATAAAAATAGAAAATAAAAAAGGGTAACTTACCCATGCCTCATGTCCTAAAAACTACTATACTTCCCCTTTTCCAAGTACAGTCATCTATGCAGATTTCTCTCAGATATATATATGTATGTTTATATACGGCCTTTATTGATTGATATTTATCATTTATTTATTGAACCAGGGCATGTGAAGTGTCTGGGGTAAACCATGGAAAGTTTTGTAGGGCCAGGATGTGGAAAGAGACCTGTGGTTTTGGTGCATTATACATGGCAGCTAGAGACTGAGTGTGAACGAATGTGGCCTTTGTTGTCTTTTCCTAGTGCTACCTTGCATACATGTCGGGGTAGGGGTTGTCATTTCATGTGTGGAGAGGTGAAGACGGGAATGAATAAGAGCAGACAGTATGAATTATGTACATGTGTATATGTGTATATGTCTGTGTGTGCATATATATGTATATTCCCATTGCCACCCCCCCACGCAGGAAACAGCATCCCCCAGCGAGGTAACACCAGGAAAAGACAAAAGGGCCACATTCGTTCACACTCAGTCTCTAACTGTCATGTGTAATGAACAGATACCACAGCTCCCCTTCCACATCCAGGCCCCACAGATCTTTCCATGGTTTACCCCAGACACTTCACATGCCCTGTTTCAACCCACTGACAGCAGGTCAACCCCAGTATACCACCTCGTTCCAATTCACTCTATTCCTTGCACGCCTTTCACCCACCTGTATGTTCACATCCCGATTGCTCAAAATTTCTTTCACTCCATCCTTCCACCTCCAATTTGGTCTCCTGCTTCTCTTTGTTCCCTCCACATCTGACAAACACACACACACGCACACACATATTTATTTTCTGTTATTATACTTTGTCGCTGTCTCCCGCATTAGCGAGGTAGCACAAGGAAACAGACAAAAGAAGGGCCCAACCCACCCACATACACATGTATATACATACATGCCCACATACACACACATATACATACCAATACATTTCAACGTATACATATATATACATACACAGACATATACATATATACTCATGTACATATTCGTACTTGCTGCCTTCATCCATTCCCGTCACCACCCCACCACACATGAAATGGCACCCTCCCTTCCCCCGCGCATGTGTGAGGTAGTGCTAGGAAAAGATAACAAAGGTAACATTCATTCACACGCAGTCTCAAGCTGTCATGTGTAATGCACCGAAACCACAGCTCCCTTTCCGCATCCAAGCCCCACAAAACTTTCCATGGTTTACCACAGACGCTTCACATGCCCTGGTTCAATCCATTGACAGCATGTCGACCCTGGTATACCACATCATTCCAATTCACTCTATTCCTTGCACGCCTTTCACCCTCCTGTATGTTCAGGCCCCGATCACTCAAAATTTTTTTCACTCCATCCTTCCTCCTCCAATTTGGTTTCCCACTTCTCATTCCCTCCACCTCAGACACATATATCCTCTTTGTCAAACTTTCCTCACTCATTCTCTCCATGTGACCAAACCATTTCAATACACCCTCTTCTGCTCTCTCAACCACACTCTTTTTATTACCACACATCTCTCTAACCCTTTCATTACTTACTCGATCAAACCACCTCACACCACATATTGTCCTCAAACATCTCATTTCCAACACAACCACCCTCCTCGGCACAACCCTATCTATAACCCACGCCTTGCAACCATATAACATCGTTGAAACCACTATTCCTTCAAACATACCCATTATTGGTCTCTGAGATAAAGTTCTGGCCTTCCACACATTCCTCAATGCTCCCAGAACCCTCGCCCCCTCTCCCACTCTGTGACTCCCTTCTGCTTATTCTTCCAAAGTTATAATATGTTTAGGCCTTTATAATCATAATGTATCAGGGCGGTGGTATGAGAAAGTTAGAAATAATCCACCTGAACTAGAGTTTGCAAATGGCCTCCCTTTCTCCCATTAAATCACATAAGATATTACACTAGCAACGCGGATCGGATATAAAAGGGGCTGGTGATGTCCTTGAAGAGAGGACAGCGACCACTGAAGGGAAGGCTGCTCTGAATGTGGAGAAGTATAGTGAATATGGCAATAATAGCTGAAGCCAGTGAATACTTTGGAAGTACGAGGCAGACAGGGAGACCTACACATCATATTTGACAAAATGGACCTCTTCTTTCTGGTAAATAAATCAATGGATGACATTAGTAATGCTCTGAAGAAGAAGGCACTTGAAGAGTATAGGACAGCAATCTTTTTGAAAGAGGTAGGAGCGAATGTTTACTCTAATCTGGTCAATTTGCTTGCTCCGGCAAATCCCAAAGACGCTACATAGATTCAGATTACCAAGACTCTGATGCAACATTTTGATCCTGCTCCACTTGAGATTGCTGAAAGTTACAAATTTGGCACATGAAATAGAAGAAAAGATGAATCAGTAAATGATTATATAGTTGCTTTGAAGAAGTTTTCCATTCACTGTAATCTTAAACAGTTCTTGAACTGAGCTCTAAGAGACAGATTTGTGATAAGTCTGAATTATGAAAAAATAAAGATTGAATTAATGAACACCTCTGGTCTAACTTTTGAAAAGGCATGTCAGATGGCTATAAGCATGGAAATAGCAGAGAAAAACCACCAGAGAATTTGTACCAAATACTGGTACTAAATCAGTTGGTAGAAGTGGCTCAATCTGTAAAGTGACTTTAGCTAGAAGGAAGAATTATGTCACAAAACAACAAACACATGCTGATTTAAAATGTAAGAGATGCCTAGGGAAATATGAAAGATGTTATAAATGCCAGCGTATTGGACATATTGCTTCTGTCTGTACAGCCCCTCCCAAAAGTGGTAAAGGTAGAGTAAATGTCATTGAAGGTGCCAAGAAGGAAATGGAAAGCAGTATTAAAGAGAGTGTTAGTAATTCTGAATCTCATAATGATGAGTGCCCATTTTTTTTTTTTTTTTTTTTTTTTTTATACTTTGTCGCTGTCTCCCGCGTTTGCGAGGTAGCGCAAGGAAACAGACGAAAGAAATGGCCCAACCCCCCCCCCCATACACATGTACATACACACGTCCACACACGCAAATATACATACCTACACAGCTTTCCATGGTTTACCCCAGACGCTTCACATGCCTTGCTTCAATCCACTGACAGCACGTCAACCCCTGTATACCACATGACTCCAATTCACTCTATTTCTTGCCCTCCTTTCACCCTCCTGCATGTTCAGGCTCCGATCACACAAAATCTTTTTCACTCCATCTTTCCACCTCCAATTTGGTCTCCCTCTTCTCCTCGTTCCCTCCACCTCCGACACATATATCCTCTTGGTCAATCTCTCCTCACTCATTCTCTCCATGTGCCCAAACCATTTCAAAACACCCTCTTCTGCTCTCTCAACCACGCTCTTTTTATTTCCACACATCTCTCTTACCCTTACGTTACTTACTCGATCAAACCACCTCACACCACACATTGTCCTCAAACATCTCATTTCCAGCACATCCATCCTCCTGCGCACATCTCTATCCATAGCCCACGCCTCGCAACCATACAACATTGTTGGAACCACTATTCCCTCAAACATACCCATTTTTGCTTTCCGAGATAATGTTCTCGACTTCCACACATTTTTCAAGGCTCCCAAAATTTTCGCCCCTCCCCCACCCTATGATCCACTTCCGCTTCCATGGTTCCATCCGCTGACAGATCCACTCCCAGATATCTAAAACACT
This sequence comes from Panulirus ornatus, assembly GCF_036320965.1. Lineage (NCBI taxonomy): Eukaryota > Metazoa > Arthropoda > Malacostraca > Decapoda > Palinuridae > Panulirus > Panulirus ornatus. Next base: position 54,805,158 of record NC_092242.1, read on the forward strand.
TCACTTCCTCCAGTTTTTCTCCATTCAAACTCACCTCCCAATTGACTTGACCCTCACCCCTACTGTACCTAATAACCTTGCTCTTATTCACATTTACTCTCAACTTTCTTCTTCCACACACTTTACCAAACTCAGTCACCAGCTTCTGCAGTTTCTCACATGAATCAGCCACCAGCGCTGTATCATCAGCGAACAACAACTGACTCACTTCCCAAGCTCTCTCATCCCCAACAGACTTCATACTTGCCCCTCTTTCCAGGACTCTTGCATTTACCTCCCTTACAACCCCATCCATAAACAAATTAAACAACCATGGAGACATCACACACCCCTGCCGCAAACCTACATTCACTGAGAACCAATCACTTTCCTCTCTTCCTACACGTACACATGCCTTACATCCTCAATAAAAACTTTTCACTGCTTCTAACAACTTGCCTCCCACACCATATATTCTTAATACCTTCCACAGAGCATCTCTATCAACTCTATCATATGCCTTCTCCAGATCCATAAATGCTACATACAAATCCATTTGCTTTTCTAAGTATTTCTCACATACATTCTTCAAAGCAAACACCTGATCCACACATCCTCTACCACTTCTGAAACCACACTGCTCTTCCCCAATCTGATGCTCTGTACATGCCTTCACCCTCTCAATCAATACCCTCCCATATAATTTACCAGGAATACTCAACAAACTTATACCTCTGTAATTTGAGCACTCACTCTTATCCCCTTTGCCTTTGTACAATGGCACTATGCACGCATTCCGCCAATCCTCAGGCACCTCACCATGAGTCATACATACATTAAATAACCTTACCAACCAGTCAACAATACAGTCACCCCCTTTCTTAATAAATTCCACTGCAATACCATCCAAACCTGCTGCCTTGCCGGCTTTCATCTTCCGCAAAGCTTTTACTACCTCTTCTCTGTTTACCAAATCATTTTCCCTAACCCTCTCACTTTGCACACCACCTCGACCAAAACACCCTATATCTGCCACTCTGTCATCAGACACATTCAACAAACCTTCAAAATACTCATTCCATCTCCTTCTCACATCACCGCTACTTGTTATCACCTCCCCATTTACGCCCTTCACTGAAGTTCCCATTTGCTCCCTTGTCTTACGCACCCTATTTACCTCCTTCCAGAACATCTTTTTATTCTCCCTAAAATTTACTGATAATCTCTCACCCCAACTCTCATTTGCCCTTTTTTTCACCTCTTGCACCATGTGTTCACTATTTACACCAGTCATGAAGGAAAAGTTGAACATCAGTATAATTTGGACTTGAGCATTAATGATACAGCAGTAACCATGGAAATACACACTGCAGCTGATATCTCTAAAATGAGTAAAGATATGCATGACAGGTTATGTGAACATGCGCCTTTAAAAGACTCAGCTGTTACGTTAAGAACATACACAGGAGAGATTTTGAACACAGAAGGGAAACTAGTGTGTGGTAAATTACAAAAATCAGAATTTGAAGTCGCCATAAATTGTAGCTAGTTATGTGGATAGACCAACTTTGTTAGGTAGGAACTGGTTGTGTGAGCTTAAGATGGATTGGAAGGAGGTATATAGTGTTAAAGTGTGTAACCGTGTTCCAGGTCATGAGGAACTGCTTGAACAATGTAAGATGCTACTTAATAAAGGACAGGATGGTATAAAGGGATCTGAGGCTCATACTGCCATTGATAAAGATGTTACACCCATATAAGCTAAGACTACACCTGTTCCTTCTGCATTGAAAGGCAAGATAGAGAAGGAATTAGACAGACTCGTGAATGAGGGAGTTATTAAAAAATTGCCAAGAGCAATTGGGCAGCTCCTTTAGTAATTGTACCTAAAGTTGATAAATCTGTTAGATTATGTGGTGATTGTAAAGTTACCATTAATCATGCTGTTGAAGATGAGCACTATCCCTTACCCACTTCTCAAGATCTGTTTGCTGCACTGACAGGAGGAATCATTTTCACAATGTTAGGCTTGTCCCAGGCATATGCCTTGTGGGGTTAAAAGTGCATCATGGACAAAATTCTTGTGGATCTTCCAAATGTCTTATGTTTTCAGGATGATGTCCTTATTGTTGACAATGACAACCAAAATCATGTCAATAATTGCTGGTGCACAATGTCAGGCTTACTAATAGCATATGTTCATTTCTAGCTAAAGAAGTATCTTATCTTGGCTACACAGTGAATGCAGAAGGGCTGACACCAGTAGGAGACAAAGTAAGGAAAAAGTAAATTTACCTGCTCCAAAAAATGTCAGTGAATGTCGGCTTTTCTAGGAATGATACAGTATAATTCAAGGTTCTCAAGTGGAGTTTCATTAGTTTTGGCCCCTCTGCATGAACTGTTAAAGAAATGGACTCCATGGAAATGGAACAGTGCAACTGAGAGGTCATTTGAGGATTGCAAAGCTGCTCTGTCTAATACTGATGTTTTGGTCCACAATGATACCAGTAGAACACTAAAGCTTGCTTGTGATGTGTGAGGCTATGGATTAGGTGCTGTCATAAGTCACATGATGGATAACAGTGAAGAAAGACCCACTGCATATGCCTCAAGAACCCTTACCCAAAGTGAAAAAAGTATGGACAAGTAGAGAAAGAGACTTTGTTCATCATATCTGGAGTAAAGATATTTCACCAGTATTCGTATGTTAGGAAATTTGTCTTGGCAACTGATCACAAGCCTCTTGGCAATTGTGGGTTCTAAATCACTTGTTCCTACACTTTCTGCTGCCAGAATGCAGAGATGGGATGTAATATCATCTGCATATGACAATGAGATACAATACAGACATTCAAAGGATCATTCCAATGCCGATACTTTGTCCAGGTTGCCATGTAGTGGATCAAATGATCGAGTACAGCCTAAAGTTTATGCTATAACCATGGCAGCAGAAGATTTTTTGGTCATCTCCAGAATGATTGCTCATGAAACTAGGACAGATATTGAGTTAGGAAGAGTCCTAGAATATACACTAAATGGATGGCCAGAGATCTGTCTATCCTTAGACTTTCAACCATACCATTTAAGATGTGAATTATCTGTAGAATTGGGATGTGTGTTGTGGGGTATGAAAGTGTTAATTCCACAGTGTTTTAGAGGGCAAATTTTGAATGAACTGCATTTTGATCATCCAGGTATATGTGTGGTGGCCTGAACTGATGGTATGAGTGTTCTGTTTGTCAAAGTGTTTGGAGTATGCCACCCAGCACACCTCTGAAAACTTGGAAATGGCCTACTTGTCCCTTCCAAAGAGTACACAATGACTTTCGTGATAATGGAAACAGACAAATTTTTGGTATCTAGTGACAGTCAGAGCACATGTATAGTAATAATCCTGGTAGCATCATTGATGAATTTAGATCAATATTTGCTGAACATGTACCAGAGGAGGTAGTATCTGAAAATGGTCCTCCATTTCAATCATTAGAGTTTAAAAACTTCATGAGACTCAACAGTGTGAAGCACATACTAACCACACCCTAGCAACCTGCCTCTAATGATGCAGCCAAGAGACCAGTTAGAATTGTAAAGGAAGCACTTTCCAAGTGGGTAATTCAAGGAACTATTGGAAAATCAATAAAATACAGAGTAGCAAATTTCTTACTCAGATACAGAACCACACCACACAGTGCGACAGGATGTACTCCAGCAGAATCAATGATGAAGAGACAGTTGAGAACAAGACTAAATTTAGTTAAGCCAAGTCTGTTTGCAGCTGTAGAGAGGAAACAGGATCAACAAAAGATGTATCATGATAAGAGTTGCAAAGAGTGTTCAAGGTAAATGATAGGGTGAGAGTTAGGAATGTGGCTAAAAGTTATGGTACTGTTCATGCAAAATGAATAACAGGTGTCATAGATAAAGTATGCAGATCTAAGACATATTCAATGAAGTGTGGCAACTCAATAAGATATGTTCATGTAGATCACATCATTCTGCACGATTAGATGAATGTAGCAACAGAACATGATGATCAACTTGATACAGTTGTGGATGATTGTCACGGTGAGGAGGTCTAGGATAATGTTCCCAACATCCACTTACCATGTTAATTGACTGTAGTGGTGATATGTGTCACTGATCATGCACAGAGTACAAGTAAAACTCCTGTAAAACTTGATGGAGGGAATATTCCTAGATCAAACAGAGTTAGGAAACCTGTATCAAAATTAGACCTCTGATTATCTGAATTGTGGACAGGCCTTTCAAAACTGTTTATTTAGGAAGTTATATTTCTTGTATTCTATTTTCTTCAATGCCATATGTAAGACTAAGTTTTGTTTCTTCAAAATTTGTAGCAACCATGATTTCTTTTTTTGAAAATGAGAAGCATTGCTATATATATGTGTTTATATGCTGCCTTTATTGATTCATATACATAATCATTAGTTATGTTATTCTTACCACAGTTATATTATGTTTAGGCCTCTATAATCATAACATATTAGGCCAGTGGTATGAGAATGTCAAAAATAAACCACCTGAGCAAGAGTTTGTGTGTGGCTTCCTATTCTCCCATTAAAGCACCTAATATATCACACCCTCTAAGCAACATTTTGATATCAAACAATAATCTGAACTTGTAAATCTATAACATTTGCACCCCTTCACTACTTTCATCTTCACATTTACCCTCCCTCTATTCCAATTTTATCGGCCTCAATGAAGTCAACAGGTTGTCCTGCTTATTTGTTCATTTCAATTCTGGTATATAAACATGCCACATTAACATTCATAAGAACACTAAGGATATTTCCTAACTGGAATGTAAGTAATACCTTTCATGAATACCAGAAACAATGAGTATGTACCAAAGACCTTAAAAACATTCAATATATCCATAATTCATACCAGGGAAAGAGGAATTACCCTGAGCTGCTCTGCCTCACAGCTGGAAAGTGGTACAAGCACTATGAATAAGTAAAGAACAATTTCAAAATCCATCTTACAATAAAGACCTCGTTTTTCACTAAATGCTGTTTCCTTAAACCTGTGACTATGTGACATCAGCATTCAAAATACCTATTTTTTTTTTATTTTTTTTTATTATACTTTGTCGCTGTCTCCCGCATTTGCGAGGTAGCGCAAGGAAACAGACGAAAGAAATGGCCCAACCCCCCCCATACACATGTATATACATACGTCCACACACGCAAATATACATACCTACACAGCCTTCCACGGTTTACCCCAGATGCTTCACATGCCCTGCTTCAATCCACTGACAGCACGTCAACCCCGGTATACCACATCGCTCCAACTCACTCTATTCCTTGCCCTCCTTTCACCCTCCTGCATGTTCAGGCCCCAATCACACAAAATCTTTTTCACTCCATCTTTCCACCTCCAGTTTGGTCTCCCTCTTCTCCTTGTTCCCTCCACCTCCGACACATATATCCTCTTGGTCAATCTTTCCTCACTCATCCTCTCCATGTGCCCAAACCACTTCAAAACACCCTCTTCTGCTCTCTCAACCACGCTCTTTTTATTTCCACACATCTCTCTTACCCTTACGTTACTCACTCGATCAAACCACCTCACACCACACATTGTCCTCAAACATCTCATTTCCAGCACATCCATCCTCCTGCGCACAACTCTATCCATAGCCCACGCCTCGCAACCATACAACATTGTTGGAACCCCTATTCCTTCAAACATACCCATTTTTGCTTTCCGAGATAATGTTCTCGACTTCCACACATTCTTCAAGGCCCCCAGGATTTTCGCCCCCTCCCCCACCCTATGATCCACTTCCGCTTCCATGGTTCCATCCGCTGCCAGATCCACTCCCAGATATCTAAAACACTTCACTTCCTCCAGTTTTTCTCCATTCAAACTCACCTCCCAATTGACTTGACCCTCAACCCTACTGTACCTAATAACCTTGCTCTTATTCACATTTACTCTTAACTTTCTTCTTCCACACACTTTTCCAAACTCAGTCACCAGCTTCTGCAGTTTCTCACATGAATCAGCCTACTCCTGATAAATGTACATGTAGTCACAAATATAAGATGAGGGCCTAAACCTGACTAAAAGTTTTGTAATATACATGCCTATGAACAGGAATGTGTGAAAGGAATAAATATGGAATCAAATGAAAGTAGTAAACATCTCATCTTCTGGGTGGGTAAGTCATATCATTACCTGTAGTAGTATCTTTTTAATTTTTTCATATCAATTCCTAATTTTTCACTTTAGCACAGCAGCATCAAGAAGAGACAACCAACATCCTTATTTGCTTACAACCAATATCATTATCTGTAGTAGTATCGTTTTAATTTTTTCATATCAATTACCAAATTTTCACTTTAGCAAGGCAGCATCAAGAGGAGACAACCAACATCCTTATTTGCTTACAACCAATCTCAAGCCATAATGTATTATGCATCAAAACCAGGGCCCATCATCCAGCCAAGCTCCCCAGACACTCCCATGGTTTTTGCTGACTGTTTCACATGCCCTGGTTCATCTCATTGAAAGGAAGTCACCACCTGTGTCCTATATCAAGCCAATTCATTCTCTCCAATGGGTACTTCTCAACCTACTAAATGTTCAGGCCATGATACCTTAAACCCCTCCATCCTCTCATCTCCTTCTCAGTCTCCCCCTTCCTACCTCCCTTCTGACATTGAAATCCTCTTGTTGAGTTTTTCTTTGCTCAACCTTTCCATTCATCTAACCCATTTCAGTACATGTGGTCAGCTCCCTCAATCACACTGTTCTTACCAGCACATTAAACCAACTGACTTCAGGGCATTTCATTTCCATCACATCCACCTACCCTCTGACATTCTTTTGCATTCAAGGCCCAAGATAACCCCAATAAGAATACTGTACCTTTCAATATACCCATCTTTGTCAAAAAAGACAATGAGTGACCTCTCCTTCCAAAAACTATTCAATGCGCCCTGGACCATAGGCCCCCCTCCGCCACCCTAATACTCAATTCAGCCTCCATATCTCCAGGTCTGCTCCATTCAAAATTACATTCAAACCATCCTGTTTCATTTCATTACCTTACTTTTTTCAAATTAACTCTAAAATTCATTCTTTCAACACTATCCCAAACTTTGACATCAACTTCCACTTTCTCTAGTGTGTCTGCCACCAAAGCAGTGTCATCTGCAAACAGCATCTGATTCCTCTCCCAGGTTTCCCCACCCCATCATACTGTAAACTCAACCTCCAAGACCATTGGATTTACCTTTATCACCATGCCATCATGTGCAAATCAAATAACCATACATCTGTGACATGAGAACACCACCTGGAACTAATCGTCCTCTGCCTGCATCCCTGTTTTCAAGAACACCAGAAGCAGAGAGATTGATGAAGTGAATGTATATATCATATGTAAAATAATTTGCAGTGAATGTATATATCATATGTATAATGATTTGCAGAAGTGTGTAAATAGAAATCAGAAATCAGCCTACACAACATATCATAAATTACATACCAAATAAAAGAGAGATGTGTGGAAATAAAAGAGTGTGGTTGAGAGAGCAGAAGAGGGTGAGTTGAAATGGTTTGGACATATGGAGAGAATGAGTTAGGAAAGATTGACTAAGAGGATATATGTGTCTGAGGTGGAGGGAACAAGGAGAAGCGGAAGACCAAATTGGAGGTGGAAGGATGGTAGTGAAAATGATTTTGAGTGATCAGGGCCTGAACATACTGGAGGGTGAGAGGCGTGCAAGGAATAGAGTGAATTGGAGCGATGTGGTATACAGGGATTAATGTGCTGTCAATGGACTGAACCATGGCATGTGAAGCATCTGGGGTAAACCATGGAAAGGTCTCTGGGGCCTGGATATGGAAAAGGAGCTGTGGTTTCCATGCATTACACATGACAGCTAGAGACTGTGTGAATGAATATACCCTATTTTGTCTGTTTTCCTGGCACTTACTCGCTGAAGCAAGGGGTAATATGATGTTTCCTGTGGGGCAGAGTAGTAACACAAATGGATGAAGGCAAGCAAGTATGAATATATACATGTGTATGTATGAATATGTAGGAGTATGTATATGCAGATGTATGTACATGTATGTATATATGTATATATTGATTGATATGGGTAAAACTGAAAGTTGACGGAGAGAGATGGGTGATTATTGGTGCATATGCACCTGGGCATGAGAAGAAAGATCATGAGAGGCAAGTGTTTGCTCAACAAAATTTAACTATGTGGACAACTTTTCATCAATCTAGTATAACGCAATACTAGATGATAGACAAATCCACACAAGGGAAATATATATCATTAAAGTGCACAACAGTTCATTAACAATACAGATTTATTGAAGACCTGAGATTCCCACTTACGACAATTATTATCGTCTTTTTCTGAATTACAGCTGCTCCCAGTAATGTCTGCAGAAGTCACTTGTCTGACTAACAATGGATCGCCTGAAACATCTCGAGCCTCCTTCTCTTGTGGCATCTTTATATGCTGTAAGAGATGCAGAATGCAAATTTACTGCTATTACCACTGAATCTAAAACACTGTAACAGAATACATAAATAAGTTTTTAGCAACTTAATAAACACTAAATTCAGGCAAACTGCACCAATACTTAACATGTAAATTAGTATTACTGTTTTAGTTAGGAAAAGGGGAAATTAATAACAAAGTTTTCCCCACATAGTACCTGCATTCATTTCAATAAAGTGAAAAGAGTATCTTGGTACAAACCACAGAATGCCACATGGTAAATTCAGGATGGACATCAACAAATTACAGGTACCATGCGTAAAACTTTCAACAGGATACTTCTCATATCTTTACAAACAGGAATCTGTATTCAAAACCCCCCCCAAAAAAGAGCATTTTAATCCCAGTAACATATATATCTTAACCCTTATATTACAGTATTAGCTGGAAGCTCTTTTATCATGCATATGGTGCAGTAAAAAAAAAAATGTTTTATGAAATAATGGACAGGTATGCAAACATACATGAAAATATACAAAAACATGATTAATTTTTTGTTGGTTTGGAAGAGTATTGGGTATGTAGTAGATGTGACTAACACATTTAATGGCTTGCATTTAGAGGGAAGGACATGAAAGTGTTGTTTTTTCATCCTCTAGAACTTGGTATCACACTACACTCATTTCTTTACATAAGTGCACCACTGGTGGTGAGTAAAGAGAAAAATGTAGAACTAATACACTGAGTACACTAAAAATGAGCAGGAGGAAGGGTTAAGGCCAGCATGTTTGGGGAAACCCTTCCTCCTCTCAAAATAAGAAGTAAGGATATGTAAATCCTCTTTATTTGCATCATGCTCTACTCTTTATGTCCTACACAAGCACAGCGGAGGTGATAAATAACAAAAGTGTATACACATCACATTACTGTGCACACAATAAATGATATGCAAAGTGCTACTTTATACCAAAGCACTACCCAAAAATGATACCTTGGAGCCAGTACATGCTTTAAATATTCTTGCTCTTTAGTGCACAGTTACCATACTCCTCCATCACCTTACCATTACATCTAAGAAAATCAGGTGCAGTGATGTAGTATCCTGCTCCACATGACTATATAAAAACTTTATTCAAGTGCACTGGGGTCCCATGCTGGCCTCCCTTCTCCTTTATCCTACTAAAATTTCTGTAACTATTTCTTCAATTTCATTCGTTAAAATTCTTCATTTTCCTCACCATCTTACAAAGATAAGTGTTCCTCCTCATCACTTAGGTTATCTACCAATCTAAGTAATTTTTGCTGGGTTGTTAATAGTCAAAGGATTTGCACCTACACTGTTAATCATAAGGATACTGAGAAGAACTGAGGTTTTCCCAAGCTTGTCAGGTAATAGAAGAATCCTCTATATGCTAATAATGGTACAATAAGTTAGCTAGATAAAGAGAGGGATGTAAAGTAAATTTGTCACATGATGATGGCTGCTGTTTCATGGAGAACACCACATACTGCATCTGTTTTATACAGTACTGTATGTCCTATTCTCTACAAATGTTTGAGACTGCATTGTGTGAGAGCAAGGTAAGGTCAGCTCCTCTAAGGCAGAAAGATCCTTGACAGCGTTGTTCTTCCTTCTGGAGAATTATGGTACAGTGCTGTTGAAGGGGACCTCAGACTGGCAGTTAGAACTTGCCAGAAGAGTCTAGGAACATGCAGAGCATTTTACTTAAATAAAAAATGTCAAAAGCATATGTAAGTATGAAAATAAACATGAAAATAAAACAATCACCATAAAAGTTGGGAGAAGATTATTAGTACATCAAAGGTTTTCGTGGAAGACTACAGCAATGAATTATTCAATTTACAATAAAAAGGTAAGTATTATTCATTACACTTTTCTTTATTATAATCAATCGCTGTCTCCCACATCAGCAAGGTAGAGCCAGGTATCAGAAGAAGAACCACTTATATATACATATATCTACATAAACACCCATACACCCATATATACATACATATACATATAAACATATACATACATATACAGACATATACATATATACACACATACACATTCACACTTGCTTGCCTTCATCCATTCCTGGCATTGCCCTGCCCCTCAGGAAACAGCATCGCTACCCCTTGCTTCAGCGAGGCAGCACCAGGAAAACTGACAAAAAAGGCCACATTCATTCACAATCAGTATCTAGCTGTCATGTGAAATGCACCAAAACCACAGCTCCCCATCCACATCCAGGCCCCACAGACCTTTCCATGGTTTACCCCAGATGTTTCACATGCCCTGGTTCAGTCCACTGACAGCACGTCAACCCCGGTACACCACATTGTTCCAATTCACTCTATTCCTTGTATGCCTCTCACCCTCCCTTATGTTCAGGCCCCAATTGCTCAAAATCTTTTTCACTCCATCTTTCCACCTCTAATTTGGTCTCCCACTTCTCCTCGTTCCCTCCACCTCTGATACGTATATCCTCTTCGTCAATCTTTCCTCACTCATTCTTTCCATATGTCCATACCATTTCAATTCATCCTCTTCTGGTCTCTCAACCACTCTCTTTCTATTTCCACACATCCTTCTGAACAGTATTTCCTCATGAGAAGCTCTCTCCACATATCACTTACATAAGGGCTACTCATGTAAATATGAGCATTTCAGTTACATTTTTGTGAAATGTGGAAAATTCACTTGAAAGTAATGTGAAACTTATGTAAATCATAAATCAGAGTCTTAACGTCAATAAAGCTTAAACTAAAAATCATGTGGTGCCCATTAATTTTCTTGCCTTGAAAATATAGCTAATATACCTACTTTAGCTGCAGTCTTTAATGTACAAGAAAAGGGTAGTAAATCTATGAGTACGATTTCAGGCATCACTTAGCATTTGCCCTTGGATTAACTCATCTACAGTCTACCTGACTGCAATTATCCAGATGATATTTTCATAAGAAAATATAACCTGATGAACATGAACGCCTTTTTACCTACTTCTTAGTCCCATCATTTTCATACTTGTCAACCACTCAAAATCCAAGAAGAATTTCAAGAGCATTAGGACATACACAAGTCTATCTATCTATCTAAATCTCTAGCGCCTCTTCCCAAGTGGCACTGGCCATGGTAATAGAGTCTCCATAAAAGTGAACTTCGGTGCCACTTCTTAGCATTTACCACAGGCAGAAAGCAACTCTAATGCAGCGTTTGCAGGGGCTCTTACCTAATGTTCCTACTGACTACATCTACCTAATGCTCCAGCCTAAGTACCTACCTCCTACTTCTACCTAAGATTTCTACCTAATGCTTCAGCCTAAAAGTTCCTTCCTACTAATTTCGTCTACTGCTCCTTCCATTTTGCCTAAAGGCAAGGCTAACATATAGTGGCCACCACAGGAAAATCTAGATTTATGAAGAATGAGCTGTGTGAGTTAAGTTTTGTCATGTTACACATGACAGAGCTTGTGTTTGTGGGCAGAATACCAGTAGTCCACATGTTAGTGAGGCAGAATACCAGTAGTCCACATGTTAGTGAGGCAGAATACCAGTAGTCCACATGTTAGTAAGGCAGAATACCAGTAGTCCACATGTTAGTGAGGCAGAATACCAGTAGTCCACATGTTAGTGAGGCAGAAAGAAAAGTCAGCTGGCTCACTAAGCAGATGTGACTAGCCCTCCAGATACTCAGGCAGGTAGTACTTGTAACAAACCTCCCTGGTCATTGACTGCCTCTCTTATCCAACAGTAATTGGGGAACCCCAATGAGAACCTTGGTTTTGGGTGGAGGAAATCACATAAAGTAGTGACTTGCAATAAAAGTGAAGGTCATAATCATTTAAAAGATATCAAAAACCATCGGAAAAACAATGTCAACCAAACCCAAGCTAACCTAACAAACGTAACCTAACAGGGAGGGGATGTCAGAAATGGTAGATATCCTCTATTCTAAGCATTCACCGATACCTCAGAGATACGACTTTCCTAAATCAAAATGTTTTGCTATATTCCATACTTAAAACATAAACGTTGATTTGTGTTAATTCCTTCCTGGAAACAAAATGTGGCTTCCATGGTTTTTCTAGCTACGAAAACTCCAACATAGATACATAAAATAAGCATAAGCATAAGAACGTAAATCATATACTCCCATGGCTGTGTGTCATAGATAAATAATCGCCAAACACTTACATATAGGAATATCTTGCAAGTAGAGACACAATCAGGGAAATATTTGTTGACATCAGGTAGCATTCATTGATAAACTTTTATGGAAAGTAAATAATTTGCATACTGTATCGACACTCATATTAGTTCTTCTATCTTAATACAAATTTTCACATTAACTATTTACTCATAAAAATTGATACACATCTGCGTAAATAATTTCATTTATGCTAGAATTTGCAACGTTCATATGTGGTACGATTGTCCTAAAGTTTCTTGAGCACATTCGGGTATTTCCTATGCTTGGAATGGTGATAGAGGGAGGATTATCCTGGCCAGAGACAAAAAAAGTAAATTAAGTGACCTTCTTACTCAAGAAAGGAGAGACACATGGGAAAATCTGAGAAATTTAGAGCCCTCATACGATGTACGTTATGGGAGGAGAGCTGCCAGAAGCGGTGAAGAGTTTATATCAAGATTAAAGACTAAGGCACGTGTGAAGGTAGTTCTAGGTAAATGGGTCTGCATCAGAGGTGTGTGTGTTTCCATGGCTGTTTCATATGTTCACGGATGGGGTAGTGAGGATAGAGAACAAATGTTCGCTAGCTGTTTATAGGCTTTGGATGGGAGTGAGAGGTGAACCAGTTGTCTTTTGATGAATCAGTATTGGTGGCAGATTCGAGTTACAAATGTCAAAAACTGATTGTCTGGGAGTGTGCGAAAGGTGAAAGCTGAGAGTAAACGTGAATAAGAGGAAAGTTACTAAGTTTAGGAGTGAAGGGAGACAGGTTACATGGAATATGACTTTGAATGGAGATAACTAAGGGAAAGTGGAGTGGTTTAGATGCCTGGGAGTGGATACGGCAGAGAATGGAACCATAGGGTGGTTGAGGGGACAAAGGCTCTGGGCGCAATGAAAAATGTGCTGAGAGGTCATTGTCTGTAAGGGCAATGATGTGTATATTTCATGATATTATAGTCCCATTGGTTATATGAATGCGAGGTTACAGAGGGTTGATATAAGAAGAAATGATAGGATAGAGCTGAAGAGGGTATGCTACAGTGGTTTAGACACTTGGTGAAGAAAACTAAGATGTCAGAAGTCGAGGAGGTGGAAAGATGGAACAAATTGGAACAATGTGATACAGAGGAGACACCATGCTGTCACTGGGTTTAACCAGGGGTTATGAAGCGATCAGGGGAAACCGCAGGAAGGTATGGGGGAAAGAGGGACTGGTTTCAATGCATTGTATATTGTAGGATGGATGAGGGTTCAGAACTCAGCTGGAGCGAGCAGACGAGGTTTGTGAGGGTCTTAATCAGGTCTTGTTTAGTTGAAGCTGTTGGAGTTGATTGCATGTCTTTTAAAAAACGCAGTCTGTAATCTGATAAGTAAAAAAAATTGATATGTTTTCATCCCTGAGCCGTTCTAATATATTCCCTTGTTTCTTAGTGGCACATAATCAAGTACTCAATTTGGCTTTCAACATCTCCCCGACATATTTTCTCTATCTCCAAATTTCTTTCCATTCTCATATTCTTTTCTTCACCTGACCTTTGCTTTCTATGTACTTTATTTCATATGTTTAGTTCATATCCCCTGTTTATGTAAACTTCCTCCCAATACTTTATTTCTACATTTGCATTTTTACTGTTGATTTTCTGCATGATTGTGATTCAGTCATATTTTCATTTCATTTGCTGACATCCACATTATTTTTGAAGACTACTACTACTGTCGTTTATTCATTTGGTACTTTTTATGCATTTAATTTTCCATTTTCATTTGTGTGTGTGTATTAATATCTCAACTTTTTTTTCCATTGAATTTCGAGTTGTACACACGTTACTGATGACGTCATGGTTGTTTCTCCAGCTCTGGCTCAGGATATGAACGTGAGGAGAGGAAGCTGTACTGTAGTGGAAAGGAGTTGAATTATACCGGGAATTTTATCGGTAAGGTTCAACGTTATGTTACCGAGAAGTCTGTAATTCACGAGAGATTCCCTCTGAGTTACTCAGTAAATAACAGTAATGGTTTAAGGAATTTGAATACTGTACAGGACATAGGTGCATTCCTACTGAGGGGGACAACATTTATTATGCCGATATTATTTATTTCCCCTCGCTGCTATATTACACCTGGATCGCTCAGAGTTTAGAAACAGGGTAAGAGGTCATACTCAGATTTGTATAGATAAGAAATTTCGGAGTTACATGGCGATAGATTAGTATATTTCAGTTCAGTACAGCAATGGCATCATGCGAGTCATAATTTGGATCATAATGGTACTCTAGGTGGTAATTGTTGGTTCCTGTTACTGTAGGTGTTGGGAGCAGTGTTGGCACAGCCCGAGAAAGACCGGTTGCACATGCACTGTCATACATGTTGATGGCTAAGGGTTGGGCTAGGCAGGTTGGTTCATTTCTGTTAGGATGGTAATGACACAATTGAAGGACACCAGTGTCACTTATTTTTGTAATTTGCAATTATGTAGACTTTATAGAGGAAAGTCTAACTAAGAGATGATGATATGTGCTATTTTTCGTAATTTACAGGTATGTAATGTTACGTGCTATTCTGGGTGAAATAGAGATATATTTAACCGAATAAACATTGAAGATTAGAAATGTAATCGGGTTAATGTAAAATTAGGAAGTCTTCCTCCTCTACTCTGCATAAATCGCAAGTTTTATCATGGTAATGATAAATAAGTGGAGTGGAAAGTAATAATAAAAAAAAGCAGATGTCGAGTCTAAAACACCTATGTATAGTGTTGTGTACATGAATTTAATACCTCACAATGATTCCATGGGCAGAATAACAGTGTTACATCAAAGTGGAAGGTAAATGGGACCTGGAAGCCCAAAAGAAAAACAAACTTTTAAAGGATAAAGAAAGGTATTGAATTATGGCCCTTCTTTTTCTAGAGAAATTTCCGTTTTGAAACTTCTATGCTCTCAGATGATTGGTCATACTATGATGATCCCTGGTCTCTTCATGGAGAGGAGACCTGCCCTGGTACATGACACCTGCATTTGCATGTGGAGCATGTACTAAAGAATGCAAAAAAAAAAAAATAAATGAGGCTCTGAGTCCAATATGAATTATATGATACAGGTGGAAGAAATATATTGGAGAAATGTTAAACATGTAAATAGACTGACTTTTTTGTTATACAAAAATTATAATTAAAAAAAAGATTTCATTCTAAAAAGTACTAAATAGCCATTAGGTTCTAGTGATATAAAAATTCCACAAAATGTCTAATCACATCTATATAGATAAAAAAAAAAAGTGGTTTTCTTATTTCTGGGTCCTTTTTCTTGTTTTCTTTTTTTTTTCTTTTCTTTTAAACTATTCGCCATTTCCCACGTTAGCGAGGTAGCGTTAAGAACAGAGGACTGGGCCTTTGTGGGATATCCTCACCTGGCCCCCCTCTGTTCCTCCTTTTGGAAAATAAAAAAAAAATCGAGAGGGGAGGATTTCCAGCCCCCCGCTCCCTCCCCTTTTAGTCGCCTTCTACGACATGTAGGGAATACGAGGGAAGTTTTCTGTTTTCTATATTTATATATATCTTAGATGCCTGTTCCCTCCAGGAACTTGCATCAAGGGGTGGCCACAGCAAAAGTCTCCACTTATCCTTGTCCTTTTGTGCTTCTCTCACATACACCATTTCATGCATTTTTCCACCATATCTCTCCTTCCAGTATTCTTGCATCCTATTTGCCCATGTCACAGGTGGTGGTCTTCTCTCACACCAACCCCTTTAATTGTACTATGGTACATTCTTCTAGTAAACTCCCAGTATTACATTCTTTCCACATACTCAAACCACCTTGGAGTATTACGTTTCCCCCACTCTACCACTTCACAATTCATTCCCTTTGCATTCTCTACCATACCTCATCTCTCATACACCCTTTCATTTCTTTCTTCATTCCATCTAGTCACATCATATACTCTTCTCAAATAGCCCATTTCCATAGTTTGGAATCTGGACCTCTGTGACTCATTCCATGCCTATGTTTTGGCTGCATGGGTTAGGGTTGGGAGGACTATGCTGCCCCTAAATCAACTCTTGATTCCTATACTTACACCTCTACTCTTCATTATTGTATTAAGGGACCAAATGACTCTTCTACCCTCAACTGCTCTCTCCCTTATCCCTCCTTACATATTAGCATACATACCCAAAATAAGTCATAAACACTTAAATTCTCCACCTCTTCCAGTCTTTCTCCCCCCAAATCTGAAGCACAATTTTGTACACTTTCATCTTTCACTTATGGTTTTACAAAATCTATACTTTCATTGTTTCCTTTCACGTTATTACTTTACTTTTACTTGCATTTACCTTCAGTTGCCTTTGCATACACACATCATAAAACACACTTACAACCTTTTCAATTCCTATTTACTCTTGGCAAGCATCACAGTATCATCCACAGATAGGCTTGCCACTATCCACCATATCTCTGCCACACTCCATCCCTGCATCCCTTTTCCCCAGTTTTGCTTTCATCTCTTATCATTCTGTCCATATATTTATTAAAAAGCCATGGTGACATCTCACAGCCCTGTCTCACACCCACATGTATACAGAAGCTTTGCTCAACTCTCCATCCATTCATACGCATACATTTGCTCCTCTATAGAAGGCTTTTTAACCATCCATCAGTTGTCCCCCTACCCCGTATATCCTTAACACATCCTATAAAAGTATTCCACACGACTCTGTTGTACACTTTCCCAGATCCACAAAAGATGCATACAACTTCTTACCTTTTACTATATACTTTTCCACAGTCATCTTTACCACAAAAACTAAAGTGTCACCCTGAGGTATTGAAACGTGACAGCTTTCCCCAATTTTGAGCCTATTCAATAGTAGCAGCACCTCTTAACTTCCCTTCTTTATGGCATTCTTTTTGAGACTTGTTTAATCATTACTATTCTCTCTTCTATTCTTTT
Source organism: Panulirus ornatus (assembly GCF_036320965.1). NCBI lineage: Eukaryota > Metazoa > Arthropoda > Malacostraca > Decapoda > Palinuridae > Panulirus > Panulirus ornatus. Next base: position 54,822,790 of record NC_092242.1, read on the forward strand.
AGAGGTAAACAATAATTTTTATTTAACCTTGATCTTAATTGTGGATGCAGATTTACATTTTAATTCACTAGAAAGTTGTACCATGATGGTAATTTAATTCCATAAGTTGCAGTGAATTCTTTTGCTCAGTCTTTTAACATCCATTATAGACAGGAGCATGTTGAGGTTTCATTTATTCTCTTATTTTTCAGTAAAGGAATACAGTTCAAGATGGACTTCCAGCATAGAGCAGGAGGGAAAACTGGAGGTGGAGGCCAAGCTTCATGGTCGGAAAGTAACAGGGACCGTCGTGAGCGACTGCGTCAGTTGGCCTTGGAGACTATTGACTTAAACAAAGATCCTTATTTTATGAAAAATCATCTGGGTTCGTATGAATGTAAACTGTGCCTCACCCTTCATAATAATGAGGGCAGCTACCTAGCTCATACTCAGGGTAAGAAGCATCAAACTAACTTAGCCAGACGTGCTGCTAAAGAAGCCAAGGAATCACCAGCACAACCTGCCCCTGAGAAACCTCGTGTTGAAATGAAAAAGTTTGTTAAAATTGGACGACCTGGTTACCGTGTTACCAAACAGAGAGACCCAGAAACTGGTCAGCAGAGCTTACTGTTTCAAATTGATTACCCTGAGATTGCGGATAATGTAGCCCCTCGTCACCGTTTTATGTCTGCTTATGAACAGAAGGTTGAGCCCCCAGATCGAAAGTGGCAGTACCTACTGTTTGCTGCTGAACCATATGAGACCATTGCCTTTAAAGTTCCAAGTAGAGAAGTGGATAAATCCTGGACAACATGGAACAAGGAAACCAAACAGTTCTTTTTGCAGTTTGCTTTCAAAATTGATCCCAAAGCCAAAATGGTGCCTCCAGCTCCTCCACCTTTATCAGCTGCTGGACCACCAGGCCCTCCTGGTCCACCAGGGCCTCCAGGACCTCCAGGCATGCCTCCACCACCTGGATTACCCCCCCGCCCACCTATGATGCCTCCAGGTCCCCCACCTCCAGGCATGCCACCTCCTCCAGGACCTCCTGGTATGCCTCCCCCACCCCCAATAAGACCTCCAATGAGGCCCATGATGCCTCCTCCTCCTCCTGGCCCACATGGTCCCATGAGACCTCCACCTGGCCCACCTGGTATGGGTCCTCCTCCTCCAGGCATGCGTGGGCCACCACCTCCTCCTGGAGGCCCACCACCACCACCACCTCCATTTAATCCTGTTCCTCCTCCTCCTCCTTCTGGCGGGGTGCCTCCTCCTCCACCTCCCAAAAACTAAGTGTCATGTTTAGTACAAAGATTAGTTAGTGAAACCATAATGTATTATGCTGTGCACTCTGTAAGGTATAGCATATTCAGGATTAGACTGTCTCTGTATTTCCAGTTTTTCATTCTATTATCAGCAATTTGGTTTTAAATGGATTAGATTATCGAGATGAAATTTCTGGATTATTACCTAAATATTTTCGTATGAATTATCTTTTCACATAAGACATGGTTCTCTTGCCAAATACAAAAGTTCATTTTATTTCTGTGTGTTTAATTCAATACCTCTAACATGAAATTATTGTCAAAGATGAGAGTTAAACAGAATAATTAGAATTAGTACTTGAAACTTGATATAGAAGACTTTTTCTTTTTTTAACCTCTCCTACATGAGCATACATGATTTGGAAGCCAGGTGGTTAGGGACTGAGAAATCATTCAGGATGGGAAAGGTCATGGAGTTTACAAATAATGTTTGTTTATTTTTGACTGCCAGAACCTCCTTGGGTTGGATCAGGTGCATACAGCCTCTGACTTCACTCAAATACATGCACAACTCATGATCTGTATGTTAAAGGATAACATGAATTACTGTACTTAATGTGACTCTGGCATCTATATCTGAGAAGTGAGGCAGTAGTTGTTTGCAGATGTTATGACACCAACAGCAAACGAGGGACAGCAGAAGTTAGTGTCTGAGTTTGTAAGAATGCATGAAAGAGGGAAGTTGTGAGTAAATGTGAATGAATCCATCTGGGCAGAACAGGAGAGCTTATCTCTTTAGTAAGCTCAGTCACCACGACTCCAACAATATAAGGTGCAGTTTTCCTTACACGATCCTTGAATTCCAGCTCTTTACCAATGAATATTAATCCAACAACATTTGAATACATTAGTTTCAATCTGAGGTGTTCTCTGCAGTGCTAGCAGAGCTGCTTCATCCCCTTGCCACATGTGGCATCTCAAAGTTTTTGTCTTCTGATTGTAGTCATTGCTTTTCCCCATCTCTTCCTTTATCACATTTGATGAATATCCAACTGAATTCCACCTTGCTGTTGTATTATAGCTTTCCAAAGTATACTGGTTTGATGACTCCAAGCCAAATGTAACAACCCTTGTCTTGCTGTTATTATAACCATCAACTCTTCTCCTTTCTTTCATCATGGAATTTACATAGCCTCCAGCAATATTTTATTATACATTTCCTTTCCTATCTGGTGTATGTTCTTCAAAACCAAAAATAATCATAGATTTTTGTTCATATACCTCCTCCTTTACTAATCTTTCAATTTTTCCTCTTGACTTGCAAGCACTGATATGCTCTGCGAGAGTATCATCATGCTGTTACATACATATGCTTCCTACGACTTTCCACCATGGGCTGGTGGACTATATAACCTACTGTTTTTAGATAAAAATACATAATGTTCAGTTTATAAGATTTTGATTTCAAAAGAATCTGTATGCTGCTTTCAGAAAATCCAGCTTGACAAAAGACAAAACAAAGGAATAAGCAGAGATCAGAGGTCTAGGTACTGTATCTAAATAGTATGTGGAAAATAAATACCGATATGCATTTATTTATATTTTTATGGATTATGGGCCTTTGAACTTTCAAAATATACAAAATTTTATAGTAATACATTACAGTTTATAAAAATACACAAAAAAGATGAGCTTCATAGCAATGAGCAAATCAAACAGTGAGACTGGGTGTGACAAACCATTTCTGTACATACAAATATAAGAAACAGTACCATAATTTGAGTGCAAATAATCTGCATTGATTTTTCAATGTAGTATAAATGCTGAATATTGCCCAAGAATTACTGCATTCCATTAATCAGTAAATGTATTGCCAAAGGATGTTTCTGACTTACAAATTATGATATGGCTTATTACTTTGCACTATTCATAAATAAAATTTTGGCTATCACAATATCGTGTATGAACATTTGAGACAATTTTTATTATGAAATTACTATTAGTTATACAGAGGATACTGTTAATCATCAGCAATCAGTGACTGTAGTTAACTTGTCAGCATGATTACCTTGAGAAAAACTTAGCTTAACTATGCATGTATTTTGAGAAGAAAAAAAAAAATTAAGATCTGGATAATTGTACAGTCGACTGGAATACTGCATATTAAGTGACAGGAAAATATAAGCACACTTTTGTTCTTACAAGTAGCCTAAGATCCTTCTCATATACAGGTATCAGCTGAATGGTTAAAAAGAGGTCATCTTTAATGTTCTGATACAACAAATTAATTTTATAAGATTCTTGGACTTACAACATACCATGGATATATGATTTATATTCATCTTTGTCTTATGACGAGTAATTCCTAGGTTACATAAGCAAGAACGTGCATACACATAGCACTCTGTAAAAAGATTGTAGAATTATGGATCCACATTCAGACACCTGCCCTTAACCCAGTTAATATTCCCACCTGCATGCAAGCCTTTTTTTTTTTTTTCATTAAGTGCAAAGCCTAAAAATTGCAAATATGTGAAATTTTTCGAGACCATTAATTATATACCAAAAACTTTTATATGTGCTGGTAAAATTGTAGTCTACAACTTTTCCAGATCCAATATTTCAACAGGAAGACAATTTGGATGAAGGTGGCTATTTTTGCATTATTATTACATACATGAGTCATGTCTTATGTCTTAAATTGCACAACATTCATCTCCAAATAATCCTGTTTTGACAATCAAAATGATTATCTTTACTCACTAACATCAGAAATGATACAAGTGTCAACTCACTCAATACATCTGACTTTATCATAAGGACTTGTTCTTGATAGCATAATAAAGTATATCCTTCTGTAATATCTGACCAGTACCTACAAGCAGCCCTCATGCTTCAGGCATAATTTTGCAACAAAAGCATTGGTTACATTCCTGAGGACTGGAAGCCATCTTCTACAGTATGCCATCATTAGTTAACAATGGGTATTATTTGGTATGTAGATACATACATTTTCCTATGAATTTTAATTATATTACAGGACATTGGAGACTTGACATTCATAGACAACATGAGAAAGCCACAGATTATGAGACCATCTCTTAATAACTACTGTCATTGAAATTCCAAACTTATGGAATATGAAAACAATCTTTATGATTCAACACTATACTGCTTAACAAGATACTAACTTCCTTTGAGTATCCAATCCTTTATATATATATAACTCAGTATAATAAGTTACAGTCATTAGTACCCAAATATCTATTCAAGCATAAGCTGTATTGTACATTACATCAAAGAGAGTTTTCACTTCCACTGTGATTAAAATATATCTAATGTACTAAACATCTAAGGCAAATACAAAGCAAGGCATATGACTAGCATCGTACAAAATGAGAGTGTGGCACTTGGCAATACTAGAGCTGCTTCCAAAACAAATCTTACAAATCCTGGGCTTAATTCTTTTAAATTCTAACTTGCATACTTCTCTCCACTTACTTTAGAGGGTATAATAAAGTAAAAGTAAAGGCAGATGTTTTTTCTGTTCATTATCAGAAACAGTAGTATGTAAATGGAATTACATGTTCTATAATTACCCAAGGACCTTTTTCTAAAGGCTGCTGCAGGCTAAGGCTCTGCTACTTCTAGTACAAGGGAAATGTGGGCTCCTTTGGAGAGCAGTTTTTAATGATGAGACTGTACTCCCAGATACAATCTTGCCACAGGTGACTTTTCACTTGCAGTGCAACTTTAGTGGTAGGAGTATGGTAACTTAAATATGCATATATACTGAACCAGAGCATATGAAACTGGGTTAAAACTGTGGAAAGGTCTGTGGGACCTGGATGTTGATAGAGGGCAGTTGTTTCAATGCACTATATATGATAGAATGGATGTGACAGATGGGGGTCCTACTTCATCTGATGATGACTCTATTTCATTAACGTGGGAAATGGCAAACAAGTGTGCATGGGATTTATTTTTTCATACTGGATCTCTTTTTTCCTGTGTTAGCAAGGTACTGCCAGAAAACAGACAGACACATTCATATATACAAATTATCTTTTATATCATACTTTGTCGCTGTCTCCCGCGTTAGTGAGGTAGCGCAAGGAAACAGACGAAAGAATGGCCTAACCCACCCACATACACATGTATATGCATACCTGTCCACACACGCACATATACATACCTATACATCTCAACATATACATATATATACACACACTGACATATACACATGTACATAATTCATACTGTCTGTCCTTATTCATTCCCGTCGCCACCCCACTACACATGAAATGACAACCCCCTCCCCCCGCATGTGCGTGAGGTAGCACTAGGAAAAGACAACAAAGGCCACATTCGCTCACACTCAGTCTCTAGCTGTCATGTATAATGCACCAAAACCACAGCTCCCTTTCCACATCCAGGCCCCACAAAACTTTCCATGATTTACCCCGGACGCTTCACATGCCCTGGTTCAATCCATTGAAAGCACGTCGACCCCGGTATACCACATCGTTCCAATTCACTCTATTCCTTGCACACCTTTCACCCTCTTGCATGTTCAGGCGCCAATAACTCAAAATCTTTTTCATTCCATCTTTCCACCTCCAATTTGGTCTCCAACTTCTCCTCGTTCCTTCCACCTCTAACACATATATCCTCTTGGTCAATCTTTCCTCACTCATTCTCTCCATGTGACCAAACCATTTCAAAACACCCTCTTCTGCTCTCTCAACCACACTCTTTTTATTACCACACATCTCTCTTACCCTTTCCTTACTTGGTCAAACCACCTCACACCACATATTGTCCCCAAACATCTCATTTCCAGCATATCCACCTTCCTCCACAAAACTCTATCTATAGCCCACGCCTCGCAACTTAACTGCCGTTGGTAAAGTGTGTGGAAGAGGAAAGCTGAGAGTAAATGTGAATAAGAGCAAGGTTATTAGGTACAGTAGGGTAGAGGGACAAGTCTAGTGGGAGGTGAGCTTGAATGGAGAAAAACTGGAGGAAGTGAAGTGTTTTAGATATCTGGGAGGGGATTTGGCAGCAGGTGGACCCATGGAAGCGGAAGTGAGGTACAGGGTGGGGGAGGAGGCGAAAGTTCTGGGAGTGTTGAAGAATTTGTGGAAGGTGAGAACATTATCTCATAAAGAAAAAATGGGTATGTTTGAAGGAATAGTGGTTCCAACAATGTTATATAGTTGCGAGGTGTGGGCTACAGATAGGGTTGCGCGGAGGAGGGTGGATGTGTTGGAAATGAGATGTTTGAGGACAATATGTCGTGTGAGGTGTTTTGATCGAGTTAGTAATAATAGGGTAAGAGAGATGTGTGGTAATAAAAAGAGCGTGGTTGAGAGAGCAGAAGAGGGTGTTTTGAAATGGTTTGGTCACATGGAGAGAATGAGTGAGGAAAGATTGACCAAGAGGACATGTGTGTCAGAGGTGGAGGGAATGAGGAGAGAGAAGTGGGAGACCAAATTGGAGGTGGAAGGAGGGAGTGAAAAAAATTTTGAGCGATCAGGGCCTGAATATGCAGGAGGGTGAAAGGTGTGCATAGAATAGAATGAATTGGAACGATGTGGTATACTGGGGTTGATGTGCTGTCAGTGGATTGAATCAGGGCATGTGAAGCATCTGGGGTAAACCATGGAAAGTTTTATGGGGCGTGGATGTGGAAAGGGAGCTGTGGTTTTGGTGCATTATAAATGACAACTAGAGACTGAGTGTGAATGAATGTTTCCTTTGTTGTCTTTTCCTTGCGCTACCTCGTGGACGTGTGGGGGAGGGGGTGTCACTTCATGTGTGGCAGGGTGGCGACAGGAATGAATAAAGGCAGCAAGTGTGAATTAGGTACATGTATATGTCTGTGTATGTATATATATGTATACATTGAAATGTATAGGTATGTATATATGCGTGTGTGGACGTGTATGTTTATACATGTGTATGTGGGTGGGTTGTGCCATTCTTTTGTCTGTTTCCTTGCACTGCCTCGCTAACACGGGAGACAGCGACAAAGTATAATAATAAAAAAAAATGATACTCTAACCCCAACTCTCATTTGCCCTCTGTTTCACCTCTTGCACCTTTCTCATGACCTCCTGCTTCTCTTTTATTCATTTCCCAGTCATTTGCATTATTCCCCTGCAAAAATCATCCAAACGCCTCTCTCTTCTCTTTCACTAATAATCTTACTTCTTCATCCCACCACTCACTACCCTTTCTAATCTGCCCACCTCCCACCTTTCTCATGCTACAAGTATCTTTTGCGCAAGCCATCACTGCTTCCTTAAATACATCCCATTCCTCCCCCACTCCCCTTATGTCATTTGCTCTCACCTTTTTCCATTCTGCACTCAATCTCTCCTGGTACTTCCTCACACAAGTCTCCTTTCCAAGCTCACTTACTTTCATCACTCACTTCACCCAACATTCTCTCTTCTTTTCTGAAAACCTCTACGAATCTTCACCTTCACCTCCACAAGATAATGATAAGACATCCCTCCAGTTGCCCCATCAGCACATTGATATCTAAAAGTCTCTCTTTCACACGCCTATCAATTAACACGCAATCCAATAACGTTCTCTGGCCATATTTCCTACTTACATACGTATACTTATTTATATCTCTTTTTAAACCAAGTATTCCCAGTCACCAGTCCTTTTTCAGCACACAAATCTACAAGCTCTTCACAATTTCCACGTACAACACTGAACACCCCATGTACACCAATTATTCCCTCAACTGCCACATTACTCATCTTTGCATTCAAATCACCCATCACTATAACCTGGTCTCATGCATCAAAGCTGCTAACACGTGTTACTCACTCAGCTGCTCCCAAAACACTTGCCTCTCTTGATCTTTCTTCTCATGACCAGGGGCATAGGCACCAATAATCACTCATCTCTCTCCATCCACTCTCAGTTTTACCCATATCAATCTAGAGTTTACTTTCTTACACTCTGTCACATACTCCCACAACTCCTGCTTCAGGAGTAGTGCTACTCCATCCTTTACTCTTGTCCTCTCACCAACCCCTGACTTTACTCCCAAGACATTCCCAAACCACTTCCCCTTTACCCTTGAGCTTTGTTTCACTCCGAACTAAATCATCCAGGTTCCTTTCCTCAAACATACTACCTATCGCCTTTTTTCTCATCATGGTTTCATCCAAACACATTTAGACATCCGAGTCTGAGCCTTCAGGGAGGAGCAAGGAGGATGAACAATCCCCGCACGAATCCTTCTGTTTCCCCCTTTAGAAAGTTAAAATACAAGGGTGAAGGGGACTAATGGGGAGGTAATAACAAGTGGTGATGAAGTGAGAAGGAGATGGAGTGAGTATTTTTTGGAGGTTTGTTGCATGTGCTTGATGATAAAGTGGCAGATATAGGGTGTTTTGATAGAGGTGGTGTGCGAAGTGAGAGGGTCAGGGAGAGTGATTTGGTGAACAGGGAAGAGGTAGTAAAAGCACTGCGGAAGATGAAAGCTGGTGAGGTGGCAGGTTTGGATGGTATTGCAGTGGAATTTATTAAAAAGGGGGGTGACTGTGTTGTTGACATGTTGGTAAGGATGTTCAATTTTTGTATGGTTCATGGTGAAGTGCCTGAGGATTGGCAGAATGCATGCATAGTGCCACTGTACAAAGGCAAAGGGGATAAAGGTGAGTGTTCAAATTACAGAGGTATAAGTTTGTTGAGTATTCCTGGGAAATTATATGGGAGGGTATTGACTGGGAGGGTAAAGGCATGTACAGAGCATCAGACTGGGGAAGAGCAATGTGGTTTTAGAGGTGGTATAGGATTTGTGGATCAGGTGCTTGCTTTGAAGATAGTATGTGAAAAATACTTAGAAAAGCTTGCTTTGAAGATTGTATGTGAGAAATACTTAGAAAAAAAGATGGATTTGTATGTACCATTTAAGGATCTGGAGAAGGCATATGATAAGAGCTGATAGGGATGTTTTGTGGAAGGTTTTAAGAGTATATGGCATGGGAGGTAAGTTGCTAGAAGCAGTGAAATTTTTTTACAGAAGATGTACGGCATGTGTACGAGTAGGAAGAGAGGAAAGTAACTGGTTCCCAGTGAATGTTGGTTTGCGGCAGGGGTGCGTGATGTCTCCATGGTTGTTTAATTTGTTTATGGATGGGGTGGTCAGGGAGGTGAATGCAAGAGTTTTGGAATGAGGGGCAAGTATGCAGTCTGTTGTGGATGAGAGGGCTTGGGAAGTGAGTCATTTGTTGTTCACTGATGATACAGCACTGGTGGCTGATTCGGGTGAGAAACTGCACAAGTTGGTGACTGAGTTTGGTAAAGTACGTGAAAGAAGAAAGCTGGGAGTAAATGTGAATAAGAGCAAGGTTATTAGATTCAGTAGGGTTGAGGGACAAGTAAATTGGGAGGAAAGTTTGAATGGAGAAAAACTGGAGGAAGTGAAGTGTTTTAGATATCTGGGAGTGGATTTAGCAGTGGATGGAACCATGGAAGCAGAAGTGAGTCACAGGGTGGGGGAGCGGGTGAAGGTTCTGTAAGTGTTGAAGAATGTGTGGAAGGTGAAAATGTTATCTCGGAGAGCAAAAATGGGTTTGTTTGAAGGAAAAGTGGTCCCAACAATTTTATACAGTTATGAGGCATGGGCTATAGATAGGGTTGTGCGGAGGAGGGTGGATGTGTTGGAAATGGGATGTTTGAGGACAATATATGGTGTGAGGTGGTATGATCGAGCAAGTAATGAAAGGGTAAGAGAGATGTGTGGTGAGTGTAGTTGAGAGAGCAGAAGAGGGTGTATTCAAATGGTCTGGTCACATGGAGAGAATGAATGAGAAAAGATTGACAAAGAGGATAAATGTGTCAGAGGTGGAGGGAACGAGGAGAAGTGGGAAAATAATATATATATAAAAATATCAGTGTTATAATTATATCATAATATCCTAGGACCTATTTTAAGAAAAAGTCTTGGTACTACTTCAGACTTCTCTGTAAACACTGCTGATGCTTTAGGCTGAACTACTTCCAGTTGTAAGAAAATGTGGCACCAATTGCAGTGAGAAATTCTTTGTCGATACAGCCTTGCTAAAGGTGACTTTTCACTTGTGATGTAACCTCAACCAGGACAAGTCTAATTATATTTAACAGTTTCAATGGGCGAAGCCCGCATGAGGTTACACTAAGAGTGAAAAATCATCTTTGGCAAGGCTGCAGTACTGGGAATTCAGTCTTACCAAAACACTTCTCATTCCAAAGAAGTCCACATTTCCGTTATTGGAAGTAATATGGCCTTGGGCTGCAAGAACCTCTGAAAAGAGTTCCTGGGTAATGGCTAAGCCTCTTTCACAGAAAGAGGTCTTGCAGAAATTATTAATAAATCATACAAATTATCTATTCAACAGACACTTCTGAATTACATGATTGTGGCATTAATACATTCAAGGTATTTTTCTAGCTTTTCTGCAGTTGAAGTGTTGATGATGAATGGAAGACAGTCTAAACCAACTTACATTTCAAAACTGACTTTGAATTTTATTTACTGATGTAAAGGAAGTATTACATGTCATTTCTCTAGGGAAAAATGTCATTTTATGTTTTTAGTTATGCAAAATCTTCATATATCATGCAATACATAATACTTAATATAAAAACGTGTTTGACAACCATAGGCAGAATATGGTCCCAAATTTTAACTCAACTCGGACAGGAGAGTTAGGATTTGGAGGATAGATATAAGAGGGATATGTGGAGTGAAGAAATCATTAAAAAGATGCTTTGATGAAAGTCTTCTGGGATAGTAAGACCATGAAGAACTTAATTAAGGCAGATAATAAGCTGGTTGAAAAGACATACAGTATTATCATCAGAGGCAGTACTGGGAGACGCGGACAAATGATGAGGAAGATGGATAAATGTCACGGGAGAAGAGATTAGTGTAGGGATATTTCAGATGAGGTTGATTTGGGATTGTATGTGGTGAGAGCATTTTGCATTGAATGGGGGTGTGAATGGAAATATTAGACACTTGACAAGTGTGTACAGTGAATAAAGAAAGATCTCTTTAATAATATAATACTTTACGTTTCGCTCTAAAACATGTGACTTGGTGATCGGAATGGTATGTACCTTATCCATCCATAAAAGTGGGACTTGAGTGATGATGATTGACAAAGATAATCTTAGACTATTAGGCCATGAATTTCCTGTCAATATCATTCAGCTGATAGTTGCTTCTTATACTACAACTTCTATTAAATATTGATTTTCAAAAACTATAATAGAAAACATGTCTGTGATAACCTAAGGCATAGCAAACTGCGGTTTAACTCCACTGCAAAAAAGACAAATGCAGTTCTGCAGTAGGCATATTTTATATCATACAATTCCCTTGCTCACAGGAATGTACTCAATTCACAATCTTCTTTCAAGACAACAGTCTGACATATTTTTTGAACACCTCACAGTTGGAATTAAGATGTCCAATTTCGTCTGTGACTACAAAAGTGAAGCTACACTAATGTGAAAAGAATGGGGAAATGGTCCTTATTGACTAGACAATCTGTAAGACTGGCAAAACTTTACTTGAAAAATGCAATAAAAGGAATGTCTATCTGTCATATATGTATATATGATGCTCATTCCCTTCAGGAACTCCCATCAAGGGAAGGGTGGCCACAGCAAAAAAAAAAATTCTTACAAACACCATTCCATGCATTCTTCCACCATATCTTACCCTCCAGTAGCCTTCCACTCTATTTCCTTAAGTTGCAGGTGGTCTTCCTTCCTCTCACACCAATCCCTTTAATCGTACTATCATACACTTTACTTGTAAACTCCCCATCTTGCATTTTTTCCAGATACCTAAACCAACTCAAAGTATTGTTTCCCCCACTCTACCACTAAACAGTTCGTTCCCTACCAAATGAAGTCTATCATACACCCACTCATTTCTTTATTCATTCCATCTAGTCATACCATATGTTCATCTTAAATAGCTTATTCCCACTACCTGAATTCTTGACCTCTGTACCTCACTCCACATCCATGTTTCGGCTGCCCACGTCAGGGTTGGGATGACTATGCTATCCTTTAATCCTTTCTTCTTTTCCATACTTACACCTCTACCCTTAATCACTCTATTAAAGAACTCGATGACTCTTCTACTTCATAATACTCTCTCCTTTAACTCTCCTTGCATATCACCAAACTTACCCAGGATAATTCCCAAATACTTAAATTCTGTCACCTTTTAAAAAATTCCATGTTTCGGCTGCCCACGTCTGGGCCGGGATGACTATGCTATCCTTTAATCCTTTCTTCTTTTCCATACTTACACCTCTACCCTTAATCATTCTATTAAAGGACTCGATGACTCTTCTACCTCATAATACTCTCTCCTTTAACTCTCCTTGCATATCACCGAACTTACCCAGGATAACTCCCAAATACTTAAATTCTGTCACCTATTCAAAAACTCTTATCCATCCACCCCCCCCATGTGTAACATAGTTCAGTACATTTTCTTCTGTCATGCAAAATCTATACTTTTGCTCTGTTTCCTTTCAGACACTTTACTTTTACTTGCATTTACCTTCAATCACCTATGCTTCGGCTGTAAGGGTCAGAGTTGGGAAGACTATGCTGTCCTTTACTCCTTTCTTCACTTCCATACTTACACCTCTTCCCTTCATCATTCTATCAAAGGACTCAATGACTCTTCTAATTCATAATACTCTCTCCTTTAACTCTCCTTGCATATCACCTAAACTTACCCAGGATAACTCCCAAACACTTAAATTCTGCCACCTACTAAAAAATTCTTTTGCCCACCTCATGTATAACATAGTTTAGTACATTTTCATGTCATGCAAAATCTATACTCTCGCACTATTTCCTTTCAGACACTTTACTTTTACTTGCATTTACCTTCAATCACCTATGCTTACATACATCATACAATACACTTACAGCCCTCTGCAACTCCTCTTCACTCCCAGCACAGAACATAGCATCATCTGCAAACTTAACTGTCATAAGCCACCATACCTCATCACCACACTTCACCTCTGCACCCATTTCCCTAGTTTTGCTTTCATCTCTCTTATCACTCCATCCATTATGTCTTTTTTTAAAAAGCCTCAGAGATATAATACAGCACTGCCTCACCCATATGCATATTGAAACTTTCACTTAACTCTCCATTCATCTTTTTACATGCATTTGCTCCTTTAAAGAAGGCTTTTTGAACATCCAACATTTGTGCCCCTATCCCATATATCCTAAACACTTCTAACAAAGCATTTCACTTGATTGTCATACACTTTCTCTAGATCCATAAAAGCATACAGTGTCCCATCTTATGCTAGCTTCTTTTCCACAGAAATTCTCTGAGGATACTGAGAGGTTGCAATTAGTTTATGATCAGTTCAACTCAGGTTGTGTTAAGGAAAGTGGAATGGTAGGCATTGAAATCTCCAAAGAGGTAGGTTTTGGGCATGTGACAGTGGTGATGGAGAAGGATATGGTTTTGTGGAGTGTTATGATTCCCCTTACTTGTCCTTATTGTCTGCTGTTTCTTACAATTGTGTAGTTGTAGAAAGGTGGGAGAGTAGATCTGGGTGTGAGTCTTGTTTCTTAGATAAGGGCTATGTAGATGCTGTGTTCTCTGGTTTGGTTTAATATTTCAAAGTGTTTGTCCCTAGTGCCATTGGCACTGAGTTGCAAGATGATTAGTGTGTTCTTTGGATTCTGTTTGTTTGTGAAGACTGAGTGTGAAGACTGTGATGTCAGATAAGAGTTTGTTTTTGACCTGAGATTTGCGAAATGCTGTCTGAGTGGTGGCTGCATTTCCAATTTTCTGAATAGGCTCTAATGGGTGACAGTGATATGTAGTGGAAGTGCTACCAATGAGTGCAGATGGAGCATCTGATGGAGTAGTGCTTTTAGGGGATAGCCATTTGGTTCTGTGGAGAGAGGTATAACAGAGTTCCAGGATTAGTGTTAATGTAGGTGGCTTGCATTAGTAGCTGGAAGATGATGGCCTGGCCATCATTTTCCAGTAGTGAAAAAATGAGTGTGAATGTGTAAGATGTTTGCATGTTAGCGATGTAATGCAAGGAAACATGGAGGCAGATACATCTGCTCACATATATATATATATATATATATATATATATATATATATATATATATATATATATATATATATATATATGTATATACACATACACTTACATACATAATCATACATATGCATGTATAAACATGTACATATTCATACTTGCTTGCCGTCATCCATTTCTTACGCCATCCCACCCCACCAGTAACAGAACAAAATGCATGAAAGAAGAAAAAAAAAGATAACATATACATTCTTCTCTTCTCTCTGACCCCTGATTGCCACCTCTGTGTCAGCAAGGTAGCACCAGGAAATAGATGAAGAAAGGCCTCATCTGCTTACATCCATACATGAGCTGTCATGTGTAACGTAATGAAGCCACAGCTCCCTTCCACATCCAGGCCCCACAGACCTTTCCATGTTTTACCCCAGACATTTCATATGCCCTGGTACCAATGACAGCATGTTGACCCCAGTATACCACATCGTTCCAATTCACTCTATTCTGTGCATGCCTTTCACCCTCCTGCATGTTCAAACCCTGATTGCTCAAAATCTTTATCACTCCATCCTTCCATCTCCAAGTTGGTCTCCCCATTCTCCTTGTTCCCTCCACTTCTGATGCATATAACCTCCTTGTCATACATTCCTCATTCATTCTCTCCATATGTTCACACCATCTCAACATACCTCAACAAACCCTCTTCTTACCTCTCTACCACACATCCTTCTTACTTTTTCATTATTTACTTGACCAAACCACCTTACATCACATATTGTCCTCAAACATTTCATTTCCAACACATCCACACTACTTTGCACAACCCTATCCTGCAGCTAGCCCTGCCTTTGACAAAGTGGAAGGAGCAGTAGACAGAAGTAGTGTGTAAGAATATTTAGGCTGGGGCATTCGGTAGAAGTAGTAGGTAGGAGCAATAAATAGAAGTAGCCATTAGGAACATTAGGTGGGAGCCTCTGCAAACACTGCACCAGACTTGCCCACTGTCAGTGGCCTGTTATGGGTGAGATACTAAAGGTTGAGAAGCAGCACTGGAGTTCTCTAGTTATGGAGAAACTGTTGCCATGGCCACCCCTTTAAGGGAGTTCCAATTGGAACAGGCTATCAGAGATATAGAGAAATAGTCTCACTCAATCCGAATGTCTTCATCCCCACAGAAATCCACCCTCAACCCCAGATATACATGAATCCAACCTGCACCCTCCTATAACCCTGAATGGTCAACCACTTCCACTTAACAGGACTCCAATTATACTTGGTATCACATACGAAACACATGGCTTTTATTCCCCACACCATAAACATCACTACAAAGCCATACACAAACTAAACACCCTCAAAACAGTTACTGAGACAAGTTTTGGACAGGGAAAAAAAAAAATCTTTTACTAACATTCACAAACAATTCATCTGCTCCACCTTAAACTATGCCTCACCTGCCTGGTTATCCATCCTGTCAAAAGCAAACAAAAAAAGCTTAAAAACTACAAAAAACAGAGCACCCAAAATAATCACAAGATGCTTACCAGTGACAAACATTAAATTTTTGCTCAATGAAACAAAAATGTTTCCTACACAATCTCACTTCAATACTCTTGGCACTTGGTTCTTTACAAACCTAAACCACTCTATAACCAACCACCAATCCCAAGTCGAAATGAAATACTCCTATATCACACTTCAACAACCTATAGTTACAGATTCCCACTCCCCAACAAACACAAGCGAAAAAAGATATTCAAAACAAAATTACTCAAAAGGAATGCAAATTGTCATTAAATCATATCCTAAATAAATTGAGATTATCAAAATATTATGCTTTGCCCTTACTGCTAATCTATTCACTATTTTTACATTCATATAAAAACTGACAGAGGCACAATTTGCTCCTCAGCCCTTAGTGTTTGGGAGATAACTCAGTACAGGCACACAACTTAAAAATGAGTGCTTTCAGGTCCTCTACCAGGTTAGTGTACTCTGTTATGGTTCTCAAAGGATGTGTAAGCAATAAAACATCTACAATACCACCAAAATCTTTTCACAGTGTAGACTACACATTAAAAAGTCATACTAAGCCCAATGTCTGCCTTGTCAGGAATTAGACCAGCTAATCACCTTTTCATGTTTTAATCATCAATGTTGTACAGTATAATTGAAATCATCTTGCCAAAGTTATATCAAGGACTTATAACAGGTTGCCTATTCCAATAATTTCCTCCCATTATCATTACTAAGTATGTCTGCATTTGCAAAAAGCCATGGAAATGGGGGAAATATCTTCCATACAATTGTGCATGCCTATTGGCCTGGTGTTTAAACAGTAATAAGATATATCAACTGCATAACAATGAAGTTGCCCTAGATTACAAATCAAATAATACAATATAGGAAAATCTAATCTTAACAGAAAAAAGGCAAGGATTATGAAGGAGTAAGCAGGAAAATAAAGCAAAAGCTACCATCATAATATGCATTTTCACACTAAAATGAAGTGCCATCCCTTAGAGCACATACATTTAGCCCACTCCTGCAACCGTAACATGACTAAGGCACTGGCTCTGTAAAGTGCCATCCCCTGATGAATGTAAGGTGAGGTTTCTCTTATGCCCTTAACATGATCAAGGCATTGGCTCTGTAAAATGCCATCCCTAATGCACACAGGTTTAGTTCTCTCTTTTGCCCATACTATTGTGACCAAGGCACTCAGTGAAGTATCATCCCTTATGCACACAGATTCTGCTTTCTTTTGTGCCCTTAACCCACTAACTATGGCTATTTGGATATTAAGTGTGCCTTCACTATTGCAGTTTTAAATAAATTATTTAAAAAAAAAGGTCTTTATGTCTGAAAAAAATAGCAATATGGGAATACATTACTTATGTGCTTGGTAAAATCATCTAATGAATAATTATTCAGGCTACAACAGAGCCAGACGTACAAAGTGTCCACACTAACAATATGATGTACAGGTTGTACCTCTTTAATCTGGCAACCTTGGGGCCAGGCCACTGCTGGACCACAGAAAATGCTTGAAAACAGAAATTGACCCCTAAGTCATACACAATTAACAATCAGATTTCACAGTACTCACACAGTCTTTACAGAAGTTCCTTTATCAAATTTTTTTTCAGTAATTCCACCTTTTCAAGCACAGATAATGATTCATGCTTATGCTTATCAGCACCAGCACCATCTTCTACACCTCTTGGTCTCTTGGATAACATCCTGTAGGGCCAATACAGCTGAATATATGAAATTAACAAGACTGTTAATTAGCTCGGCTGCAGTGTAAACAGATTTTGGCCCCTTAGCACTGCTAACAGTGCTGCCCTGGTGGCAGATTCACAAACTAATAACTAATGGCAGTAGATTCAAAACATGTTGGACCACAGACCTCTGGATTAGAGAGGTACAACCTGTATATGCATCTCACTATGGGAATGTTATTACCAATGTTTTCCTATCTCTATATATAATTTATGTGCATCTCATTTGCTACCTGGGCTGTGCAAAAATGGTGTACTAGCCCCTACAGCATTTTGACGGTTAATGAGTAGCTGAGCTGACAAAATATGTGCAAAGGATGAGGTAACATTGTCTGAGATGCTGGTACTTGCTTCCTGGCTCACTAATCTACTGCTTAACATGCCTGAGATTGTGAAATACCCACATATGGCACATAAGCAGTCAGTGGATTAATACGACCCATGCACTAGCTCTGTTAATTGTCATCCTATAATACATTAGTGTTAACTCTCTCTTTTCCCTGTAACATGACGATGGCTTTAATATATGAAGCACCATCCCCTACCCTAAGTAAGGTTACCTCTCTCTTGTGCCCGTAATATGACAATGGACTTGGGACTTTCTATAAAATGCCATCTCCAAATGCGTCTAGTTTTCTCTTCTATCCTTAACATGACCAAAGTACTGGCTGTGTGCATAATAATAATAAAGAATATCCAGCCTGTGCCTAGTATCCAACTCATGTTATAGTAAGATTACAAAATGCAACTCCTATATAATAGTGCAATAAACACTAAATGGATTTTATCTTTCATATGTTTTATCTGTGTGTGTGTGTGTGTGTGTGTGTGTGTGTGTGTGTGTGTGTGTGTGTGTGTGTGTGTGTCTCATGCAGAATGACCAACTAATAATTGATCATCAGGTTCAATCTGCTCACATAATTTGCTCCCAGAGGCCAGCATCCTTCATCATCATTTTGGGTGACTTAAATCAGCACCTTAAGTGTCTGAAACTGCTGCACAAGGTACACTTTTACAGTGACACTGCTCAGTACATCCAACCACCCACTTCTTGTTTCCTCCACCTCTGACACAAATATCCTCTTTGTCAATCTTTTCTCACTAATTCTCTCCATATGTCCAAACCATTTCAACACACCCTCTTCTGCTCTCGCAACCACACTCTTTTTATCGCCATACATCTCTCTTACCCTTTCATTACTTACCGATCAAACCACCTCACACCACATGTTGTCCTCAAACATTTAGTTTCCAACACATCCACCCTCCTCCGTACAACCCTATCTATAGCCCATGCCTCACAACCATATAATATACAACATACCCATTTTTGTTATTCTACAGTGAGTCATCTCTGGTTGGCCAATGAAACAAAGTTATCAGAGAGGAAAATATATAAAATGGGATATGCTATTCCTTATGGCTGTCTCCTATTGAAAAATCTTTTCTTTGGTTAGGAACTCACTGTATCTTATGTCAGTAGTTAGCCCCAAAACTATCAATACTTTGAAAATGTTGCTCATGTTTACTTACCTTTTCTTGCATTCCTACTTTTATACTTCTTTATTTCTCAGGCATATTAGGTACAATAAGTTTCTCTTAGTTCCCTGCTAGCATTCTCCTGCTTCCTTTTACTTTTCCCTTGTGTAAACTTGCTAATACAACCCTAACTCTTTTCATATATCCATTGTTAACATGCAAAGTGGCAGCAACTTCATTACTTAATAACAAAACACAAAAAAATCCTTAACAAGGAGGCAAATAGGTGTTTGAGTTTCTACATTAGAAGGACTGAAAAAAGTTTGTGCTCAAGATGTTTGAGAATGATTCATGGTGTGCATTATGCTTTAAACATGGGAAGGTGTGATACAATTACAAAAGATAGACAGAAAAGGCATGCTAGGTGATTCCCTTGCTATAGTAAGTCTCATCTCCACATACAAATCTAAAAGGAACAGGGCTTCTACCTTAACTCACCTGGGGAACAAGGCTGCCCCTGAGGATTATGGTGTCCACCCTGAACTCACATGAATTCAGTCCAAGCTACAGTGAGTTATAAAGATGCACCATAATGTGGTCAGCAAAGTGGCTATGGTAATTTTGGCAAAACACAGCACATGTTTCTCTTCCAATGCTAAATTTTACAGTAATGTTACTGAAACAATGCTTATTTGAGTTACAAGCCGGAAACCATACTTCAAGAAAACAAAGGACCTGAAGCTAGGGAGGAACCTGTGTTCCATTGTGAGAAACAGTGTTCCTAGCGGGAAGCAAAAAGGGTGTGCCCTGCCCCACACAGAGCAAAAGTGTGTGATGGTTAATGTGAGTTAATGTATACCATAATAAAGTTGATCCACAATTGTACTGTGAGGAAGGCAAAATCTTCATAACTCCAGAAAAACAAAAGAATACCTTCCTAAGTTTCCATTCATCTCCCAAGACCTCTTCAGGGGGGAAATACCAAAAGAATATCACATGAAGGTATATAAACAAATCTAAGAGGAACAGGGTTCTCAACCTGACCCACCAATACCTGAGGAACAAGGCTGCACCTGAGGAACATAGTGCTTAACCCAACCTCATCTGAATTAATTCCAGGCTGTGGTGAGTTAGGAAAATGTACTGCAATGTAAGAATAATGTGGCAAGTAAAGTGGTTACGGTGGTGTTGATAATACACAGCGTATCCTTTTTTTTTCAATAGTATACCAATAATTTTACCAGCAGTGCTAATGAAACATCACTTATTTGAGTTACTAGGGGAGAACTGTATGTACTTCAGGAATATAACAGGCCCAGAGCTAGGAAGGAAGCAGAGTTCCTTTGGGGGAAGAGTGTTTCCTGGTGGAAAGCAAAGATGATGGGCACTGCTCTGCAGACAGTGGGTTCCACACGAGTACATCTGCATTTTAGCTTTGATAAAACACATAGTGCTTAACCCAACCTCATCTGAATTAATTCCAGGCTGTGGTGAGTTAGGAAAATGTACTGCAATGTAAGAATAATGTGGCAAGTAAAGTGGTTACGGTGGTGTTGATAATACACAGCGTATCCTTTTTTTTTCAATAGTATACCAATAATTTTACCAGCAGTGCTAATGAAACATCACTTATTTGAGTTACTAGGGGAGAACTGTATGTACTTCAGGAATATAACAGGCCCAGAGCTAAGAAGGAAGCAGAGTTCCTTTGGGGGAAGAGTGTTTCCTGGTGGAAAGCAAAGATGATGGGCACTGCTCTGCAGACAGTGGGTTCCACAAGAGTACATCTGCATTTCAGCTTTGATAAAACACTTACAATATCTTTAGATCATAACCACTTAAGACTCGTTAAGTCCAAGGGCACCCATACTATCAGCTGTTCATACACCTTTCTCATAATGTTTGAGCACATCCATCTTAACCTCAGTGATTCAAATGAATGCCTTGTGCTTCTCAGCACCACTGGTACCAGAAGAACTAAAAAGATGCTTTGGTGGCACAATACATGGGCCAAAACACGTGCAATATGTATACAGTACACTGCAGCACTCAGTAACTACAGACTGTATCCACGTCATGCGCATGCGTGCTTCTTGCACGGCGCTGGCAATGCCACACCACCATGATTGCATTATTCCAAAATTAAGCCCAAGTAGATAAAAATAAGTGTAAATGGACCATGCGCATTATTAAAAACTGTAAAAATCAAATATGCATATATCATGAAGTACCTGTGCTGTAATATTTCAAATATTAAGTCTGAGGATGACTCTGCATGTGCCCGCCATGCTTTGAGTTTAGAAAGAGGTGATGCAGTTCTGTGAGACAAATACAGAATGCATTTTATGTAACTCACCTGCTATACGACAACCATATTTCAAAATACAGTAAAACCTCGGTTCTCTGAAATGCATGGGGAATCAGATGTTTCAGATAACAATTTCCAGTTATTCAAGGTTTTCAAATATATTAAAAAATTCAGAAATTGTAATATTTTAAAATGTCTTACATATTTGTATATATTTCACATAAAGGAAATACTATTACATGTAAGGAAATACGCAAATGACTTTGAAGCCCCTATTAAGTGCCATTTTGAATCCACCCTTTGCCAGCCTCCTGCACAACTCCATCTTTTAAAGGCTTAAAATGTTCCCCTTATGCTCTGTGCAAGACATAAGTGGCTTCAAGGAGCTGTCAGGTAATTGCTGACAATGCTTGAAAGAGGCCACTGTCCACAATAGTAACCCAGGGTGCACAAAATACTCAAATGTACAAGACCAGCACATAACACTGCACCAGAAAGAACATGGGAGATGGTAAAGAGTCACCAGCACCACAAAACACCAAGTGGAGAGTACACTAATCGCTGTGGCATGGTGCATGAGCAATATGAAATATTTACCCATCATTTTCATTTCTCAATTTTCCTAGATACCAAAGGGCTGCCAACTAAAATTGAAAACAAACTTAATTTGGAACATTTTGTTGTTTTGAATTATGGGTGATAGAGTATCAAAAATCCGTAATCCTAAGGACCAAGCAATGTTCAGTTTTGAAATTTTGTATACATCAGAAAATTCACTGGATACAGATTGTGGTCTGAATATATTGTAATCCTAACAGAATAATTTGTACACTTAATGAGTTTTAATGTTGTCTGTTTGAAACAAATATACTTCTTTCTCAAACCTTAGAGAGCTAGCATCATGAACTGATGATGAAATATCCTTGTTTGACTCCCTTTTCTGTCCTTTTGAAAAAGTAATAATACAAATGGAAGGACTAGCAGCCCCCCTCCTGCCCCTATTAGTTACCATTTACATAAGTTACATGGGTAGTATTCTTTCTCTACTATCCCCATGGATAAAATATAATAGATGCACATATACACTGTTTAAACATCTAATACACATTTACTTAAACTAGTTACTGCAAATTTGTGCTCCAAGTTGGCTGTAATCTTTAATGTGCTAGACTGCAGATTTTGGGAGTTTAAAGATTTTACAAATGCATGTCATTCAATATTCTACTTAACTTCACTTCTATTCCTAAAACTGTATGCAGTTGGCAAGTTGATGTTAACAACCAAACAAACACACATTTTTCTATTGCTGAATTCTGATTAATGTACCACTCATGCTTTTAACAAATAATGTATGGAGGAGAGAGGTGAGTGAAATGAATGAAGAATTATATATCTGCTCTACTTTGCTTTCAATGCTTATGAGTTTGATGAATGTTACGGAGGGTCATAAACTTTATAAGCAAACTATTTTGGAAACTTCTTTTTCAGATTGGTAAAAAAAAGTATCGGTAACCAAGGAGGTAAGACATTTTTCTGAGTAAATTCTAATGATCAAATGACAGGAAGTGCAAAGGGTCAAGTATCATTTTACTTACCATGATTCATTTCACTGCAGTATATCATCATTCAGAAAAGAAACATTGGAATATATGCAAAACCTACCTTACTTTACTGAAATCATCAGGACTGATAACCTCACCCACTGGTAAAAATACAAAAGTTCACAGATCAACACTTCTAATTTTTTAGGAAGCCCTGAGACTAATTTAGGCATGCAACTGAAACTTCTGAATTTCCACTGTTCCAAATTTCAGTTTTTATCTTAAGATACTTTTACTAAAGTTTATATGCTTCTATTTTTCTGACAGCAATATATATATACAAAACAAGGACAGATGCCTCATGATTCCTGCCTCAACATCTAAATTACAATGCAGATCAGAGGGAATGAAGATTTATTCAAAATCTTCTAACACTAAAATAACAATGCTTAACTCATTAAAAACCTCTTAAACAACAGCAGCAGTACTCTGGGCACTTGTAGATGGTGAGAGAGGACTTTCATGAATTGTTTCATGATTCTGAGAATGTTCCACTTGGTATCCAGGATTTTCGATGATATGTGGAACTAACTCAATCCTTTCAAGTTTATCTGCCTCACCTAGAAAATGATGCATTCTCATTTAATTTGAAGATCCATCCCATGTGTGGTTTTCAGAGAACAAAAAACATGTAAGGAATGTACTCATGTGTTACCAGTGAAGAAAACAGAAAAACCACACATCAAAATATAATAAAGTTTTCTTCTTTCATCTCTTTACCACTTCCAGCACTATCAAGGGAGTGTTAGGGACTCATGAAGTAGAGGCCTCATTTGCTTACAACCACTCTGTAGATGTCATGTGTAATGCACTAAAACCACAGACCCCTATCCACAACTAGGTCCCATAGACTTTTCCAAAGTTTCCCCCATCTATCTATCTATACATATGACAACCATTCCCTCTGGAAACTCCCATCAAGAGGGTTTCCACTTACCCCTATCCTGACACACCTCCTTTGCACATATTCCACTCTATTTTCCCACATCAAAGGGGGTCTTCCTCTTACCCCAATCCCTTTCCTCATACTATCATAGATTTTCCTTATAAAATTCCCATCTTGCCATATGCTACAAGCCTAAACCACCTCAAAATATGTATCAACCACTCTACCACTGCATGATTAATTCTCTTTGCATTCCCTGCCAAACCAATGCTCTCATTCACCCTCTCATGTGTTTCTTAATTTTTCAGCTTGCCATACCACATGCTCTTCTCATATTGCTCATTTCCACAACCAGGATTCTTGACCTCTGTGACTCATTCCATGTCCATGTTTTGGCTGTTTAGGTTAGGGTTGGGTGGACAATAATCCCTAATCCTTTCTTCACTTCCACACTTACACCTTTACCCTTCATTATTCTATTAAGGAACTCAATGCCTCCTACAATGTACTACTGTCTCCTTCAATATCACCAAACTTGCCCTAGACAGCTCCCAAATACTTAAATTCTGTCACCTCAGTAAGTATTCTTTCTTCTCTTATTCTATAGGGCTTTGTAAAATCTATACTTTATTAAATGTTTCCTTTCAAACTTTACTTTTGCTTACATTAACCTTCAATTGACTATGCTTTCAAAAATCATAAAACACACTTACAAACTTCTGCACCTCATATCCTCTCAGCAAACAAAACAGTATCATCTGCAAATAGGCTTGTCACTAACGACCATACATCACCACTGCATTCCATCTCTGTACCCCTTTCCCTAGTTCTGCTTTCATCTCTCTTATCACTCCATTCATCTATATATTAAATAGTCATGATGACATCACAAGCCAACTCACATAGAAGGCTTTCATATCATTCAACAGTTATCCTCCTACCCCACATATCCTTAACAAATCCCATAAAGCATTGCAATCAACTGTCATATGCTTTTTCCAGATTCATGAAAGCTTCATACAGCTTCTTACCTTTCACTAAATAACTTTACACAGTCATTTTCAATGAAAAATCTGATTCACATATCCCCTAACTTTCCTAGAACCACCTTTGCTCCTCACTTATTATGCATTCAGTCACTTCCATTGCTCTATATATCAACAATTGCATACACTTTTCCTGGTATACTTAAAAGTAAAGATTTATTCCCCTATAATTGCTACCTTTTCCTTTAAATAAAGAAATAATAATAGCTTTCAAACAATCCTCAAATGCATCCACTCTACCACACTTTCTCCTTCATACTTACATTTCAGTTGTAATCCCAACCACTCAAAGTGTCTTTCCTACCTTCAACCTCATTATTGCCCTTTTTACCTCCCTTATTGCTATAGGACCTTGCAATTTTACCCCTTTCCCTTCCATCCACCATACCCATGTATATAACAACTGCTACCTCAACTCCTATATCTATCAGTTCTTTAAAACACTTTCCATTTTCTTTCACTTTTTCTCTTTTTGATTCAAAGACTCCCCTTTCCTTACATTTCACAATCACATTTCCACTTTTACATCCACCACTTTCCTTTTTCACCTCCTTCCAGTACAATTTCCTATTCTACATAAACTTTTCACTCAACATTCTTCCAAAATCTTGATCTACTCTTTCTTTGTTATCCCCTATCAGCTTCCAAACATTCTGCTACCACATCTTATATTTTTGGCTCCTCCTATGCTGAATATCCATCGCTACAATACTTTCAAGCAATCTAACACATTCCTTCTTCTTCTCTTCCAAAGCATTTCTAATCTCATCTGTCCAACATGCACTTCCCCTTTAATTTTCATATCTCACAACTTTATATCAAACTTCTAATTCTTCAACTTTCAACAGTCTCCACCTAAAGATTAAACATCTCATTCACACATGACTGCATCCCTACTTTTACAGCACTTCCATGATAACTTTCTATCATCCTTCCTTCATACTCCTCCTTGTATATCGCATAGCTTCAATTCATTCTATCTCATGCACGCCTTACACCCTCTTACAAGTTCAGGTCCCAAGCACTCAGCCCTTTTCACTTGATCATTACATCTCCAGTTTGGTCTCCTCCTTCTCCTTGAAGCACCCAACTCTGACACAAATATCCTCTTTATCACCCTCTCCTTACTCATTCTCTCCATATGTCCAAATCTTTTCAGCACACCCTCTTCAGTTCTCTCAACCATAATACTGTTTCCACACCTCTCTTCTTACCCAATCAACCCTCTTCATACCACATCTTGTCCTCAAGCTTTTCATATCCAACACAATCAACCTCATTATTTTCTCATCTACAGCCCATGGCTGCATTCATATAATACTATCAGGACTGCTACACCTTCTTTGTTCTTTCTTTAATATTTGTCCAATTTCCCATGTCAGCGAGGTAGCACTGGAAACTGACGAAGACAAGCAGCATTTACTCGCATCCATTCTAGATGTCATGTGTAATGCACAGAAACCAGCTGCCTATCCACAACCAGGCCTTACAAACCTTTCTATGATTTCCCTCAGCCACTTCATATGCCCTTGTTCAGCCCACTGACTGCATGTTGTCCCCCATACAGTACTTTATTACAATTCACTTTACCCTGTGCACACCCTTCACCCTCCTGCAAGTTCAGGCCCTGATCACTCAAAATAATTTTCACTCCATCCTTACATCTCCATTTAGGTATCTCCCTTCTCCTTTTCCCCTAAAGTTCCTACACATATATCCTCTGTCAACCTCTTCTCACTTATTCTCCCGACATATAAGTTCCAACACGTATATCCTCTTTGTCAACCTCTTCTCACTTAGTCTCCCCATATGTCTAAACCATTTCAGGACAACCTCTTCAACTCTCTCAACCACACTCTTCTTATCACCACAACTCTCTCTTACACTTTTACTACTTACTTGATCAAACCAACTCACCTCACAGATTGTCCTCAAAACATCTAATTTCCAGCACCTACACCTCCAAATATATACAGTCATAGAATGTAAAACTGAATACTGCTGTGTTGTACAGTCACCAATGAAATAATTAGGAAAAAAAAGAATTCAGAAGCACTTCATAAGCAGAACTGTGGGGAAGGAGCATATGGAGCACCACAAAAGGCTGAAAGAACTGCAACAATGTAGCCTAGAAAGAAGAGGAAGATATATAATAATTCACACACATGGCAACAAATTGAAAGTATGAAAGAACATGTGTTAAACCTGAAAGTCTCTCAACAAGGAAGATACAGAGTTGTTATGCTTTCAAGAATACTTGAAAATAAATCTGACAAAAATATATGACAGCCCAACCAAACCTAGAACGATAATTCTAATCTACTGCCAGAAGAAATAAGAAACATACATGGAACAACTACAGAAACCTTACTAACAATCTATTTATATCACATATCTTTCTTATATCTTCATTCCTTAGCCTCTTACTTCCAACTTTTCTAAATAAGTTGTCTATCTCTACAACGTTTTGTTTTTAACCTACCTGTACCTGGAAAATCAAATGGAAATTACTGAATCACAGTACATATGCTCTTAAAAGGCACTTACCTGACTTCTTAAATTTGTGCTGAAAATAATAAATCACTAATAGGAGGCCTCCAAGAACATTAGCAACGACCATCACAACTACCACAGCAACAATCCAAACACTGGGGCTGAATTCCTCCAATGTTTCTTCTAACATCTTTGCTAATTCTGTATTGAGTGAGAAATAACATTATTAAGATATTGTTTACCTAAAACTTATATAAATTCTATCACTCTGTTTAGGCCAAAATAATGAGATCAATATGTGCAATAACTTTGCTACAAGGACAAAACTGATTGGGCAAAACCTACATGCACTTGAAAACAAAAACAACATAAACACAAATTCAAATTATTGGCTTCCCAATCAAAGAATTAGTGAGTTTGAGTAGTACATATGAGGATGCATAGCAGTCAAAGCTTCTGCTGGAATCGAAAGTTATGTGAAGCTCATAAAACTGAATAAAATCACCCACTGGTCAAGGCTAATTGCTTGTTAAATTTCTTTTTTATTTAGGACAGAGAAAATCAGCAATAGTAGGTGTGAAGCTTCATGGTGTGATTGGCTGTTTGCTGGAATAATGAGGCTCTTAGACATCAGTATATAAAGTAAGAGAGGAGTGATACAGGCCCTATATTCAAAAGCACAAAAAGATGGGTTTTGAGTAATGAAAACAATAATTTCTGAGGCAGAGCCCCAAGAGCAAGGAGATTGCATGGAACACAAAGGACAAAAGCCATCTATAGGAGGGATGGACAACACCTATGACAGAACCAGAAACAAAGGTAGCTAGAGGTGATTAGCACTAGATTGGCCCTGAACAACTTCACATACATTAAATGTCTACCTACACCTGGGGAGAGGGGAGAAAGAATTCTATCCATGTATTCCGTTTGTTGCAGAAGGTGACTAAGAGGGGCAGGAGCATGAGAAAGGAAACCTTTTTCTATTTCACTTTTTAAAAAGATATTACTACCTAATGCCATTTCCAACATTAGTAAGACAGATGCAGGAACCGAAAAGCAGCCTTATTTGCTCACATCCATTTTCTAATTCTCTTGTGTAATGCAATGAAACCACAGCCTCTTATCCACAAACAGGTCCCACGGACCTATCTTTGTCGATTTTTCAGGATGCATCACATGCCCTGGTTCAGTCCACTAACAGTTCCTGTATAACACATCCCTCCAATTCACTCTATCCTATGTACACCTTTCACCCTCCTGCATGTTCAGGAGGATACTCCTACTTGTCCACTCCAAATCTGACACCTATATCTGCTTTGTCTACCTCTAATCATTCATTCTCTCCATCCATCCAAACATTTCAGCACACCTTCTTCAGCTCTCTTAACCATACTCTTCTTAGTACCACACCTCTCTCTTATCCTTTTATGAGGAACTTGATCAACCACCTCACATCACACATTATCCTCAAACATTTCATTTCCAACACATGCACATTCCTTTGCACATTCTTATCTATAGCCCATGCCTTGCATCCATGCAACATCACTGGGACTATGATACCTTCAAAAATACCCATATTTGCCTTCTCTTTCCACTCACTTCTCAATGCTTCCAGAACCTTTGTTTCACATTCACCCTATGATTTAATTTTGCTTCCATTCACTGCCACATCCACTCCCAGGTATTTAAGACACTCTAAACTTCCTACATTCAAACTCACACCCAACTAAAATGTCCCTTTGCAATACTAAACCTAATAACCTTGCTTTTTTAATATTTACTCTTAAACTTCCTCCTCTGACATAACCCTCAAACTAAGATGCCATTTAATGCAGCTTCTCAAACCTACCACCAGCACTGTGTTATAAGCAAACAACTGTCTCACCTCCCAAGCTTCCCCTTACCCCTGCAAACTGCATACCTACCCCTCTCTCCAAGATCCTTCCATTTACCTCTCTCATAACCCCATCCACAGACAAATTAAACATGGTGACATGAGACATCCCTGCCACAAAACCATTTATTCTACTCCCAACCTACCAACATCCATTTTATCCTTGGCCATAACTCATTGCATCTAGCAGCTTTTCTACTACATAATATGTTCATGTGACCTTCCACAAGGCACATCTGTCAACTTTATCATATGCTGTCTTAATATCCATAAATACCACATACAGATCCATCTGTTTCTCAAAGTATTTCTCACACACATTCTTCAACATATAGACCTGATCCATACATCCTCAACCAATCCTGAAACCACATTATTCTTCCTCAATCTGATGCTGTGTGCATGCCTTCACCCTATCGATCATCACTCCTATACACTTCACCAGGTACATTCAACACTTAAAACACTCACCATTGTCCCAACTGCCTTTATACAATGGCCTTATACATACACTCTGTCAATCCTCAGACACCTCTCCATGCACCATACATATATGGAAAATCCTAACTAACCAATCAACAACCGTAATCCCGTCAAAAATTACCCAGCTAAATCATACACTTCAATCACCTTGCAACATTTTATCTGGAACAAGGCTTTCACCATCTCTTCTATTTTCACCAAACCACTTGCCATGACTCACTTTGGATACCTCATCGACCCAAACAACCCAATCACCAATCACATTCAATAAAACTTCATCTGTGCTTCTTACCACTTCCATTTCCCCATTAGCCCCCTTCATCAATGTTCCTATTTGTTCTGTTGCTTTTCTCATACTATTAACCTCCTTCCAATTTCTTTTTTAATCTCCCTGTAGTGTGCCAATATTCTCTCACTCTAATTCTCATTTGCCCTCTTTTCTAGCCCTTGCACCTACCTTTTGACCTCTAAGTTTTCTGTTGTACATCACTTACATTCTTTCCCTGCAGATAACGCCCATACCCCTCTCTTTCCTTTTCAACTAAAACCATAACTTCCTTATCGCATCTATCACTATGCTTCACACATGCCCACATCACATTTGCATGCCACTCACTTCTCTCACACACATAAGCAATGCAATGGTTCCCCAATGCCTACCATTCCTCACCCTTAACCTAGCTTTGTTTACTCTTAAACCCCCCCCCAAAAAAAAAATAAATATATAAAAAATAAAAAATAATCTGCTCATTTCCTGAAGCCTCTAAAAACTTTCACCCTTGTCTTTACTAAGAAAGGACCAGACATCCCACCAGCTGCCCTTCTCAGTAAATTTACATCCAAGAATCTCTTTTTAATAAGCCTATCAATTGGGACATAAGCCAATAATGCCCACTTAACATTTAACCTCACTCACTTATGTACACTCATGGAATGTGTGTCCCCAGGTATTCCTAATCAATTGTTATTCAGTACATACCTCCAAATGCTGTATGTTCACATTCATTCACAGTGCCTACTTCATCTATCTATTTTTCCAACACCTGTTCCTTCCATAGGCTCCCGTAAGGGGGTGGCCATGGCAAAAGTCACAATAACTGCCTTCAGTGCCTCACCCTTAACAGCCCAATGGCAGAGAGCAGCTTTAGTGTAGTGTTTCCAGAGGCTCCTACCTATTCTTCCTACTACTAGATGTGTCAATTTACATTCCTTCCTGCCCAATGTTCCAACCTATTACTTCTACCTAATGTTCCTACCCACTGCTTCTACCTAATGTTCCCATCTAATACTTTTACCTATTGCTCCTACCATTTTGCCAAAAGACAAGGCTAGCATAAAGCACTCTGCCGGAAAATCTAGTTACAAAGAATAGATTGTGTGTGAGTTAAGTGTTATCAAATGTTATGTGTGACAAGGAGAGATTGTATGTTTGATAACAGAATGCCAGCAGTTCACATGTGGATGTGGCAGAAAGAAATGACAGCTACCTGAGTCAGAGTGCAACTTGACAACCACTGAAGTGCTGGCTCACTACACAGCCATCACTAACCTTCCCAATACCCAGGCAGGTAGTACCAGTATCCCATACTCCAAAATTATACCCCCAACAGGCACATTACCTGCTCTTTAATTTATATCACACACCACTGTTACTCAGTTTACTGATGCACTTTCTTCAACACTCCTTTCACTACCAGGTGCATAAGCATGAGCAATCATCCACTTTTCATAATGCACTTGCATTTTGACTCATGTCAGTCTGGAACTCACTTTCATGCACTCTTTCACACATTCCCACAACTCCTCCTTCAGCAGAAATGCCACTCCCTTCTTTGGTCTCACTCTTACACTAACCCCAGACTTTACCCTAATACATAAGCAAACCATTCTTTCCCCTTCCCCTTAATCTCTGTTTCTCTCGGAGGCAGAACATTTATGATCCTCTCCCATAAGATACTATCTGTCCGTTCTTATTATCTTGGCTACATTCATGAACAATCAAGAAACCCTAGCCTGAACCTTCAAGGAAGAGGAGCATTCCTCACCTGGTTCATGTTCCATCTTTTTGAAAATGAAATAAAAGAACAGGAAGGATTCTGGCCCCTGCTTGTGCCTCTTTTAGTCACCAACAACATGCAGGGAATTAAAGAGTAATATTCATTATGTCTTATACCTAGGAGAGGATATACTATTCTGTTTCAGCATTAATGCACCGTTAAAGAAATAAGATGTACAAAGTCTTTCATCAACCAGGCCACATATTTTCTTAACTGCTCCATCTCTAACAGACATTATTATTCTTTCTACAAGTTTTCTTAATTTCCTGTTTATCTGTGTGTGTGTGTGTGTGTGTGTGTGTGTGTGTGTGTGTGTGTGTGTGTGTGTGTGTGCACAAATACTTGCATACATGTATGTTTTCCAAGGTTAAGTGACAAACTTGCCATATAAAACAAAAAAGCTAAAACAAACTGAAATGTGCAAAAAACCATATTACCTTTCTCAGAAACATAAGGATGGGTGGTAGTGATGACTGAGACAACTTCACTCTTTCCATATACATTTGATGTCCACAGTTCAAACTCATAAGTTGTGTTGGGCTGTAATTTATATACTTCTAAACGACTCTGGAAAACAAAATAAAAAATGATTATAATTTCTACCATATAACAATTTTCTAAAGTCTATATCTAATACCCTTTGCCCTCTTGTGAAGGCAGGCTCAATGCAGATCCTTCCCTACTCCATACATTCCCTTCACTTTTGTCCTATCACCTTACCTCGGGTCACTACTTGTATAAACTCTAACTATGCTCACTAAAACACCCCTATAAGTTATTCTCCAGATACATCTTTCAGTATGTTGATTAACGTCACTTCATAACAGATCTGATCTTTTACTTCATTAATCAATCCATCCACAACTAATGATAACCAAATTACATCAACATATGATTAGCACAAACTAAATGCTAGGTGTAAAGCAAGAGAGAAAAAAAGTGTGACTGGATTCTGAATGCATATATTTTCTGTCACAGGACCTGGTCACAGAAAAAAAATCCTCTATGAGGACAGGCCCTAAATGAAATACAAAAAAGGGATAAAGTGAGAGAAAAGTAAAGATAAAATAGCAAAAGAAGCAATCTAAGAACCTTGCAAGAGGTAGAAAAGCTAACTTTTGAAAAAAAGGACAGTCATAGCTGCAAAGACAGACACAGGGATGGCTAAAAACTCCAATGTTTAGTAGTGTATGGAATGAGACAGACACGGGATGGTTAAAAAATCCAATGTTTAGTGGTGTACGGAATGAGATAGACATCACAACTGCTCACCCTGGACTGCTAATAGCGTCATGTCATGCTGTGATTTTGCCGAGTATTATGTGGTCTAGCTAGTGACAAGGGTAAACAAGCAGCCAGTTCCAGCGAGCAGAAAGCCAAAGTAATGTCTACAAAAGAGGAAGATAACCAACTCTGGCAAAATGCAAGCGAGCATACTTTTGAGGAAAGATCAGGAAAGTTAAGCCAGAGGATTTTGTACTCCCAGATGCAAGAACAGTACTCAATACAAGAATGAAACAATCCTTTGTGTAATCAGCCCATATCATTCAGAGAGGAAGACGAAGAATTAGCAAAACAGGAAAGAATATCACTAGCATATCTTGCCTTGTAAAAGCCATACAGATAATTAGTGATTCAAGATGCTTAAGGAGATTCAAAGACAATAGAAATAAAAGTCTAAACAACGGATGATACAGTACAGTAAGGTTGTGATACAGCACAAGACAGGTAATAAAAAAAAGTTTGTATAGTAGTGAACTGTGACATCCATATCCATCTAGATATGGGGTTTAAGGACTGTGGGTGGGAAATAATATATATAGTGTAAATAATGTAGCAAATAATATTCTTCAGACTGGGGAAGAGCAGTGTGGTTTCAGAAGTGGTAGAGAATGTGTGGATCAGGTGTTTGCTTTGAAGAATGTATGTGAGAAATACTTAGAAGAGCAAATAGAATTTTTTTTTTTTTTTTTTTTTTTTTTTTATACTTTGTCGCTGTCTCCCGCGTTTGCGAGGTAGCGCAAGGAAACAGACGAAAGAAATGGCCCAACCCCCCCCCCCCCATACACATGTACATACACACGTCCAGACACGCAAACATACATACCTACACAGCTTTCCATGGTTTACCCCAGACGCTTCACATGCCTTGCTTCAATCCACTGACAGCACGTCAACCCCTGTATACCACATGACTCCAATTCACTCTATTTCTTGCCCTCCTTTCACCCTCCTGCATGTTCAGGCCCCGATCACACAAAATCTTTTTCACTCCATCTTTCCACCTCCAATTTGGTCTCCCTCTTCTCCTCGTTCCCTCCACCTCCGACACATATATCCTCTTGGTCAATCTCTCCTCACTCATTCTCTCCATGTGCCCAAACCATTTCAAAACACCCTCTTCTGCTCTCTCGACCACGCTCTTTTTATTTCCACACATCTCTCTTACCCTTACGTTACTTACTCGATCAAACCACCTCACACCACACATTGTCCTCAAACATCTCATTTCCAGCACATCCATCCTCCTGCGCACATCTCTATCCATAGCCCACGCCTCGCAACCATACAGCATTGTTGGAACCACTATTCCCTCAAACATACCCATTTTTGCTTTCCGAGATAATGTTCTCGACTTCCACACATTTTTCAAGGCTCCCAAAATTTTCGCCCCCTCCCCCACCCTATGATCCACTTCCGCTTCCATGGTTCCCTCCGCTGACAGATCCACTCCCAGATATCTAAAACACTTCACTTCCTCCAGTTTTTCTCCATTCAAACTCACCTCCCAATTGACTTGACCCTCACCCCTACTGTACCTAATAACCTTGCTCTTATTCACATTTACTCTCAACTTTCTTCTTCCACACACTTTACCAAACTCAGTCACCAGCTTCTGCAGTTTCTCACATGAATCAGCCACCAGCGCTGTATCATCAGCGAACAACAATTGACTCACTTCCCAAGCTCTCTCATCCCCAACAGACTTCATACTTGCCCCTCTTTCCAGGACTCTTGCATTTACCTCCTTTACAACCCCATCCATAAACAAATTAAACAACCATGGAGACATCACACACCCCTGCCGCAAACCTACATTCACTGAGAACCAATCACTTTCCTCTCTTCCTACACGTACACATGCCTTACATCCTCGATAAAAACTTTTCACTGCTTCTAACAACTTGCCTCCCACACCATATATTCTTAATACCTTCCACAGAGCATCTCTATCAACTCTATCATATGCCTTCTCCAGATCCATAAATGCTACATACAAATCCATTTGCTTTTCTAAGTATTTCTCACATACATTCTTCAAAGCAAACACCTGATCCACACATCCTCTACCACTTCTGAAACCGCACTGCTCTTCCCCAATCTGATGCTCTGTACATGCCTTCACCCTCTCAATCAATACCCTCCCATATAATTTACCAGGAATACTCAACAAACTTATACCTCTGTAATTTGAGCAAATAGAATTGTATGTAGCATTTATGGATCTCGAGAAGGCATATGATAGAGTTGATAGAGATGCTCTGTGGAAGGTATTAAGAATACATGGGAATATGGGAGGCAAGCTGTTAGAAGCAGTGAAAAGTTTTATCGAAGATGTAAGGCATGTGAACGAGTAGGAAGAGAGGAAAGTGATTGGTTCTTAGGGAATGTTGGTATGCGGCAAGGGCGCATGATATCCCCATGGTTGTTTAATTTGTTTATGGATGGAAATGTTAGAGAGGTGAATGCAAGAGTTTTGGAGAGAGGGGCAAGTATGCAGTCTGTTGAGGATGAGAGGGCTTGGGAAGTGAGTCAGTTGTTGTTCACTGATGATACAGCACAGGCAGCTGATTTGGATGAGAAATTGCATAAGCTGGTGACTGAGTTTGGTGAAGTGTGTGAAAGAAGAAAGCTGAGAGTAAATGTGAATAAGAGCAAGGTTATTAGGTGCTGTAGGGTTGATGGATAAGTAAATTGAGAGGTAGGTTTGAATGGAGAAAAACTGGAGGAAGTGAAGTGTTTTAGATATCTGGGAGTGGATCTGGCAGTGGATGGAACCATGGAAGTGGAAGTGAGTCACAGGCCCAACCCACCCCCATACACATGTATATACATACATGTCCACACATGCAAATATACATACATATACATCTCAATGTACACATATATATACACACACAGACACATACATATATACACATGCACACAATTCACACTGTCTGCCTTTACTCATTCGCATCGCCACCTCGCCACACATGGAATAACATCCCCCTCCCCCCTCATTTGTGCGAGGTAACGCTAGGAAAAGACAACAAAGGCCCCATTCGTCCACACTCAGTCTCTAGCTGTCATGCAATAATGCCCGCAACCACAGCTCCCTTTCCACATCCAGGCCCCACACAACTTTTCATGGTTTACCCCAGACGCTTCACATGCCCTGATTCAATCCATTGACAGCACGTCGACCCCGGTATACCACATCGATCCAATTCACTCTATTCCTTGCCCGCCTTTCACCCTCCTGCATGTTCAGGCCCCGATCACACAAAATCTTTTTCACTCCATCTTTCCACCTCCAATTTGGTCTCCCACTTCTCCTCGTTCCCTCCACCTCCAACACATATATCCTCTTGGTCAATCTTTCCTCACTCATTCTCTCCATGTGCCCAAACCATTTCAAAACACCCTCTTCTGCTCTCTCAACCACGCTCTTTTTATTTCCACACATCTCTCTTACCCTTACATTACTTACTCGATCAAACCACCTCACACCACACATTGTCCTCAAACATCTCATTTCCAGCACATCCACCCTCCTGTGCACAACTCTATCCATAGCCCACGCCTCACAACCATACAACATTGTTGGAACCACTATTCCTTCAAACATACCCATTTTTGCTTTTGGAGATAATGTTCTCGACTTCCACACATTCTTCAAGGTTCCCAGGATTTTCGCCCCCTCCCCCATCCTATGATTCACTTCCGCTTCCATGGTTCCATCTGCTGCCAGATCCACTCCCAGATATCTAAAACACTTTACTTCCTCCAGTTTTTCTCCATTCAAACTTACCTCCCAATTGACTTGACCCTCAACCCTACTGTACCTAATAACCTTGCTCTTATTCACATTTACTCTTAACTTTCTTCTTTCACACACTTTACCAAACTCAGTCACCAGCTTCTGCAGTTTCTCACATGAATCAGCCACCAGCGCTGTATCATCAGCGAACAACAACTGACTCACTTCCCAAGCTCTCTCATCCCCAACAGACTTCATACTTGCCCCTCTTTCCAAAACTCTTGCATTCACCTCCCTAACAACCTCATCCATAAACAAATCAAACAACCATGGAGACATCACACACCCCTGCCACAAACCTACATTCACTGAGAACCAATCACTTTCCTCTCTTCCTACACATACACATGCCTTACATCTTCGATAAAAACTTTTCACTGCTTCTAACAACTTGCGTCCCACACCATATATTCTTAGTACCTTCCACAGAGCATCTCTATCATACTATTCGCCATTTCCCACGTTAGCGAGTTAGCGTTAAGAACAGAGGACTGAGCCTTTGAGGGAA
This sequence comes from Panulirus ornatus, assembly GCF_036320965.1. NCBI lineage: Eukaryota > Metazoa > Arthropoda > Malacostraca > Decapoda > Palinuridae > Panulirus > Panulirus ornatus. The sequence continues at coordinate 54,860,286 of NC_092242.1, forward strand.
ATCCTCACTTGGCCCCATTCGCTGTTCCCTCTTTTGGAAGGACCAGAGTATGTGACAGAGTGTAAGAAAGTAAATTCTTAATTCAGGTGGGTAAAACTAAAAGTGGATGGGGAGAGATGGGTGATAATTATTGGTGCTTATGCACCTGGTCACGAGAAGAAAGATCATGAGAGGCATGTGTTTTGGAAGCAGCTGAGTGAGTATTTTAGCAGATATGATGCATGAGACCTGGTTTCATTGATGGGTGATTTAAATGCAAAGGTGAGTAATAAGGCAGTTCAGGGTATAACTGGTGTACATGGGGTATTCATTGTTGTGCATGGAAATGGTGAAGAGCTCGTGGATCTGCGAGCTAAATAAAGACTGGTGATTGGGAATACCTGGTTTAAAAAGAGAGATATACCTAAGTATACATACGTGAGTAGGAGAGATGGTCACAAGGCATTACTGGATTACATGTTAACTGATTGATGTGTAAAAGAGAGACTTTTGGATGGTAATGTGCTAAGAGGGGCAGGTGGAGGGATGTCTAATCACTATCTTGCGGAGGCGAAGGTGAAGATTTGTAGAGGTTTTCTAAAAAGAAGATCGAATGTTGGGGAGTAGGGAGTGGTGAGAGTAAGCGAGCTTGGAAAGGAGACTTGAGTGAGGAAGTACCAAGAGAGATTGAGTGTAGAATGACAAAAGGTAAAAGCAAATGACATGAGGGGGGTGGGTGAGGAATGGGATGTATTTAGGGATGCAGTGATGCCTTGTGCAAAAGATGCATGTGGCATGAGAAGGGAGGGAGGAGAGCAGATAAGAAAGGTTAGTGAGTGTTGGGATGACGGAGTAAGCTGTTAGTGAAAGAGTAAAGAGAGGTGTTTGGATGATACTTGCTAAGGAGTGTAAATGACAGGGAGATGTGGAGGGATGTCAAGAAGAAGGTGAAGAGGTTGAAAAAGCGGGGAAATGAGTTGGGGTGAAAGAGTATCATTAAATTTTAAGGAGAATAAAAAGATGTATGGGAAGGAGGTAAATAATGTGCATAAGACATGAGAACAAATGGGAACATTGGTGAAGGGGCAAATGGGGAAGTAATAACAAGTAGTGGTGAAGTGAGAAGGAGATGGAGTGAATATTTTGAAGCTCTGTTGAATGTGTTTGATGATAGAGAGGGCAGATATAGGGTGTTTTGGTTGGGGTGGGGTGTGAAGTGAGAGGGTCAGGGAGAATGGTTTGGTTAAGAGAGAAGAGATAGTGAAAGCTTTGTGGAAGATGTAATCCAGCAAGGTGGCAGTTTTGTATGGTACTACAGTAGAATTTATTAAGAAAGGGGGATGACTGTATTGTTCATTGGTTGGTAAGAATATTCAATGTATGCATGGATCATGGTGAAATGCTTGAGTATTGGCCGAATGAATGCATAGTGCCATTGTACAAAGGCAAAGGGGATAAAGGTGAGTGTTGAAGCTACAGAGGCATAAGTCTGTTGAGTATTCCTGGGAAATTAAATGGAAGGATACTGACTGAGAGGGTGAAGGCAAGTATAGAGCATCAGATTGGGGAAAAGCAGTGTGGTTTCAGAAGTGGTAGAGGATGTGTGGATCAGGTGTTTGCTTTGAAGAAAGTGTGTGAGAAATACTTAGAAAAACGGATGGATTTGTATGTAGCATTTATGGATCTGGAGAAGGCATATGATATGGTTGATAGATACGCTTTGTGGAAGGTCTCAAAAGTATATAGTGTGGGAGGTAAGTTGTTAGAAGCAGTGAAGTGTTTTTGCCAAGGATAAAGGCATGTGTATGAGTACGAAGAGAGGAGAGTGATTGATTCCTAGTTAATGTCAGTCTTCGGCAGGGGTTATGCAAGAGTTTTGGAGAGGGGCGAGTATGCGGTATGATGGGGATGAAAGGGCCTTAGAAATGTCAGTTGTTGTTTGTCGATGATACAGCTCTAGTGGCTGATTCGAGTAAGAAACTGCAGAAATTGATGACTGAGTTTGGAAAAGTGAGTGAAAGGAAGTTGAGTGAATGTAAATATGAGCAAGGTAATTGAAGTTCAGTAGGGTTGAGAGCCAAGTTAATTGGGATACAAGCTTGAATGGAGAAAAATTGGAGGAAAGGAAGTGTTTTAGACATCTGAGAGTGGACTCAGCAGCAAATGTAACCATGGAAGTGGAACTGAATCACAGGGTGGGGAGGGGGAGAAGGTTTTGGGAGCGATGTAAAATGTGCGGAGAAAATGTTATCTCGGAAAGTAAAAATGTGTAAGTTTAAAGGAATAGTAGTTCCAACGATATCATATGGTTACGAGGGTCGTACGGATAAGGGTGGATGTGTTGGAAATCAAATGTCTGAGGCCAATATGTGGTGTGAGGTGGTTTGATTAAGTAATGAAAGGGTAAGAGAGATGTGTGGAGATAAAAAGCGTGTGGTTGAGAGAGCAAGTGTGTTGAAATGGTTCGGACATAAGGAGAAAATGAGTGTGGAAAGACTGACAAAGAGGATATATGTGTCAGAGGTGGAGGGACAAGGCAAGGAGAAGTGGAAGACCAAATTGGAGGATGGATGGAGTGAAGAAGATTTTGAGTGACTGGGGCCTGAACATGCAGGAGGATGAAAGGCGTGCAAGGAATAGAGTGAATTGGAACAATGTGGTATACCGGTGTGGACGTGCTGTCAATGGACTGAACCAGGGCATGTGAAGCATCTGAGGTAAACCATGGAAAGCTCTGTGGGGCCTGGATGTGCATTAGGAGCTGTGGTTTCGGTGCATTACACATGACAACTAGAGACTGAGTGCGAACGAATGGGGTAATTTTTGTTTGTTTTCCTGGCACTACCTCACAGAAGCAGGGAATAGCGATGCTGTTTCCTATGGGGTGGGGAATGAATGAAGATAAGCAAGTATAAATATGTACATGTGTATATATGTATATGTCTGTGTATGTGTACGTATGCGTAAATGTTATGTATAAGTGCGTGTATGGGCGTTTATGTATGTATGTATGAATGTATGTATTTATATATATATATATATATATATATATATATATATATATATATATATATATATATATATATGTGTGTGTGTGTGTGTGTGTGTGTGTGTGTGTGAGAGAGTGGATGGGCCATCCTTCGTCTGTTTCCTGGCACGACCTCGCTGACATGGGAAACAGCGATTATCAAAATAATAATAATAGATCTATCTATCTATCTATCTATCTATCTATCTATATATATATATATATATATATATATATATATATATATATATATATATATATATGTCCCTGGGGATAGGAAAGAATACTTGCCACATATTCCTTGTGTGTCGTAGAGGGGGGAAAAATACGTATTTTCGAGTGCGAGAACTTGCGTCGTTCCACGATCTCTAATTGATTTTCGTTTGTCGCTATGGATAAACGCAGCTCTGTGTTCTGCATGGACCCTCAACATTACGATTAAGTAGATGGATATCGTCGAAGTGAAATGATATAGTGTTCAACCTCATGAGGTAATGTTCACGAGTGGTGTGTGCCCTTTAGCATACGTTGCACAGTATTGGGAGAGATTTCCTTCAAGAAAAGTCACCGAAATCCCAGGGGATTACTGTACTGTTGGTGAAATACACCTGTAACGCTGTAGGAGACCGAGTCGATACACCAGTATTGAATTATGTCAAGATAAGTTTAATTTGTTTCGAGACCATACCAATACAACATCATAATTCACGGTTTCTGAAGATCTTTTTCGAGAAAATAATAAATAAATCCTCTTATCTAGTGAAGGAACAATACACAAGGCCCTAAGACATCTAAAAAAAACAAATGATCAAAGGCTAAACTTACCCTGAAAGATATTACAAACTACTTTTTCGCGGGCACAGTCAACGTGACTAGGGTGGAGGGAACGTCGAGACTATCAGCCAATTAGCGAGGGGCTTCGCGAGTCTCTATTTACCAGCCAATCAGCGGCGCTATCGCCAGCTTCCCGCCAATTATGCGTCACTTGGCCAATCGCGCCAGTTATTTCGTCACCAACTGGCTGCAACCCAAGCTTATCATGATAAGTCCTTATCTCTTGTGTGTGTCGAAGCGATAAAGTTATCTTATTAACGGCATCGTATCATCCAGACGACCATTATGCGATAGTGATCACGTTGGACTGAAATTGCTGCGTAAGTATAGAGATATGAAGACGGGTAAGTTTGCTAGATTAGAAATACTCATTTCATTATTTTACCTTTTGGTGTTTTCTGTAAAAATTCATTGTTTTTCCACTTATGTCGTTAGATAACTTGCATCTTGTTCTTAGAAGTATTAAATGATGATTTCCAGCTATAAATCACTTACCACAACTACTTGAATGCATCTCTGTCATCTATATTATATCCACCTTGGGTGCCGATTTTTTAAAGAACATAGTGAAGTCATTGAACGCATCCATTTCGTTGGTAAAGGTCTACGTGTACTTATGAGTACTTACTATGAGATTTTGCTCAAACGCAGGGCTAACATGTATGGCTCACCGCAGGAAAATGTAGCATTATGAAAGAGGAGTTATGTGTTGTCAGGTGTTAGCAGGGATAGTAAGTTTCTGGTTTGAAAGTTAGCTGCCAATGTGTAGGCGTGGTAGAAAGAAAAAGCTACCTGGGCCAAAGGAGTGACATCCAACAGCAATTGAAGTGCTAGCTTACCATGGAGTTGTCACTAACCCTCTTGATATACAACGAGAAGATATTATTAATTAATTCCTCCCTGGTGTGTGTCTGCATTTTACCAACAACCTACCATGGGGGTTTGAGGCATTTAGCCCCTTGTGATCGTGGGGACTCTATTTGCTCGACTGACTGACTGGAGTCGTATGATTTACACACCATCTTCCCTTCCTAAACCCACCTTGTTCTCCATCTTCATGGGATTCAATAATCCTTATACTTTGCAAACTTTGCTATGGATACTTGCTCCTCTAAGATATGCACTCATTTTTCAATGTCCAGTCATGAGGCACCTAACCCCTCTTCCATGCTTCTGTACATATTTTTCCAAGTCCACTCCACAGCAGTTTCACCTCCATCTTTTGGATCTTACTCATCACTCCATCTTCATACTTCTTCCCTTATGATGTCTTCCTTTCCTATACATCTATTCCTCTCCTTACTTCTAATCCTGATCAGCTAATAGAAAACATTTTTCAAAATAATCAATTATTTGTACTGATAATTTTTTCACCCTTTTCAGTAAGGCTCCATCCTCGTCATTTGCATTCTCCCAGACATGTTTAACACACAACATATAACTCTTGTCTATTCTTGGTTAACTCCTCTCAAAATAGTTTGGTTTTCTCTTCAGATATCCATGTTTCTCCTGGGATCATCATTTACTTTCCTTTAATTTATATTTAATTTTTATTTGGATTAAGGGCTTTATACCCTACTTCCTAAACACCATTGATTATTATTCATTATAATCAGAATTATATGTTTTCCTTCTCACATAGCTGCTTAGTGGTTGAGATGACTGTCTGCTAAGTTGTAGGTTATGGCTTGAGTCCTTTTCATACTTGCTTTTTTCTCATTCCTCTCCTCAGCCAACACATTTGTCTGCTGCACATACAACTTCAATATTCCTTGTTTTTCATATTCCTTGGTTAATATGTTACTTAACCAGTCATCACTATTCTTAGAATCTCCTTAATACCTGAGCTCTTTAAGTCCAAACTTTTCATCTCATCATGAAATGTCTTCTTATTTACCTTTCTTCCCTGTTATGAACAAGTTTATTCTATTACGTACAACATGATATACTAACATTCTCTCTGGAATGCTTTTTGATGAGGTGTCCAACATGTTTCTGCTAGCATCTGTTGCATAATTGTAAAATACTGTAAACTTTTCACATTAATCTACCATATGTACTTATGAATGAAATTGTGCCCTATGTAGCTTAAAGATCAAACACGATGAATGAAACTGTGCCCTGTGTAGTTTAAAGATCAAGCTCTCCCTAATTATCTTTTATCTCTCACCATCATCCAACAGTATCAAAAATGAACCATCCATTGCCTCTTAATTTACCATTTTATCCACTTTTTTTCACACACACACACACACACACACACACACACACACATATATATATATATATATATATTCTTTCTTTCATACTATTCGCCATTTCCCGTGTTAGCGAGGTAGCGTTAAGAACAGAGGACTGGGCCTTTGAGGGAATATCCTCACCCGGCCCCCTTCTCTGTTCCTTCTTTAGGAAAATTTAAAAAAACGAGAGGGGAGGATTTCTAGCCACCCGCTCCCTCCCCTTTAAGTCGCCTTCTACGACACGCAGGGAATACGTGGGAAGTATTCTTTCTCCCCTATCCCCAGGGACAATATATATATATATATATATATATATATATATATATATATATATATATATATATTTTTTATACTATTTGCCATTTCCTGCGTTAGCGAGGTAGCGCTAAGAACAGAGGACTGAGCCTTTGAGGGAAATCCTCACATAGCCCCCTTCTCTGTTCCTTCTTTTGGAAAATTAAAAGTGAGAGGGGAGGATTTCCAGCCTCCTGCTCTCTACCCTTTTAGTCGCCTCTACAAAACACCTGAATGACAATACAAAGTTAAGAGCTCACAGAAAAATTTCACATGTACCCACCTGTGATGGTGGTATATGATGGGGTAAATGCAACCATGCTTCGGAGTGTAGTGGTCTGTACCGGAGGTGAAGTGTGGTTTTAGGTCCCTCTGGCGAATTCTCCCAGTCTTCTTCAAGGTGTAGATGCCACATCACCACCGCGATAACAGTTGATGTGGAAATGGTCACATTCTCGGGTGGATCTGGTGGCCCTAGACATAAAATATTACAAATTTCATATAATTTCATTAAAAAAATACTAAAATCATATTTTTCTTTGAAGTAATACACATACTACTTCAACCAGTATAAAACAACCTTACCTACTGACCATTTCAGTGCATTTTTGAACTTAAACCCCAAATGGCAAGCATGTAATAACATGTGAGGCAGCAAAACTACTTAGAAACAGACAGCTGTCTGTGATTAACACATACTGAATTTGGGAATGCTTGGCACTCTTATCGATAACCAAGGTATAAAATTCTGTGGAAAAAATTTTCCTGGTGGGGGATCTCCCTGAACCTTAAAAGAATCTCTTAAGATCCTGAGGTTGGGAAGCTACCCTTCAGCCTTCTGAGGTAAATGCCTCACCCCTTGCAAACCATCTGCCCACTGACCAATCAGCAACCTCCATGCTGTTAAGAAATCATTGTCATCCTGGCAATCACTTTGGTTATCTTTTGATTCCTTTGGTTATCTTATAATTCATGGAACATAGACGTCACTCAGATGATTGTTACCACTGGTAAAGGGAAGAGTCTAAGAATGAAAGGCGAAGGTACAACATGAATCAACAACTGAAAAACTCCATGTAGGATACTGCCCTTTAGGGAAACAATTTTTCATTCTTCAAAAATTATATTTCTCTTCGGAGTCAGATCATCCTACAAGCCTTGTAGGCTTACCAACATGGAGGAGGAGGAAGGAGAGAGAGTAAAACAGGGCAACACAAGATTGATACTCAACACCTGGGGTAAAGTATCACCTAATAAATGTGTTTGAGGAATGCCAAAGATCTCTCTTTTCGGGGGATCTCCAAGTAGAGGTTCCTCATAAAAGTGAAGGTAGAGGATATATTTCTAAAGTCATCAGATCCAACAAATATTCTTAGTCCAGGAAGAGATGTTCCTTACTGGAAGAGGTTTTAAGAATCCTGGACAAAATAAATGTAATCCTCTACATAATATCTGATGATTACAAGAAATTCTTTCACAGATTCAAGTAGGCATGAGAGATGATGCTCTTTAGCTGCAGTCAGCAAAGAATACACTCAAGTAAGAGTATATTTAAATTTATTCCATTCAATTTTTTGTTAAAAACTTAAGGTTTGGATTAATTTTCATCTGGGACCTGTTATCACTAAAAAAAGGAAATGTTTCTATGTCTGGACACTGTGTGCATCTCTCTAGCTCTTCTCCTAACACCAAGGGATATTAAGAAGAGAGTTTCATCCAAAGACATTAAAAACAAGATGACATATTGTGTCAAAAGAGATCAAGAGAAGCAAGTCTAGAGGTTACATCAAAATCCACTGAAGTTGGTTCCTTTGGCATAATCTTGTAAGGAGCAACAGCATTATTTGCATTGTTTTTGTCATTAGAGGCTAAAGAAGAAATCTCAACATAGCCTCTGAAACTTCAGAACCCATATCTTCATGGAAATACAGTTCCCAGCCTGACTGATATTGTTTTTAAATACAGAGAACAATTATAAAGATCATCTGTTAAGCACTCTCCAGTTTACAGACTATGATAGTGTTTCAAAAAATCCAAAATTGTAAGTTGCAAAATTCATTGCTTTGATGGTGGTCTAGAAAAACTTAAGGTATCACCTAAAGAGAATTACAAAGCTAAAAGAGTTTCTGGTAGCAAGGGTGATTCTGAAAGCTGCCTTGACATGAAAACTTTTATTAATATTTTATTAATTATACTTGATTGCCGTTTCCCGCATCTGTAAGGTAGTTCCAGGAAACAGACGAAGAATGGCCCATCCACTCATATACATATATACATAAACGCCCAAACACGCACATATACATACATATACACATTCATGCTTGCCTTCATCCATTTCTAGAGCTACCCTGCCCACAGGAAACAGCATTGCTACCCCCTGCTTCAGCAAGGTAGTGCTAGAAAAAACAGACAAAAAGGCTACATTCACTCACACTCAGTCTCTTTCTCTTACTGTCATGTGTAATGCACCAAAACCACAGCTTCCTATCCACATCCAGGCCCCACAGACCTTTCCATGGTTTAACCCAGATGTTTCACATGCCCTGGCTCAGTCTTGACAGTACGTTGACCCTGGTATACCACATTGTTCCAGTTCACTCTGTTCCTTGCATGCCCCTCACCCTCCTGTATGTTCAAGCCCAGATCGCTCAACATCTTTTCTACTCAGTCCATCCACTTTCAACTTGGTCTCCTGCTTCTTCTTGTTCCCTCCACCTCTGACACATTTATCCTCTTTGTCAACCTTTCCTCACTCATTCTCTTTTATCTGCTCATAATATGCAGATAAGCTCTTACCTTTTAGCCTTTACAGCCAGCCAGCCAGCTGCTCCAAATCAAGGAAAGAGAGAGCACACTGGACAGACCTAGCAACCAACAATTAGATTTCATTCTCTCTAAGGCCTGCTACTTTTGAGTTCACCTGACAAAACAAGACTCAGTCAGTTTCTCATTCAACCAGCTTTATATCACACTACACTGCAGTTTAATTACAATTTCATGCGTTCAATTTTGTGATCTTTTAAAATTATGAAATTCGAAGATCTTATTTTCTGCCTCCAGCAAGATTCTAAAAGAACCATAAGAAGTACTAAGCAGACAACTGGGAAGTTCATGGATGTCCTTGAGTTTTTAACAATATTCAGAAATACTTCCCATCCCCATATCATGCCATCTTGCATCTTACCATCATCACCAACCTAACCAATAAGAAGCCCTTACTATCAGGATATAGAAAATAGTAATACCAATGCTTCTTCCCACAAGAAGCTGACCTTATAAAATACAGAAACATACTTGGACAAAGCCTTTCACCATCATTAGAGCACATTTTCATAATCTTTCTTGAAAGGAAACCGAATGGCTTTTAGCCAGATTCAGAGGACCAGGCAGATGATGATTCAATTATATGACGATAATGCTTTGGCTCTGTCTGTGATTTTATGGTGACTAACTCTTTCAGCATTAAAAGTGAACCAAAATGAGGCATGAGAAGGCTTTCTAACAAAAGTGGAGACAGTGTTGTCAGTGCCTGCCTGACTTTTTGACAACAGTGTCTGACTGGTGCAGCTGACAAAAGTGGAGACAGTGTTGTCAGTGCCTGCCTGACTTTTTGACAACAGTGTCTGACTGGTGCAGCTGGTAATTTCAAACTTTTATACTTTTATGAAAAAAATTATCTATGAATCACAATGAGTAAACCAGGAAAAGCGTTATTATAAATGACAAGACATAATAATAATAAAACTGGTATTTCAGTGCAGATTAAAAAGCTCTTAATAGATAAGCCTTGCCCTTGCACTTTTTGGAAAGTTGTATGGAAACAACTGTAAAACTTTTATACAGTGTTACACTGAAAGTAGAGAACAACATATATTTCTGAAGTAAGACAGTGTTACACTGAAAGTAGAGAACAACATATATTTCTGAAGTAAGACTATGTAATTGTTGCATATCTTTGAGATTTTAAGGCTAAATACTTTTTTTAAAGAAATTAAATTTTTTTTGTTTTATGGGTTGGAAAAGATAACTCTTGAGATGTTAAGGGGATAAAGAAAGGTTAGAAATATCTGCCTCATCAGTAAGAAAGGAGGTTAACTAATTTCTAGGCCTTGGAATTTTGTGATATCTCTCAGGGCTCTCAGAACAAACCAACCTTGAAGTGAAAAAGGGAAAATATCAAAATGACGACTCACGAAGATGTGAGAAGGATAGAACATGCTTGAGAAATTTGTTTGGATGAGGCATCTTGGAGGCTTTTCTGCCATAGCCATCCTGAGAATGAGGCATCCAAGATGTAGACAAACAGATGGACAAATTCACCAATGTTATTACATTTAGATGCAGAGTTGCTTAACCTTAATTTCAAACCCAGCCTAAGGATTACCAAATCAAATTAAGGAAGATTTTCAGACAAAAGATGGTTGCCAAATCAAATTTGAAAATAAGATTTTGTGACTCAAGTTTTAAGAGCGATAACCATCACACCTCCAGCAAACATATAAGTACAGAGTGGCTTCACTCTCAAACTTGGATTATGTATAAACAAGGAAGTTTTACTGTCAAACTGTCAAAAAACTCAGTGATGTCACATTAATGAAGATATGAACTAAAGCCTCGAATAATTGCCCCCATTATTTTCTCTCAAATATTGTACAGTGCTTACTGATATCTATATTATACAATGCTATCTGTTTTAGTGCTTACTGATATCATCTATATTATACAATGCCATCTGTTTTAGTGCTATTAGAATAATATACATACCTCTCACTACTAAATGAACAGCATAGATGACTCTGTCATTTTCCTCTTGTAGACATGTGTATCGGCCTGTCTTCTGCCGAGTTACATTTGTCAGGAATAGAGACCCGTTTGACAGGACATGTTCACCTGACCAATGTTTCCCTTCTTCAACCCAGTATGTACTTATCTGTAGAGTAAATGAAATATCTATTCATTAAAGGGGTAGAAGGATAACATGGTTTTCCCACTGGAAAGGGTATCTTAACTCTTTGACAGCCGACATGGTTGGGGACCTGAGACCTCAGTTATGTAAAAAGATTCCTAAGAAAGGTGCATAAGGTTTCATATGCCAACAGCATGCCTGCTACTAACCAACAAGAAAACAGTCAGATCTGTATGCATGAATGAAATGGAAGAGGAATAAATTGTAAGAAGACTGATGTAGCTGATAGTATTAAACAGGGAAATTTAGATATGCTTGTGTGTATATAATAAGCAGCTTGATACACTGTAAAACTGCTATGAAAATGAAGATGTGTGGATTAGCTTGATACACTGTAAAACTGCTATGAAAATGAAGATGTGTGGATTCTGATGCTTGACAACACATAATCCACTTTTTTTCTTACATAAATCACAAATTTCCTTTATCCACAAGGACAGGGCAGCAAGAAAAATACCCACATATTTTAGTGTTTTATTAGAGAAGACTCTTGTATTATATCATTATCATTTTCTAAAAACAGGAAAAAAAAAAGAGCCAAAGATTTAAAAAAGTCAGGATGGGGTGCCTGAATGTATGTAGATGTAACAAGGATGACAAACAGGAAAGATAGGCACTACTTTTATTCAGAGGAACCTGGAAGTTCTGCTTTGAGTAAGATTAACTTGATAGGGAATAGGACTGAATGGCTTGGGAATGTTCAAGCGTAGACTCTCATATTAGCATGAGGGCAATCACAAAGAAAAGGGTGGCACCTCTAATGAAGGTGGAGCTGTGGGAGTGTGTTAAGAAATTAGTTCAAGATTGATGTGGGTTGCAATAAAAGCAGACCACGACTGTGGGTGACTTTTAGTGCTTATGCACCAAGTAGATAGTATGAGAGTAAGTGATGGTATGAAGGAGATTCTAAAATGAATGTCAAATTGAATTAGGGTTATTACCATGGTTGTTTTATGGTTGGAGAATAGTTTGAGATTAGAGAGGTTGGGTGACAGTTGTACACTGCTGAACCATAATGGAACAGAATGCTATCAAAGGTACTATGTGTAGATGAGGCTGCTCTTTAATGATGATTCAGATAGGTTTTATATGTGACTGGTTCTCAGTGAATGTAGGTTTGCGGCAGGGGTGTGTGATGTCTCCATGGTTGTTTAATTTGTTTATGGATGGGGTTGTTAGGGAGGTAAATGCAAGAGTTTTGGAAAGAGGGGCAAGTATGAAGTCTGTTGGGGATGAGAGAGCTTGGGAAGTGAGTCAGTTGTTGTTCGCTGATGATACAGCGCTGGTGGCTGATTCATGTGAGAAACTGCAGAAGCTGGTGACTGAGTTTGGTAAAGTGTGTGGAAGAAGAAAGTTAAGAGTAAATGTGAATAAGAGCAAGGTTATTAGGTACATTAGGGTTGAGGGTGAAGTCAATTGGGAGGTGAGTTTGAATGGAGAAAAACTGGAGGAAGTGAAGTGTTTTAGATATCTGGGAGTGGATCTAGCAGCGGATGGAACCATGGAAGCGGAAGTGGATCATAGGGTGGGGGAGGGGGCGAAAATTCTGGGGGCCTTGAAGAATGTGTGGAAGTCGAGAACATTATCTCGGAAAGCAAAAATGAGTATGTTTGAAGGAATAGTGGTTCCAACAATGTTGTATGGTTGCGAGGCGTGGGCTATGGATAGAGTTGTGCGCAGGAGGATGGATGTGCTGGAAATGAGATGTTTGAGGACAATGTGTGGTGTGAGGTGGTTTGATCGAGTGAGTAACGTAAGGGTAAGAGAGATGTGTGGAAATAAAAAGAGCGTGGTTGTGAGAGCAGAAGAGGGTGTTTTGAAGTGGTTTGGGCACATGGAGAGAATGAGTGAGGAAAGATTGACCAAGAGGATACATGTGTCGGAGGTGGAGGGAACGAGGAGAAGTGGGAGACCAAATTGGAGGTGGAAAGATGGAGTGAAAAAGATTTTGTGTGATTGGGGCCTGAACATGCAGGAGGGTGAAAGGCGGGCAAGGAATAGAGTGAATTGGATTGATGTGGTATACCGGGGTTGATGTGCTGTCAGTGGATTGAATCAGGGCATGTGAAGCGTCTGGGGTAAACCTTGGAAAGCTGTGTAGGTATGTATATTTGCGTGTGTGGACGTATGTATATACATGTGTATGGGGGTGGGTTGGGCCATTTCTTTCGTCTGTTTCCTTGCGCTACCTCGCAAACGCGGGAGACAGCGACAAAGCAAAAAAAAAAAAAATATATATATATATATATATATATATATATATATATATATTTTTTTTTTTTTTTTTTTTTTTATATATATCTTCTTTCTTTCTTTCAAACTATTCGCCATTTCCCGCATTAGCGAGGTAGCATTAAGAACAGAGGACTGGGCCTTTGAGGGAATACCCTCACCTGGCCCAATTCTCTGTTCCTTCTTTTGGGGGGGGGGGGGGAAAAAAAAGAAAAAAAAAAAGAGAGGGGAGGATTTCCAGCCCCCCGCTCCCTCCCCTTTTAGTCGCCTTCTACGACACGCAGGGAATACGTGGGAAGTATTCGTAATCCCCTATCCCCAGGGATAATATATATATATATTTTTTTTTTTTTTTTAATACTTTGTCGCTGTCTCCTATCATATATATATATATATATATATATATATTATTATTATTATTTTTTTTTTTTTTTTTATACTTTGTCGCTGTCTATCACCATATATATATATATATATATGTGTGTACATCTCAATGTACACATACATATACACACACAGACACATACATATATACCCATGCACACAATTCACACTGTCTGCCTTTATTCATTCCCATCGCCACCTCGCCACACATGGAATACCATCCCCCTCCCCCCTCATGTGTATGAGGTAGCGCTAGGAAAAGACAACAAAGGCCCCATTCATTCACACTCAGTCTCTAGCTGTCATGCAATAATGCCCGAAACCACAGCTCCCTTTCCTAATCCAGGCCCCACACAACTTTCCATGGTTTACCCCAGACGCTTCACATGCCCTGATTCAATCCACTGACAAGCACGTCAACCCCGGTATACCACATTGATCCAATTCACTCTATTCCTTGCCCGCCTTTCACTCTCTTGCATGTTCAGGCCCCGATCACTCAAAATCTTGTTCACTCCATCTTTCCACCTCCAATTTGGTCTCCCACTTCTCCTCGTTCCCTCCACCTCCGACACATATATCCTCTTGGTCAATCTTTCCTCACTCATTCTCTCCATGTGCCCAAACCATTTCAAAACACCCTCTTCTGCTCTCTCAACCACGCTCTTTTTATTTCCACACATCTCTCTTACCCTTACATTACTTACTCGATCAAACCACCTCACACCACACATTGTCCTCAAACATCTCATTTCCAGCACATCCACCCTCCTGCGCACAACTCTATCCATAGCCCACGCCTCGCAACCATACAACATTGTTGGAACCACTATTCCTTCAAACATACCCATTTTTGCTTTCCGAGATAATGTTCTCGACTTCCACACATTCTTCAAGGCTCCCAGGATTTTCGCCCCTCCCCCACCCTATGATTCACTTCCGCTTCCATGGTTCCATCCGCTGCCAGATCCACTCCCAGATATCTAAAACACTTTACTTCCTCCAGTTTTTCTCCGTTCAAACTTACCTCCCAACTGACTTGGCCCTCAACCCTACTGTACCTAATAACCTTGCTCTTATTCACATTTACTCTCAGCTTTCTTCTTTCACACACTTTACCAAACTCAGTCATCAGCTGCAATTTCTCACCCATATCAGCCACCAGCACTGTATTATCAGTGAACTACATCTAACTCACTTCCCAAGCCCTCTCATACATACATATATACATAAACGCCCACACATGCACATGTACATACCTATACATTTCAATTTATACATACATACATACAGATATATAAACAGACATATCAATACTTGCTGCCTTCATCCATTCCCATCGCCATCCCGCCACACATGAAATGGCACCCTCCTGCCCCCCCCCCGTGCTCGAGGCAGCGCCAAGAAAAGACAACAAAGGCCACATTCGTTCATACTCAGTCTCGAGCTGTCAAGTGTAGTGCACTGAAACCACAGCTCCCTTTCCACATTCAGGCCCCACAAAACTTTCCATGATTTACCCCAGACATTTCCAAACCCTGGTTCAATCCATTGACAGCACGTCGACCCTGGTATACCATATTGTTCCAATTCACGCTACTCCTTGCACGCCTTTCACCCTCCTGTATGTTCAGGCCTCGATTGCTCAAAGTCTTTTTCACTCCATCTTTCCACCTCCAATTTGGTCTCCCACTTCTCGTTCCCTCCACCTCTGACACATATATCCTCTTTGTCAATCTTTCCTCACTCATTCTCACCATGTGACCAAGCCATTTCAATACACCTTCTGCTCTGTCAACCACACTCTTTTTGTTACCACACATCTCCTTTACCCTTTCATTACTTACTTGCTCAAACCACTTCACACAATTGTCCTCAAACATTTCATTTCCAACACATCCGCCTTCCTCCACACAACCCTAACTATAGCCCACGCCTTGCAACCATGTAACATTGTTAGAACCAATATTCCTTCACACCCATTTTTGCTCTTCAAGGGAACGTTCTCGCTTTCCACATATTCTTCAAAGCTCCCAGAACCCTTCTTTGGTGGAGCATGTAGGTGAAGGAAACTGAAAGTATATGTAGGTAACAGCAAGGTCCTTGCTGAGAGAGAGATTCACAGACCCAAGGTCTAAGTGAGATGGTCTGGCCTTAACACTAATGAGAAAGAGAGAGAGAGAGAGCTACAGTGTATCATAAGTATGAAATGGAAAATAGTTAACAATAAGTGTATGAGTCCTTACAAATGATCATCAAAACATAGTAGGAGAGCTAAAACAGAGCAGTCTTGCATATGAGAACTGACAACTCTTAAGAGTCTGTTAAAAAGATGCATAGATGCAAGGCTTGTAGGACTCTATGGTGACCTAGGGCAAATAACAGATGAGATGTCTGTGAAGAAATGTGGTAGTATGACTGAAGACACAATAAGAAAAGGTAAAGTAAAAAAGAGATGGAAATATGTACTATGAGGGTCAAAGTTATTTCATAATGATGGAGATGCCACAAGAATGCTTTTTAATTATATGCAATAACTGAAAGTAATCTGGTTATCCAGGTCTCACAATAGCAAAATTTTCTGCTTACATTTTGGCAAGTAAATTCACTAAAGAATCCAGGACAACATTTCTGGACCAGAATGTACAAACACATCATGTTACTGCATCAGTGAGCTGTAATAGTCTATAATTGAAGATTCTCACCAAAGCTATTTTGTATAACAAGTAATGGAAGCACTAACCTCATCATTTTTCATAGCATGAAAACTAAATAATTTAGCTAATGTCTAAGAATGTTTATCTCATATCTGTGAGCAAACAATGCAACTAAGATGTCAAGCACATCTCAATAATACACTCACCTCTGTTTTGGAATTGCTGTGGAGATAGCAGGGCAGAGTCACATTACTATGTTCATCTACAAAAGTAATGGCATCCTCATCGTTATTTGAGAGCTCTTGCCCAAAACCTCCACACAAACCTATAGAGAAGAAGGAAATTCCTGGTATAGTTTGAGGGTTCCACTGAAAAACATCAAGGTTTCTGTCTTTATGAATACCCTGTATTTTGTTACTAAGAATGAATCTCTTTTGAGAATATTTGTCTTAGATCTTGGTACCTCAATGTTCACTGAGAAGCACATGTAACTGAATTCCCATTTCAAGGCCATCTCATCTTTGCTAAATTTATGCCCTTCCCAAGACCAGGTCCCCAATTTACTGATCTGCCCTAGTTGATCTCTGGGCTGACTGCCATGCCCATGATTCAAACTTTGGTTGGCCTTTGCTAACTGTTACAACAAAAGAAGTGTTTTTAGGTAGCATAAGGATCTGAATTACTCATTGTAATATGATGCTCCAGAGACTGAAGCTAACCAAAAGCTGAAAACAAATTCTTACCGAGTACAAGGATTACTCTTGTTTCCACATTTGTTTGAATGGAGTCTTTTTATCTTGCACTCTAACAAAACAAAAAGGATGTTCATTCAAGCCATAAACTTTATCAATGAAAATTGGATAATGGGTTTCCAATAATTTTATTAACATTTGTAGGGTTTCTATAAATCTCTTAGTTTTGAAATGCTAGCTAGACGATGCCATTCCCACCTTATTCCCTTAGGAACCCAAATGTCTGATTATGTATCCAATAATGATTTTTAAATCTGATTTCATCACAATTCCAGTTTAAGGGAGTCTTGTTTTTTTCTGAAACCAAGATAGCTGTTGCATACCCCATGGACCTTGTTTTTTTCTGAAACCAAGATAGCTGTTGCATACCCCATGGACCTTGAAGCTCCAAAATCTGACATCATCTAGGTGGAGACTGTTTCTTAACTCCCATTAGTCTTCTCTGTTTCATTTGCAGTTCTCTTAACTACAAACTTTATACAGAAATAATCTTCGACTGTTTAAATAGGGCCTTGATGCGGTCTCATCCACAAGCTTCAGTGTATACCAAACAGAATGGTTGATATCTTCCACTTCATATAGGTGGGGGAGGGGGTGCTGAAGCTCTAATGTGATTTTTTTTTTTTTTTTACCTCTGACCCTTGTGCTGAAACTATGGAATTTCATTCATATGGTACATGTATTTATGCCCTTTATTCATTAAACCTTCTTCCCATAATACCTCATTTGAACCCTGGCTATGGGACTTTAGCAGTGCTGTTTCAATAAACTTTTTTTTTTAAAGGAAGACTTGTCTTCAGGTGATGCTTGTCTCTGCTGAGTCTGCAGCTGAGGTTGTTGTTGGACTGGAGGCATTTAGTTTATGCATTGCATCTGTGTTTATGTTATTGGTGTAGGAAGTAGAATGATAGTGTAAATATGCCTGTGTCTGCTGTGTAACATCACTTGGTCAAGCATGTGGTGGAATCCATTCATGTCTATATGAAAGTAAATAATACAAAATGTTAGCTTCCAAATGGTAACCATAACAATCACATAATGAATTATGAAATATGAAATATTATATAGAAAATGTGTAGAGAATGCTGGCAAGAATAATGAAGGGACTTGCGGAAAATGGTTACGAGGAACGACAAACCAATTTTGTGATAACATATGAGATTCCTAAGATGACATTACTGAAATATAGATTATATAAATCAGAAGGACTTAACCAAAAAGATTTTTTTTTTATAGTTCCTAATTGGGACAAGATGGTATGGACATAGAATCCACAAGGACTAATATTCAGTGTAGGAAATACTTCTCCAGTAGAATTGCTAAGAAATGGAATAAACTGTCCATGTTTCTTTCAACAAAAATGGAGAATAATTTTAAGGCCAATAGTGAAATGTTAATCAGATTAGGGGGCACCAAATGAGCCAGCACAGGTTTAATATTAATCTTTAGCTATCTTGCGCTACCCAAGGGGAGTGCTAAAAAGCAAACAGTTTGGAGAAAAATATTCTAATAATAATAGTGAAAACTTGGTAAATCTTGGCTGTTAAACGTTTGGTGAGTATTTGTAGGTTTCAGTAATGTTTCCCCTATAATTTCATTAATCAACCTTATATTTTTCCTGATACTGAAAGCCTTCAATATTACCCTAGTGTTGCATTATAGAATACCTCAAATTATGCTCTGTAACTTTCACTCTATTCTCTGAACACTATACTACCATTGGTCTTCATCATCCAAAGCTTTTCTGGACATGTATCACTAATTTTTTACAATATAATAGTGCCATACTAACGTATAGTCCTTCAAAATAAGTGTAGCATTTTAAAGCTACCCCCCTCAATTCCTGACGGTGTGATGGACAATAGTACACAGTCGTCTGTGTGACCCTACAAATTACTAATGCCTGTATGTAACTAAATGCACTTCAAAATTCTTGATCAAACTGTACCTTACATGACATTAAAGTTATTGCACAATCTTTTACTGATACAGGAAAACTATTAGCAAAGGTTAAAGACACCATACAAGACATATAACATTCAAGTTAAGCATTACAAAGCCGATTTATGCATATTATTAGCAAAACACCGAATAGGGTGGAGCTGAGTAGCTACTGGCTTCTTGCTTCTGGAGCGAGAATACTTTAAAACATAAGTAATCATCACACAAACCCGAAATCAAATGGAGAAAAATAAAAAATCTCCTTAAGATCATTTCTTCATGTCTGACTGCGATGTTTCCAGTCAAGTTTTCACTCTTGTTTTTGTTATGGGCTGGGTCACTGGTTGGTCAGCTGGCAGGACAAACAACCCTCACTATAGATGATTGATCTTGTTGTCTGCACAAGGGACTCCAGTCACACACCTTATACATTCCTCCGTTCGTCGCTATACTCTATCCTGAATAACATTTTCCTATCGTTCTTTTAACAATTGATATTACTATTTTTCGTTGTCTGCTTACTTTCATAAGTAATAAATATATGATAAACATATGATTTTAAGTAGAGTTAAATTATTTGAATTTCCTTATATAGAATGTATAACTGTTTAACACATTCTCTAATTAGAGAAATTTTGGTGGGATTATTCTGGGCTAGCGAGTTCGAGAAGTGAATCCTTCTGCCACATAATGTATTTGTATATATTTTTGGTAAAAAATGTATTGTTTATTTATTTTTTATGGTTTTAAATATTATACTCACGTAAGTATATGTACCCAGCAGAATGAAGGCAATAGAGTTGAGAGCAAGAATGCCAAAATGTTTAAGATCTGTCATTACAGGTAAACAGAGCAGACGACAAAAAGTATATATCGTTTGTTTTAATGGTATTTCCTGTTTCACCAAAGAAGACAGACTCTCGTGCATTCTACAGTCTCAGTAAGTATTAGATTATCATATTTTTATTTAACTTAGAGTAGACAGAAAACATATCTTTTACGCGCGATTTTGGAATCTGGCCTCAGTGGGAATCTGACAGGTTCTGAAAAGCTTTCGGTTTCATATCTGGGAGTCATTCAGGTAATGTGTCGGCAAATTATCCACTGCATGTTCTAATAATCAGTGGTCATTTTAACAAATAGTCGTCTGCATACCCCATATATCATTAGTTTCACATCAGGAATGATTTTTTATATACATAATGTGCTTTCCTTGCTGGTATATGTACACATGTACATGGTATGAGTAATCTGCCAGATATGAATGAATCCAGATCCAGCCAACTGGTTTACTTCAGTGGATGAAACGTTATGTCGACTAGTCAGCTTAATAACCTTTTACTCATCGCTCCCGACTATCGGACATCAGGTAAAGTGCAATTATGCCGACTAGATGGCGCAAAGAAGTGACATGCGGACTGGTTGACATATGTGGATGAAACGTTAAATATCAGACTATATATATATATATATATATATATATATATATATATATATATATATATATATTTTTTTTTTTTTTTTTTTTTTTTTTTTTTTTCTTTTCATACTATTCGCTATTTCCCGCGATAGCGAGGTAGCGTTAAGAACAGAGGACTGGGCCTTTGAGGGAATATCCTCACCTGGACCTCTTCTCTGTTCCTTCTTTTGGAAAATTAAAAAAAAAAAAAAAAAAAAGAAAAAAAAACGAGAGGGGAGGATTTCCAGCCCCCCGCTCCCTTCCCTTTTAGTCGCCTTCTACGACACGCAGGGAATACGTGGGAAGTATATATATCATTGCGATTTTCTACGTTAGCGAGGTATCGTCGGGTTCAAAGAAAGATCGCATTGGCTTGCATATATTCTGTAGCTGTCATTGACATCGCTTCCTGTATACCACATTATTCCATTTCACTTTCTAATGCATGCCACTCGCCATCCTGGATGATCAGGCTTTATCACTTTTTACTCAATCCTTCCATCTTCGGTGTGGTTTCCCCCTTGTCTCCTCTACTTATGACACAAATGTCATCATCAATTTTTCGTCACTTATTCTGTCCTTATGTTCAAACCATTTCTGCTCTCTCAACCAGTCTTTGTATATTGGTTATATAGAGGATGATCTTGCCTAATACGTTTCATGACATGATTTTGGATAGTTTAGCAGCACTCACCAGGCGTTGCAATAGACAATGTATCAGTTATACCCCATTTGTTTTAAGGATCAGAAAAGCAACTATTGAACTCCCTTGAACTGTGTTAATTATATCTGGTATTGAATTGAATGTTGCAACCCCTTGTAAGTTTCAGTGAACTGAAAATAATGGTGTTGCATCAAAATAATCTCAAAACAAAATCATGAGAATTAATAAAGAAAAATAAAAAAAGTGTTACTCTAAACTTTTTCATTCAACTGGGTCTCCTCCGTTATAACAGGTTCATTTTGCTGACTCTACTGCAATCACTTGTATATCAGCTTATGCTGTATATTGGTGTTTAGGGATGCCATTCTTTAGTTTTTTTCTTTTCTACCCAACAGTATTTGTCTTTTATAACCCTGCTCACTTTGTGTGGAACTATGTTGCAACATGATTCTGCGAAAAAGAAACTTCCAATAACGCTCACAATATCTGATGATGAAAGGCTAAAATGCTGCCTAAGTCATATCGCCCTGGAGTGTTTATTTTGGATGGTCTTTAGAGATCTACTCCCACAGCTTAGGCTTGGACCAGGCTGCTGATTTGGGTCTTTGGATGATTGGATAGTCTTTGGAGATCTACTCCCACAGCTCAGGCTTGGACCAGGCTGCTGAGTTGGGTCTTTGGTCATCCAAGTTGTTGGAAGCCATGTCCCATATAACCAGACCTGACTTGTCTGACACACTTTGTAAATACTTATCCAAGGGTCTTGAATATCTCTCTGCATCTCATAGTGTTCCTTATGTGTGCAAGCAATTTGTTGATTAGTATTGGTTCCCAAATGTTTATGGCATTTCCTCTTTGTGCTAATTGCACCTTTTATCTTTTTGAGTATGTTTTACAGTCTTCCATACTTGCCATGCCAATAGGAAAATATTTCAGAATGGAGGTTTGGTACCACTTCCAGGATCTTTCATATACCCATCCTGTCTGTGCTCCAGAGCATACAGTTTCTGTGATTACAGTTTTTTCTTGTAGTTTTATTCCTTTGCCATGTCAGTGCAGGCTGTGATGCCAGTTTGCAAGCAGGGCTCTAGCAGATCCTTGATAAACTTTAAAAGGTCTTCTTATTGACTGCATTTTGAAGGCCTTGAATATTTCAAAACTGCTGTTTCAAGTCAAAAGAGATTTGTCCTTGTATTACTACACTTCTTCTATACTGTACTGTGCCTGTACCTGTTCTTGGTTTAGTATAAGGAAGCACTAGAAACAGTTAAGACTAAAGGAAAGCCTTCATGTACAGTATATGTGAAAGTTCAGGTGATTATGCAGACAAATTAGCTGATAGGACAGGGAGCCACATTATATAACTTATTACACATTCAAGAGCTATGAGAAAAAGCATGAAGTCATAGATAGAGGATGTAGAGTAATATATTACAAAGAAAGCTGAAGCTCTTGTTGCACTAATCTTTAACCCAGTGACTGCAGTGACTTGATATTTAGTGTGCCTGTATAGAAGTGATTTTCATTACTTTTAAGAAAAATTATCATTACCATTAGAAAGAGCATTTTGCTGAAAAAAAATTATATATATATATATATATATATATATATATATATATATATAACGTATATATATATATATAAGTAACGTAAGGGTAAGAGAGATGTGTGGAAATAAAAAGAGCGTGGTTGAGAGAGCAGAAGAGGGTGTTTTGAAATGGTTTGGTCACATGGAGAGAATGAGTGAGGAAAGATTGACCAAGAGGATATATGTGTCGGAGGTGGAGGGAACGAGGAGAAGAGGGAGACCAAATTGGAGGTGGAAAGATGGAGTGAAAAAGATTTTGTGTGATCTGGGCCTGAACATGCAGGAGGGTGAAAGGAGGGCAAAGAATAGAGTAAATTGGAGCGATGTGGTATACCGGGGTTGACGTGCTGTCAGTGGATTGAATCAAGGCATGTGTATGGGGTGGGTTGGGCCATTTCTTTCGTCTGTTTCCTTGCGCTACCTCGCAAACGCGGGAGACAGCGAAAAAGCAAAAATATATATATATATATATATATATATATATATATATATATATATATATATATATATATGTTTAGTTCCTTGTTAATTATATGTGTAGTGAGATTATCAAATGAATAAAGGTTCAGGCTGCAAACCTGCCAGGAATATGATGCATTTCCCCATTGGCATGATATGTACATATGTTGTATGCTATCATGTTATGATAATCAACAGGTTGTTAGTGAAAGAGAAGAGAGGCATTTGGATGATAATTGTAGGGTAGTAATGCAAAAGAAAGTGGCAGGAGGTCAAGAGAAAGGTGCAAGAGGTGAAGATGAGGGTAAATGAGAGTTAGGGTGAGAGAGTATCATTAAATTTTAGAAAGGATATAAAGATGTTTTGGAAGGAGGTAAATAACGTGTATAAGACATGAGAACAAGTGGGAACATCGGTGAAGGGGGCAAGTGGGAAGGTAGTAACAAGTAGTGATGAAGCAAGGAGATGGAGTGAGTATTTTGAAGGTTTGTTGAGTGCGTTTGATGATAGAGTAGCAGATATAGGGTGTTCTGGTTGGGGTGGTGTGAGAAATGAGAGGGTCAGGGAGAAGAGGTCGTGAAAGAGGATTGGCGGAATGCATGCATAGTGCCGTTGTACAAAGGCAAAGGGGATAAAAGTGAGTGTTGAAACTACAGAGGCATATGTCTTTTGAGTATTCCTGGGAAATTATATGGGAGGGTATTGACTCAGAGGGTAAAGGTATGTACAGAGCATCAGATTAGGGAAGAGCAGTGTGGTTTCAGAAGTGGAAGAGGTTGTGTGGATTAGGTGTTTGCTTTGAAGAATGTATGTGAGAAATACTTAGAACAAATGGATTTGTGTGTAGCATTTATGGATCTAGAGAAGGCATATGATAGGGTTGATAGAGATGCTTTGTGGAAGGTATTAGGAGTATATGGTTTGGGAGGTAAGTTGCTAGAAGCAGTGGAAAGTTTTTACCAAGGATGCAAGGCATGTGTACAAGTAGGAAGAGAGGAGAGTGATTGGTTCCCAGTGACTTGATTTGCGGCAAGGGTGTATGATGCCCCCATGGCTGTTTAATCTGTTTATGGATGGGGTTGTTAGGGAGGTGAATGCAAGAGTTTTGGAGAGAGGGGTGAGTATGCAGTCTTGTGGATGTGAGGGCCTGGGAAATGAGTCAGTTGTTGTTCGCTGATGATACAGCTCTGGTGGCTGATTCGAGTGAGAAACTGCAGAAATTGGTGACAGAACTTGGAAAAGTGTGTGAAAGGAGAAAGTTGAGAGCAAATGTGAATAAGAGCAAGGTTATTAGGTTCAGTAGGGTTGAGGGACAAGTTAATTAGGATGTAAGTTTCAGTGGAGAAAAACTGGAGAAAGCGAAGTGTTTTAGATATCTGGGAGTGGACTTAGCAGCGGATGGAACCATGGAAGCGGAAGTGAGTCACAGGGTGGGGGAGGGGGCAATGGTTCTGGGAGCCATGAAGACTGTGTGGAAGGAGAGAGCATTAACTCGAAGAGCAGAAATAGGTATGTTTGAGGTAATAGTAGTTCCAACAATGTAATATGGTTGTAAGGCATGGGCTATAGATAGGATTTTATGGAGGAGGATAGATGTGTTGGAAATGAAATGTTTGAGGACAATATATGGTGTGAGGTGGTTTAATCGAGTAAGTAATGAAAGGGTAAGAGAGATGTGTGGTAATAAGAGTGTGGTTGAGAGAGCAGAAGAGGGTGTGTTGAAATGGTTTGGAAACATGGAGAGAATGAGTGAGGAAAGATTGTCAAAGAGGATGTATGTTTCAGAGGTGGAGGGAAGAAGAAGCGGGAGACCAAACTGAAGGGAGAAGGATGGAGTGAAAAGGATTTTGAGCGATCAGGGCCTGAACATACAGGAGGGTGAGAGGCATGCAAGGAATACAGTGAATTGGAATGATGTGGTATACCAGGGTGGACGAGCTTTCGTTGGATTGAACCAGGGCATGTGAAGCATCTGGGATAAATAATGGAAAGTTTTGTGGGGCCTGGATGTGGAAAGGGAGCTGTGGTTTCAGTGCATTACATGAGACAGCTAGAGACTGAGTGTGAGTGTATGTGGCCTTTTTTGTCTGTTCCTGGCACTGCCTTGCCGGGGGATGCTGTTTCTTCTCTGGTGGGATGGCGATCGGAATGGATGAAGGCAGCAAGTATAGACATTTACATGTGTATATATGTATATGCCTGTGTATATGTACGTGGTAGGCGTTTATGTATATACATGTGTATGTGGGTGGGTTGGGCCATTCTTCGTCTGTTCCCTTGTACTACCGTGCTAACATGGGAGATGGTGGTTAGGTATAATAAATAAATAAGATTATATAGTTAGTATTTATATTTATTTATTTATTTTGCTTTGTCGCTGTCTCCCGCGTTTGTGAGGTAGCGCAAGGAAACAGACGAAAGAAATGGCCCAACCCACCCCCATACACATGTATATACATACACGTCCACACACGCAAATATACATACCTGTACATCTCAATGTACAGATATATACACACAAAGACATATACATATATACACATGTACATAATTCATACTTTTTTTTTTTTTTTTTATACCTCGTCGCTGTCTCCCGCGTTTGCGAGGTAGCGCAAGGAAACAGACGAAAGAAATGGCCCAACCCCCCCCATACACATGTACATACATACGTCCACACACGCAAATATACATACCCACACAGCTTTCCATGGTTTACCCTGGACGCTTCACATGCCCTGATTCAATCCACTGACAGCACGTCAACCCCTGTATACCACATCGCTCCAATTCACTCTATTCCTTGCCCTCCTTTCACCCTCCTGCATGTTCAGGCCCCGATCACACAAAATCCTTTTCACTCCATCTTTCCACCTCCAATTTGGTCTCCCTCTTCTCCTCGTTCCCTCCACCTCCGACACATATATCCTCTTGGTCAATCTTTCCTCACTCATTCTCTCCATGTGCCCAAACCACTTCAAAACACCCTCCTCTGCTCTCTCAACCACGCTCTTTTTATTTCCACACATCTCTCTCACCCTTACGTTACTTACTCGATCAAACCACCTCACACCACACATTGTCCTCAAACATCTCATTTCCAGCACATCCATCCTCCTGCACACAACTCTATCCATAGCCCACGCCTCGCAACCATACAACATTGTTGGAACCACTATTCCTTCAAACATAGTGGTTCCAACAATGTTGTATGGTTGCGAGGCGTGGGCTGCCTTTATTTATTCCCATCGCCACCTCGCCACACATGGAATAACATCCCCCTCATGTGTGCGAGGTAGCGCTAGGAAAAGACAACAAAGGCCCCATTCGTTCACACTCAGTCTCTAGCTGTCATGTAATAATGCCCGAAACCACAGCTCCCTTTCCACATCCAGGCCCCACAGAACTTTCCATGGTTTACCCCAGATGCTTCACATGCCCTGATTCAATCCATTGACAGCACGTCGACCTCGGTCTTCCACATCGTTCCAATTCACTCTATTCCTTGCGCGACTTTCACCCTCCTGCATGTTCAGGCCTTGATCGCTCAAAATCTTTTTCACTCCGTCTTTCCACCTCCAATTTGGTCTCCCACTTCTCGTTCCCTCCACCTCTGACACATATATCCTCTTTGTCAATCTTTCCTCACTTATTCTCTCCATGTGACCAAACCATTTTAAAACACCCTCTTCTGCTCTCTCAACCAGACACTTATTATCACACATCTCTCTTACCCTTTCATTATTTACTCTATCACACCACCTCACACCATATATTGTCCTCAAACATCTTATTTACAGCACATCCACCCTCCTCCGCACAACTCTATCTATAGCCCATGCCTCACAACCATATAATATTGTTGGAACCAGTATTCCTTCAAACATACCCATTTTTGCTTTCCAAGATAACATTCTCGACTTCCACACATTTTTTTCAATTCTCCTAGAACTTTCGCCCCCTTCCCCCACCCTATGATGCACTTCTGCTTCCATGGTTCCATACACTGCCAAATCCACTCCTTGCGATGTAGCGCAAGGAAACAGACGAAAGAATGGCCCAACCCACCCACATACACATATATATACATACATGTCCACACACGCATATATACATATATACACATTTACATAATTCATAGTCTGCCCTTATTCATTCCCGTTGCCACCCCGCCACACATGAAATGTCAACCCCCTCCCCCTGCATGTGCATGAGGTAGCACTAGGAAAAGACAACAAAGGCCACATTCATTCACACTCAGTCTGTAGCTGTCATGTATAATGCATATATTTACTGTTTTCATACAAATATATACACATGTACATATCATACTTGCTTGCCTTCATCCATTCCTTGTGCTACCCCGCCCCACAGGAAACAGCATCACTACCCCCTGTTTCAGCGAGGTAGCACCAGGAAAACAGATAGAAAATGCCACAATTTTTGACACAGTCTGTAGCTGTCATGAGTAATGCACTTGACACCACAGCTCCCTATCCACATCCAGGCTCCACAGACCTTTCCATATATATATGTGTGTGTGTGTGTGTGTGTGTCCATATATATGTGCCAGTTCCCCATATTTTGAGCAGCCCCAAGGGGAGGATGACCTACTGGGTTGGGTGCAGTTTGACTCTCACACCGAGGATACAAACCCATGTGGGTCCCTACTAACCAATACACCACTGTAATCCATACAGCCATGGGAATTGCATCACTAGTACCAGGTATTGTGTCCTTGGAACACAGTGATTTTTAGCTCATAGAACAAACTGGGTCTGTGTGGTCAAGGCATGTAACTCTGAACTGATACCAAAACCCAAGTGAGGTGGTCTGGCCTTAATGCCAAGGGGGAAATAATAAAGAAAAAAGAAAGGCCTCCTTGTGAGCAGAAGAAAATGTAAGCAAAGCAAAGGTTCTCTCCTCACCCTCCACTCCCTCCAGCGCATGCCAGCAGTAGTACCGGTAGAAAAATTACCTTGCTGGATTAATGATCCTGAAGAAATATTTTAGTGGAGAGTCATAAGGTAGAATTAACATGAATATGTCATGCATTTCATGATCAACGACATACATCCCTTCAGTTGTTATAAAGATTATGCAAATCATAAACTTGAGCTCCAGCCTCTCAACTTACCATGCCTATATTGTTCCTGATGTTGAGGAATGATACAGTAATTCATGATTACTCTCTCAAAGCAGTTGACATGGGTTAATCAATGTTAGTATGATACTGCAAGGTGACTAGGGAGAGAGAAGTGGTTGAGAAGCTAGCATGATTGACCATTGTGTTATGATGACTGATTAAACGAATTATTCAGTAACAGAGAGTGACAAGTGATGATCAAGCCTAAATTTGAAGATATTAAGGGTGTTGCTCTGAACAACATTTTCTAGGAGCTTATTCCATATATGAATAATGTCGTTGATAAAAAAATATTTTGTACAGTCCAGATTAATTTGGTGACCTCCAAGTTTTCATCCATTTCTCCTCATCGGTAATGCTGGCACTACAGTAATGTTCAGTAGCAACATTGTTGAGTCTTTTAAGTATTTTGAAGTATTCTATTAATTTGCCCTCGGAGGCACCTCTGGCTTAAGGAGAATGCTTAATTATCTCCATCTCTCCAGATATGGTTTGTTACGCAAGGAGGGAATCAATTTAATTGCTCTTCGCTACACTGCTTCCAATTTAAGAATATCTATACTTATGTTGGGGGCCCAGAACTGCACTGCATATTTGAGGTGTGGTCAAACTAGCCTTAGGTATAATGGCAATATCACATCCTTGCTTTTGTACATAAAGTTTCTGTTTATAAATTCTAAAATCCTATTTGCTTTCTTGGTAGCTTCATTGCAATGCTGGGAGAATTTAAAGTTATTGGAGACAGTGACCTTTGATTTCTTACACTAGGGGTGTCTATCTTGTGGCCCACCAGTTTATATCATAATTTTTGTTTAGATTTCCTACTTGTAACTGCTGATATTTATTTGCATTAAATGGCATTTGCCATTTACTAGACCATTCAGTAATTTTATCTAAAACTTTTAATCTTCAGCTATCTTCTTCATTTAATATGGCATTACCGATCTTTTTGTCATTTGCAAATTATGACACATTTAATTAGCCCTACGTTAATATCACTGATATAAATGATGAAAAGTATAGGCCCAAGTACTGATCCCAGAGGGACTCCATTAGTAATGGGTGACCAGGGTGATGTTTCTCCATTCATCATGACTCTCTGCTTCATATCACATAACCAGGCTTCTTTGCAACCAGCAATCCACAAGGCCCTGACCTTGTGCACCAATTTAACGTGGGGGACTTTGGCAAATGCTCTCTGGTAGTCCAGAAATATTCTATCTCTTGCTTTTGTCTTGTAGTTATTGAATGATATATAAGATTCAAGATGGTTTGTAAGGCATGATCTGCATCTTTTAAAACCATGTATACTTGTGTATTGTTGAACAGGCTCTGTTGTTCCACATGGGCTATGATTTCATTTAACAATCTACTCCAGAAGTTTACATATGACTGATGTGAAACTAATAGGACAGAAATTACCATGCAGTTCGTAGCTTCCCATTTTGTCCATAGGAGTGACATCTGCCAGTCTTTAGTCTTGTGGGACTGTTTCATCCTGGAACAGTTTATTGAAAATTTGGTTTAATGGTCTGGCAGTTTAGTGTTTGATGTCTTTAATCACTTGTGGAAGGAAACGATCAGGACTCGTGGATGGAAATGATCAGGACCTGGGCTTTTAGTTGTCTTCAACTTATGTGTTAGTACTTCCCTAAATGTGATGGTAAATTCTTGTATTGTGTGAGTGCTGTTTATCACTCAAAATTCATGTCGTTACTTTCTAACTTACAAACAACTGGAAAACTTTTTCAGGGTTATTGCTATGCTTTTATCGTCCACAGTAGGATCTCCATCCTCATTTACCAAGGGTCCTCTTCCACTCCTCATATGTTTCTTGTTATTGGTATATCTATAAAATCTTTTAGGGTCTCTATTGCTATCGCTTGCAATACTCACTTCATATTCTCTCTGGGCATTTTTGAAAACGACTTGCTCTTGTCTTCTAATTGTCTTATATTGCATTGCAATATTAGGGTCGTTGTCTGATTTCTTAAGCTTATAGAGTTTATTTCTGTGCCGTATATCTCTTGCAATATCTTGAGAGTACCATTAAGGTTTGTTGGTTTTATTGTTTCTGTCATGCATGGGAATGACTGTGACTTGATGGTGCATGAAGGGACGCTGAAAACTGGCCAGTAATTGCTCTGGGCATGAACCAACAAGGGTGAGACTTTGATGCATCACGCAGCCCATTAAAATCCAGTCTTTTAAAATTAGTGGTAATAGTACTGATTTTAGGGGGATTTGGTTTTGATATATATGTCATACCTATGTTATGGTCACAAGTGCCTCGACCTAGGATGCAAGAACTAAATGAAGTGTATAAAGTGATCTCCCCAAATTAGACCGTGACCGGAAGAACAGTGAAGAAACAGATATGACATCAGATACCTGATATGCAGCGGTAGAGACAATAATGTCCACAGTGATCCTCGGAACCAAATTCAAAACACTGGCAATCTTCCCCCCTCCCCCGTACCCGGGAAATTTTGATCATCAAACCATCATGTATATTAATGTACTTTTGCTCCACTGGTTAGACATTCACCCAATATCACCTATTTATAGAATAGTTTGTTTCCACACCAAAGAATGTACATAGTCTTATTGAATGGGGTGTAGAGGGATGTAATAAGAATGGCGTCAGGATGGTGGTAGGATGACTTACGTAGGCGTCCAGCCTTCGGTCTGACCTCTTTAGAATCACTTGAGGGTCATGACGATGATAACATAGTTTTCGAAGTCGGGAGAATCCAGAGTAAGAGGGTATGACTGCGAGGTAAACAAAATACTTGTACCTCTGGGTGGATGTTAAGAAATGTTTCTTTATCAACAGAATCTTGAGCACGAATGACAGTCTAAACTTAGAGAAAGTGAATGTTGGTGACACTGCCAAGGTTCAAAAGCCTGTTGCAGATAAAGTGAATGTTGGTAACACTGCTAAGGTTCAAAAGCCTATTGCAGATTAAGTGAATGTTGGTAACACTGCTAAGGTTCAAAAGCCTATAACAGATAGAAAGTGAATGTTGGTGACACTGCCGAGGTTCAAAAGCTTATAACAGATAGAAAGTGAATGTTGGTGACACTGCCAAGGTTCAAAAGCCTATAACAGATAGAGATAGAAAGTGAATGTTGGTGACTGCCAAGGTTCAAAAGCCTATAACAGATAGAGATAGAAAGTGAATGTTGGTGCCACTGCCAAGGTTCAAAAGCCTGTATCAAGAATTCAAGTGTAAGAGATCGGTCCCAGCTAGTGTGAAGCTCCGCCTCATATGAATAGATGGTTGACGACAACCAAAGCCTCACGTGGCTCTGAAGTTGCTAAAATATTGGATGATTTTTTACAGTATAACCAATTGGTGTTGAGAGAAATTCAGTGAAAACTAGCCTGTAATTCACAGCAAAACCAGTAATAAATCGTACACAAATAATGTTGCACTAGGTCAAATTTGAGTCAGTTATGCCGTAATAAGGAAATTTGGGTATTTGATTTCTCCGTATAGTACCAGCAGCCAAATTGGATGGCTTGATTGGGCCGGTAGACTCGTTTTCGAAAAGGAGGGACAACAACCCGTGAACCATCGAGGCATTTTTTTTTTCATCAAAGATCATATTGAATTTTAAGAAAGTATACCTCATTTGCATAGTCAAGAAATTGACAAAACCATAAGTTTAAGATCACATAATTCATTAGATACAGTTGAAAGTTGTTTCTTTTGAGCCGTAAAATAGAATTGTGGCTGTTTGATATTTCCATTTTTAGGTATCAGCTGACATTTTGGATGGTGGTCAGGATCACCGGACATAATTTTGAAAAAAACATTTTACGATGCGTCTCTGTCACTTTTGTTTCAGCTTGGCTCAATAGTGTCAGAGGAAAGCCTTGAAGTGTGGAAAGTTGACGGACTAAAAGATGACGAGCGGGAACTGATTTGAGGAAAGCTTACATGGCGTCTCTCCGGGAACTAAATACACACGCGCGGGTGCGCACACACACACACACACACACACACACACACATTTTTCTGTTCTAACTTTGTGTCTCCGTGCCGTCGGCGCACCATCTCCCTCCGTAAGGGAGTCACCCATGACCAGCGCCACAGGACGGCCTTCCAGGGCAGTGGCCTTCATTAGTGGCGCCTGAGGCGGTGCTCCGCCTCTGCCTGTATGATGGATGTTACGGTACCTTGTGAAAGCGTTGTGTATTCAGAGGGCAAAATTCCATACCCGAGCAATGTATTCCAACCCAGTCACGTCTCCAGAATTTCGTCATGGGTGTAGAGAGGGATGCAGGCAAATTATGAGCTCGTAAAGACAATTATGAAAAGCTCAACATAATATTGGTATGAAACAACGCTTTGTAACTTAGAGAACTTTACGCTTCTCGAGTTATTTGGACTTTAATAGGATTTTTTTTCATAAAATGGGATACAGTTGTAGAGAAAGTAATTTTATGAGATGGGCGACCAGCTTTGAATGATAATGTTTGTATCGTATTTGATAACAAAAAGCCTGATTGCAATATTCAAGTTATATATATATATATATATATATATATATATATATATATATATATATATATATATATAGGAGTCACGCGGAAGTGCTCATCCTCCTCGAAGGCTCAGAGTGGGATGTCTAAATGTGTGTGGATGTAACCAAGATGAGAAAAAGGAGAGATAGGTAGTATGTTTGAGGAAAGGAACCTGGATGTTTTGGCTCTTCAGTGAAACGAAGCTCAAGGGTAAAGGGGAAGAGTGGTTTGGGAATGTTTTGGGTGTAAAGTCAGGGGTTGGTGAGAGGACAAGAGCAAGGGAGAAGTAGCACTACTGAAACAGTAGCTGTGGGAGTATGTGATAGAGTGTAAGAAAGTAAACTCTAGACTGATATGGGTAAAACTGAAAGTGGATGGAGAGAGATGGGTGATTATTGGTGCATATGCACCTGGGCATGAGAAGAAAGATCATGAGAGGCAAGTGTTTTGGGAGCAGCTGAGTGAGTGTGTTAGTAGTTTGGATGCACGAGACCGGGTTATAGTGATGGGCGATTTGAATGCAAAAGTAAGTAATGTGGCAGTTGAGGGAATAATTGGTGTACATGGGGTGTTCAATGTTGTAAATGGAAATGGTGAAGAGCTTGTAGATTTGTGTGCTGAAAAAGGACTGGTAATTGGGAATACTTGGTTTAAAAAGAGAGATATATACATAAGTATACGTATGTAAGTAGGAGAGATGGCCAGAGAGCGTTATTGGATTACGTATTAATTGATAGGCAGCGCGAAAAAGAGACTTTTGGATGTTAATGTGCTGAGAGGTGCAACTGGAAGGATGTCTGATCATTATCTTGTAGAGGCGAAGGTGAAGATGTGTAGAGGTTTTCAGAAAAAAAGTGAGAATGTTGGGATGAAGAGAGTAAGTGAGCTTGGGGAGGAGACTTGTGTGAGGATACACCAGGGGAAACTGAGTGCAGAATGGAAAAAGGTGAGAGCAAAGGACGTGGGGGAGGAATGGGATGTATTTAGAGAAACAGTGATGGCTTGCGCAAAAGATGGTTGTGGCATGAGAAGCGTGGGAGGTGGGCAGATTAGAAAGGGTAGTGAGTGGTGGGATGAAGAAGTAAGATTATTAGTGAAAGAGAAGAGAGAGGCATTTGGACGATTTTTGCATGGGAATAGTGCAAATGACTGGGAGATGTATGAAAAAAAAAAGAGGCTGGAGGTCAAAAGAAAGGTGCAGGAGAAAAAGAGGGAAATGGGAGTTGGGGTGAGAGAGTATCATTAAATTTTAGGGAGGATAAAAAGAAGTTTTGGAAAGAGGTAAATAAAGTGCGTAAGACAAAGAGAACAAAAGGAAACATCGGTGAATGGGGCTAATGGGGAGGTAATAGCAAGTAGCGGTGATGTGAGAAGGAGATGGAGTGAGTATTTTGAAGGTTTGTTGAATGTGATAGATGATGAGTGGCAGATATAGGGTGTTTTTGTCGAGGTAGTGTGCGAAGTGATAGGATTAGGGAAAATGATTTGGTAAACAGAAGAGGTTGTGAAAGCTTTGCGGAAGATGAAAGCTTGCAAGGCGGCGGGTTTGGATGGTATTGCAGTGGAATGTATTAAAAAAGGTGGTGACTGTGTTGTTGACTGGTTGGTAAGGATATTTAATGTATGTATGGCTCATGGTGAAGTGCCTGAGGATTGGCGGAATGCATGCATAGTGCCATTGTACAAAGGCAAAGGGGATAAAGGTGAGTGTTCAAATTACAGAGGTATAAGTTTGTTGAGTATTCCTGGGAAATTATATTGGAGGGTATTGATTGAGAGGGTGAAAGCATGTACAGAGCATCAGATTGGGGAAGAGCAGTGTGGTTTCAGAAGTGGTAGAGGATGTGTGGATCACGTGTTTGCTTTGAAGAATGTATTTGAGAAATACTTAGAAAAACAAATGGATTTGTATGTAGCTTTTATGGATCTGGAGAAGGCATATGATAAAGTTGATAGAGATGCTCTGTGGAAGATATTAAGAATATATATATATGTTGATAGAGATGCTCTGTTGAATGTATTAAGAATATATGGTGTGGGAGGAAAGTTGCTAGAAGCAGTGAAAAGTTTTTTCGAGGATGTAAGGCATGTGTACGAGTAGGAGAAGAAAATGATTGGTTCTCAGTGTATGTCGGTTTGCGGCAGGTGTGCGTGATGTCTCCATGGTTGTTTAATTCATGGATGAGGTTGTTAGGGAGGTGAATGCAAGAGTTTTGGAGAG
Source organism: Panulirus ornatus (assembly GCF_036320965.1). NCBI lineage: Eukaryota > Metazoa > Arthropoda > Malacostraca > Decapoda > Palinuridae > Panulirus > Panulirus ornatus. The sequence continues at coordinate 54,895,661 of NC_092242.1, forward strand.
ATGGACAAGTATGCATTCTGTTGTGGATGATAGGGCTTGGGAAGTGAGTCAGTTTTTCGCTGATGATACATCGCTGGTGGCTTATTCTGGTAAGAAACTGCAGAAGCTGGTGACTGAGTTTGGTAAAGTGTGTGAAAGAAGAAAGCTGAAAGTAAATGTGAATAAGAGCAAGGTTATTAGGTACAGTGGGGTTGAGGGACAAGTCAATTGGGATTTAAGTTTGAATGGAGAAAAAGTGGAGGAAGTGAAGTGTTTTTAGATATGTGGGAGTGGATTTGGCAGCAGATGGAACCATGGAAGCGGGACTGAGTCACAGGGTGGGGGAGGGGGCGAAAGTTCTGGGATCGCTGAAAAATGCGCGGAAGTCGAGAACATTATCTCTTAAAGCAAAAATGGGTATGTTTGTAGGAATAGTGGTTCCAACAATGTTATATGGTTGCGAGGCATGGGCTATAGATAGGGTTGTGCGGAGGAGGGTGGATGTGATGGAAATGAGATGTTTGAGGACAAATTATTCAACTTTGCATTCGAATCACCAATCACTATAACCCGGTCTCGTGCATCAAAACTACTAACACAGTCACTCAACTGCTCCCAAAACACTTGCCTCTCATGATCTTTCTTCTCATGCCCAGGTGCATATGCACCAATAATCACCCATCTCTCTTCATCCACTTTCAGTTTTACCCATATCAATCTAGAGTTTACTTTCTTACAGTCTATCACATACTCCCACCACTCCTGTTTCAGGAGTAGTGCTACTTTTTCCCTTGCTCTTGTTCTCTCACTAACCCCTGACTTTACTCCTAAGACATTCCCAAACCACTTTTTCCCTTTACCCTTGAGCTTCGTTTCACTCAGAGCCAAAACATCTAGGTTCCTTTCCTCAAACATACTACCTATCTCTCCTTTCCTCTCATCTTGGTTACATTCACACACATTTAGCCACCGCAATCTGAGCCTTCGAGGAGGATGAGCACTCCCCGCGTGACTCCTTCTTCTGTTTCCCCTTTTAGAAAGTTAAAATACAAGGAGGGGAGGGTTTCTAGCCCCCGCTCCCGTCCCCTTTAGTGGCCTTCTATGACACGTGAGGAAAGCGTGGGAGGTATTCTTTCTCCCCTATCCCCAGGGATATATATATATATATATATATATATATATATATATATATATATATATATATATATATATATATATGTGTGTGTGTGTGTGTGTGTATGTAAAGGGTAATAGGAATATTGGGGAGAGTTTAAATCGATGAAATAAATTAAAATGCTTTTCCAGGGTGAGAAAATTTCATTCTAGCCTTGATATTGTTTTGGGAAGGTGGTGAAATTGATAAGGTTGTATCATACGTGATTGGTGTAAATCACTCAAAAAGTTAAATATGTATAGATATAGATTTGTTGTCCATTCGAGGAGTTATAAGGGTTACAGTAATTATACGAATATAAGATCATTAATTTTATTGTAAGGGGGAAACAGCCTCCTGTCTTCTCCTCTTGGGTATGCCCCTGATTCCATCCAGAATTTTAAGCATTTAACACTAACCGATCGTCCATCTCTTGTCTGTAGCTAGGGTTGCTTCCCAGTATATTTGTTATGACCGGAGTGTTCCAGTAAGATCCTAGCACTGCATGACCACTTTTTTTTCCCCTCCAAATAGGTTATGATCGTCTGGTTTTATACTTTATTTAAGAAAGATCAAGTATTGATGTCATCCCTCAGACTCTAATGGTCTCAAATTATCTGTTGGCACAGGTATTTTCCCCCAGATACATTCCAAGAATATATTTATGTGTTTTATCATTCATTGTTCCCAATTGTCGTTCTCTGCCGTTAAAATCCTCCGCTGAGGAAATGAATAAATGCTTGCAAAGCAGGAGCTACTGAGAGAGAGAGAGAGAGAGAGAGAGAGAGAGAGAGAGAGAGAGAGAGAGAGAGAGAGAGAGAGAGAGAGGAAATAAGAGTGAACGCCAACACCAAAATACAGAGTTGGAAGTTGGTCACTGTGTGTTCTCCTGACTGCCAGAGGATACTGGACACGGTGGGGGCCTCGTGTTGGAGGTTGTCTCGTAAATTCTCACGCAGGTGAGTCTCCTAACCCCTTACCTCACCGGTGGCCTTCCTGTTTCGGGAGAAGTCTGAATATTGTAGACTGTTTTTTTTTTTTCCTATATTCGCACTGAAGGATTCAGCTGTTGCTTCAGAAACAGCTTCTCGTTAGGTCATGGAAGCCCCTTGCACTCGCTGGGTCTTCGTATGTGCAAGGCTCTCGGTGCTTCAGAAATGCTGTGATGATATTAAAGTTACGAGTAAAGGTGTTTAACAAGAGAGCTCATCGCTAGGGTGGGGGCGCCTTGTGTGGTTTCTCCGTGCAGGATTGGTTTCTTCCGGCGAGGCTAAGCTGTGTGGGGTGGAAGCAGTGTTCTAAGGCTTTCATTTAATACCTTTCTAGTATTGCCATCGGTTTACACATGGATTTCTTTGTTGTCTTGTGATGATCAGGTCCCTAGTTAGTTCCTGGTGCACTCCCAGGTACTTTAGGGGCTTCTTAAGTAGGATGTGCAAAGCAGCTCCGAGAAAAGGTCTTACTGAAACAGGTGAAGCATATTGTAACGTTGATTTCTAGATATTTTGGATTTCCATTAGTTTCGAATTTTCTTGACAATATTGAAAGAGTCGACTCCAAAAATAACTTAAGCGCTGGAAAATTCGTGACAGTATCAGTCAAATTATGAGTGTTATCATGGTGTGGATACCGACCCACTGAAGTAACATATGTTGGTAGCACTTGACGGACGAGTAATGTAGTGAGTGTCTCCAGCATTAAGGGAAGCATTACGAGTTGCACCTTCACTCTCAGCATTAAGGGAAGCAACATGAATCTCGGTGACCCTCACTTAGCATTAAGGGAGGCAACTCGTCTTACCTTCACTCTCAGCATTAAGGGAGCCTTACCTACATTCTCAGAATTAAGGGAGGCAAGACAAGTCTCGCCTCCACTCTGCATTAAAGGAGGCATCTCTAGACTCAACGCCACTCAACAGCAGGCGAGCCAACAGTGTGTTACCTTCACTCTCAGCATTAAGAGAAGCTACACGAGTCTCACCTTCACACTCATCATTGTGCGAGGCAACACGAGTCACCCCCTCAGCGTTAAGGGAGGCAACACGAGTCACCCCCTCAGCGTTAAGGGAGGCAACACGAGTCACCCCCTCAGCGTTAAGGGAGGCAACACGAGTCACCCCCTCAGCATTAAGGGAGGCAACACGAGTCACCCCCTCAGCGTTAAGGGAGGCAACACGAGTCACCTCCCTCAGTGTTAAGGGAGGCAACACGAGTCACCCCATCGGGGAGGTAACAAGCCACTGTTCTCAGCATTAACTGAATGTCAGGTTAGGTTTTTCAAGTTTGTATTGTTTATCTTTTCATGTTCACCTGTGATTATAGTAAAGAAACATACCAGTCTAATAAACCAGGACATGAAATTGTAATGATCTCAAGTAAAATAGTTTTACCAACTGTAAGGAGTCCGTTCATGTGATTATGATCGATATTAATGTTAAAGTAGCTGCGCCCCTAGAAAACATAGCGAAGAAAATAAACGGTAAATTTTGCGTAGGAGTTTTCGAAAGATGAACCGGATTTACCTGACAGGAGACAGGGAATGGTTAAGAGTATGATTTACAAGCTGTTGAGAGAAGTTTAAGCTTCTCATCACAATACAGTGCAATGTATGGATGCAATGAAAGCATATCGATGAAAGATACAACGTTAGAAATTAATTTTATCCTAACAGAAAATCGCTTATCCCTGCGTCTGTCATATATAACGCAATAGGTAGTGGTGCGCGAGATTAGTATTTGCTGATAACCACGAGGAAAATGAAACACGATAAGTTCCCAAGTGCACTTTCGTATAATGATCACATCGTCAGGGGAGATACAAGGCGAAGAAGTCAGTTGATATACAAGGAAGAGACGTAGCTAAGACGCCATTGGTAAACAAGCGATACCGGATGGTGGTGTACGGGTCTGGCATCGTGCCTGTCATAAAATTTTATGTGGACAGGACCCTTTACAGATTTTACCTACACAAAGCCATCCAGTTTGTATAGATCTTCACTAATATTCATGTTACAATTATTTAATAAGAGAAGATTTGGTAATATTTCTCTCGGTCAAGGGGTTACAATTAAGAATTACAATTAACTTTACTCCAGTCAGTACAGTGGTCATAGTTTATAACGTGATTTAACAATGCATTTGATTATTGTCCTGTTCTTATACTATGATTATATTGCTTAAGTCTAACACAAAGATCCTTACCAGTCTGCCCAGTTAACGGTCCCCCTGTTTTGACAATATGATAAAATTTTATGACTAGCACGATGCCAGACCCGAACACCATCCGGATACACTTGTGTACCAGCGGCGTCTTAGCCCCGCCTCTATTTTGTATATAAGCTACATCTACGTCTTGTATCTCATTCTTGTATCTCCTCTGACAATGTGATCATTACACGAAAGTGCACTTGGAGACTTATGGTGTTTCGTTTTCTCCGCGCACTCTTAGGAATATTTATTTATTTATTTTGCTCTGTCGCTGTCTCCCGCGTTAGCGAGGTAGCGCAAGGAAACATATATGTATATATATATATATATATATATATATATATATATATATATATATATATAGCATTTATGGATCTGGAGAAGGCATATGATAGAGTTGATAGAGATGCTCCGTGGAAGGTATTAAGAATATATGGTGTGGGAGGAAAGTTGTTAGAAGCAGTGAAAAGTTTTTATCGAGGATGTAAGGCATTTGTACGTGTAGGAAGAGGGGAAAGTGATTGGTTCTCAGTGAATGTAGGTTTGCGGCAGGGGTGTGTGATGTCTCCATGGTTGTTTAATTTGTTTATGGATGGGGTTGTTAGGGAGGTAAATGCAAGAGTTTTGGAAAGAGGGGCAAGTATGAAGTCTGTTGGGGATGAGAGAGCTTGGGAAGTGAGTCAGTTGTTGTTCGCTGATGATACAGCCCTGGTGGCTGATTCATGTGAGAAACTGCAGAAGCTGGTGACTGAGTTTGGTAAAGTGTGTGGAAGAAGAAAGTTAAGAGTAAATGTGAATAAGAGCAGGGTTATTAGGTACAGTAGGGTTGAGGGTCAAGTCAATTGGGAGGTGAGTTTGAATGGAGAAAAACTGGAGGAAGTGAAGTGTTTTAGATATCTGGGAGTGGATCTGGCAGCTGATGGAACCATGGAAGCGGAAGTGGATCATAGGGTGGGGGAGGGGGCGAAAATCCTGGGGGCCTTGAAGAATGTGTGGAAGTCGAGAACATTATCTCGGAAAGCAAAAATGGGTATGTTTGAAGGAATAGTGGTTCCAACAATGTTGTATGGTTGCGAGGCGTGGGCTATGGATAGAGTTGTGCGCAGGAGGATGGATGTGCTGGAAATGAGATGTTTGAGGACAATGTGTGGTGTGAGGTGGTTTGATCGAGTGAGTAACGTAAGGGTAAGAGAGATGTGTGGAAATAAAAAGAGCGTGGTTGAGAGAGCAGAAGAGGGTGTTTTGAAGTGGTTTGGGCACATGGAGAGGATGAGTGAGGAAAGATTGACCAAGAGGATATATGTGTCGGAGGTGGAGGGAGCAAGGAGAAGAGGGAGACCAAATTGGAGGTGGAAAGATGGAGTGAAAAAGATTTTGTGTGATCGGGGCCTGAACATGCAGGAGGGTGAAAGGAGGGCAAGGAATAGAGTGAATTGGAGCGATGTGGTATACCGGGGTTGACGTGCTGTCAGTGGATTGAATCAAGGCATGTGAAGCGTCTGGGGTAAACCATGGAAAGCTGTGTAGATATGTATATTTGCGTGTGTGGACGTATGTATATACATGTGTATGGGGGGGGGTTGGGCCATTTCTTTCGTCTGTTTCCTTGCGCTACCTCGCAAACGCGGGAGACAACGACAAAGTATAAAAAAAAAAAAAATGTATATATATATATATATATATATATATATATATATATATATATATATATATATATATATATATATATATATCCCTGGGGATAGGGGATTAAGAATACTTCCCACTTATTCCCTGCGTGTCGTAGAAGGTGACTAAAAGGGGAGGGAGCGGGGGGGCTGGAAATCCTCCCCTCTCGCTTTTTTTTTTTTTTTTTTTAATTTTCCAAAAGAAGGAACAGAGGGGGCCAGGTGAGGATATTCCAAAAAAGGCCCAGTCCTCTGTTCTTAACGCTACCTCGCTAACGCGGGAAATGGCAAATAGTTTAAAAGAAAGAAAAAAAAGATATATATATATATATATATATATATATATATATATATATATATATATATATATATATATAACATAAAAGCTCTTAATCTATTTAGTTCTTCAGAAGGAAATGTCATAACTTCATGCAGCTTAAGTGTACGTCGTAGACAGCTTCCGTTGCGTAAGTTTGCACGTCAGTCTACGTAGCAACAGGAACAGGTTTGGATATGGCCGGAATCTCATCATTCACCTCAACAAGCTTGGACCATTTGAGGTCGCTACACTTGTCGTCACAATATCCTTCCCGTCTATTAATTAGGTTCTCAGAAAGATACACTAATACTGATGTATAGTTTCCAGACTCATGGATATATTTATTTTCCTATATATATATATATATATATATATATATATATATATATATATATATATATATATATATATATATTTTTTTTTTTTTTTTTTTTCTTTTTCTTTTAAACTATTTGCCATTTCCCGCGTTAGCGAGGTAGCGTTAAGAACAGAGGACTGGGCCTTTTTTGGAATATCCTCACCTGGCCCCCTCTGTTCCTTCTTTTGGAAAATTAAAAAAAAAAAAAAAAAAACGAGAGGGGAGGATTTCCAGCCCCCTGCTCCCTGCCCTTTTAGTCGCCTTCTACGACACGCAGGGAATACGTGGGAAGTATTCTTAATCCCCTATCCCCAGGGATATATATATATATATATATATATATATATATATATATATATATATATATATATATATATATATATATATATATATATTCCGATGAGTCCACGGGGAAAATGAAACACAAAAAGTTCCCTTGGAATAAGTTAAAGTACCCTATATCTTTCATTGATAAATACCCTAAGTTAGCAAAGAAATCTTATAGAGTTGAGCCCAAACCTCCCATTGACACCAAGAATCTTTTAGTTCTCCCTTTTAATAATAATTTCACTTTGCTTCCCATGTTGCTTAAATCCTTTAATGTAAATGTTGCCTTTAGCAACAATAATACTATAAAGAATATCTTAATCAGGAATTCACCAGAAAATTCTCTTGGTTGCATCTATAAAGTTCCTTGTGGAAACTGATAAATTTTATGTTGGTCAGACTGGTAAGGATCTTTCTGTTATACTTAAGCAACATTATTTATTTATTATTTTATTATACTTTGTCGCTGTCTCCCGCGTTTGCGAGGTAGCGCAAGGAAACAGACGAAAGAAATGGCCCAACCCCCCCCATACACATGTATATACATACGTCCACACACGCAAATATACATACCTACACAGCTTTCCATGGTTTACCCCAGACGCTTCACATGCCTTGCTTCAATCCACTGACAGCACGTCAACCCCGGTATACCACATCGCTCCAATTCACTCTATTCCTTGCCCTCCTTTCACCCTCCTGCATGTTCAGGCCCCGATCACACAAAATCTTTTTCACTCCATCTTTCCACCTTCAATTTGGTCTCCCTCTTCTTGTTCCCTCCACCTCCGACACATATATCCTCTTGGTCAATCTTTCCTCACTCATCCTCTCCATGTGCCCAAACCACTTCAAAACACCCTCTTCTGCTCTCTCAACCACGCTCTTTTTATTTCCACACATCTCTCTTACCCTTACGTTACTCACTCGATCAAACCACCTCACACCACACATTGTCCTCAAACATCTCATTTCCAGCACATCCATCCTCCTGCGCACAACTCTATCCATAGCCCACGCCTCGCAACCATACAACATTGTTGGAACCACTATTCCTTCAAACATACCCATTTTTGCTTTCCGAGATAATGTTCTCGACTTCCACACATTCTTCAAGGCCCCCAGGATTTTCGCCCCCTCCCCCACCCTATGATCCACTTCCGCTTCCATGGTTCCATCCGCTGCCAGATCCACTCCCAGATATCTAAAACACTTCACTTCCTCCAGTTTTTCTCCATTCAAACTCACCTCCCAATTGACTTGACCCTCAACCCTACTGTACCTAATAACCTTGCTCTTATTCACATTTACTCTTAACTTTCTTCTTCCACACACTTTTCCAAAGTCAGTCACCAGCTTCTGCAGTTTCTCACATGAATCAGCCACCAGCGCTGTATCATCAGCGAACAACAACTGACTCACTTCCCAAGCTCTCTCATCCCCAACAGACTTCATACTTAAGCAACATAAATGTAGTATAAGAACGGGACAAGAATCAAATGCCTTGTTTAATCACGTTAAAAACTATGATAATTGTATTGACTGGAGTAACGCCATCTCAGTTGTTAACTCTGACTCTATTACCAAGAGAAATATCATTGAATCTTCTATTATTGAATACACAAAGAATTATAATCTTAATGTTAGTGATGGTCTGTACAAATTAGATAACTTTATTGCTGACAAGATTTTTAAATGATAAGTTTATGAACGCTCGTTGTATGTTTTGGACAATCACATGTTTACCAAATGGCGTCCTAGCTTCGTCTTTTCGATGTATATCAACTGACTGTTATATTTCTCTCTTGTGTCTCCCCTGATGATGTGATTATTACACGAAAGTGCACTTGGGAACTTTTCGTGTTTCATTTTCCCCGTGGACTCATAGGAATATATATATATATATATTTTTCATACTATTTGCCATTTCCCGCGTTAGCGAGGTAGCGTTAAGAACAGAGAACTGGGCCTTAGAGGGAAATATCCTCACCTGACCCCTTATCTGTTCCTTCTTTTGGAAAATTAAAAAAAACAAGAGAGGGGAGGATTTCCAGCCACCCGCTCCCTCCCCTTTTAGTCACCTTCTACGACACGCAGGGAATACGTGGGAAGTATTCTTTCTCCCCTATCCCCAGGGATATATATATATATATATATATATATATATATATATTTTTTTTTTTTTTTTTTTTTTTTTTTTTTGTCGCTGTCTCCCGCGTTTGCGAGGTAGCGCAAGGAAACAGACGAAAGAAATGGCCCAAACCACCCCCATACACATGTATATACATACGTCCACACACGCAAATATACATACCTACACAGCTTTCCATGGTTTACCCCAGACGCTTCACATGCCCTGATTCAATCCACTGACAGCACGTCAACCCCGGTATACCACATCGATCCAATTCACTCTATTCCTTGCCCTCCTTTCACCCTCCTGCATGTTCAGGCCCCGATCACACAAAATCTTTTTCACTCCATCTTTCCACCTCAATTTGGTCTCCCTCTTCTCCTCGTTCCCTCCACCTCCGACACATATATCCTCTTGGTCAATCTTTCCTCACTCATCCTCTCCATGTGCCCAAACCATTTCAAAACACCCTCTTCTGCTCTCTCAACCACGCTCTTTTTATTTCCACACATCTCTCTTACCCTTACGTTACTCACTCGATCAAACCACCTCACACCACACATTGTCCTCAAACATCTCATTTCCAGCACATCCATCCTCCTGCGCACAACTCTATCCATAGCCCACGCCTCGCAACCATACAACATTGTTGGAACCACTATTCCTTCAAACATACCCATTTTTGCTTTCCGAGATAATGTTCTCGACTTCCACACATTCTTCAAGGCTCCCAGGATTTTCGCCCCCTCCCCCACCCTATGATCCACTTCCGCTTCCATGGTTCCATCCGCTGCCAGATCCACTCCCAGATATCTAAAACACTTCACTTCCTCCAGTTTTGCTCCATTCAAACTCACCTCCCAATTGACTTGACCCTCAACCCTACTGTACCTAATAACCTTGCTCTTATTCACATTTACTCTTAACTTTCTTCTTCCACACACTTTTCCAAACTCAGTCACCAGCTTCTGCAGTTTCTCACATGAATCAGCTACCAGCGCTGTATCATCAGCGAACAACAACTGACTCACTTCCCAAGCTCTCTCATCCCCAACAGACTTCATACTTAAGCAACATAAATGTAGTATAAGAACGGGACAAGAATCAAATGCCTTGTTTAATCACGTTAAAAACTATGATAATTGTATTGACTGGAGTAACGCCATCTCAGTTGTTAACTCTTAACTCTATTACCAAGAGAAATATCATTGAATCTTCTATTATTGAATACACAAAGAATTATAATCTTAATGTTAGTGATGGTCTGTACAAATTAGATAACTTTATTGCTGACAAGATTTTTAAATGATAAGTTTATGAACGCTCGTTGTATGTTTTGGACAATCACATGTTTACCAAATGGCGTCCTAGCTTCGTCTCTTCGATGTATATCAACTGACTGTTATATTTCTCTCTTGTGTCTCCCCTGATGATGTGATTATTACACGAAAGTGCACTTGGGAACTTTTCGTGTTTCATTTTCCCCGTGGACTCATAGGAATATATATATATATATATATATTTTTTTTTTCATACTATTTGCCATTTCCCGCGTTAGCGAGGTAGCGTTAAGAACAGAGAACTGGGCCTTAGAGGGAAATATCCTCACCTGACCCCTTATCTGTTCCTTCTTTTGGAAAATTAAAAAAAACAAGAGAGGGGAGGATTTCCAGCCACCCGCTCCCTCCCCTTTTAGTCGCCTTCTACGACACGCAGGGAATACGTGGGAAGTATTCTTTCTCCCCTATCCCCAGGGATATATATATATATATATATATATATATATATATATATATATATATATATATATATATATATATATATATATTTTTTTTTTTTTTTTATTTTTTTTTCATACTATTCGCCGTTTCCCGCGATAGCGAGGTAGCGTTAAGAACAGAGGATTGGGCCTTTTTTGGAATATCCTCACCTGGTCCCCTCTGTTCCTTCTTTTGGAAAATTAAAAAAAAAAAAGAGAGGGGAGGATTTCCAGCCCCCCGCTCCCTCCCCTTTTAGTCGCCTTCTACGACACGCAGGGAATACGTGGGAAGTATTCTTAATCCCCTATCCCCAGGGATATATATATATATATATATATATATATATATATATATATTTTTTTTTTTTTTTTTTTTTGTCGCTGTCTCCCGCGTTTGCGAGGTAGCGCAAGGAAACAGACGAAAGAAATGGCCCAAACCACCCCCATACACATGTATATACATACGTCCACACACGCAAATATACATACCTACACACCTTTCCATGGTTTACCCCAGACGCTTCACATGCCCTGATTCAATCCACTGACAGCACGTCAACCCCGGTATACCACATCGCTCCAATTCACTCTATTCCTTGCCCTCCTTTCACCCTCCTGCATGTTCAGGCCCCGATCACACAAAATCTTTTTCACTCCATCTTTCCACCTCCAATTTGGTCTCCCTCTTCTCCTCGTTCCCTCCACCTCCGACACATATATCCTCTTGGTCAATCTTTCCTCACTCATCCTCTCCATGTGCCCAAACCATTTCAAAACACCCTCTTCTGCTCTCTCAACCACGCTCTTTTTATTTCCACACATCTCTCTTACCCTTACGTTACTTACTCGATCAAACCACCTCACACCACACATTGTCCTCAAACATCTCATTTCCAGCACATCCATCCTCCTGCGCACAACTCTATCCATAGCCCACGCCTCGCAACCATACAACATTGTTGGAACCACTATTCCTTCAAACACCCATTTTTGCTTTCCGAGATAATGTTCTCGACTTCCACACATTCTTCAAGGCTCCCAGGATTTTCGCCCCCTCCCCCGCCCTATGATCCACTTCCGCTTCCATGGTTCCATCCGCTGCCAGATCCACTCCCAGATATCTAAAACACTTTACTTCCTCCAGTTTTGCTCCATTCAAACTTACCTCCCAATTGACTTGACCCTCAACCCTACTGTACCTAATAACCTTGCTCTTATTCACATTTACTCTTAACTTTCTTCTTTCACACACTTTACCAAACTCAGTCACCAGCTTCTGCAGTTTCTCACATGAATCAGCCACCAGCGCTGTATCATCAGCGAACAACTGACTCACTTCCCAAGCTCTCTCATCCCCAACAGACTTCATACTTGCCCCTCTTTCCAAAACTCTTGCATTTACCTCCCTAACAACCCCATCCATAAACATGCGGTTAGCATGCCTGCCTCTTGCACAGGGGTCCCGGGTTCGATCCAGGCTGTTGGAGGTTTGTATGTTCTATGAAGGTGCGCGTTCATATGCACTTTATGCACTCTCACCCTCCTGCATGTTCAGGCCCCGATCACTCAAAATCTTTTTCACTCCATCTTTCCACCTCCAATTTGGTCTCCCACTTCTCGTTCCCTCCACCTCCGACACATATATCCTCTTGGTCAATCTTTCCTCACTCATTCTCTCCATGTGCCCAAACCATTTCAAAACACCCTCTTCGGCTCTCTCAACCACGCTCTTTTTATTTCCACACATCTCTCTTACCCTTACATTACTTACTCGATCAAACCACCTCACACCACATATTGTCCTCAAACATCTCATTTCCAACACATCCACCATGGAAAGCTGTGTAGGTATGTATATTTGTGTGTGTGGACGTATGTATATACATGTGTATGGGGGTGGGTTGGGCCATTTCTTTCGTCTGTTTCCTTGCGCTACCTCGCAAACGCGGGAGACAGCGACAATATATATATATATATATATATATATATATATATATATATATATATATATATATATATATATATATATATATATATATGTGTGCAGAAGCTTCTAGTAGTGACAGTTGGTTTACAGTAATGTATGTAAAGAGAAATACAAAGACTAAAGTAGGATAAGCTAAAAGATCAAGGAAGAAATACGGGTCACGACGCACAACTGTGTCATATATTTTTGATCTAAGTATGGTGTCGAAGGTCGGTAGGTACACACCGCCTTCAGTTAGGTAAGCCACTTTGCTGAAAATGGCCATCACAGAAAATGGTCAAACATAATTTTTAGGAGAGTCGTATTCTCGCTGGCACTATGATAATTAAGTTATTCTATAAGGGGTCGTTGATGTGGGTAACATTTTCGGAAAGATAGCTTTATTTTTTTTTTCACAGCATGTCAGTAGTTCATAAAGGAAATTTGGGTTTTTATATTACCATTCATTGTGAGTGGATGATTGATACACCTTATCCCCTATGAAGTTTTGGGTTTTCTTTCCTCTATATTTTCTTTAATAATACAGATTCTGATCTTTTTTTTTTTATAAAAGACTTTGTAAACCATTATCTTTAGTAGAATAGAAAATATCATGATCAAGTCTATATCATAATTATGAAAGCTGTCCGTGTACTACGGGAGCTTAATTGTGTACGAGATTCAAATAGCGTTGGTCGACACATTTCTTTGCACATAATACTTGACATGATTTGCTCATGTTACTTAGTATAGTATCACCAGTGATTTGATGATGTGGACATTATATATATATATATATATATATGTATATATATATATATATATATATATATATATATATATATATATATATATATATATATATATATATATATATATATATATATATATGTATGAAGTAAAGTGTTTTAGATATCTGGGAGTGGATCTGGCAGCGGATGGAACCATGGAAGCAGAAGTGAATCATAGGGTGGGGGAGGGGGCGAAAATCCTGGGAGCCTTGAAGAATGTGTGGAAGTCGAGAACATTATCTCGGAAAGCAAAAATGGCTATGTTTGAAGAAATAGTGATTCCAACTATGTTGTATGGTTGCGAGGCGTGGGCTATGGATAGAGTTGTGCGCGGCAGGGTGGATGTGTTGGAAATGAGATGTTTGAGGACAATATGTGGTGTGAGGTGGTTTGATCGAGTAAGTAATGTAAGGGTAAGAGAGATGTGTGGAAATAAAAAGAGCGTGGTTGAGAGAGCCGAAGAGGGTGTTTTGAAATGTTTTGGGCACATGGAGAAAATGAGTGAGGAAAGATTGACCAAGAGGATACATGTGTCGGAGGTGGAGGGAACGAGGAGAAGTGGGAGACCAAATTGGAGGTGGAAAGATGGAGTGAAAAAGATTTTGAGTGATCGGGGCCTGAACATGCAGGAGGGTGAAAGGCGGGCAAGGAATAGAGTGAATTGGATCAATGTGGTATACCGGGGTCGACGTGCTATCAATGGATTGAATCAGGGCATGTGAAGTGTCTGGGGTAAACCATGAAATGTTGTGTGGGGCCTGGATGTGGAAAGGGAGCTGTGGTTTCGGGCATTATTACATGACAGCTAGAGACTGAGTGTGAACGAATGGGGCCTTTGTTGTCTTTTCCTAGCACTACCTCACACACATGAGGGGGAGGGGGATGTTATTCCATGTGTAGTGATGGGAATAAATAAAGGCAGACAGTATGAATTATGTACATGTGTATATATGTATATGTCTGTGTGTGTATATATATGTGTACATTGAGATGTATGGGTATGTATATTTGCGTGTGTGGACGTGTATGTATATACATGTGTATGGGGGTGGGTTGGGCCATTTCTTTCGTCTGTTTCCTTGCGCTACCTCGCAAACGCGGGAGACAGTGACAAAGCAAAATAATAATAATATATATATATATATATATATATATATATATATATATATATATATATATATATATATATACACTTAATCGCTGTTTCCCGTGTCAGTGAAGTAGCGCCAGGAAACAGACCAAGAATGGCCCATCCGCTCGTATAAGCCGTCCACTGGTTCAGTTGTTGGTCTGTACAGATTGGTGTTGAACGGCGGGAACCAAGTGATGGTATTTAAATAACTTTATTAAGTACTGGCACCTGATGAGGTGGATTGTCTCCACGAAAGTTGTCGTGCCATATGTATAGAAAAATTACGTGTTGAGTATAACTGCATGAACTACTGAAGTGCGATTTCACCATTAGATTATATATATATATATATATATATATATATATATATATATATATATATATATATATATATATATATATATATATATATATCTTCTTTCAAACTGTTCGCCATTTCCCGCATTAGCGAGGTAGCGTTAAGAACAGAGGACTGGGCCTTTGAGGGAATACCCTCACCTGGCCCAATTCTCTGTTCCTTCTTTTGGAAAATTAAAAAAAAAAAACGAGAGGGGAGGATTTCCAGCCCCCCGCTCCCTCCCCTTTTAGTCGCCTTTTACGACACGCAGGGAATACGTGGGAAGTATTCTTTGTCCCCTATCCCCAGGGAAATATATATATATATATATATATATATATATATATATATATATATATATATATATATATATATATATATATATATACACAAAGGGCGTGGGTCATGGATCAATTGATCCCAGTTTATGCTGGGATTGAAATCTACGATTATTACTTTTTTGTTCCTATTTTATACTCTCGTACGCAGAAATAACAATTCCTTTCCCGTTTTTTCTGTACAACTTCAGATATTATGTAGTTATCTCACATACCAGTTTGATGCGGGACAAGTCATGATATGCATGGATGTGTATTTGCAGTATATATCTATGTTTATATTACTGCTAAGATATTTGGCTTTGACAGTTCGGTGTATAGTATCAATACGTGGACCCTAAAGTTTAGGGTCGTCTTTTGGGACTGCAGGAGTAAATTTGATCCCATAAAAAAAAAATATATATAAGAAAGTGTTGAGGTACATGAAAGTTGTCGTGTGATGTAGAGTGGCAAGTGAAGTTGACAGACGGACTGCTGTCTGTTGCACCACACTCGTAGCGACGTCACAACCTCCTTTGGGTAGGATATGGCCTGACCTCCGACCTGACCCTCGTGAAATAATACCCGGTGATGGGGGTTAGTAACCTGCAGCAGCAGGTGTTACCAGAACGGCAGATGGTAGGTCACACTTGGGTGTCATTGCCCTGATGTTGTGTCCTGATCAGACCCTCCACAAGTCCAGCTCACCTCACTTCCTTCATTGTCATCATACTTCCTTCCTTCCTTCCTTCCTTCCTTTTTCCATGTCTGTTCCTCGGTGTCTTTCCAGATCTTGCCAATTCCACTTCTTATTTGCCTCAAGCTGTGCATGTGTCAAGTCCGTCATGGGCGTCGCCCTTTGTGGTCATCAGTCATGAGCCTCATTAGCTTGTACCCTCAGTCTTTATCTTCACTCATACATGATGTATGTTAGTCACTCATAGTGGCCGCTAGGGGGGGTGTGTGTAGATCATCCTCACACCTGTCGTGGTCACCAGTACTCATGATCTCCGTCAGTCAGGACGAGGATCAAGAATCATGTTCCCTACTTATAATGCTCGTCGGTCGTAATGTTTGTCTGCCATGATGCTCGTCGGTCGTAATGTTTGTCTGCCATGATGCTCGTCGGTCGTAATGTTTGTCTGCCATGATGCTCGTCGGTCGTAATGTTTGGCTGCCATGATGCTCGTCGGTCGTAATGTTTGGCTGCCATGATGCTCGTCGGTCGTAATGTTTGGCTGCCATGATGCTCGTCGGTCGTAATGTTTGTCTGCCATGATGCTCGTTGGTCGTAATGTTTGGCTGCCATGATGCTCGTTGGTCGTAATGTTTGTCTGCCATGATGCTCGTCGGTCGTAATGTTTGTCTGCCATGATGCTCGTTGGTCGTAATGTTTGGCTGCCATGATGCTCGTCGGTTGTAATGTTTGGCTGCCATGATGCTCGTTGGTTGTAATGTTTGGCTGCCATGATGCTCGTCGGTCGTAATGTTTGTCTGCCATGATGCTCGTTGGTCGTAATGTTTGTCTGCCATGATGCTCGTCGGTCGTAATGTTTGTCTGCCATGATGCTCGTTGGTCGTAATGTTTGGCTGCCATGATGCTCGTTGGTCGTAATGTTTGGCTGCCATGATGCTCGTCGGTCGTAATGTTTGGCTGCCATGATGCTCGTTGGTCGTAATGTTTGGCTGCCATGATGCTCGTTGGTCGTAATGTTTGTCTGCCATGATGCTCGTTGGTCGTAATGTTTGGCTGCCATGATGCTCGTTGGTCGTAATGTTTGTCTGCCATGATGCTCGTTGGTCGTAATGTTTGGCTGCCATGATGCTCGTTGGTCGTAATGTTTGGCTGCCATGATGCTCGTTGGTTGTAATGTTTGTCTGCCATGATGCTCGTCGGTCGTAATGTTTGGCTGCCATGATGCTCGTTGGTCGTAATGTTTGCCTGCCATGATGCTCGTCGGTTGTAATGTTTGGCTGCCATGATGCTCGTTGGTCGTAATGTTTGGCTGCCATGATGCTCGTCGGTTGTAATGTTTGGCTGCCATGATGCTCGTTGGTTGTAATGTTTGGCTGCCATGATGCTCGTCGGTCGTAATGTTTGGCTGCCATGATGCTCGTTGGTCGTAATGTTTGTCTGCCATGATGCTCGTCGGTCGTAATGTTTGGCTGCCATGATGCTCGTTGGTCGTAATGTTTGGCTGCCATAATGCTCGTCGGTCGTAATGTTTGGCTGCCATGATGCTCGTCGGTCGTAATGTTTGCCTGCCATGATGCTCGTCGGTTGTAATGTTTGGCTGCCATGATGCTCGTCGGTCGTAATGTTTGGCTGCCATGATGCTCGTTGGTCGTAATGTTTGGCTGCCATGATGCTCGTCGGTTGTAATGTTTGGCTGCCATGATGCTCGTCGGTTGTAATGTTTGTCTGCCATGATGCTCGTCGGTCGTAATGTTTGCCTGCCATGATGCTCGTCGGTCGTAATGTTTGGCTGCCATGATGCTCGTCGGTCGTAATGTTTGTCTGCCATAATGCTCGTCGGTCGTAATGTTTGGCTGCCATGATGCTCGTTGGTCGTAATGTTTGGCTGCCATGATGCTCGTTGGTCGTAATGTTTGGCTGCCATGATGCTCGTTGGTCGTAATGTTTGGCTGCCATGATGCTCGTCGGTCGTAATGTTTGTCTGCCATGATGCTCGTCGGTCGTAATGTTTGGCTGCCATAATGCTCGTCGGTCGTAATGTTTGGCTGCCATAATGCTCGTTGGTCGTAATGTTTGTCTGCCATAATGCTCGTCGGTCGTAATGTTTGTCTGCCATAATGCTCGTCGGTCGTAATGTTTGGCTGCCATAATGCTCGTCGGTCGTAATGTTTGGCTGCCATGATGCTCGTCGGTCGTAATGTTTGCCTTCCATGATGCTCGTCGGTCGTAATGTTTGCCTGCCATGATGCTCGTCGGTCGTAATGTTTGGCTGCCATAATGCTCGTCGGCCGTAATGTTTGGCTGCCATAATGCTCGTCGGTCGTAATGTTTGGCTGCCATGATGCTCGTCGGTCGTAATGTTTGTCTGCCATGATGCTCGTCGGTCGTAATGTTTGGCTGCCATGATGCTCGTCGGTCGTAATGTTTGTCTGCCATAATGCTCGTCGGTCGTAATGTTTGGCTGCCATGATGCTCGTCGGTCGTAATGTTTGTCTGCCATGATGCTCGTCGGTCGTAATGTTTGGCTGCCATGATGCTCGTCGGTCGTAATGTTTGCCTTCCATGATGCTCGTCGGTCGTAATGTTTGCCTGCCATGATGCTCGCTGGTCGTAATGTTTGGCTGCCATGATGCTCGTCGGTCGTAATGTTTGCCTTCCATGATGCTCGTCGGTCGTAATGTTTGCCTGCCATGATGCTCGTCACTCGTAATGTTAGTCATAATGCTCGTTACTTCGTCATAATGTTTGTCATGAGAGTTCATTAGTCACGTTATATAGTCATGATGCTCGTCAAGCATAATGTCTTTCACTCATAATGTTCATTATTCATGATGTTTGTCAGCAATAATGATCGTTGGTCTTAATTTTCGTCAGCCATATTGTAATGATTAATTAATCGTTATGTCCATTAGTTATAATTTGTTACCCGGGATAATGTTCGTGACTCACAACGATCGTCAGTCATAATGCTCGCCAGGCATAATGTGACGTCGTCATAACACGGGAGAATCATACATGCACAGTAGGCCTGAACTTTAAAACTTCGTCAGGCTAAGGTTCTCTCGTCTCTTCACTTATTAATCTTTTCAAATCATAATCTTCGCTTCTGTTCATATTTTTTTCTTCATTTTTGGAGCTTGTCTCAAACGATTTCGAGTGTGTGAGCAAATAATCTTTTAGTCTTCCCGAGTGTCTCCTGTTATCATCTACCATGTCACTCATGATAACCTGGGATTCAGGGGCGGGAGGAGGGGCTTGATGTTTAGTTAGGCGGACTAATCCTCACCCTTCGTATTACGATAGGCACAACACTTGTGAGTATAGTCACAACACTTGTGAGTATAGTCACAACACTTGTGAGTTTACTTTTTAAACGCTATGGGAAGAGTTTGTATGGTCGTAGCTGCTTGCCAGGTATAATATTGGCCAGCTATGATACTGGCCGGTAATAATCTTGGGTAGGAATAGTCTTGGTTTGGAATAATCTTTGCCATTAATATAATCTTGGCTAGTGATATTCTTGGCCAGCACTAATGGTAGCCGGCAGTATTGTTGTCCAGTAATAGTCTTCGCCAGTAATAATCTTGTCCAGCAGTAATGTCCGTGAGTGTAACTGTAGTCTAGAGAGGTAAGACGTTTGTCAGAAAGTTCGCCAATCTCAAGTCTCGACAGATGAAATCTTAACTCTGGATATGTATCAGTATTTTATCCTTCTAAAGATAAGATTAGATAAAACAGGTATTCCAGAGGTACTCGTAGGTGGCTTGGTGCTCTCTTTCTCTCTCTGTGTGTGGTGAGCATTACGTGCTAGCCCTGGCTTTTGGCAAGATCTCGTAAGTGCTCTGTCTCTGTTTTGCCTTCCTCTTTATTTGCCAGTCTAAGTCGTCTTTCAAGGAATGTAAATTACGATAGATTTGAGAGAGAGAGAGAGAGAGAGAGAGAGAGAGAGAGAGAGAGAGAGAGAGAGAGAGAGAGAGAGAGAGAGAGAGAGAGAGAGAGAGGAAGAGAGCGGGTGCGTGAGGGTGCAGGATCGATGATGGTGGAGGTGGTTGAGCGCGTGCGTGTATGGAATGTATTGGTGTGAGTGTATGTGCTGGGTGGCTGTGTGTGTGTATGTGTGTGTATACTTCCCTCCCTCCTGCCTTCCTATATGTACTCCTCTTCCACCAACCTGACATGTTCGCTACTCCGCCACCTGTGGTACCTCCCCTTACCAGACGTGACATGAACCTTCTCCTTGCCTCCCTTGGGAGAGGTACGGTACCCCTCCTGTGTACTGGGATGCGCGAGACTGTTGTGTACTGGGGTCAGGGAGGCTGGGAGTGTACAGTGTGGGTGAGACTAGTGTATACTAGTATGGGTGAGACTGGTGTGTACGTGGATGGGTGAGGGGTGTGTATGTGGATAGGTGAATGATGTGGACGTGGATGGGTGAGACGTGTGTACGTGGATGGGTGAGAGGTGTGTACGTGGATGGGTGAGAGGTGTGTACGTGGATGGGTGAGTGGCGTGTATTTGGATGGGTGAGACTGGTGTGTACGTGGATGGGTGAGACTGGTGTGTACGTAGATGGGTGAGGGGTGTGTAAGTGGGTGGGTGAGACTGGTGTGTACGTGGATGTGTACATAAGAATGCATGGCGAGGACCGTTATCAGGGAAGCTGATGGTTTAGGATGAGGTTATCTGTTTTTATATCATTTGTAATAGAGACAGGATAGCATAGCAGACGGCACCTCATCAATAACCTCTCCTTCTGATACTCATCTGTCGCCAGGAAAAAAAAAAGAAAAGGAACCTAGTATGGGGAAAGTATACTGCCTTGGAAAGTTCCCAAGAAAGTGTGAATATCGGTGAAGTATTTGTCCAGCCTTGATTTGAAGGTAGAAACAGCCTTCATATTTAGTACATCTGCTGGTGTTTTACAGATGATATACTTTAGGCCACGCAGTTATTACTTCTTCCCTTTGTCTTCATGCTAAGATTACCCCACCGATGTCATCTCCAACTCTACAGTGAACGACCATTGTGCTTAAGATGATATATTCTACATCATACTTCAGCAGTAGCACAACTGCCACAACCTTACAACGGCTTTTTGATAAGTTTCTCGTACTTCATTAATGTTTCCTCAGATCTATCCTGAGCCACGTTGATTGTCCCAGTCTGGACGACCACTACACTGTCTACTGCAGCCCCTAAATACGTCCTGTACTTTATGTATTACAAGTTTTTCAGCCAAATATGTGGTAAACACAGTATCTTCCCATTGTGTTGATACCGACAAGGATAAGACGAGGTTCATCTTCCATTTCGTCTCTCAACACTTTAAACCTGTTGTTCGTTTACGTTTCCTCTACTGTTCTCCTTACCTTCAATTTGTCCCTTAGATTTACCGTCGTCTCCACATTAACCATTCTAGTTTCAGGATTTCCTGTTTTCTTGATAACCTGCTTCATCGTCTCCATAAAACCCCGCCAACCTCTGGTTTTAAACTACTACGGGAGTGGACGCTCGCTGACAAACCGTCAAGACAACTTGTCTTAGAACACCATTAACGCTGCATCAGGCCACTGGGTTGCAGCATACTGGAATCAGTGGAAAACAACGTTGCCATGAGTTCCTTAGGGTTTACGTGTGAGGGGTAAGAGATGGACGGGAAAATTGTCGGGGCCATGATAACAGGACATTGGGGGGGTTTTGGAGGGCGACACCGCTGATGGCAATGCCTCACAGAAGCCGAGGTACAGACGGGCATATGTAGTGGTTCCCCTCGTCTGTACAGAAGGCTGGGAATGGATGATGATATCACCGCACGTTATCATTCTCTTCCCGGACCTTAAGGGGCTCAGACCTCAGCTCTGGTGACCTGCCGTTACACAGGCGTCAGAAATGTATGTTGATTACACGTTTTCGTTCCTAGCCGCCAAGATAAGAATTCCAGGACCCTGGTAAAGAACCTGAGGGCCTACAGAATATCCCAGAGGAGATCTGTAAACATTAGAGATTGGTTATCGATAATAAGAGGAATGAAATGTGTTTTGAGTGTTGACGTAAGTCATGAGATGGTCATCACTAAATGTAGGATGGAAGATTGTTGTGTTCTCACCTGAGAGGCTTACTTGACCTGTTGATATGGCTGGTAGTGGTAGACTGTAGACAGCAGCCGCCCAGGAAAGTACTGTCGACCTCCTGACTTTTAGGAGTGTTGGAGTTATGTCCGGAACCATCTTACCATCACTGTGTGTAAAATGTCACACTAAATATGGTTTTGTTACATAAACCACACAAGGATCATTTATTTTGTCCTAACCATTTTAGCTTGACGTTTATATTTTCTTTCCTTTCATTGTTGGTCCAATAATTTTGTTGTAGTGAAGGCCTGAGTGAGGACTTGTGCCTGTAACTGGAGATTGAGACAGGTTTACTATGGGCCTTAGTACGTTGTTTCCAGGGTCCTCAGTAATGGCTTTGTCTTGCTCTGTGTGTGTGCCGAGGGAGGGGTTGGGGGAAGCCTCCAGTCCAGCTGGGAGGTCATGAGCCGGGCTCCTGTGAGTCATGGGTTCCCATGTCCATCACCAGGATGTTTAGTGTTGCTTGCAAGTGCGTTATGGTGGCTGGCTCACCCCAGACACTGTGGCTGGTGGACGGTTGATGGTCACTTGAGGTGCGATCTCTGGGGGTGGATGGCCTGGGATGGGGGAGGCTGGGAGATGGCCACCCCCCACCTGGACTGGCACAACGACTCCCTCCTCCCCATCCTCCCACCCACCTACACCGCTCCCATCTAAGTGTTACGGCTGGACACAGAGATTTAGGTGTATGGTTGTGGTGTGGGCGGCCTCAGTCTCGCTAGGGTCTACACTACCCACGTAGTGCACAGGCCAGCACACCCACCCTGGCGCTGATGTACACCGGGTCCCAAAAGTCCAAACTCGAGGTCAGAATTCACTGTTTACTTTCGGCTCAACAGGTGTTCAGATTTCATGCCATGAACAGTCGTACTTATAATCATGACAGAGTTCTCATGAGTATGTGGGTGTAGTGGTTAACGTTACCGACCATGAACCAGCATGGGCTAGCCCGGGGTAGGACCCGCACGGGCTTGAATCCTGGGCGTGATAGTCGGACCCACACTCAACCCAGATGTTCAGCTTACCCTTGGGGGCTAGTCTACTGATGGTTTAGGCTTTGGAATGTGTGAGTGTGTATATATACGCTCATAGGTACATATATAGAAGGTTAAAAGAGGCAATACGAGGGCAAAACTCTCTCTATGTACCACAAACAGTTATCGCACAATACAAATTTGTAATAATGAAGATGGGCATAATCAGGATGGCGCACGAGGCGGTAAAACGCATTCCGCAGAGATGGTAACGTACTGATAATGGGGGATTTATGTCATACATGGATCGACTTTGGAATTAGATTTCTAGTGGAGACAGAGGGTCATGGAAACAAGTTCTTAGGCTATATTACAAGAAAATGTTCTATACTAGCATGTTAGTGAGCATGGTACCATGAGAGGGACTAATACACCATCTTACACTTGCCAGCACGAATATTGAGTATGTCACACATGATAATCTAATTTGCTAAACCGATCATGTTATGTTAAGAGTTTGTTTATGTGGTAGATAAGGACGTAGAAGGAGCAACGATGAAATCTGACTCAGGGAGGATATACAATCGTGGAAGTTAAACTCAACAATTGTTATGGTAACATAAGTCGGGAGATAGAGGTCAGGAACCAGGACATTTTGATGGAAAACTTTTGTGAACTGTACAAGGAAGGCGTGGGACACTTTGATACTTTAGGCATCAAGTTACACAAGGAGTTGTGCTTCTCCAACAATTGTGAAAAAGGGAAAGATCTCATTGATTTGCTGCGGTGAGGTTGCAGGCGGTTCCCCAACCAGCCAGCGCTGGTAAAGAATAAGAAACAAATATACAAGATGGACAATGAGTAATAAAGAAACTTCGAAAAGAATATTATGGAGAAGGCAGGGAACAGTGCAAAATTTTGCCACCAATTCACCAGGAAAAAGTTGTCAGGTAAAGATCATATGATATGGCTGAGGAATGCAGGGGGAAGAATTCTCATGGCTAATCTAAAGATAAGTGAGGGACTGAATGACAAGGGTGTGTTCACAGTGGAAGATACTTCAGCTCTGATACCTGCGAGAAGGAACTGAGAGTAAGTCTTGGAAAACACTGAAATATCTAAAAAAGATACGGAGTACAGAAAGGTCTTGACCCATCCATACAAGGATCATAACCTGAAATCCGCTGGTGCAGTTGAAAGCCACTTGACACGTTCAAGATATTGATGAAAAAGATACAGTACCAAGGGAATGGAAGGGGGCAAACGGCATACCTGTCTGTAATAAAGAATGTTTTGAACTACCAACCGGTCTCCTTGATAGGTCAGGTCTTTATAGTTCTGGTATAGATGATCAGAAAGGAAATGGATGAATGCAAAAGAGAAGCTAAGTGAGAGACACCAAAGGTTAAGAAAATGTAGGTGATATCGTAGATTCCTATGAGAGAGTGAGCTCCGTTTTGGAAAAAAGCTGAATGAATACCCTGGATGCAGACTGCCAGAAAGCATTCAACGCTGAAACACATGAAAGGCTGATAGATAAGCTGGATCTTAATGTATAAATACGAGGGAGACAACTTAGTGGATTGAAGATTATCTTGGTGGATGATGACAAAACACGTGTGTTGGAGAGCCGTTCTAGAAATAGGTTAGGGTCACCAGTGGCGTGCCGCAGAGATCTGTCTTGGGACCATTGCTTTTCTTAATCATGACAAATGACTTGCTGGAAGGACTAGACACCAACCTGAATATGTGTGTGGGTTATGTTAAGGTCACCAGGGAAGTGGAAAGCGAAGAGGATTGCAGCAACCTACGTGGGGATCTAGACAAATTTCAAAGTTGGTCTGATGCATGGTGGATGAAATTCAGACACGGTAAATGTAAGTTAATGAGGATGGGACATGGCGAAAGGTCGATGTGAATATTATTTAGTAGGAAATAAACTGCAGGAATCTGTTTATGAGACTTGGCAGTAAATATTTTCCGTAACTCGAGTCCCACATTAGAGGAATAGTGAGGACAAACTGCCTGGTTGCAAATATTAGAATAACTGGAATATAGTGAAAAGGAAATATTACGCAAGTTATTCACATCCTACATTAGGCTAAAGCTAATATATACTTTTCATGTTTGATTCACCGCACTTAAAGGAGCACAAAGAAATGAAAGAGTAGGTCGAGAGGAGGGCAGCAAAGTTGGTGTCAGAATTAAGAAAGCTGAGTTACAAGAAAAAGGTAGAGGCTTTAAATTTGCCCTCCTTAGAAGATAAAGGAATGGTTTTCACCACAGCCTTTAAGTTTTAAGGCAACTTTATTGCAGTAGGTAACAGTTCTTGGAAGGGTGCAGGAATGATATAACCAAAAGACATGACGTGAAATTGAGCAAGTAACGTTTTAGAAATGATATAAAGTACTTTTATGGAACAAGGCGACCTCTTTTCCAATCCTGTTCTGAGGCCATTCACACAAGGGATCAGGCATATCGGATTTGGAGAAATTTTTCCTCTGGCTCCCATTCAGTTTTTATCACTCCCTCTAATCTCTGCAAGCACATCATCCGTGAGCGAAGCGTTCCTCTATTCAAAGGAAGCATGATGACCTCTCCTCATCATCCACTGATAGGTCTTTTTATTCTTTAGCTTAAGGCATCTCTAACAACTTCTGTCGCTCTACCTCTCCTTTACTTTTCCGCTCTGACGGTACATAGCTGTCTCTTCCGTAGACAAAGCAACTCTGTTTCCCGTTTCTTCTCTAACTTCACCTTGGATGACTGGCAACATTCCTTCACCCCCTGATGCTCCCCGTACTAATCCTATGCCTTTTCCCGTAATATCTTTTTGGACTGTCCGAAAAGCGCTTCTTTATCTGGACACATGCAAGGTTTATCGGGGTCTCATCTCTAAGCTTCCCTCTTTTGGCTTCCCTTCCTCACTTTGCTCCTTCATATCTAACTTCATCTCTGGCCTATCTTTATCTGTGGTTGTTGATGGATCAGTCTCCCCCCTTTTCTCCAACAGCGGTTTCCCTGAAGGTTCTGTCCTGTCCCCTGCACCTTTTCTCCTTTTTTGTCAACGATTTCCTCTCCCCCACAAATAATCCAGTGCACTCTTACGCTAGCAACTCAACACTGCATTCATCCACATCCTTCAGTTCTGCGCGCTCTTTCACTAGATCTGCATCTCATCTTGACACAGCTTCCTCAATAAACTCAGATTTAGAGAAGGTATCTCAGCGCGGTAGACAAAATCTTGTTAAGTTTAATGCCTCCAAGATTCAATTTCTTCCTATCTCTCTATCGAAAACTGCTCACAACCCTCGTCTTTCCTTTGACGGATCTGTAATTCCTTCTCTTGACTCGATAAACACTGGTATTACTGTAACATCCACTCTTTCGTAGAAACCCCACATTACAGGAATAGCTAAGTCTGCCTCTAGACACTGGGTGTCCTGTGTAAATGTCGAGACTTCTCTGAACAGTTGCTTCGTTTATGCAGTGCAAGGGATTGATTCGTCCTTGTATGAAGTACTGCTCTCACATTTGGGGCGGTTCTAGCTATGTATGCTTACTTGATAGAGTTATGTCGAAAGTGGTCCGACTAACTTCCAGCCTTGACTCCCTTGCCCTATGCCGCAATGTTGGTTCACTTTCCCTCCTCTCTAGGTATTACTTTGGTTTCTTCACCCGAGAGCTGGCTGCTCGTGTGCCCCCACCACTAGCTAGACCATGCAATACTCGGCAAGCTGCTGCGTCACATGATTATTTTGTGGCCATCGGCAACTCAAGAGTGGGCCGTTTTGATAGCTGTTTCTCTCCCTTCGCGTCGAAGCTTTGGAATTCTCCATCTTCTCATGTTTTTCCCAATGTCTTTGACCTGGCACATTTCAGACGGCAGGTCTTTCACTTCCTCCATTCGTAAATACTTTCCCTTTTTTTCCGTTTCATAATTCTCTGTATTTCAATTAAGGCCCGGCCTTGCTGTAGACTTTTGTCCGTGACTGGAGCCTTCAATGTAAAAAAAGATTGATGGAATGAACTAAATGATGAAATTGTGACTGGAGTGCACACAGAATTTAAAAAGTTACATGATAGGAAAGAAAACTCAAGAGATGGGGCCATACAAGGGTAGAACTCCCGCCAAGTACAGTGTAAATAGATTACCAAAACACACACACACACACACACACACAACTGAAGAATTTCTAAGGGAAAATGAATTAGGATATGGCGTTTTGTATTCATGGTATAAATCTGTTTTGAAAGGGCAGCTCAACCTGCAAATGGAAAGGGGAATGTAAACACGAGAGAGGAGATGTGGTCCAGAAAAGGAACTTAGGGATGTTCTTGGGAGGAATGCAGGCGGCTCCTCAGCCAGCCTGCATTGGAAACGTAAAAGAGAACACTTAATAAAAATCATCACAGCAGGATAAGAAACGAGGATCAGAGAAGCTTTGAAAGAGTATTGTGGACAAGGCAGGAGATAATCCGAAAATTTTACATAACTTCATTAGGAGTAGATTATCAGAGCAGGTAATCAGGCTGAGTGTATTCAGAGGGAAGAGTTGTAGAGGACTACATAAAGATATGCGGGGAATTGATTCACAATTTCAAATATATTTTCACATTGGAAGACACTATAGCCAGAACACCAGTCGGGTGGAATGAGGAGTTGGTCCTGGAAAACATGGAAATATTTTGAGAGGACATAAACCGAATTCTTGAGGGTCTTGATCCATACCAGGGTCAGGGTCTTGATGTAATTTCTCCATATGTGCTGAAGATGTGTGCAGAGACGATTGATAGGCCGCTTCAAATGCTGTTTAGGAATGACGAGGGAAATAATTCGGCATCGGGTTGAAGGAGAGCAAATATCATGCCATTCTTTAAGGAAAAGGAGACTCGGAAGTTGCACTGGACTATAGACCAGACGATTGTGATCAGGAAAATACGGAAAAAGATATTCAGATAGTAAACAGGACAATTTGCTAAGGAGAAACTACCAAAGCATGAGTCAACATTGATTCCAGGAAGGGAGTTCATGTTTGAAAAAGACAGACTTCTGCGAGAGAGTAAGCTCTATTGGAGACAAAAGTGGAGGATGGATGGATTATGTGTTTCTAGACTGTCGGAAAGCATTTAACATTTTATCACAGTAGATGCTAGTGAAGAAGTTTGGTCTTAGGGCAAGGATAAGAGGAAGATTCCTTCGATGGACAATAAATACTTAAGTGAAATGGAATAATAAAAGGCGACAAAATACGCACGTCAGAAGAACCTTGGAATGGGCTGGTGCAGTGCTGTGCCGCGGGGACCGGCCTTAGGACCATTGCTCTTCTTAATCTATTTAAATGACTCTCCAGAGGGACTGTGCTCCTACCTGGATATGTCTTCGGATGATGGCAAGGTAGGTCATAAGGGAAGTAGACAGTGAACAGGATTGCATTAATAGGATTTCATTACCTTACTAGTGAATTTGGACAAACTCCAAAGTTGCCCTGATACATGGTAGGCGAAATTAAGCCCGAAAGTGACGAGGATGGGGCACTGAAAGAAGACCTTAACACGATTATTATCCAGCAGGAAATTGATTGTGTGAATTTATATGTGACCAGAGTCCCAACTTGGAAAAATGGTAAAAGAGAAACTGTCTACCGGCCAGTATCAGAATCACATTCAGGTACGTGGGTTGTGAAATGTTCAGGTAACTTTTTGCAACCCACTTTACGCTAGAATTAAAATATGATTCTCAAGTTTGGTCACCGCACTTCAAGAAGCACAAAGAACTCATGGAGGAGACCTAGAGGAAGACAACAAAGATGGTTCATGAATTGAGAGACTTGTGTGGTAGTAAGAGGTTAGAGACCATGAATTCGCCCACTGTGGGAAGAGAAAGGGGTAAAGGGAGAGAGATTAGATTTGAAACTTCCAATTTCTAATCCAATTTGATCATGTCAACAGACAGCTATAAGACAACCACAGGCCATAACATGAAACTAAGCAAGAAACTTGTTAGAAAAGATGTAAAGTGGACTTTTATATTAAGAGTTGTGGGGGAATGAAATAAACTAATTAATGAAATTGTGAATATGTTGACAGTACGTAAAAATTTAAAGAGTTGTATGATAAAATTGAAGAGATGGGGCTCTAAAAGTGTAGAAATTCCTCCCCGTATGATTGCAACTTGGTAATTGATGACACATTTCGAAGAGGATGGCTATTTGTGCACTGAATCATTTCTTTTGTCTCTGTAGGGTATGGGTGATCGAATGTGTCTGTTGTGAGTCCCTGGTATAGTAGACCGACCTTCCGTAGCTCGTGTGAGACACAGTAAGTACAGAATTTTGGTCAAGTCTTGTGTGATCATGAGCTGTGATATATTACCTCAGGCATCAGGTCGTGAGCCGAGGCTGCTGGCCACGTTGTGTTTTGAAACGTACAAGTATAATATTATGTCTCGAGTTAAGACAAGGATTATGAAGGTCTCAGTGTGAATTACAGTGTAAGTAGTGGAGGTCTTCCAGTATACAGAGACTTAGAGTCTGCACTTTATCGTCGATATTAGTAAAATCTAAAGCAGGCCAGAGGTCACCCCCAACCTTGGTCTTTTAAGGTTCCTCATCCGTGCCTGCTGTCAGACGTGTTCCCAAAGTTATATTTGAAATCAAATACAGCGAGAAATATCGAGAGTGAGGGACATTGTCCGTCATGTGTCTTTTAGTCTTGGATGTGGCCCGCATACCGCCCCTTCCCCGCGCCCCTCCACATGTTTCGCCTTCATTGCTATGGATCAATTTCATGCTCTCTCCCATGGCTGTCACCTCAAACGTCTCTCCCATGGTCGTCACCTCCAATGACTCATTTCAAAACCTGTAAGTCGCGTCCTCAGCAGTAGCCCCTGGTCAGACTACCACAGCCCCAGCAGTAGCCCCTGGTCAGACTACCACAGCCCCAGCAGTAGCCCCTGGTCAGACTACCACAGCCCCAGCAGTAGCCCCTGGTCAGACTACCACAGCCCCAGCAGTAGCCCCTGGTCAGACTACCACAGCCCCAGCAGTAGCCCCTGGTCAGACTTCCACAGCCCCAGCAGTATCCCCTGGTCAGACTACCACAGCCCCAGCAGTAGCCCCTGGTCAGACTACCACAGCCTCAGCAGTAGCCCTTGGTCAGACTACCACAGCCTCAGCAGTAGCCCCTGGTCAGACTACCACAGCCCCAGCAGTAGTCCCTGGTCAGACTACCACAGCCCCAGCAGTAGCCCCTGGTCAGACTACCACAGCCCTGCATTACGACTGCTTGGCCTTTGACTTGACCCTGAAGGGTCAAGGGTCGTAGCCTCGTAACCCAAGGTTCGCACCGATATGCTCAAGGACAGTAGCATCATGCTTAAGGGTCGTAACTTCGTGGACAAGGGTCGTAACTTCTTGGTCTGGGGGTCGTACCGTTGTGGTCAGGGGTCGTGCCTTCATGGTCACGGGGTCATAACGTTGTGGTCAGGGGTCGTAACGTTATGGTCAAGGGTCGTAACGTCATGGTCAAGGGTCGTCACGTCATGGTCAGAGGTCGTATCGTTGCGTGATTTACTAATCTTTCTCTTCCGATGGCTCGCCTCCCATCGTTAAGCGAAGCTTAGCTTGGCCCAGCACACCTCTCCTGGAAGTTCCTGGAACGGTTCCAGTATCGGCTGGTGTAAGCTGATGACGAGGACCCAATCGTTTTGGTGTTTAGGGAAAGTCTTCTTTCTTAGGTCGCTTCCGTAGTGGAGTTGTGCCGGCTCCCCGTCCTTACAGCACCTCGAGACCTCATCTTACCCAGACATGTTGTGTGTAGGAGTGTACGTGTCTTGTTTGTGTTACAATTGGATAAATGATTATCTTTTGTTTATGATTATCATGATGCAAGGTTATATTTTATTTTGAGGTTTGTATGTTATACTCTAGAGGGAAAGTTGTTGTCAGTGTAGGAACACTTGGGTGTGGAGACATGAGTGTCATACGTGTTTCCAGAGTATATAGGAATCCACGAGTGTGAGCACAGTGTGAGTACATGACGTAAGGTTAGCTTGAGTGTACTGAGGTGAGGTGTGACCGTGCGCCTTGCTGGTGCTGGTGGAGGTTAACCATGGGTATGTAGTGTGTCCTGGAATTAGGCTGCCTGGTTTGCGTGGAGTGTTGAGTGCAAGTAATTTGTTAGTTATCTTGAATATGTAAACTGTCGAGTGTACTTAAGGAGTCTTAAGGTAAGTGTGTTAGCAGTCTTGAATGGCCAAGCTGTATTAAGGATGTGGGGCATTCTTGGATCATTACGATGTCTTGAGTGCATGGATTTTCACTCGAGTGTCTCCTAATCTATCGGAAACAGATCCCCCGTGCGTTGCCCGTCATCCCTTCCATTGACTCAAGTACGTGGATATCTTTCAGTTTTCGGTGCGTGGGTCGCCTTTACTAAGTGCCTTAAGTTCGTGGGTTACTCGAAAGGACTTAGTTTTCGACAGTGGCTTCGTTGTCTTGGACCAGCGGAACACTTGTGTTGTGTTGGGACACAGCGTGGAACATTTATGATTGGAGGTAGCGTGGAACACTTGTGTTGTCTTATGTTGGGAGGCAGCGTGGAACACTTGTGTTGTCTTATGTTGGGAGGCAGCGTGGAACACTTGTGTTGTCTTATGTTGGGAGGTAGCGTGGAACACTTGTGTTTTATGTTGGGAGGCAGCGTGGAACACTTGTGTTGTCTTATGTTGGGAGGTAGCGTGGAACACTTGTGTTGTCTTATGTTGGGAGGTAGCGTGGAACACTTGTGTTGTCTTATGTTGGGAGGCAGCGTGGAACACTTGTGTTGTCTTATGTTGGGAGGTAGCGTGGAACACTTGTGTTGTCTTATGTTGGGAGGTAGCGTGGAACACTTGTGTTGTCTTATGTTGGGAGGCAGCGTGGAACACTTGTGTTGTCTTATGTTGGGAGGTAGCGTGGAACACTTGTGTTGTCTTATGTTGGGAGGTAGCGTGGAACACTTGTGTTGTCTTATGTTGGGAGGCAGCGTGGAACACTTGTGTTGTCATATGTTGGGAGGTAGCGTGGAACACTTGTGTTGTCTTATGTTGGGAGTTAGCGTGGAACACTTGTGTTGTCTTATGTTGGGAGGCAGCGTGGAACACTTGTGTTGTCTTATGTTGGGAGGCAGCGTGGAACACTTGTGTTGTCTTATGTTGGGAGGCAGCGTGGAACACTTGTGTTGTCTTATGTTGGGAGGCAGCGTGGAACACTTGTGTTGTCTTATGTTGGGAGGTAGCGTGGAACACTTGTGTTGTCTTATGTTGGGAGGCAGCGTGGAACACTTGTGTTGTCATATGTTGGGAGGCAGCGTGGAACACTTGTGTTGTCTTATGTTGGGAGGCAGCGTGGAACACTTGTGTTGTCTTATGTTGGGAGGTAGCGTGGAACACTTGTGTTGTCTTATGTTGGGAGGTAGCGTGGAACACTTGTGTTGTCTTATGTTGGGAGGCAGCGTGGAACACTTGTGTTGTCTTATGTTGGGAGGCAGCGTGGAACACTTGTGTTGTCTTATGTTGGGAGGTAGCGTGGAACACTTGTGTTGTCTTATGTTGGGAGGTAGCGTGGAACACTTGTGTTGTCATATGTTGGGAGGCAGCGTGGAACACTTGTGTTGTCATATGTTGGGAGGCAGCGTGGAACACTTGTGTTGTCTTATGTTGGGAGGTAGCGTGGAACACTTGTGTTGTCTTATGTTGGGAGGTAGCGTGGAACACTTGTGTTGTCTTATGTTGGGAGGCAGTGTGGAACACTTGTGTTGTCATATGTTGGGAGGCAGCGTGGAACACTTGTGTTGTCTTATGTTGGGAGGCAGTGTGGAACACTTGTGTTGTCATATGTTGGGGGGGGGGGAGAAGACCAGAAGGGGTGGGGACATAGTTAGGTTTGTGAGGAATAAAAGTTCTGTAGACGTTCTTTAGTTCAGGTGCTTCGAGTTTATAAAAAAAAAAAATGTAGGGATGATAGCTGGCGACACTGATGATGGTACTGACGCGTTCCTTCCAGGTTAGTGTCTCGTCCGGAGGGGACGGGTCGGTGAGACAGTAGGGGGATGGGACAGGGTTGGAAGTAAGAATGACGCCCATAACTACGGTCTTTGTGTGGTTGATGGAGACGTGTTGGGCTGTGGTTCCGCCAGACCTGGATGTTTGCACGCGGCTCCTGAAGGACGATGTAGCCTGGAGAGCTGATGTTATGGTTGACACTGATGGTGCTGGAGTCATCCATAAATGTCCGTGGGGCACGTTCCTCCATTACGAGGGGTTCATGTATGGGTTAGAGTAAGGGCAAGAGTCCCATTTCTGTAACGTGTGTGTGTGACGCCACAGGTGAGAGGACCGGAGGGTGGAGATGGCTGGCTCTCAGAGGCTTGTATGCTGACGACGCTCACCAAGGATGTCCACAAGTCCTGGAGTGAGGTATGTCAGCAGGACCAGACTGATGGCTTTGTTGATAATGTGGTTATGGGTCACTAAGCTCAGTGCTTTGGTAACTCACTGAAGGTGACAGTCATAGAGGTGTTATGTCGCCCAAGGTTGTGACAGGAAAAAGTCGAGTAAACTGACGAGGTAGTGAGTGAGTGGGTGGTGGAGAAGGTCATCATATTACCCAACTGAGGGTGTGTGAAACGCACTCTCTATAAACAAAGGTGCGTGCCTGGACTGGACTGAGTGCGTATGTTGTGGTGAGTGCGGGTGAGCAGGCGAGAAGGTGAGGTGCCAGAGGTTGGCTACCTGTGAGGTTAAAGTGGGGGTGGTCTTCATCTGCCCTCCCCTGCCTCTCTCCCTGGTCCTACCCTGCCCTGCCCTGCCCTGCCTCTCTCCCTGGTCCTACCCTGCCCTGCCCTGCCCTGCCCTGCCTCTCTCCCTGGTCTACCCTACCCTGCCCTGCCTGCCCTGCCTCTCTCCCTGGTCCTACCCTGCCCTCCCCTGCCCTGCCCTGCCTCTCTCCCTGGTCCTACCCTGCCCTGCCCTGCCCTGCCTCTCTCCCTGGTCCTACCCTGCCCTGCCCTGCCTCTCTCCCTGGTCCTACCCTGCCCTGCCCTGCCCTGCCTTTCTCCCTGGTCCTACCCTGCCCTGCCCTGCCCTGCCTCTCTCCCTGGTCCTACCCTGGCCTGCTCTGCCCTGCCTCTCTCCCTGTTCCTACCCTGCCTTGCCACCCCTGCCTTTCTCCCTAGTCTTGTCCCGCTTTCCCCTGCCCTGCTCTACTTCTCTCCCTGGTCCTGCCCAGCCCTACCCTGTCACCCCATCTTTCTTCCTGGTCCTTCCTTGCCTCATTTCTCTCCCTGGTCCTGCCCCATCCTCTCTTTCTCCCTAGTTCTGTCCTACTCCGCTGTCCCCTACTTCTCCCTGGTCCTTTTCTGCCACCCTTGCCTCTCTCCTGGTCCTGCTCTACCACCCCTTGCTTCTCTCCCTGTTCATGCCCCACCCTGCCTCCCTCCCTGGCCCTGTCCTGCTCCGGTGACCCCCTGCCTCTCTCCGTCGCTGTACCCTGCGCATCACTTGGTACACCAGTCTGTTGTACCATCAGGGTACCACCGTAGGCTCGGGTCTGCCAGGCCCCGTGCTGATGGTGGTGTGGGTGTGAAGACAGGCGGGTGTGGTAGCCACAAGTTGTCTGTGGTTGTGGCGGAGGTAAGACTGGTTGATGCGTGACTGTTTGCTGTGTAGGACTGGTTGATGAAAGATTGGTAGTTGATGGAAAACTAGTGGTTGATGCAAGACTGGTAGTTGATAGAAAAGTAGTGGGTGATGCAAGACTGGTAGTTGATAGAAAAGTAGTGGGTGATGCAAGACTGGTAGTTGATAGAAAGGTAGTGGGTGATGCAAGACTGGTAATTAGTGCATGACTGCTGTGTGACTGATTGATGCAAGACTGGTAGTTGATAGAAAACTAGAGGTTGATGCAAGACTGGTAGTTGATGCATCACTGTTTGCTGTGTGTAAGACTGGTTGATGCAAGACTGGTAGTTGATGCATCACTGTTTGCTGTGTGTAAGACTGGTTGATGCAAGACTGGTAGTTGATGCATCACTGTTCGCTGTGTGTAAGACTGGTTGATGCAAGACTGGTAGTTGATGCACAAGTGTTACACCTTTATCCTGCAGGTCACATTGTCCTGGTGTTGGAAGGTCCATCCCACCAACGTGTAGTACAGAGTTCCTTCCCTCCTCCCGCACCGTGGCTGCTGACTCCCCGCAAGAAGAAAGCAGACCAAGTGCTGTGCTGGGGGCCTCCCTGGACCCCACTCCGACAAATACGGTAAAACTGCGATATTAGGGTCACGACCCCAGTATAATGGCCAAGACCTCGATATTAGCCTCGCCCTCCGACCCCCAGCCAATATAATTCCTCGAAGCCTCGACCCTAATACCCAGACCTCTTGATGTCTCTCTCTTGAGTCTCCTGATCGTCTCGACCACTGCCACCCCTGACGACCCCACCTCCTACCACCCCAGATGACCCCACCACCTACCAACCCTAACGACCCCACCTCCTACCAACCATGATGACCCCACCACCTACCACCCCAGATGACCCCACCACCTACCACCCCAGATGACCCCACCTCCTACCAACCCAGATGACCCCACCTCCTACCACCCCAGATGACCCCACCTCCTACCAACCCAGATGACCCCACCTCCTACCACCCCAGATGACCCCACCTCCTACCAACCCAGATGACCCCACCACCTACCACCCCAGATGACCCCACCTCCTACCAACCCAGATGACCCCACCACCTACCACCCCAGATGACCCCACCTCCTACCAACCCAGATGACCCCACCACCTATCACCCCAGATGACCCCACCACCTACCACCCCAGATGACCCCACCACCTACCAACCCAGATGACCCCACCTCCTACCAACCATGACGACCCCACCACCTATCACCCCAGATGACCCCACCACCTACCAACCATGACGACCCCACCACCTACCAACCCAGATGACCCCACCACCTACCACCCCAGATCACCCCACCACCTACCAACCATGACGACCCCACCACCTATCACCCCAGATGACCCCACCAACTACCAACCCAGATGACCTCACCACCTACCATCCCTGACGACCCCACCACCTACCATCCCTGACGACCCCACCACCTACCAATCCCTGACGACCTCGCTAACTACCACCCTTAACGAGCCAACTACCTCCCACCTCCGACGACCCTACCGCCTGGCGTGTCTGCTGCCCTGGCGACCCCATGTCTCATAACACCACTATTCCCCTCATTACCACATCACGCGACCCTCACCTCCACACTATCAGCCACACCATCAGTATTGTGTGGGTATTTTTAGTGAACGTGGCGCGACAGAGCCTCATTAAGATGTACTTGCTTCCACAAGTGGCAGTAGACCTTCCCTCACTGTTGACTAACGCCCTGTAACTATTGCGGCTGACCAATACTAGCCACCCCAGCCGGTGTTACCTGGCGCTAGAAACATACCCATCCTCCATTACAGCCACTGATGTACACTGCTCTCCCCTGAGATAGGTAAACCCTTCTGTTCCTCCTCATATTGACTGGGAGATTTCATCTACCTCCTTGATAACCAAGTCCACGGTCTCTCAGTGAGTCACGACCCATCGCCATTACCCCGACCCTCAGACTACTCTGTGAACGTTTTGTTTTCCATTATGCTTACATACGTTGCCCTCCTCCACGGATCCTTCGCACTATAACTTATATTGAAGACTCTGTACCATCCACTGCCTCGTCAGTTTCCTTGAGCACTTCTGTCACAACCTTGAGGGAGGCTAGACCTTTGTGACTCTCATTTGTCACAACCTTGAGGGAGGCTAGACCTTTGTGACTCATTTGTCACAACTTTGAGGGAGGCTAAACCTTTGTGACTCATTTGGCACAACCTTGAGGGAGGCTAAACCTTTGTGACTCATTTGGCACAACCTTAAGGGAGGCTAAACCTTTGTGACTCATTTGTTACAACCTTGAGGGAGGCTAAACCTTTGTGACTCATTTGTCACAACCTTGAGGGAGGCTAGACCTTTGTGACTCATTTGGCACAACCTTGAGGGAGGCTAGACCTTTGTGACTCATTTGTCACAACCTTGAGTGAGGCTAAACCTTTTGTGACTCATTTGTCACAACCTTGAGGGAGGCTAGACCTTTGTGACTCATTTGGCACAACCTTGAGGGAGGCTAAACCTTTGTGACTCATTTGTTACAACCTTGAGGGAGGCTAGACCTTTGTGACTCATTTGGCACAACCTTGAGGGAGGCTAGACCTTTGTGACTCATTTGGCACAACCTTGAGGGAGGCTAGACCTTTGTGACTCATTTGGCACAACCTTGAGGGAGGCTAAACCTTTGTGACTCATTTGGCACAACCTTGAGGGAGGCTAGACCTTTGTGACTCATTTGGCACAACCTTGAGGGAGGCTAAACCTTTGTGACTCATTTGGCACAACCTTGAGGGAGGCTAAACCTTTGTGACTCATTTGGCACAACCTTGAGGGAGGCTAAACCTTTGTGACTCATTTGGCACAACCTTGAGGGAGGCTAAACCTTTTGTGACTCATTTGGCACAACCTTGAGGGAGGCTAGACCTTTTCTGACTCTCATGTTCATTCTTCACAAAGGCTTTCGACACAGTCACCAACAAACCCACCAAACCGGAGCTACTGTAAGGAGAAATCCCAGCCCATGGTGTTGGGTCGCAGGCTTCCTCAGTTAGCGTCACCAGGCTTAGACATCTCTGCCTTTCAGTCCCTTACGTAATGGCGTCCTACAGGGAACATAGACAGGACCTTAGTGTCTTCTACTCTTTATGAATAATGCCGTGATGGATGCTCCCGCTCGATCGACGCGTGTCAACGATCTCTTTACATTATTGACGATTGATATTGCAACAACATCGCCTTCCAGCACACCATAAACCACCTCCAGGACTGGGACCTCCCCCAACCACGTCATCATCACTCAACACTAACACTGTGCTCATTCTCGTCACAGTTTACTTCCAGCTCTGTCGCACCCACGAGTGCCTCACCAAGCCCCCAGCCTCGTCTTTTTAAGTTGTTCACTTCACCAGACTTTCCAGTGTCACTTTGGACGAGAAATTAGCCAGGAAGGAAGGGACGCCTGACCTCAGGATCAACACAACTTTTGTTGTTCCCGAACTCACCTGTGCCATCCCCCACCCGCTACTCCTCATCCTGTATTAAACAGAAGTTTATAGAAAATGTGTAGAAAAATGCATGTAGAATCACCCTTGTTCCCCCTCTACACCGCCTATCTAGGCACACTGCGCAGTGGTGAGGAACCTCGTCTGGTAGCTCGGGAATTAGTTACTGCACCATATCTCCACCGTCAGCTCCTGCTGCCGGAGGTACCTCGCCCTCGAGTTGCAGTTCGGCACCACCACTACATCTACCTTGTATACGAGTTCGTACAGACCTCTACGAGACCAGCTCAGTCCCAACCATTGTGAACATTATTATCAACCAGCACCAGTGAAGCGTATGATGTCCCCAGACTAATATGTGTCCAAACTCTCTCTCTCTCTCTCTCTCTCTCTCTCTCTCTCTCTCTCTCTCTCTCTCTCTCTCTCTCTCTCTCTCTCTCTCTATACACACACACACACACACACACACACTGCCCCAATGTTTATGGCGAATTTATTTCCCCTATATATTTTGAAGCTTTGTTGGCGTTACTCTAGTAAACCGGCGATATTATTATTATTATTATTATTATTATTATTATTATTATTATTATTATTATTATTATTACTATTACTATGGACTTTCGTGGTGTATCGGTTAGCGGTCCTGGCCTTGACGCATTCACGGGCCGCCCAGGGTCGAGCGCATACCCACAGATTCGAGTTCTGGTTCCGGCAGTCCTTCCACGGTCAACCCAGTTGTTCGTCCACCCCTAGAGGTTGGTCGATGAAATAGGTAACTGGCTCAGACTAGGGTATAATATATATATATATATATATATATATATATATATATATATATATATATATATATATATATATATATATATATATATATATATATATATATATATAATCCCTGGGGATAGGGGAGAAAGAATACTTCCCACGTATTCCCTGCATGTCGTAGAAGGCGACTAAAAGTGGAGAGAGCGGGGGGCTGTCTTGGACAGTCACTTGTTCACCAAATGGCGTCCTAGCTACGTTTCCGTTGTATATCAACTGACTTATATTTCTTTCTTGTATCTCCCTTGAGGATGTGATTATTACACGAAAGTGCACTTGGGAACTTATCGTGTTTCATTTTCCCGTGGACTCATAGGAATATATATATATATATACACTGTATATATATATATATATATTCCCGTGGACTATAGATATATATATATACACTATATATATATATATATATATATATATATATATATGGAAATAAAAAGAGCGTGGTTGAGAGAGCAGAAGAGGGTGTTTTGAAGTGGTTTGGGCACATGGAGAGATGAGTGAGGAAAGATTGACCAAGAGGATATATGTGTCGGAGGTGGAGGGAACAAGAAGAGGGAGACCAAATTGGAGGTGGAAAGATGGAGTGAAAAACATTTTGTGTGATCGGGGCCTGAACATGCAGGAGGGTGAAAGGAGGGCAAGGAATAGAGTGAATTGGAGCGATGTGGTATACCGGGGTTGACGTGCTGTCAGTGGATTGAATCAAGGCATGTGAAGCGTCAGGGGTAAGCTATGGAAAACTGTGTAGGTATGTATATTTGCGTGTGTGGACGTATGTATGTGCATGTGTATGGGGGGGGTTGGGCCATTTCTTTCGTCTGTTTCCTTGCGCTACCTCGCAAGCGCGGGAGACAGCGACAAAGTATAAAAAATATATATATATATATATATATATATATATATATATATATATATATATATAGTCATTTATTTATTTATATGATTTGTTATACTTTGTCGCTGTCTCCCCCGTTAGCGAGGTAGCGCAAGAAAAGAGACGAAAGAATGGCCCAACCCACAGACATACACATGTATATACATACACGTCCACAGACTTACATATACATACCTGTACATTTCAACGTATACATTTATATACATACACAGACATACATATATACACATGTGCATAATTCATACTTGCTGCCTTTATTCATTTCCGTGGCCACCCCGCCACACATGAAATGACATGCGAGGTAGCGCTAGGAAAAGACAACAATGGCCACATTCGTTCACACTCAGTCACTAGCTGTCATGTATAATGCGCCGAAACCACAGCTCCCTTTCCACGTCCAGGTCCCACAAAACTTTCCATGGTTTATCCCAGACGCTTCACATGCCCTGGTTCAATCCATTGACAGCACGTCGACCCCGGTATACCACATCGTTCCAATTTACTCTTTTCCTTGCACGCCTTTCACCCTCCTGCATGTTCAGGCCCCGATAGCTCAAAATGTTTTTCACTCCATTTTTCCCACCTCCAAGTTGGTCTCCCACTTCTCCTCGTTCCCTCCACCTCTGACACATATATCCTCTTTGTCAACCTTTCCTCACTCATTCTCTCCATGTGACCAAACCATCCCAATACACCCTCTTCTCTCTCAACCACACTCTTATTACCACACATCTCTCTTACCCTTTCATTACTTACTCGATCAAACCACCTCACACCACATATTGTCCTCAAACATCTCATTTCTAACACATCCACCCTCCTCCGCACAACCCTATCTATAGCCCACGCCTCGCAACCATATAACATTGTTGGAACCACTACTCCTTCAAACATACCCACGATATATATATATATATATATATATATATATATATATATATATATATATATATATATATATATATATATATATATATATATATCGTGAATGGGATGGTTTTGATTAGGGCCTCGATTGCCCGTGACGTCTTAGCTAACATGAAAAGATTATTATTATTATTATTATTATTATTATTATTATTATTATTATTATTATTATTATTATTATAATAACCCCTACCTCCACGTTATCCCTCACACCAACACATGAGGACGTTAACCGCCATGTGTACATCTCTTTTTTTTTTTTTTCTTTTTTTCCCCCTAACACTGATGTGCATGGCACGGGCAGAAGGAGACCCTTAAGCATGTTCACCTCAGGTGGAAGGTTAGAACACAGTGTGTATGACTGTCAAAAATGGAAAGGTTACAGGAAGAGGGAAAGACAAAAGAAGGAGAACTCTGCATCTTCAGTGTGTGAGGCCAGACGGAGGTATCATTATAATCAGTCCTCGTGTGGCTGATCTTCACACGGAAACTATGGGAAGCAGCAGCTGGATGCGTGCCGCGTGCCTGGATCAGAGAGGCTGAGGCATGTGAGGATACCTCACGAGAGCTGTGGCAAAAGTAATACCTGTACAGTAGATAGAGGGAATCAACACCACGGTAGAAAGATGATAGCAGGAGAGGCAAAGAGGTTTTTGATTCCACTCCCCTGATGGAGAGGAGGATGAGAAGACCTTCCAGACATGCAGGTAAACTCCGTACTGAGGCAGAGGAGACTTGTGACAATGGATTATCTGCTCATACGATAAGTATGTACAATACCTTCACAATACCTCCAGCTTTTAGGAAACAGATTTTGCATTGTTCTTTTTTCTTTTTTTGTGGATGGTTTTGCTGAACATGTTTGTGTAGCAACACGGTTGAAGAGTGGTGTTGTGAGATTTGATAGTTAGGAAACCAGTGTACTGTAGAATAGAGACACGGGAGGAAATTGCATTATGCATTCCTTTCATTCGATCCTCTCACGTTGGAGCAGAGGTTTGCATTAACAGAGGCTATTTGTTCACTGCAATAAAAGAGAGTATCAGAATGAAGAAGGGAGGGAACGTGAAGTGAAGTATGTAAAGTGGAATCGTCGACGTAAGAGCGAATAGGGTTAGAGGTTGAAGAAATAAGATTGTTTATGGAAATTTGGGAGATGGAGGCGATAGAGAACTGTGAAGGACGTCGCCGGTGATTGGGTAAGTGGGAGGTGCCACTACATGAACGACTGCTCCAGTGGAATGGCTGGGAAGAAAACTGTGCGTTGAAGAACAAAGAGAAGCAGAAAAGCCAATTTAAAAGGAAGTTTAGCTAAACAAAGACTTAGCCACTCTCTTAAATAAATGGTTTAGAGAAGTCAAGGCCCACAATAAAAGATTCACCAAAATCCACAAATGAGGAGGAATCAAGTTGGGCTACTGAGAAAAGGAAGTCACCAGGAGACCTGTAATGTGAAAGCCGTATTGGTGGTCTGAGAGAGAATTAAGGTTATAAGTTTAAAGAAGTGAGATCTAAGGAGAGTTTCGAAGTCCTGGTAGAGAGCAGAAGTGTGATAGGATGATGATTACAAGGGGTAACACGGTCTCCTTTCTTAGGAATGAGCTTGGAAGAAGAAGGGAAAGTATGTACTATGAGATAACCACGAAACAGATTAGCAAGGATCGCAGTTAGCACAGAGACGCACTCGTGTAGGATAGGAGGAGGTATATCCCATGTAGGCCACAGGCCTCGTAGCTTGTAGATGAGGAACAACTTGGTTTACATCAGGAAAATATGGGTAAGAGCGCGCAGGGCATAAATTTATTTAGAGAAGGTGGTGGGTTATGGGGAAATTAATAAGAGTGGAAGTGAAATAACTGTTAGTGAGGATAGAAAAAGATAAGATTCCAATGCGAGTAGTTTAATCAGACGGAAAGTTAGGTACACATTGATCGCTTCGGAAATGCGCGGGCATCAGGTGAAGAAGTAGATGGTGTGAACAGACGGGAGGATGGATGGCACTGAGGGGCCATGAACACAGCTGACGTGGATAAACAAAGAGCCAGGTCTATGTAGGTGCAGTGGACGGTCAGGTGGGGGTGGTGGGTCTTGGTCACTTGATGGTAG
This sequence comes from Panulirus ornatus, assembly GCF_036320965.1. Lineage (NCBI taxonomy): Eukaryota > Metazoa > Arthropoda > Malacostraca > Decapoda > Palinuridae > Panulirus > Panulirus ornatus. Next base: position 54,938,870 of record NC_092242.1, read on the forward strand.
TCGGGGTGGGAACCCCGGGAACCATCCAGCCCTCCTCGACGAGTGGCATTACGCGAACTTGGAACGCTGGTGAAACTTTGTATCTTGCTCTACTTATATGTAGAATGGAAAACCGTGTGAGACGTTATGTGCGAGATGGAGAGACTATGTTTTTGAGACCTGAGTTCCAACAACCCACGTATAGGTGAGGTAGAATGGAGAAGAGTGACCTGGTCGTGGAAGGGGGGAAAGCACTGGAGGGCAGATCACTAACCATCCAGAGGCCCGTGGCTGTCTCCTGCTAACTACTTTATAGCAGTGCTGAGGGAGTGTCCTCTACCAGCAGGTGCCCAGCCTGGCCGGCCTCGAGTCTTCCATTCATTACATGTTTGTCAAGCAGACGCTGTATACAGTGTGGACGTTGCTGGTGAGAGGTAGTCTTGCTGTGGTGCGAGGTGAGGGCCGCTGGAGGCGCCACACTTTGCCTCACCCAGCAGCGTCAGCCTCTACTTGTGCTCGTGTGTCCAGCAGTCATTTCACCCGGCCACAGTTTATGATGAAATAATATTCTGGTCCTTAAAGGTATTCACCCCGTCCCTGACTGCGCCTGCATGGCTTCCCAAGTGTGTGTGTGTGTGTGTGTGTGTGAGCCTCGCCTGCCATTCACAGGATCGTGGCTGCAGGTCCTCCCTGCCTGTGGCCTTATCATGGGTGTCACCATCCCGCCCCGCGCTCACACCTCTCACGACCCTTGCTGGCCTTACATCACGACCCTTGCTGGCCTTACTTCACGACCCGTGCTGGCCTTAAATCACGACTCCTACACCTCTCACGACCCGTGCATGCCATGCTTCACGACCCCCACACCTTCCACGACCTGTGCTGGCCTTAAATTACGACTCTCACTCATGACCCGTGCTGGCCTTATCACGACCCTCACACCTCTCACCATATAGAGGTATAGTGGCCCTGGCTGTCCCTGTGCCACCATATAGAGGTATAGTGGCCCTGGCTGTCCCTGTGCCACCATATAGAGGTATAGTGGCCCTGGCTGTCCCTGTGCCACCATATAGAGGTATAGTGGCCCTGGCTGTCCCTGTGCCACCATATAGAGGTATAGTGGCCCTGGCTGTCCCTGTGTCACCATATAGAGGTACAGTGGCCCTGGCTGTCCCTGTGTCACCATATAGAGGTATAGTGGCCCTGGCTGTCCCTGTCACCATATAGAGGTACAGTGGCCCTGGCTGTCCCTGTGTCACCATATAGAGGTATAGTGGCCCTGGCTGTCCCTGTGCCACCATATAGAGGTATAGTGGCCCTGGCTGCCTCTGTGTCACCATATAGTGGTATAGTGGCCCTGGCTGTCCCTGTGTCACCATATAGAGGTATAGTGGCCCTGGCTGTCACTGTGTCACCATATAGAGGTACAGTGGCACTGGCTGTCCCTGTGTCACCATATAGAGGTATAGTGGCCCTGGCTGTCCCTGTGTCACCATATAGAGGTATAGTGGCCCTGGCTGTTCCTGTGTCACCATATAGTGGTATAATGGCCCTGGCTGCCTCTGTGTCACCATATAGAGGTATAGTGGCCCTGGCTGTCCCTGTGTCACCATATAGAGGTATAGTGGCACTGGCTGTTCCTGTGTCACCATATAGAGGTATAGTGGCCCTGGCTGTTCCTGTGTCACCATATAGAGGTATAGTGTCCCTGGCTGCCTCTGTGTCACCATATAGAGGTATAGTGTCCCTGGCTGCCTCTGTGTCACCATATAGAGGTATAGTGGCCCTGGCTGTCCCTGTGTCACCATATAGTGGTATAATGGCCCTGGCTGCCTCTGTGTCACCATATAGAGGTATAGTGGCCCTGGCTGCCTCTGTGTCACCATATAGAGGTATAGTGGCCCTGGCTGCCTCTGTGTCACCATATAGTGGTATAGTGTCCCTGGCTGCCTCTGTGTCACCATATAGTGGTATAGTGTCCCTGGCTGCCTCTGTGTCAACATATAGTGGTATAGTGGCCCTGGCTGTCACTGTGTCACCATATAGTGGTATAGTGGCCCTGGCTGTCCCTGTGTCATCATATAGAGGTATAGTGGCCCTGGCTGTCCCTGTGTCACCATATAGTGGTATAGTGGCCCTGGCTGTCACTGTGTCACCATATAGTGGTATAGTGGCCCTGGCTGTCCCTGTGTCACCATATAGTGGTATAGTGTCCCTGGCTGCCTCTGTGTCACCATATAGTGGTATAGTGGCCCTGGCTGTCACTGTGTCACCATATAGTGGTATAGTGGCCCTGGCCTCCCCACCCCCCCAAGTTCCCTCTTCCCTTGTGGCTTTGTGAGCGGCGGCCTGGCTGGCGGACCCGAGGTTCACCCTTGACATTTACGTTGGGTCGTGGAGAGAGAGAGAGAGAGAGAGAGAGAGAGAGAGAGAGAGAGAGAGAGAGAGAGAGAGAGAGAGAGAGAGAGAGAGAGAGTTCCCCTGGGCCGCCGCTGCTCGAGAGGGGAAACTGCTTTCAATCTGAGGGAGGCAGCGCACGTCCTCCTGACGACGGAGGGGCCTGGGCCGAGGGGAACCTTAGCTTAGTGTGTGGGGGTGTGAGTGAGGGAGGTGGTGGAGTACCACGCCCTGAGCCAGCCAGGCACTGTGGACGCCCACACCCGACTCCCGCTGCACGCCCAGCCTGCCAGGCTCCAGTGCTGCTGCTGCTGCTGCTCTGACATGGATCTGCCAGCCAACATCTCACACTCAGGTACACTCACTTACTCACGCCTTACTCTCACCCATCACCATACTCACGCTACCATCGCCTTCAGTGTATTGCTAGTGTAGTGTGCAACCTTGATGGTGGAGTACAGAGCCTTGATGGCAGAGTACAGAGCCTTGATAGTGTAGTATAGAGCTCTGATGCTGTAGTGCTGAGGCCTGATATTGCGTAGAGCCTTGATGGCGGAGTACAGAGCCTTGATAGTGTAGTATAGAGCTCTGATGCTGTAGTGCTGAGCCTTGATATTGCGTAGAGCCTTGATGGCGGAGTACAGAGCCTTGATAGTGTAGTGTAGAGCTCTGATGTACTGCTGAGCCTTGATGTAGCGTAGAGCCTTGATGGCGGAGTACAGAGCCTTGATAGTGTAGTATAGAGCTCTGTTGCTGTAGTGCTGAGCCTTGATATTGCGTAGAGCCTTGATGGCGGAGTACAGAGCCTTGATAGTGTAGTGTAGAGCTCTGATGATGTACTGCTGAGCCTTGATGTAGCGTAGAGCCTTGATGGCGGAGTACAGAGCCTTGATAGTGTAGTGTAGAGCTCTGATGATGTACTGCTGAGCCTTGATGTAGCGTAGAGCCTTGATACATGTAGTGTAGAGCCTTGATTCCGTATAGTAACCCTTAGTACTTGTACAGATCCTTGATGTTTGTGTTACAGGGCCTTGATGATTGTGTTACAGGGCCTTGATGTTTGTGTTACAGGGCCTTGATGTTTGTGGTACAGAGCCTTGATGTTTGTGTTAAGGGCCTTGATGTTTGTGTTACAGGGCCTTGATGTTTGTGGTACAAGGCCTTGATGTTTTTGGTACAGGGCCTTGATGTTTGTGGTACAGGGCCTTGATGTTTGTGGTACAGGGCCTTGATGTTTGTGGCACAGAGCCTTGGTGTTTGTGGTAGAGGGCTTTGATGTTTGTGGTACAGGGCCTTGATGTTTGTGGTACAGGGCCTTGATGTTTTTGGTACAGAGCCTTGATGTTTGTGTTAAGGGCCTTGATGTTTGTGTTACAGGGCCTTGATGTTTGTGGTACAAGGCCTTGATGTTTTTGGTACAGGGCCTTGATGTTTGTGGTACAGGGCCTTGATGTTTGTGGTACAGGGCCTTGATGTTTGTGGCACAGAGCCTTGGTGTTTGTGGTAGAGGGCTTTGATGTTTGTGGTACAGGGCCTTGATGTTTGTGTTACAGGGCCTTGATGTTTGTGTTACAGGGCCTTGGTGTTTGTGTTACAGGGCCTTGATGTTTGTGTTACAGGGCCTTGATGTTTGTGGTACAGGGCCTTGATGTTTGTGTTACAGGGCCTTGATGTTTGTGGTACAGGGCCTTGATGTTTGTGTTACAGGGCCTTGATGGTTGTGTTAAGGACCTTGATGTTTGTGGTACAGGGCCTTGATGTTTGTGTTACAAGGCCTTGGTGTTTATGTTACAGGGCCTTGATGTTTGTGTTACAGGGCCTTGATGATTGTGTTACAGGGCCTTGGTGTTTGTGTTACAGGGCCTTGATGTTTGTGTTACAGAGCCTTGATGTTTGTGTTACAGAGCCTTGATGTTTGTGTTACAGGGCCTTGGTGTTTATGTTACAGGGCCTTGATGTTTGTGTTACAGGGCCTTGATGTTTGTGGTACAGGGCCTTGATGTTTGTGTTACAGGGCCTTGATGTTTGTGTTAAGGGCCTTGATGTTTGTGTTACAGGGCCTTGGTGTTTCTGTTACAGGGCCTTGATGTTTCTGTTACAGGGCCTTGATGTTTGTGGTATAGGGCCTTGATGTTTGTGGCACCGGGCCTTGATGTTTGTGTTACAGAGCCTTGATGTTTGTGTTACAGGGCCTTGGTGTTTATGTTACAGGGCTTTGATGTTTGTGTTACAGGGCCTTGGTGTTTGTGTTACAGGGCCTTGATGTTTCTGTTACAGGGTCTTGATGTTTGTGGTACAGGGTCTTGATGTTTGTGTTACAGAGCCTTGATATTTGTATAATAGGGCTTTGATGTTTGTGTTACAGGGCCTTGATGTTTGTGTTACAGGGCCTTAATATTTGTGGTACAGGGTCTTGATGTTTGCGTTACAGGGCCTTGATGTTTGTGGTACAGGACCTTGATGTTTGTGTTACAGGGCCTTGATGTTTGTGGTACAGAGCCTTGATGTTTGTGCTACAGGGCCTTGATGTTTGTGGTACAGGGCCTTGATGTTTGTGTTACAGGGCCTTGATGATTGTCTTACAGGGCCTTGATGTTTGTGTTACAGGGCCTTGATGTTTGTGGTACAGGGCATTGATGTTTGTGGTGCAGAGCCATGATGTTTGTGGCACCGGGCCTTGATGTTTGTGTTACAGGGCCTTGATGTTTGTGGTACAGGGCCTTGATGTTTGTTACAGGGCCTTGATGTTTATGTTACAGAGCTTTGATGATTGTGTTACAGGGCCTTGATGTTTGTGGTACAGGGCCTTGATGTTTGTGTTACAGGGCCTTGATGTTTATGTACAGAGCCTTGATGATTGTGTTAAGGGCCTTGATGTTTGTGGTACAGGGCCTTGATGTTTGTGTTACAGGGCCTTGATGTTTGTGGTACAGGGCCTTGATGTTTGTGTTACAGGGCCTTGATGATTGTGGTACAGGGCCTTGATGTTTGTGTTACAGGGCCTTGATGATTGTGGTACAGGGCCTTGATGTTTGTGTTACAGGGCCTTGATGTTTGTGTTACAGGGCCTTGATGTTTGTGTTACAGGGTCTTGATGTTTGTGTTATAGGGCCTTGATGTTTGTGGTACAGGGCCTTGATGTTTGTGTTATAGGGCCTTGATGTTTGTGGTACAGGGCCTTGATGTTTGTGTTACAGGGCCTTGATGTTTGTGGTACAGGGCCTTGATGTTTATGTTACAGGGCCTTGATGTTTGTGGTACAGGGCCTTGATGTTTGTGTTATAGGGCCTTGATGTTTGTGGTACAGGGCCTTGATGTTTATGTTACAGGGCCTTGATGTTTGTGGTAAGGGCCTTGATGTTTGTGTAACAGGGCCTTGATGTTTATGTTACAGAGCCTTGATGATTGTGTTAAGGGCCTTGATGTTTATGTTACAGAGCCTTGATGATTGTGTTAAGGGCCTTGATGTTTGTGGTACAGGGCTTTGATGTTTGTGGTAAAGTGCCTTGATGTTTGTGGTACAGGGCCTTGATGTTTGTGTTATAGGGCCTTGATGTTTGTGGTACAGGGCCTTGATGTTTATGTTACAGGGCCTTGATGTTTGTGGTACAGGGCCTTGATGTTTATGTTACAGGGCCTTGATATTTGTGGTAAGGGCCTTGATGTTTGTGTAACAGGGCCTTGATGTTTATGTTACAGAGCCTTGATGATTGTGTTAAGGGCCTTGATGTTTATGTTACAGAGCCTTGATGATTGTGTTAAGGGCCTTGATGTTTGTGGTACAGGGCTTTGATGTTTGTGGTAAAGTGCCTTGATGTTTGTGTTACAGGGCCTTGATGTTTGTGTTACAGAGCCTTGATGATGTAGTGTAGGGCACTGATGCTATGGTTTGGACCATTGATGCTTGTAGTGTTGGTCCCTGATGGTGTCGTGTGAAGCCTCGTTGCTGTAGAGCAGAGCCATGCTACTTCACTGTAGAGCCTTGATGATGGAGTGCAAAGCCTGGACACTTTAGTGCAGAGCCTTGATGATGTAGTGTTGTAGATCTTGTATGATTGTATTCCGACCCTTGATGCTGTAGTGCACAGACTTAACGTATGTAGTTAAGAGCCTTGATGCTGTAGTGCAGAGCCCTGACTCCTGTAGTGCAGAGCTTTGACTTTTGTAGTATTGATCCTTCGACTCTTGTAGTTCAGAGCCTTAACTGTTGTAGTGCAGAGCTTTGACTGTTGTAGTGTAGAGCCTTGACTTGTAGTTCAGAGCCTTAACTGTTGTAGTGCAAAGATTTGACTGTTGTAGTTTAGAGCTTTGACAGTTGTAGTGTAGAGCTTTGATTGTTGTAGTGTAGAGCCTTGACCTATGCAGCACAGAGCCTTGATCCTCGTAGTTCAGAGCCTTGACTCTTGTAGTTTAGAGCCTTGAGTTTTCGTAGTGCAGAGCCTTGACTGTTGTAGTGTAGAGCCTTGACTCTTGTAATTCAGAGCCTTGACTCTTGTAGTGTAGAGCCTTGACTTCTCGTAGTGCAGAGCCTTGACCCTTGTAGTTCAGACCCAGGATAACATGTAGTGGATTACTGCCGACCAGCTTGTGACGCAGTGTCTACAGTACTGTAGAGTAGTGGGTCACAGGTGTGAGTACAGTGTCGTAGTAGACACTGCCATTTAGTGCTCTGACCTGCTTTCTGCAGTGCTCGTGTGGCAGTGACAAAAACATGCCCAGCTTGGCGGGACAGTGTCTTGAGATTTGTATGACAGTGACCTTTCACCACACAACAGGACATAGAGGACCTCGCCCCCCCCAATCGCTGCAGTGATCCCAATCTTGTGCAGTGCCTTGTAGCATTGTGTGTATGTATGTTCGTAATCTCGGTGGTGACACATGCAGCAGTGTGTTTGGTGCAGTGCCTTGTTCAGTGCTGTGCAGTGCGTCCACCAGTTTTGTGGCCGTGAGTGCTTGGATCTCAACCCCCTCGTACATTACTTCAGTGATTCGTCTTCACTGACTCACTGCTTGCTGCCTTGTGTTTTCTCTCATCCTCGGGTCTCGCAAGCCTCGTCTTGTGATACATTGATTTTTGTGATTCTTTGATTTACTCCTGTGATAGTGCAGTGATGTGATCCCCAAATCAGTGTCTTGATACAGTGAAGTGACGCGATAACTGAAAGCAAAATTTCCAGATATCTGCAGTGAAATACGTTCGTGACTGAAGCAGTTTCCAGATGTTTGCAGTGAAATGCGTTGATGAATGAATCAGTTACCAGATTTTACAGTGAAGTCCGTTGTTGGCTAAGTTACAGTGTCCGTCCAGAGTGCAATATCTTGATGTCCTGAGCAGTCTTCTTTTACAGTGCAGTGCCATGATAGATGAAGCAGTGTCCAGATACATACAGTGTAATGCCTGGAGCAGTGTCCAGAGACATACAGTGTAATGCCTGGAGCAGTGTCCAGATACATACAGTGTAATGCCTGGAACAGTGTCCAGATACATACAGTGTAATGCTTGGAGCAGTGTCCAGAGAAATACACTGTAATGCCTGGAGCAGTGTCCAGATACATACAGTGTAATGCCTGGAGCAGTGTCCAGAGACATACAGTGTAATGCTTGCAGCAGTATCCAGATACATGCAGTGTAATGCCTGGAGCAGTGTCCAGAGACATACAGTGTAATGCCTGGAGCACTGTCCAGATACATACAGTGTAATGTCTGCAGCAGTGTCCAGAGACATACACTGTAATGTATGCAGCAGTATCCAGATACATACAGTGTAATACCTGGAGCAGTGTCCAGATACATACAGTGTAATGCCTGCAGCAGTGTCCAGATACATACAGTGTAATGCCTAGAGCAGTGTCCAGATACATACAGTGTAATACCTGGAGCAGTGTCCAGATACATACAGTGTAATGCCTGCAGCAGTGTCCAGATACATACAGTGTAATGCCTAGAGCAGTGTCCAGATACATACAGTGTAATGCTTGCAGCAGTATCCAGATACATAAAATGTAATGTCTGCAGCAGTGTCCAGATACATACCGTGTAATGCTTGCAGCAGTGTCCAGATACATACAATGTAATGCCTAGAGCAGTGTCCAGATACATACAGTGTAATGCTTGCAGCAGTGTCCAGATACATACAGTGTAATGCCTAGAGCAGTGTCCAGATACATACAGTGTAATGCCTAGAGCAGTGTCCAGATACATACAGTGTAATGCTTGCAGCAGTATCCAGATACATACAGTGTAATGCCTGCAGCAGTGTCCAGATACATACAGTGTAATGCCTAGAGCAGTGTCCAGATACATACAGTGTAATGCTTGCAGCAGTATCCAGATACATACAGTGTAATACCTGGAGCAGTGTCCAGATACATACCGTGTAATGCTTGCAGCAGTGTCCAGATACATACAATGTAATGCCTAGAGCAGTGTCCAGATACATACAGTGTAATACCTGGAGCAGTGTCCAGATACATACAGTGTAATGCCTAGAGCAGTGTCCAGATACATACAGTGTAATGTCTGCAGCAGTGTCCAGATACATACAGTGTAATGCTTGCAGCAGTGTCCAGATGCATACAGTGTAATACCTGGAGCAGTGTCCAGAGACATACAGTGTAATCTGCAGCAGTGTCCAGATACATACAGTGTAATGCCTGGAGCAGTGTCCAGATACATACAGTGTAATGCTTGGAGCAGTGTCCAGAGACATACACTGTAATGCCTGGAGCAGTGTCCAGATACATAAAATGTAATGTCTGCAGCAGTGTCCAGATACATACAGTGTAATGCTTGCAGCAGGGTCCAGATATATACAGTGTAATGCCTAGAGCAGTGTCCAGATACATACAGTGTAATCTGCAGCAGTGTCCAGATACATACAGTGTAATGCTTAGAGCAGTGTTCAGATACATACAGTGTAATACCTGGAGCAGTGTCCAGATACATACAGTGTAATGCCTGGAGCAGTGTCCAGTTACAGTGTAATGCGAAATGTAATGCCAGGATCAGTGTTCTGATATAAGCAGTGTAATGCCTTTCATTTAGTATCATGTAGATTACTACTTTGTCTGCACGCAGGTACATGAATCAGGCATGAATATTGATACCACTACAGTAACCTGGGTAACCTGGTCCATCGTTATCTTTGTACCACTACAGTAATCTGGGGTAGCTTGGTCCACTGTTATCTGTATACCACTACAGTAACCTGGGGTAGCCTGGTCCACTGTTATCTTTGTACCACTACACTATCCTGGGGTAGTATGGTCCAATGTCATCTTTGTACCTCTACAGTAACCTTGGGTAACCTGGTCCACTGTTATCTTTGTACCACTACAGTAACCTGGGTAGCCTGGTCCACTGTTATCTTTGTACCACTACAGTATCCTGGGATAGCCTGGTCCACTGTTACCTTTGTACTACTACAGTAACCTGGGGTAGCCTGGTCCACTGTTATCTTTATACCACTACAGTAACCTGGGGTAGCCTGGTTCACTGTTATCTTTATACCACTACAGTAACCTTGGGTAGCCTGGTCCACTGTTATCTTTGTACCACTACAGTATCCTGGGATAGCCTGGTCCACTGTTACCTTTGTACTACTACAGTAACCTGGGGTAGCCTGGTCCATTGTTATCTTTATACCACTACAATAACCTGGGGTAGCCTGGTCTACTGTTATCTTTGTAGCACTACAGTAACCTGGGGTAGCCTGGTCTACTCTTATCTTTATACCGCTACAATAATTTGGGGTAGCTTGGTTAACTGTTATCTTTATACCACTACAGTAACCTGGGGTAGCCTGGTCCACTTAGCTTTGTACCACTACAGTAACCTGGGGTAGCCTGGTCCACTGCTATCTTTATACCACTACAGTAACCTGGGGTTGCCTGGTCCACTGTTATCTTTATACCACTACAGTAACCTGAGGCAGCTTGTCCCACTTTGTACTACTACTGTAACCTGGGGTAGCCTGGTCCACTGTTACCTTTATACCACTACAGTAACCTGGGGTAGCCTGGTCCATTGTTATCTTTATACCACTACAGTAACCTGGGGTAGCCTGGTCCACTGTTATCTTTATACCTTTACAGTATCCTGGGGTAGCCTGGTCCACTGTCATCTTTGTACCTCTACAGTAACCTGGGGTAGCCTGGTCCATTGTTATCTATACCACTACAGTAACCTGGGGTAGCCTGGTCTACTGTTACCTTTATACCACTACAGTAACCTGGGGTAGCCTGGTCCACTGTTATCTTTATACCACTATAGTAACCTGGGGTAGCCTGGTCCATTGTTATTTTTATACCACTACAGTAACCTTTGGTAGCCTGGTCCACTGTTATCTTTATACCTTTACAGTATCCTGGGGTAGCCTGGTCCACTGTCATCTTTGTACCTCTACAGTAAACTGGGGTACCCTGGTCCATTGTTATCTATACCACTACAGTAACCTTTGGTAGCCTGGTCCACTGTAATCTTTATACCACTACAGTAACTTGGGGTAGCCTGGTTCACTGTTATCTATACCACAACAGTAACCTGAAGAAGCCTGGTCCACTGTTATCTTTATACCACTACAGTAACCTGGGGTAGCCTGGTCCACTGTTACCTTTATACCACTACAGTAACCTGGGGTAGCCTGTGTCCACTGTTATCTTTATACCACTACAGTAACCTTGGGTAGCCTGGTCCACTGTTATCTTTATACCACTACAGTAACCTGGGGTAGCCTGGTCCACTGTTATCTTTATACCACTATAGTAACCTGGGGTAGCCTGGTCCACTGTTATCTTTATACCACTACAGTAACCTGGGGTAGCCTGTGTCCACTGTTATCTTTATACCACTGCAGTAACCTGGGGTAGCCTGGTCCATTGTTATCTTTATACCACTACAGTAACCTTGGGTAGCCTGGTCCACTGTTATCTTTATACCACTACAGTAACCTGGGTAACCTGGTCCACTGTTATCTTTATACCACTACAGTAGCCTGTGTCCACTGTTATCTTTATACCACTACAGTAACCTTTGGTAGCCTGGTCCACTGTTCTTTATACCACTACAGTAACCTGGGGTAACCTGGTCCACTGTTATCTTTATACCACTACAGTAACCTGGGGTAGCCTGGTCCACTGTTATCTTTATACCACTACAGTAACCTGGGGTAGCCTGGTCCACTGTTATCTCTATACCACTACAGTAACCTGGGGTAGCCTGTGTCCACTGTTATCTTTATACCACTACAGTAACCTGGGGTAGCCTGGTCCACTGTTATCTTTATACCACTACAGTAACCTGGGGTAGCCTGTGTCCACTGTTATCTTTATACCACTACAGTAACCTGGGGTAGCCTGTGTCCACTGTTATCTTTATACCACTACAGTAACCTGGTGTAGCTTGTGTCCTTTGTTCTCTTTATACCACTACAGTAACCTGGGATATCCTGGTCCACTGTTATCTTTATACCACTGCAGTAACCTGGGGTACCCTGTTTCAACTGTTATCTTTATACCACTACAGTAACCTGGGGTAGCCTGGTCCACTGTTATCTTTATACCACTACAGTAGCCTGGGATAGCCTGGTCCAGTGTTTTACACTACAGTTACTGGGGACGGTCTGCCGTGCTGTCAGAGAACTATATATTCATTATGATCTAAGTGACATTATACGAGTGTGATGGTTTGTGATATGTCTCTCCTCACTTCTGTACACTGTGCTCTACATTGTACGGAACATATGATTATCTAGAAGAGCTACTTTACACTACAGAGTCCCCCCAAATATGCACTAAGTCATAAAATTAGACCGTTTGTCTACATGGTTGGATTCAAATTGTACTCCCCTTAATTTTCATGATTGATAAAGTATAATGATGATAATAACACTAGTAATGATTATGATAATCGTAATCCTCATCTTTGCTCGTACAGATGTTTATGTTTCCTCCCACCCGCTCCTCAATATACCCAGGACCACAACCTCTTTGTGATTCACTTCAACTCTTATGCTTCCATCCGCTGCTACGCCCACCTCCACTTATCTGAAGCACTCCTCCTGCTCCTCTTCCTCCTCCTCCTTCTGGTCTTCCCCATCTATACTCACACTCAGACCATCACATCTCACCACTTGCCTGCACCTCAGTGGTGTATGGAAGGTGTACGAAGGTCGCACACTATCGTCGCACCGTCCCCGTCGTATTGTATACATGCCACTGTCTGGCGTCTGTCACCAGAGCTGTGTCATCTGAAAACATCCGATTCATCTACCATGCTCTTCACGCCCCTCCTCCCACACCATACTGCAGACGCTCGTAGACCTCCACATACTTCTCTATGACGACCCCCTTGTCTGTCTACAGAGTAAACAGCCATGGTGACATCACACGTCCCAGATGCAGACCCACCTTCACTAGGAAACCACTCACCCTCCTGCCTTTATATTTGCGCGAATGTCTTACTTTCACGGTAAAATCTTCTCTACATTCCTTATTAATTTTTTTTCACTTACCCCACATATCCGTGGGTTCTTCCATAATGCACCAAAGTCATGCTTATCATACACTTTCTCCAGTTCCATGAACGCTACATAGAGTTCACCTTCTTTTTCCAAGTATTTTTCACATACATTCTTCAATACAGACAGCTGGTCCACCACACATCCTGTACCTCTCCTGAAACCACATTGTTCCTTCCCACAGTCAGGTCCTGCGTACACGACACCACCCTGTGCGTCACCACACTGCCATCCACCCTCCCAGGTATACTCACCAAACCTACACTTTACAAAGTCAGACGTACATTATCGTCCCCCTTGCCTGTATACAGGAGCACTATACATCACTCGGCCACTCCTCAGATACCGCATCTTGCGCTATATATATATATATATATATATATATATATATATATATATATATATATATATATATATATATATAAGAAGCCTGACGCACCAGTCAGGAGCACTGTCAACCTGTTTCTTGAGAGACTCGGTCGCAATCCCATCCAGTCGTGAGGCCTTGCCACATGTCATCTTCCACACGCCTCTCGTTACCTCCTCCTCTTCACCACCACATTTGCCACAACTCCCTCACTCGTCATCGCTCACCGCCCTAAACACACCACAACCGCCACTATTATCTGACACATTGTGCAGGCCTTCAAAATGCAAACTCCATCTCCTTTACACACATTTTTTTTCTTACCACTTCCCTATCGTGTGTCCTCTCCCCCCCCCTTTCCACACACACACACACACACACACACACACACACACACACACACACACACACACACACACACGAGTTGACCTTCCTCCAAAATATTATCTTTTTCTCTCTGAAGTCATCGATACTCTCTTCCTCCACTCTCATTTCCCCAGTTTTACAGCTCTTATATCATCCCTCCCGTCCTTCCGCTGCTTTCTCTTGCACTCCTCACGAAAATCCCTTCTTTCCCTACTGTCTCCACACCACCCTAGTCTGTCTCATTAATGATTCAACTCTCTCCTTTCTACCACTCACTACCCTTAATCACACACACACACACACACATGCCTTCAGCTTGCCATGCACTTTACTCGCACGTGCAGTCATTCCTTCCCTAACTACCCTGCACTTCTCTTGTTTCATTTACTCTCACCCTGCGCCGCCTCCGTTCGTCTGGTATATTTGCACGCAGGCCACTTGTTCAAGCTGGCTCACTCTCACCACTTCATTCACATGTATTTCATTTCCTCTTGCCCTAGAACCCACCACCATCTTTCACCCTCACCTCCACCAAGAAGTAAGACACATTCCACTTCCCTTTCCTCTCAAGCACGTTCACATCCCACAACCTCTCTTTTCCGCACGCTTGTAACCCCCTGTTGAACCCCCAGCCCCACTGACTCAACGTCGACGTAAAGTATTTGTACACCTTAGGTTCTCTGTTCGTGATTACTAATCTTCTTTTAGGACACCATATGACAAGCTTATTCTTATTTTCATGTACTCTAAGACCATATCCCCCATTGATACCGTCACCACCCTTGCAATCAGATCCTCCATCACTAGGATTCGATCCCTTGTATAATTCCTACTAACGCACGTACTCAGTTCCTCCCCAAATACATTTCTTTCCTGAATCCTCTCTGGGGAAAGCGAAGACACACATACAAGGAATACTGGAACCCATGCTGCTACGAACGTAATCTTTGATTCACGTTCTGGGGTGTCTGTCAGACGTCTTTTGTTGCTTCCTGGGGGGTTGGTGGTTGGTTATTGCGTGGTTGGACCGGGAACTGGGAGGAATTGGGTGCAGAGCGTCTTGAATTGTATTGGAGGTATTTTGGTGTTATTGTGCAGGGGATGAGTGTTTGTGTTTTGTTTGTACTTCTATTGAGTTTGCTTTTATCAGGGATGGCTAAGCGGGTAGAAACATAGTTGAAATTAAAGTGATGTGGTATACTGGGGGCGACGTGCCGTCATTGGACTGAACCAGGGCGTATAAAGCAGTCAAGGGAAATTGTGGACAGATTCTGTGGGGCCTGGTTGTATGGATAGGGGGCTGAGGTGTCGGTGCATTACATATGACAGAGAATGGATGTGAGAGAATGAACCCCCTTCGTTTGTTTCTGGCGCTACCTTGCTCATGCGAGAAACGGCGAATAAGTCAGGAAAGAATTATTATTATTATTATTACTATTATTATTATTATTATTATTATTATTATTATTATTATTATCAGTATTATTGTTATCATATTTTTATTATTATTATGATTATTATTATTATTATTATTATTATTATTATTATTATTATTATTATTATTATTATTATCTTGTTATTATTACTATTATTATTATGGAGCCCCAGGACCCTATTTATGGGACCGTTGCATGTTCAAGACGACCCTCCACGCAGGAGGTGGGAAATGAAGACTTCTCTCCAGTGAGAAGATCCTCGAAGCGACTTGCCTGTCGACGAAGATGCAACCTTGTCCAAAGTGACTTCTCACGCGAAGTGTACCCACGTGCAGGCGGAGTACGGTAACACACACACACACACACACACACACACACACACACACACATGTATATAATACAGGAGAGTCTTGTTCCAGTTTTAGTATCAGTAAAATTTCGTAAGAAGACGGACGTGTGTCCGTCACCTGGCGGGCTGGGTCGGCACACACGCGTGACGTCACCAGCGACCCACACCAGTCTCGGCATGAAAGACTGGGAGGCGAGGTGGTGAAGGAAGTTAACACTGAATGAAGGTGTTGCTAGGGGGAAGGGGAACGGTGAATGAAGTTTACTCAGAGAATGAAGCTGTAGCTGAATCGTGCAGTATATATGTATACCCGTAAACTATTGTGTGCGTGTGTCTGTATTGTGAATTGATGAAAATATAGTTAAATAACGGCTTATTGGACTTAGGCAGCCAACCTGTTAAAGATGCAGAGTTGAAGTATTACAGAACCTGGAAGTTATAATAGTAACTAGTTACAGAACCTGGAAGTAATAATAGTAACTAGTTACAGAACCTGGAAGTTATAATAGTAACTAGTTACAGAACCTGGAAGTTATAATAGTAACTAGTTACAGAACCTGGAAGTAATAATAGTAACTAGTTACAGAACCTGGAAGTTATAATAGTAACTAGTTACAGAACCTGGAAGTTATAATAGTAACTAGTTACAGAACCTGGAAGTTATAATAGTAACTAGTTACAGAACCTGGAAGTAATAATAGTAACTAGTTACAGAACCTGGAAGTTATAATAGTAACTAGTTACAGAACCTGGAAGTTATAATAGTAACTAGTTACAGAACCTGGAAGTAATAATAGTAACTAGTTACAGAACCTGGAAGTTATAATAGTAACTAGTTACAGAACCTGGAAGTTATAATAGTAACTAGTTACAGAACCTGGAAGTAATAATAGTAACTAGTTACAGAACCTGGAAGTTATAATAGTAACTAGTTACAGAACCTGGAAGTTATAATAGTAACTAGTTACAGAACCTGGAAGTTATAATAGTAACTAGTTACAGAACCTGGAAGTTATAATAGTAACTAGTTACAGAACCTGGAAGTACTAATAGTAACTAGTTACAGAACCTGGAAGTTATAATAGTAACTAGTTACAGAACCTGGAAGTCATAATAGTAACTAGTTACAGAACCTGGAAGTAATAATAGTAACTAGTTACAGAACCTGGAAGTACTAATAGTAACTAGTTACAGAACCTGGAAGTTATAATAGTAACTAGTTACAGAACCTGGAAGTCATAATAGTAACTAGTTACAGAACCTGGAAGTCATAATAGTAACTAGTTACAGAACCTGGAAGTCATAATAGTAACTAGTTACAGAACCTGGTAGTCATAATAGTAACTAGGTAACTAGTGGCAGATGTGCAGGAAGTGTTCACAGTGAATTTTATGGTTTACATACATTATGCTCCAGGTGATAATTACCTGAACATTAAGTGATGAATTATGACGGTAATATAGCAGGGTGTGTGTATGTAGGTAATTACCTATTTCCGCTGTACGGGGAGAGAGACTTACACTTGTGGTGGCCCCGTTTGTGGACCATTCACTTCCATATTATAACTTCTTAAATGTACGTATGCTGTCTGTGATCAAGTCACTTCCTCGTTTACCACATAATCATACATAGAGCGTTACACGATATTATTTCCAATGTATATGTACAATATGTATATGTACAATGTATATGTATATTTTCACTAGCCATGCTAGTATGTGTGGAGACAAGATCTAGTAATGAGGAGGAATGAGTCCCTGTCTTCCTAGTGTGTTCACTGACCATACGTACACACACACACTGTAAGACGTTGTGCCTCTGTGTTCACTGACCATACGTACACACACACACTGTAAGACATGTGCCTCCATGATTCCCTGTGACCATGAGAGCCACAACCCCGCCCGCCAGTCACTCGTCTTATAGTTCACATCTCCCAGCATCATTACCTTGTGCGAGACATGCGTGTGTTGCTCCTTCATATATACCATCCTGACTGTACGTTGTTGTTATTATATGTGTTCTGAATCGTTGAACTCCTGTGCAGGACTATTTATTATGTGCACCCATATGTATCTCTCTCCTACAGTTACCCTTCCCATTATGTATGGTCGGAGTGGGTCAATTGGAACTTAAGGTTATCTCTAGTTGGGAGTACCAGACCTCCTCCTTGTCTTACCTCTTCCTTCCTACCATTATGCATTCCTCTGGACAGAGAAGATGAGGTCTTCTCTCATGAGTAAGCTTTGCCTCCACATCTTCAACACTATCAGGCCCGTTTTCCTTTGTTACGATCCCTAAATTCCAGCTGTTTACTATGCTCCATGAATCCTTCAGCATTTGTGTATATTGCTTTCAGTGTATGTGGACTGTTGCACAAGGTTCCTGACCTCTCTGCAGCGCTGCCGGGGGCGGGGGTGGTCTGTCTGCTTGTCCTTTGGGTGTCTTCCGCTTTTTTCTTTCTCTCGTTCTGGCTGAATTTTTTTTTTTTCTGTTGTTTTGCCTTGCTCCCTTGGGTGTGTCACGTTTAATGAGTCACCTGCTGAATCCCATCTGTTTTTTTAAATTTCTTAGCCTGGCATGGCGGTTGCCGGCCACCAACTGTTCTTTCCTTCACCATAGTGATTGCAGCTGGCGATTCTCTTACCTCGTGTAACCCTTTAGTGAGAATTTCTTTCCTTTCCTTTACCCCTTTATCGGGTATGTTCTTCATTCAGTCCAAAATTGATAAAGAATTTACGTCTGTTGCGTTGCATTTTAGCTAACCTTTGTTATTAATTTGCCACCCACCATACAGCTCACTCCATCAACTTTGGTCGATCAGCCTCTGAGTCTCTGACTTTAGCTGTAATGTCCTTCTTCACTAATAAGCGCTACTTCTGTATGCTCTCAACTGAAATTGCTGTCTACCGGACCTTGAATTATGCTGGTTGCTCTGTCAATTGTTCTGTCTCTGACGGTACATGTTCTCTCCACAGCTTCATCCAATGCCCTGGACACCTCAGTTTTAGTGTTCCCAGAATTCTGTTCCGCTGCGTCTGTCAACATGCTCTGAGTCTGTTACTCAGCTCCAAAGACTGCTCCTCCCTGCCCAGTAACATCTGTGTATGGGCATTTCCTCTTGTGCAACACTCTCTAGGACATCTTGATTACCTCCTTCTGAACCTCTTCTTCACTTTAGTCATTCTACTTTCTTTCCTGTGGTTATATATATATTTTAATAACCTCACAACTGATGCCAATCTGTGTTCTTGATCATCCATTTTGATTTTCAGTTCCCTGGGTTTTCTGATACCATGACAGCTCTCACGTTTCTCTACGTAGTTTCTTTATTTCGTAACCGTAATTGTGATAAACTCTGATCTTGGTTTTGTATTATTTCAAGCAACATCTTCATCTGTTGTCCCTCTGGTATTATTACACAATTTATCCTTTCCTCTCGATTGCTTTTTTATTGTGTGGATCTTGTCCCAGCTGCTTGGTCCTGATATTCTCCCATATCTTGTACCATTTCTGGCTAGTATTATATTGATAAGAAAAGGAACAATTGAGCAACTTTAGTGTGTGATAAGCTGGTTCAACTTGACTGCCCTCAGTGGCCTTCTGTCTGGACTAACTAGGACCAATTTACCCTGCTTAATGTCCTCTTTATTTTCTTGGTTCAGGCAGTGTAAACTTCTCAAACTGTTGCCCCCAAAACAGTAAGAATGATAGATGTATAGTTAGCTGCCTTACGACTAGGTTTTATCCAGGGAATATTTGTAAATAAACAGCTGGCAGTGTTTCCTTTTGTCTAAATATTTTACCATCTAGATATTTACTCCAAGTAACACGTCTTTACGTCAGTTCTTAATGAATATCCTTACTGCTCCCAAGTCAGTCACTCACCGTATCTGTTTACTGGATATCCTTTGTATTTGCAGTATTGTAAACTTCTCTTTTGAGAGTGGCAACACTCTGGGCATTCGATTTGAAAACTTGTGTCTCTCCCCACTTCCACAGTTACCGTAAACCTTATATATTGTTGTGCTCGACGTGATATCCAGTATTTTTTATTATTATTCAGGGAACCCTGCACTCGCCCACTGTCCACCCACCTCCTCCACTTGTCCATAATAGACCTGCTGGAAAGACGACCACCCTTCAGTAGCTTGAGTAGAGCTTCGTTGAGGTCACGACCACCTACCTCTCTCTCTCTGCCTCTGTGTGTGTGTGTGGAATTATTTTTACTGGACGGTTAGGGAGTTTTACACTCGTAGGACCCCATCGCTTGTGTGTGTGTGTGTGCGGAGGGAGAGAGAGAGAGAGAGAGAGAGAGAGAGAGAGAGAGAGAGAGAGAGAGAGAGAGAGAGAGAGAGAGAGAGAGAGAGGATGGTGGAAGCCATTGATCAGAGGGCCGGGGGGGTCGGTGTGGGGTTTGGGTGTGGGGGGGAGGGGGGAGCTCCCTCTCCTCTCCTCTCCAATAGTCGTAATGACACCAGAAATAACCTCACCTCACCTAACGCTGAGTCGCAGCGTTCATCACCTTCACGTTCTTATCCTCAGGGTGTTTTTGTCTTGTGCCGTCCATGTTTTGTTGTGTGTTCCTGTGTCTGTTTTGTTTGCATCTTTTGTATAGTTTATCTGTTAGTTTCGAACGGAGAATAGGGAGGGGGGGCTGTGCTAGTGGGGCCCCTATCTCTTGAACTTTCTCTGCTGTCATACTACTGTTTAATCTTTGTATAATGTCCACATTCAGTCTCATAATTCGGTCTATTCCCTTCGTCCACCGTTCTTGTAATGTAAAAAGTACTTCTCTACATCTTCTCTAGCACGTTTCTTGCGTGTTTGCATGTTAGGTTCTCTGGTTGTTCTGCTCCTGCTTCGCTCAATGAGTTGTTCACTATGATATCATCAAACTAATCTAAAGTTATGAAAAGGTTGTGATCAGATCACCCCTAACTCTTCAGTTTCTCATGATGGGCAGGTTAACTGCCTCTAACTCCTCACTGTAACACAGCTTTCTTAATTCTCATATAGTTTTTGTTGTTACCTGTGTGTTTGTGTATGTATTTATATTCATGCATGTGTGCTTGTTTTTCTGTATGTTTACATGCCTTATTTTCTTGTGCGTGTTTGTATGCTAACATTTATGTTTCTTTATCTGCTTGAATATTCCTTTTTTTTTTTTCATTTACGCTTTTGTTGTGCATATCGATCGTTTATTTATATATAATCATGTGTGTGTGTGTGTGTGTGTGTGTGTGTGTGTGTGTGTGTGTATTTACACAGGTTGTATGGTATTTTATATACACATAACGTGCACAGGTTAACAGGTCAGGATTAACATTTCACAGTAGGAAGAGCGTCCTCATGACCCTTCCCTGGTGTTTACCTTGGCTGGTGATGGATACTTACTGACCCTCACCACCGCTCACCTAGGGGAAAAAATCTTACTCTTGTATTATCAGGGTCGTGGGTTATGATGTGAGTGTTGCATGGTGATGATGCAAGTGTTGCAGGTGTTGTATGGTGTTCATGCCAGTGTTGCAGGTGTTGTGTGGCGCTGATGCTAGTGTTGTTTGGTGCTAATGCCAGTGTTGCAGGTGTTGTGTGGTGCTGATGCCAGTGTTGCAGGTGTTGTGTGGTGCTGATGCCAGTGTTGTATGGTGCTAATGCCAGTGTTGCAGGTGTTGTATGGTGCTGATGCCAGTGTTGCAGGTGTTGTGTAGTGCTGATGCAAGTGTTGTATGGTGCTAATGCCAGTGTTGCAGGTGTTGTGTGGTGCTGATGCCAGTGTTGCAGGTGTTGTATGGTGCTGATGCCAGTGTTGCAGGTGTTATATGGTGCTGATGCCAGTGTTGCAGTTGTTGTGTGGTGCTGATGCCAGTGTTGCAGGTGTTGTCTGGTGCTAATGCCAGTGTTGCAGGTGTTGTATGGTGCTTATGCTAGTGTTGCAGGTGTTCTGTGGTGCTGATGCCAGTGTTGCAGGTGTTGTCTGGTGCTATTGCAAGTGTTGTATGGTGCTAATGCCAGTGTTGCATGAGTTGTGTGGTGCTAATGCCAGTGTTGCAGGAGTTGTGTGGTGCTGATGCCAGTGTTGCAGGTGTTGTATGGTGCTAATGCCAGTGTTGCAGGTGTTGTGTGGTGCTGATGCCAGTGTTGCAGGTGTTGTATGGTGCTAATGCCAGTGTTGCAGGTGTTGTGTGGAGCTGATGCCAGTGTTGCAGGTGGTGTTGCTGGTGATATCTGTGTTGCAGGTGTTTCTGCGGTGCTAGGGCGCATATGTGATGATGGAGGTAACTCATAGGTGATGGGGGTAACTCAGCGCACTTAGAAGCTAATGAGGTACAGTTAATTAAAGAGAGAAGAGAAAAGAAAGTAATATAACATTTTAAATGAAATGAAGAACCCGTCATTTAGACGTCAGGTCATAGTAACAGGACAGACATGAGAAAGTCGAGAATCCTAAAGCTTAGCTGAGTAGGGAAAGAAATAGACATCACGTCCGCCCACTCTTTGAGTTCCTGACGACCCTCGATACACATCCAGCCACCCATACATCTATCTACCAGTCACACACAGCTGTGGTAGATGTCAGGTGGTCATTATTCCCACTGTCATCCACGTAGTGTCAGGTGTGTGGTAGATGTCAGGGGTCATTATTCCCACTGTCATCCACGTAGTGTCAGGTGTGTGGTAGATGTCAGGGGTCATTATTCCCACTGTCATCCACGTAGTGTCAGGTGTGTGGTAGATGTCAGGGGTCATTATTCCCACTGTCATCCACGTAGTGTCAGGTGTGTGGTAGATGTCAGGGGTCATTATTCCCACTGTCATCCACGTAGTGTCAGGTGTGTGGTAGATGTCAGGGGTCATTATTCCCACTGTCATCCACGTAGTGTCAGGTGTGTGGTAGATGTCAGGGGGTCATTATTCCCACTGTCATCCACGTAGTGTCAGGTGTGTGGTAGATGTCAGGGGTCATTATTCCCACTGCCATCCACGTAGTGTCAGGTGTGTGGTAGATGTCAGGGGTCATTATTCCCACTGTCATCCACGTAGTGTCAGGTGTGTGGTAGATGTCAGGGGTCATTATTCCCACTGTCATCCACGTAGTGTCAGGTGTGTGGTAGATGTCAGGGGTCATTATTCCCACTGTCATCCACGTAGTGTCAGCTGTGTGGTAGATGTCAGGGGTCATTATTCCCACTGTCATCCACGTAGTGTCAGGTGTGTGGTAGATGTCAGGGGTCATTATTCCCACTGTCATCCACGTAGTGTCAGGTGTGTGGTAGATGTCAGGGGGTCATTATTCCCACTGTCATCCACGTAGTGTCAGGTGTGTGGTAGATGTCAGGGGTCATTATTCCCACTGTCATCCACGTAGTGTCAGGTGTGTGGTAGATGTCAGGGGGTCATTATTCCCACTGTCATCCACGTAGTGTCAGGTGTGTGGTAGATGTCAGGGGTCATTATTCCCACTGTCATCCACGTAGTGTCAGGTGTGTGGTAGATGTCAGGTGGTCATTATTCCCACTGTCATCCACGTAGTGTCAGGTGTGTGGTAGATGTCAGGGGTCATTATTCCCACTGTCATCCACGTAGTGTCAGGTGTGTGGTAGATGTCAGGGGTCATTATTCCCACTGTCATCCACGTAGTGTCAGGTGTGTGGTAGATGTCAGGGGGTCATTATTCTCACTGTCATCCACGTAGTGTCAGGTGTGTGGTAGATGTCAGGGGTCATTATTCTCAATGTCATCCACGTAGTGTCAGGTGTGTGGTAGATGTCAGGGGGTCATTATTCCCACTGTCATCCACGTAGTGTCAGGTGTGTGGTAGATGTCAGGGGGTCATTATTCCCACTGTCATCCACGTAGTGTCAGCTGTGTGGTAGATGTCAGGGGGTCATTATTCCCACTGTCATCCACGTAGTGTCAGGTGTGTGGTAGATGTCAGGGGTCATTATTCCCACTGCCATCCACGTAGTGTCAGCTGTGTGGTAGATGTCAGGGGGTCATTATTCCCACTGTCATCCACGTAGTGTCAGGTGTGTGGTAGATGTCAGGGGGTCTTTATTCCCACTGCCATCCACGTAGTGTCAGGTGTGTGGTAGATGTCAGGGGTCATTATTCCCACTGCCATCCACGTAGTTTCAGGTGTGTGGTAGATGTCAGGGGGTCATTATTCCCACTGTCATCCACGTAGTGTCAGGTGTGTGGTAGATGTCAGGGGTCATTATTCCCACTGTCATCCACGTAGTGTCAGGTGTGTGGTAGATGTCAGGGGGTCATTATTCCCACTGTCATCCACGTAGTGTCAGGTGTGTGGTAGATGTCAGGGGGTCATTATTCCCACTGCCATCCACGTAGTGTCAGGTGTGTGAGGAGTGGGTCACCTGCTGTGTTTGTCATCATCAGGTAGTACGTCCGGGGCCAGTACCCCCATGTCACCCACCCCCAGCCTTCAGCACCCACATGAACGTACATAATCATCATTCCATACACATGTGAAGCTGCCACTCATATATTACAACCATTCTTGTTATTATTATTGTTAGTGTAATTATTATTATTATTATTATTATTATTATTATTATTATTATTATTATTATTATTATTATTATTGTAATTATTATTATTATTATTATTATTATTATTATTATTATTATTTTTATTATTATTATTATTATTATTATTATTATTATTATTATTATTATTATTATTGTAATTATTATTATTATTATTATTATTATTATTGTAATTATTGTTATTATTATTATTATTATTATTATTATTATTATTATTATTATTGTAATTATTATTATTATTATTATTATTATTATTATTATTATTATTATTATTATTGTAATTATTATTATTATTATTATTATTTATTATTATTATTATTATCATTATTATTATTATTATTATTATTATTATTATTATTATTATTATTATTATTATTGTCGTTAATGTTATTGTTAGTATCAATGTTAGTATTGATGTTATTACGATTATTATTGTTGTTGTTGGTTTAGCATTGCGATGATGATGATGATGATGATCAGGGATGAGTGTGGGAGTGAGCCAGGTGGCGTGTGTGTGTGTGTGTGTGTGTGTGTGGCATCATTAATGATGTTCTCTGGTGTGGTGGGTGGTGTGCAGGGCCCGGGGATCGATGCTGGGGAGGCGGTATTGTGAGGCGGTTGACACCTGTGTAGCGGAGGGGGAAGTCTTCCCGCCTCCTCCCATGTTCCTTACCTGGCCTCCCACGGCTGCTGCTACCTCTCACCACCACTGTGGCCACTTACCTGGCCTCCCAGGGCTGCTACCTCTCACCACCACTGTGGCCACTTACCTGGCCTCCCAGGGCTGGTACCTCTCACCACCACTGTGGCCACTTCCCTGGCCTCTGGACACTGCATACTACAGCAGTAATCAGTTCCCCCTGTGTAGACCAAGGTCATGTTCTTGAACATAATCAAGTGGAGTCTCCACTGAATTTTTTTATTATTGTCCAGATTTGTAAAGTATACGTTCATTCTTACGTTTTCTCTACCGTGATAACTACGTTATCAGCTGTTGTTACGCCAGACTATGACTACTTAATGTCCTTGTCCTATATGGCCAAGGGCGAATTGCCAATTAGTGACCACTTCTGTGTCATCACAGTAATGTTAGAAACATTCTATAAGTCCTTGAATTTTCCCATGATGTAAACATCTTGTTGTCATGTTCATACATTTGTTGTTTTTATATCACTGAATTCTTTGGTCATTCAAGCTGGCCTATCTTTCTCTTGGCTCCAGTAATCCCTTTTTTTTTTTTGACAATACTCTCTAGGGATATTTTGATACACACACATCTTTGACAATACTCTCTAGGGATATTTTGATACACACACATCTTTGACAATACTCTCTAGGGATATTTTGATACACACACATCTTTCAGACAGTGTCTGCCTCTAAGCGTTTGATTCAGTGTACGTTCCCGGAACCCTTATCCAGTTCGGTGAGGTTATGTAACCTATGATTATCATCCTGTTATGTAACCTATGATTATCATCCTGTTATGTAACCTATGATTATCATCCTGTTATGTAATCTATGATTATCATCCTGTTATGTAACCTTTGATTATCATCTTGTTATGTAACCTATGATTATCATCCTGTTATGTAACCTATGATTATCATCCTGTTATGTAACCTATGATTATCATCCTGTTATGTAACCTATGATTATCATCCTGTTATGTAATCTATGATTATCATCTTGTTATGTAACCTTTGATTATCATCCTGTTATGTAACCTATGATTATCATCCTGTTATGTAACCTATGATTATCATCCTGTTATGTAACCTATGATTATCATCCTGTTATGTAACCTATGATTATCATCCTGTTATGTAACCTATGATTATCATCCTGTTATGTAACCTATGATTATCATCCTGTTATGTAACCTATGATTATCATCCTGTTATGTAACCTATGATTATCATCCTGTTATGTAACCTATGATTATCATCCTGTTGTTATCTCTCACGTGACAAGCGATATTTACAATGACGCTGAAGGTATTGTCACCTTTGTTACCTGACTCTTCCCTGACCTCACGGATGCTTGTTATACCTTGATCTGTCGTTAGTCCTGGGGTACTGTGACCTCAAATTGGGGTTCGTGGATCACGTGATTTTAGAATGCAATTCTCTTCTGATCTAATAAGTCCTTATCAATGTGGTTACCTGATAAGAACTGATACTTAATGTTGGTGTTTACAATCTACAGTGAAGGCCTCTTGGCATGTAGTTGAGGCAGGTATTCTATAGAAAGTAATTTAGTTTTTCTACATATTGTTTTAAGTACCTTTGTACTACATATTGTTTTAAGTACCTTTGTACTCCTCCAGTATGATTATTGTGCTGGTCTCATGTCTGTGATGTTCAGTGAGGTTTATGTGTTAACAACCGTTATTGTACGGAACTTGGTTACATTTAGCCTGTCACTTACACAGAGCATAACTCCGTTATCATCTTTATGTAATATACACGTACGGCCAACTTCACATCCGGGTATGGCTAATCCTCATCACACAAGAATGTGTGCCGAATTCGTGCAGGTTTTCGTTATAGCTATGATGTGTGGTTGTGCTGACGCTGCTCGTGTCGTTGTCATTTTTGCTTCTCGTATCGTTGCGTCATTTTTGCTTCTCGTGTCGTTGCGTCATTTTTGCTTCTCGTGTAGTTGCGTCATTTTTTGCTTCTCGTGTCGTTGCGTCATTTTTGCTTCTCGTGTCGTTGCGTCATTTTTGCTTCTCGTGTAGTTGCGTCATTTTTGCTTCTCGTGTCGTTGCGTCATTTTTTGCTTCAGGTCTGAAGTTCTGGCGTTGGTGTAGAAATTTTGTTTTTTTTTTTACTATATAGAGCGAAAGGGAGCGTATCTGACGTATTACTTTGGGGTTATTTTAGTCACACATGACCTGACCGAGTAGCTGAAGTGACCTCATTGGATCTAATGGACAGTTTGCCACCGTGATGATCTAAATGTCCCGTTACGAGGTTAGTCCTGCTTGATATATATATATATCTTCATCACATCCCTCAAACATCGTGTGTAGATATGCAGCACCAGCCGTCTGTAGATGTGGGTCATCCCTGACACACCAGCCTGTGTCATCCTTTAACGTATACTACCACTACTGTATGTGATCCACCTCCTGAGTGCTACATGTGCCCCTACCTCCACTACACACACACACACACACACACACACACACACACACACACACACACACCTAACACTTCACGTAAGAGTACAGCTCCTTCATGACGCCGCTCAGTCCCCCTGTCGCAGTCCTCCTTCCAGCCTTGCTCAAGCTTCCTCATGAACGCGCTCTACTTGTCTCGGATTTCCCTCTCTCTCTCTCTCTCTCTCTCTCTCTCTCTCTCTCTCTCTCTCTCTCTCTCTCTCTCTCTCTCTCTCTCTCTCTCTCTCTCTCTCGTTACTCTGGGAATGGTACAGCCGGCCATGCCTCACCCTCTCTCGCACCCTCAGTCTCTTCCTAATGCCTTCAAGTAGTTTCCCTGTCTTCACTAAACGCTCGAGATAGACAGACTGTCATGTAGGTCACAAGATACACACATCGTATCCACCTTCACTCGTGCGTACCAACTCTCTCACCTCATATTGGCAGTCGAAGTAGGCAGCCTTGTTCTTAGGTGACCTCACTGTTAGAAAGTGAAGGGCAGAACGTCCGTGTTTGACCCAGGGTCAGGGTGTGACGGGTGTATACATACACACATACGTCCACACACACCTGGCTTAGTGTGGTGTGTGTGTGTGTGTGTGTACACACGAGTAAAGACATGACACAAATATACGAGACGGGGCAACATAAGTGTAAAATCTCTTCCCGTGACACACAAATAGTAACCCCATTCATACATACATACATACATACATACATACATACATACATATGTTAGGTTGATGTGTGTATACTCGTGAGTAGAGACACTATACTATACAAGGTTAAAAAACGAGGCAACACGAGTGTAAGAAACTCTCTCCACATAACACACAGAGATCACACAGTAATAACACACCATGTGGCTCAGGAGTGGAGTAGATGATAATGACAACCAACAATGTATCCTTAAACTGCTCCTCTTCCATGTGGGTAGTACTGTGTGTGTGAGGCTGTAGCTAGGATAAACAATAAAGATATTATTGGGTAGATGTTTTGCTGGTAATCTTCTTCAACACAAATGTCAACATGGTGCTTCCTCCGCCTAAATGTGGAGGTCAGACAATATATCACCGTTGTTTGCCACCATATTATGACAAGTGGGTCGTTTTGTGTTTTTTTTCCCTAACTCTGACTTCCAGTGTGTCAGTGGGTAGGGAATCTCCCTGATTAATCAGCTGCCAGCCTAAGCCCGGGATCATTCATCATCATGGGGCACCAGCAGGCGCTCCTCTGCCACACGCCCCACCCACCCACTGACTGCTCACACTAACGGAGAATTCTGCCGCTGCAGATGTCTCCAGCGGCAAGTTACGTCCCCAGCCAGACACACTCATGATGAGGTAACTCATGTGTACCGTGAGCGGTTCCCCCAGCATGGTACGGGTCCTCCTGCCCCCTGGGTGGCTGGTGCTGGGGTACTGGTCCACATACTACCCCGTGGGTGGCTGGTGCTGGGGGTCCTGAGTGACAGGTGACATCTTGTCTCGGCCTGACGGAGCGCCGGGTAAACACCTGCTTGACCCGCTCATCATACATCCTCTCCAACCTGTCATTACTAACCCCACGTCACACGAGACCATGTGTGGCAAACAAGACACGACCTCCACTGAAACTATCATCCACGTCTGTGTTATCGAGTCCATAGGTCTCACGGATATGCCCTGCTGTATTTCTAACACATAACACTTTATTGAGGGTCAGTGAGAACCTGGGAGGTAGTCCCACTTACGCGATATTACTTCTTTTTTTTCTTCTTTACCTTCCAAGAATTTCTTATGATGTGCCCTGAGCCATGTTATTTGTCCCAGCGTGGACAGCAACTAGAATGGCGTTAGCAGTTTCTCTGTGTCTTTTATCTGTATGTTAAGTCTTCCAGTTTATCCCCCGGGGGTAACACAGCCTCCCACTATATTTATCCCGACCACAAAACTCCGTATTTTTGCGTCTAAGTAAATAGAGCTGGACAAGGGTGAGTGGCTTGGTTCTTGCTCCGTCTCGTGACCCAACATTTCTGAATGAACCTCGCGGTAGATTTTCTTCCTATTGTTTTTGCCACCTGGATTGCGCTTGACCGTGTTCCGTCCTCACGTGGAAGTTGTCGCATCTGTTCAAGTGTCGTCTCCATGATCAGCATTCAAGTCTCACAATCGACCTATTCCTTAGTAAAGTCTCACTCTTCTCCTCAAAGTTTGGTCAGAGGCGCCACACGCACGTCATGTCTGGTGACCACATTTTCAGTAGGTATCTTGGTTTTGTTGATTCCTCTTTATAACCTGCTATGCAGATTACCAGAGTTAGAGGACATAATTACGCTTGTCTTTTATAAAGTGAAGATACGATGACTGTGGACCAGCGAGGCGTGCAGTGTGAGGTGTCCTGGGAAAGTGTGTGTGGATCATACTAGCTATAGACTCGACCACCGAGCAGGCACGTCCTTTCTCGAAGGGAGTCAGGTGAGAGGTGATGCAGGCCAGGTGAGAGGTGAGGCAGGGCCAGATGAGAGGTGATGCAGGGTTAGGTGAGAGGTGAGGCAGGGCCAGATGAGAGGTCAGGCAGGGTCAGGTGAGAGGTGAGGCAGGCCAGGTGAGAGGTGAGGCAGGGCCAGATGAGAGGTGATGCAGGGTTAGGTGAGAGATGAGGCAGGGTCAGGTGAGAGGTGATGCAAGGTTAGGTGAGAGGTGAGGCAGGGTCAGGTGAGAGGTGAGGCAGGGTTAGGTGAGAGATGAGGCAGGGTCAGGTGAGAGGTGATGCAGGGTTAGGTGAGAGGTGAGGCAGGGTCAGGTGAGAGGTGAGGCAGGGTTAGGTGAGAGATGAGGCAGGGTCAGGTGAGAGGTGATGCAGGGTTAGGTGAGAGGTGAGGCAGGGTCAGGTGAGAGGTGAGGCAGGGCCAAGTGAGAGGTGAGGTAGGGTCAGGTGAGAGGTGAGACAGAGCCAGGTGAGAGGTGAGGCATGGTCAGATGAGAGGTGAGGCAGGGCCAAGTGAGAGGTGAGGTAGGGTCAGGTGAGAGGGGAGGCAGGGTTAGGTGAGAGATGAGGCAGGGTCAGGTGAGAGGTGATGCAGGGTTAGGTGAGAGGTGAGGCAGGGTCAGGTGAGAGGTGAGGCAGGGCCAGATGAGAGGTGATGCAGGGTTAGGTGAGAGATGAAGCAGGGTCAGGTGAGAGGTGATGCAGGGTCAGGTGAGAGGTGAGGCAGGGCCAAGTGAGAGGTGAGGTAGGGTCAGGTGAGAGGGGAGGCAGGGTCAGGTGAGGGGTGAGGCAGGGTCAGGTGAGAGGTGAGGCAGGGCCAAGTGAGAGGTGAGGTAGGGTCAGGTGAGAGGGGAGGCAGGGCCAGGTGAGAGGGGAGGCAGGGTCAGGTGAGAGGTGAGGCAGGGTCAGGTGAGAGGTGAGGCAGGGTCAGGTGAGAGGTGAGGCAGGATCAGGTGAGAGGTGAGGCGGGGTCAGGTGAGAGGTGAGGCAGGGTCAGGTGAGAGGGGAGGCAGGGTCAGGTGAGAGGTGATGCAGGGTTAGGTGAGAGGTGAGGCAGGGTCAGGTGAGAGGGGAGGCAGGGTCAGGTGAGAGGGGAGGCAGGGTCAGGTGAGAGGTGAGGCAGGGTCAGGTGAGAGGTGAGGCAGGGTCAGGTTAGAGGGGAGGCAGGGTCAGGTGAGAGGGGAGGCAGGGCCAGGTGAGAGGTGAGGCAGGGTCAGGTGAGAGGTGAGGCAGGATCAGGTGAGAGGGGAGGCAGGGTCAGGTGAGAGGTGAGGCAGGGTCAGGTGAGAGGTGAGGCAGGGCCAGGTGAGAGGTGAGGCAGGGTCAGGTGAGAGGTGAGGCAGGGTCAGGTGAGGTGAGGCAGGATCAGGTGAGAGGGGAGGCAGGGTCAGGTGAGAGGGGAGGCAGGGTCAGGTGAGAGGTGAGGCAGGGCCAGGTGAGAGGTGAGGCAGGGTCAGGTGAGGGGTGAGGCAGGGTCAGGTGAGAGGTGAGGCAGGGTCAGGTGAGAAGGAAGGCAGGGTCAGGTGAGAGGGGAGGCAGGGCCAGGTGAGAGGTGAGGCAGGGCCAGGTGAGAGGTGATGCAGGGCCAGGTGAGAGGTGAGGCAGGGTCAGGTGAGGGGTGAGGCAGGGTCAGGTGAGAGATGAGGCAGGGTCAGGTGAGAGCCTCCACCACCAGTGGTAGGGATGGTAGTAGTGTGGAGGCAGCACATTGGTGTACATGATGGTGTGATGTGTTGGGGTCTAGTTCATGTGTACTAGCGCAGACCAGGGCAGTGTGGCGGAGCGTGACCCCGGGGCCCTACAGGTGTCCGGCGGCTGATGACTATTTCACCTCCTGATATATACACTAGTGGCTACGTGGGTCACTCCCTGCACACCTGAGGACCCGCTCCCTACCAGGTAGGCTGACCATAGATGATGATAACAGTTATCTTATCAGGTGTTAAGGAGGCCATGTGGTGGGGTGTTCCCGTGTCATGGGGCAGGCCAGACACCCCCCCCCCCCGACCAAGCCTGTTGATGGTGGATCAATGGGAACGTACGTGGTCGGGCCACTGGCATTCTGGCCTGGCCGGACCCACTGGCAGATTGGACGGTCCCCTGACAGCCTTGCTGGATCCCTGGCAGCTTAGTCGGGTCCCCTGACAGCCAGTCCGGACCCCTGGCAGCCTAGCAGGGCGCCTGGTAGCCTGGTAAGGCCCCTGGAAGCCTAGTAGGGCCCCTGGTAGCCTGGTAAGGCCCCTGGCAGCCTAGTAGGGCGCCTGGTAGCCTGGTAAGGCTCCTGGCAGCCTAGTAGGGCCCCTGGTAGCCTGGTAAGGCCCCTGGCAGCCTAGCAGGGCGCCTGGTAGCCTGGTAAGGCCCCTGGCAGCCTAGCAGGGCGCCTGGTAGCCTGGTAAGGCCCCTGGAAGCCTAGTAGGGCCCCTGGTAGCCTGGTAAGGCCCCTGGAAGCCTAGTAGGGCCCCTGGTAGCCTGGTAAGGCCCCTGGCAGCCTAGTAGGGCGCCTGGTAGCCTGGTAAGGCCCCTGGCAGCCTTGTAGGGCCCCTGATAGCCTGGTAAGGCTCCTGGCAGCCTAGTAGGGCGCCTGGTAGCCTGATAAGGCCCCTGGCAGCCTAGTAGGGCCCCTGATAACCTGGTAAGGCCCCTGGCAGCCTAGTAGGGCCCCTGATAACCTGGTAAGGCCCCTGGCAGCCTTGTAGGGCCCCTGATAGCCTGGTAAGGCCCCTGGCAGCCTGGTAGGGCCCCTAATAGCCTGGTCGTCCCAGATACCATCCCAGCCCTACCACCCCACAGGCCTACTGATTGTCTTCATAAAACTGTTGTTCTTGCTGCTGCTGCTGCCAGCGCTGTCCCTACTACTCCTGCTGCTGCTGCTACTTGTGTCGCTTCTACTACTGCTACTGCTACTGCTTGTGTCGCTCCTACCACTGCTACTGATGCTGCTGTTGCTGTTAGTAACCTTCCTATTACTGCTACTGGTGATGGATGTGTTGCTGTTGGCGATCATAATGATGGGTGTGATGGTGGTTGTGGTGATGGGTGTGGTGGCTATGGTGATGAGTATGGTAGAGATGATGGTGATGGATGTGGTGGCTATGGTGATGAGTATGGTAGAGATGATGGTGATGGATGTGGTGGCTATGGTGATGAGTATGGTAGAGATGATGGTGATGGATGTGGTGGCTATGGTGATGAGTATGGTAGAGGTGATGGTGATGGATGTGGTGGCTATGGTGATGAGTATGGTAGAGATGATGGTGATGGGTGTGGTGGCTATGGTGATGAGTATGGTAGAGATGATGGTGATGGGTGTGGTGGTGATGATGGTAATGGGGGGGTATGGTGGTGATGGTCATGCTGGTGACGTAGTCTGCGTCAGTGTCTGTGTTGGGTTGGCTGATGCAGGTGGACAGGGGAACGGTTCCTGTGGTGTGTTCCAGCTGGTCCTTGTGTCCAGCGCCGCTGTGGTGAAGGTAATGTCTGGCAAGCTTGGTTGATCAAGGTGGTGGGCTGGGAGCCTGGTTGGCTGGTGGCAGGAGTTGAGGATACTGAGTGGATGTAACTGGTTTATGAGTACTTCAGGTCGGGGATCCTGAGTGTGAGTGTTGAGCCAAGTGGGATGATGGGCATTGGAATCTCCACAGAGGTTGGTGCTGGGTGTGTGTTGGTCAGGTCCTGTAGCTTGGGTGTATATGTGGCAGGGTGGGTTGGGTGAGGAGGTGTATGTATGGGTTCATAAGGCTGTAGTTTATGCTGTGCAGTTATACGATCATGGACTATACTTCAAAGGTGTTGTCGGCGTCTGTGATCTGTTTTGTATTTCTGCGTATTTGTTTTAGGTGAGGTTGGCGTGGAGTTGTGAGATGTGTAGGTTGTGGTTGGGAATCTGCGAAGTAGCAGGGTTAGTGTGTGAAGAAAGAATTTCTTTTATGGCGTTTCATATATATATATATATATATATATATATATATATATATATATATATATATATATATATATATATATATATATATATATATATATATATAATTTTTTTTTATACTATTCGCCATTTCCCGCGTTAGCAAGGTAGCGTTAAGAACAGAGGACTGGACCTTTGAGGGAACATCCTCTGCTCCTTTTGGAAAATTAAAAAAAAAAACTGAGAGAGGAGGATTTCCAGCCCCCCGCTCCCTTCCCTTTTAGTCGCCTTCTACGACACGCAGGGAATACGTGGGAAGTATTCTTTCTCCCCTATCCCCAGGGATAATATATATATATATATATATATATATATATATATATATATATATATATATATATATATATATATATATATATATATATATATATATATGTATGTATATATATATATATATATATATATATATATATATATATATATATATATATATATATATATATATATATATACACACACACACACACACACACACAAACACGGATATAATGCATATGAACGCCGTCTTTCGTGTGTGTGTTTGTGTGTGTGTGTGTGTGTGTGTGGGTGAGCTGGGAGGAGGTATACAACGCACGTACAATTGAACATGACAGCATATTTAGAGTTATTAATCTTTTGTCTTGTGTACTCTAATTTTCTCAGTAGTGTTCTTCCATCAGATGTGTGCTCCAACACCAGTTGTCCAAAATTATCCATTCTATTTCAGTCAAGCTTTTGCCTTCACAGAGGCATCATCGGGAATCTACAAAAAAGAAAAAGTGCGTCACGAAACTCTGATATGATATATAAAACGCAAACAGAATGTATATAAGAAACACATTGGGACAAAACCACAGTATATAGCACACGAGAGTGTGAGAAAACACTTAAAGCGATATAAATTAACAATGTCATGACGGGAAGTATGAGTTACAATTTAGATACAAAATATGGAAAAAAAAAACTTGCAGTTGAGGAAACACAGAATAACAATATCAAACGAGGTTGGAATATAGAAAGTCCATCACTAAATACACGTAAGTTGGGCCAGGCGAGACAGACTGTTATTGTCCAGATGTGGAGTTGAAGTCAGGTCGAGGTCGTTTGATTCTCTCTGACCTTCGTTCCCCAGGAGTGGGAGGGTCAGTGACGCGTTCTTCTTGTTCAGAAATGGCGGACCTGTTGCTTGTGGCAGGTCCGTGAGGTGTCCCAAGTCCTAAAACGGCATTAGGTCTGCGTGCTGTTGGCGGGCTATCAGAGAGGTGTATATGGCAGTGGTCATGCTTACCTGGATGTTGATGACATGTGCTTACTATCTAATGTGAATACCTTCTGATATCTGTAGTCTTCTCTGATCACTGCAACTAGTAAATGATTTTGGTGTTATTCACTATAATCTCTCTCGTTGGTCTGGTTCCATGCTTTTCTTCATGATGTTCAATTTCCACCTTTTTGTAGGTGGAGCGAGAGGCTACGGCTCAGGGTGGAGGTTGTATGTCCAATATAGTTTATGTGGTGAGGCTGACAGTTCCCACTATTGCATCGGTATTCATATACCACATTGGTACGATTCCAACTTTCAGAGCGACCTACCATATTGTTGTTCATTACGAGCGAACGTGTTTTTGGATTGTGATTAAGAGAGCTGAATAGATAATGCTGTAAAGGTTAGGATATATGAAGAAGATGAACGAAGAGAAACTAACAGAAGATGCACACGTTAGAAGTAGAGGGAGGGAAGGGGGACTTAAGAGTGATGGAAGACAAGAGGGAGAGAGGCTTTGGGGTATCGGGGTCTAAACATTTAGAAGAGTAAGAAGTTTGCCCAGGATAGAATGAATTGGATCGATCTGGTATAGGAGGGGCGACGTGTTGTCGGTTGGCTGAACCAGGGCATGTATACGAAGTAGTCTCTTAAGTTTTGAATAGCCTGTGTAGTTTGGTTGTGGGTAGTAGGATTTGGTTTCGATATATTATATCTGACCGCTAGATTGGATGGGTGCTCGTTAAGTTAGATCGTTGATTATCTTTTCTTGAGGTACTTCACAATGGTAGGATTAGTCGTGTTTATATATAATGTGTATGTATCCCTGTTTTCATAGAGATATATAAAACGTTTAAGTTCTCGTCATTAATGTGAAATGATTGTGGTTTAACCTTATTAATAGCTGCCCCACACTCGTGCCTCGTATGGCTTCCCTATTGTAGTAAACACAACATATTATCCAGTTAACTGGTGTATTTACTGAAGCTTTATTGCCAGTGGATTACTGTGTTGATGTTGGCAGTGTTAAACCTGGGTGACGGCCGCCGTAGGCTGGCTCCCTTGATACACTGTTACGGTTGGTGGGGCGGGGCTGTGGCTCAACACTTTGTTACGGTTGGTGGGGCGGGGCTGTGGCTTAACACTTTGTTACGGTTGGTGGGGCGGGGCTGTGGCTCAACACTTTGTTACGGTTGGTGGGGCGGGGCTGTGGCTCAACACTTTGTTACGGTTGGTGGGGCGGGGCTGTGGCTTAACACTTTGTTACGGTTGGTGGGGCGGGGCTGTGGCTTAACACTTTGTTACGGCTGGTGGGGCGGGGCGGGGCTGTGGCTCAACACTTTGTTACGGTTGGTGGGGCGGGGCTGTGGCTTAACACTTTGTTACGGCTGGTGGGGCGGGGCTGTGGCTCAACACTTTGTTACGGCTGGTGGGGCGGGGCTGTGGCTCAACACTTTGTTACGGCTGGTGGGGCGGGGCTGTGGCTCAACACTTTGTTACGGCTGGTGGGGCGGGGCTGTGGCTCAACACTTTGTTACGGCTGGTGGGGCGGGGCTGTGGCTTAACACTTTGTTACGGCTGGTGGGGCGGGGCTGTGGCTCAACACTTTGTTACGGCTGGTGGGGCGGGGCTGTGGCTCAACACTTTGTTACGGCTGGTGGGGCGGGGCTGTGGCTCAACACTTTGTTACGGTTGGTGGGGCGGGGCTGTGGCTCAACACTTTGTTACGGCTGGTGGGGCGGGGCTGTGGCTTAACACTTTGTTACGGCTGGTGGGGCGGGGCTGTGGCTCAACACTTTGTTACGGCTGGTGGGGCGGGGCTGTGGCTCAACACTTTGTTACGGTTGGTGTGGTGGGGCGGGGGTGTGTGGTTCAACACTGTGTTACGGCTGGTGGAGGGTGAGGTAGGTGGGGGGAGGCTGGCTGAGGACAGTACAGTGTTTACAATGAAAGTGATGTAGGAGTTGAGAAGAACATGGTGTAGTGACCCATTCTCGTGTTCCTCTGCCTCAGAGGAAGAAAATGGGAAAGAAAATAATGTCCGCTTCACAACAACCTGGCCCATCTCACGTCCCCGGCAGGCCAGGCCAGCTAGGCCAGCTATGCAACCCTGTAATCCTTTTGCGCTACCGCTCACAGGATGAGCATGGGGTGCACACTAAATTTGCCGGGGTTACCGGCACAAATCAATCGGAGGTGGCACAAGCACGAGACCCGGACGCTGCTGTACCAGTTGAGGCAGCTCGGGTGGGCCTGGCCTCACCTCGGCACAACCCATACGAGGACGATTGTGGATCCTGGAAATATAAATCATCAGCTTCTCACAAGAGAAGTAACTGTGCCACTTATACAACATCCTCAGCTTCTGTGGGCTTCATTAAGGTAGGGTTTCCTAGAGAGAGTAGAGAATAGGGTTATGCCCGACATATTTATGTTTTCGCAGAGATGAATTGTCATGTTTGGATTTGATAGCAGGAAACGAGCGAGATTCAGAGATATGTAAGTAGAAATGATATTCTTGCGCTTGAGCCAAACCAGGTTGCAACGTCTTCGTTAGATGTAGACAAAAGATCGTTTGGAGAAGGATGAAAATAAGGAAGAGCATTACCGATGGACAGAACCTCGAGGGAGGCCACTGCTGACCGGGTAAGACGAAGTCGCTTCGTCAACGACTACCACAATGGAATGACTTGAAGGTAAATGTTTCAGAAAACAAAGGGAATCAGAGAGGCCAAAGGAAGGAAGTTTGGTCGGCAAAGACTTGTGCCATATCCAGCGGTCGAGGCCTCGGACAGTAGGTTCACAATAATCGGTAAGGGAAGAGGACCAGAGGTGGCTCACATGGGAGAGAGAACCAGTAGACGGTGCAAACTGATCTGATACAAGGGTATGAGAATCTAAGAAAGTGGGATTTGAGGGGAGTTTCGAAGTCTCTTTGGAAACCGTCGAAGTGTGAGCAATGAGGGCGACACTCGGCTTGGTCTCCTCCCTTCCTTCTGCAATCGTTGTTGTTGTTGTCATTACTTCTACACTGAGTCTGTGTGTCTCCCTCACACAGACCAGGGGCTGTACCTGCCACGGTAGAGCTGGCAGCGTGCACACACTCCCACTTGTGACTCATATATCGTCAGTTCAGTGTTGTTTACCCAGGACTCGGAGTCTCGTTAGGCCAGCTGTGGTTTGCCTCTTGTGTGTAACACGTCGTCATCATTGAATGTTATTTCCCTAAAGGCTTGACGATGTTTTTATGATGACTGTTGGTACGG
Source organism: Panulirus ornatus (assembly GCF_036320965.1). Classification (NCBI taxonomy): domain Eukaryota; kingdom Metazoa; phylum Arthropoda; class Malacostraca; order Decapoda; family Palinuridae; genus Panulirus; species Panulirus ornatus. The sequence continues at coordinate 54,976,953 of NC_092242.1, forward strand.
TGCAGTGTATTTGCTATCATGAGACTAAAAGAAGAGGTTTGACGTCTTTCATGTTGGCGTGTGTGAACCTGTGTGACGTGGGGGATGGGGGAACATGGCTGCTGGAGTGGTGTTTAAGGCAACAGTCTCCCCAGCCAGGCCGAAGCTGTGCCCTTCTCCATGCTTCCTGTTGGGGCGTCAGGTGTGTTCAGCCTTCACTTTACTGAGCACGACTATACGAACCCTTGGGTGTGATGACCTGCTATTTGCCTTGACCTTTTCTAACTCCTTTAACACCTTGAATACGAAGTTACGACCCTCAGGTGTGATGGGTCTGGCCTTTGACCTGACACTCAACGATCAAGTCAAAGGCCAAATCATCGTACTCATGGGTCGTGTCTTCGTCATCAGGACAACAGCAACGTGTTGTAGATATTGTGGTCCTTGGTGAGGAGGTGGGAGGTGCGTTGGCCAGGCTGGTGGGAGGTGCGTTGGCCAGGCTGGTGGGAGATGCGTTGGCCAGGCTGGTGGGAGATGCGTTGGCCAGGCTGGTGGGATGTGCGTTGGCCAGGCTAGTGGGAGATGCGTTGGCCAGGCTGGTGTGTTGAAGGTTGACTGGGCTGGTGGGTGTGGCAGCTCCCCTAGTGTGGCAGGTGACTGTAGTGCCATGCTAAGGAGAGTAGGGGAGGGGACACCACAGCCCAGGGAGAAGGATAACTACCATTATGTCACCTGTGGTATGGACCGCACAGTACCTGGCACCTGTGGTATGGGCCGCACAGTGCCTGGCACCTGTGGTATGGGCCGCACAGTGCCTGGCACCTGTGGTATGGACCGCACAGTACCTGGCACCTGTGGTATGGGCCGCACAGTGCCTGGCACCTGTGGTATGGGCCGCACAGTGCCTGGCACCTGTGGCTCTACACTGTACAATATCTTCCAGTAAACCAACTGTTATCCTCACTCGTACACCAGCTAAGCTGTGTGTGTGTGTGTGTGTGTCTTTTCACCGTCACGGATGAGTCGCATTTGTGTCTCGTGTTTTTTTTTTTTTTCTTTCTGTGTGACCCTTTCCGTCCTCCCCTGCATCTGTCCATACCTCGGTTCCTGTGCGGGTCTCGCCCAGCCGCTGCCGAAGTTGTTGGTGATACATAAGACGTAGGGTCGTGGGGGCGAACCGCACCGTGATATAAACTACTGATGACCCCCCTGGAAACCAGCCAGCTCTGTCTTCCTTCACATAACCACGGGTCATGGTGTTGGGTCTTGTTGTCGTGCTGGGAGATGGGTTATGTATGGTGTTGGGTGTTGTGTCGTGCTGGGAGGTGGGTTATGTATGGTGTTGGGTGTTGTGTCGTGCTGGGAGGTGGGTTATGTATGGTGTTGGGTCTTGTGTCGTGCTGGGAGATGGGTTATGTATGGTGCTGGCTCTTGTGTCGTGCTGGGAAGTGGGTTATGTATGGTGTTGGCTCTTATGTCGTGCTGGGAGGTGGGTTATGTATGGTGTTGGCTCTTATGTCGTGCTGGGAGGTGGGTTATGTATGGTGTTGGGTCTTGTGTCGTGCTGGGAGGTGGGTTATGTATGGTGTTGGGTCTTGTGTCGTGCTGGGAGGTGGGTTATGTATGGTGTTGGGTCTTGTGTCGTGCTGGGAGGTGGGTTATGTATGGCGCTGGGTCTTGTGTCGTGCTGGGAGGTGGGTTATGTATGGTGTTGGCTCTTGTGTCGTGCTGGGAGGTGGGTTATGTATGGTGTTGGCTCTTGTGTCGTGCTAGGAGGTGGGTTATGTATGGTGTTGGCTCTTGTGTCGTGCTAGGAGGTGGGTTATGTATGGTGTTGGCTCTTGTCGTGCTGGGAGGTGGGTTATGTATGGTGTTGGGTCTTGTGTCTTGCTGGGAGGTGGGTTATGTATGGTGCTGGCTCTTGTGTCGTGCTGGGAGGTGGGTTATGTATGGTGTTGGCTCTTGTTGTCGTGCTGGGAGGTGGGTTATGTATGGTGTTGGGTCTTGTGTCGTGCTGGGAGGTGGGTTATGTATGGTGTTGGCTCTTGTGTCGTGCTGGGAGGTGGGTTATGTATGGTGTTGGGTCTTGTGTGGTGCTGGGAGGTGGGTTATGTATGGTGCTGGGTCTTGTTGTCGTGCTGGGAGGTGGGTTATGTATGGTGTTGGGTCTTGTGTCGTGCTGGGAGGTGGGTTATGTATGGTGCTGGGTCTTGTCGTGCTGGGAGGTGGGTTATGTATGGTGTTGGGTCTTATGTCGTGCTGGGAGGTGGGTTATGTATGGTGTTGGGTCTTGTGTCGTGCTGGGAGGTGGGTTATGTATGGTGCTGGGTCTTGTTGTCGTGCTGGGAGGTGGGTTATGTATGGTGTTGGGTCTTGTGTCGTGCTGGGAGGTGGGTTATGTATGGTGCTGGGTCTTGCTGTCGTGCTGGGAGGTGGGTTATGTATGGTGTTGGGTCTTGTGTCGTGCTGGGAGGTGGGTTATGTATGGTGTTGGGTTTTGTGTCGTGCTGGGAGGTGGGTTATGTATGGTGTTGGGTCTTGTTGTCGTGCTGGGAGGTGGGTTATGTATGATGTTGGGTCTTGTGTCGTGCTGGGAGGTGGGTTATGTATGGTGTTGGGTTTTGTGTCGTGCTGGGAGGTGGGTTATGTATTGTGTTGGGTCTTGTGTCGTGCTGGGAGGTGGGTTATGTATGGTGTTGGCTCTTGTGTCGTGCTGGGAGGTGGGTTATGTATGGTGTTGGCTCTTGTGTCGTGCTGGGAGGTGGGTTATGTATGGTGTTGGGTCTTGTGTCGTGCTGGGAGGTGGGTTATGTATGGTGTTGGCTCTTGTGTCGCGCTGGGAGGTGGGTTATGTATGGTGCTGGGAGGTGGGTTATGTATGGTGTTGGCTCTTGTGTCGCGCTGGGAGGTGGGTTATGTGTGGTGCTGGGAGGTGGGTTATGTATGGTGTTGGGTCTTGTTGTCGTGCTGGGAGGTGGGTTATGTATGGTGTTGGCTCTTGTGTCGTGCTGGGAGGTGGGTTATGTATGGTGCTGGCTCTTCTGTCGTGCTGGGAGGTGGGTTATGTATGGTGTTGGCTCTTGTGTCATGCTGGGTGGTAAGTCGTGTGTAGTGCTGGGTGGTAGATCATGTGTGGTGCTGGGAGGTAGGTCATGTGTGGTGCTGGGTGGTAGGTCATGTGTGGTGCTGGGTGGTAGGTCATGTGTGGTGCTGGGTGGTAGGTCATGTGTGGTGCTGGGTGGTAGGTCATGTGTGGTGCTGGGTGGTAGGTCATGTGTGGTGCTGGGTGGTAGGTCATGTGTGGTGCTGGGAGGTAGGTCATGTATGGTGCTGGGAGGTAGGTCATGTGTGGTGCTGGGTGGTAGGTCATGTGTGGTGCTGGGTGGTAGGTCATGTGTGGTGCTGGGAGGTAGGTCATGTGTGGTGCTGGGTGGTAGGTCATATGTGGTGCTGGGAGGTAGGTCATGTGTGGTGCTGGGTGGTAGGTCATGTGTGGTGCTGGGAGGTAGGTCATGTGTGGTGCTGGGAGGTAGGTCATGTGTGGTGCTGGGAGGTAGGTCATGTGTGGTGCTGGGAGGTAGTTCATGTGTGGTGCTGGGAGGTAGGTCATGTATGGTGCTGGGTGGTAGGTCATGTATGGTGCTGGCAGGTAGGTCATGTGTGGTGCTGGGTGGTAAGTCGTGTGTGGTGCTGGGAGGTAGGTCATGTGTGGTGCTGGGAGATAGGTCATGTGTGGTGCTGGGAGGTAGGTCATGTGTGGTGCTGGGAGGTAGGTCATGTGTGGTGCTGGGTGGTAGGTCATGTGTGGTACTGGGTGGTAGGTCATGTGTGGTGCTGGGAGGTAGGTCATGTGTGGTGCTGGGAGGTAGGTCATGTGTGGTGCTGGGTGGTAGGTCATGTGTGGTGCTGGGAGGTAGGTCATGTGTGGTGCTGGGAGGTAGGTCATGTGTGGTGCTGGGAGGTAGGTCATGTGTGGTGCTGGGAGGTAGGCCATGTGTGGTGCTGGGAGGCAGGTTATGTGTGGTGCTGGGAGGTAGGTCATGTGTGGTGCTGGGAGGTAGGTCATGTGTGGTGCTGGGAGGCAGGTTATGTGTGGTGCTGGGAGGTAGGCCATGTGTGGTGCTGGGAGGCAGGTTATGTGTGGTGCTGGGAGGTAGGTCATGTATGGTGCTGGGAGGTAGGTTATGTATGGTGCAGGGTCATGTGTGGTGCTGGATGGTAGGTCATGTGTGGTGCTGGGAGGCAAGTTATGTATGGTGCTGGGAGGCAGGTTATGTATGGTGCAGGGTCATGTGTGGTGGTGGATGGTAGGTCATGTGTGGTGCTGGGTGGTAAGTCGTGTGTGGTGCTGGGAGGCAGGTTATGTGAGGTGCTGGGAGGTAGGCCATGTGTGGTGCTGGGAGGTAGGTCATGTGTGGTGCTGGGAGGCAGGTTATGTGAGGTGCTGGGAGGTAGGCCATGTGTGGTGCTGGGAGGTAGGTCATGTGTGGTGCTGGGAGGTAGGCCATGTGTGGTGCTGGGAGGCAGGTTATGTGTGGTGCTGGGTGGTAAGTCATGTGTGGTGCTGGGTGGTAAGTCGTGTGTGGTAGGTCATGTGTGGTGCTGGGTGGTAAGTCGTGTGTGGTAGGTCATGTGTGGTGCTGGGTGGTAGGTCATGTGTGGTGCTGGGTGGTAAGTCGTGTGTGGTAGGTCATGTGTGGTGCTGGGTGGTAGGTCATGTGTGGTGCTGGGTGGTAAGTCGTGTGTGGTGCTGGGTGGTAGGTCATGTGTGGTGCTGGGTGGTAAGTCGTGTGTGGTAGGTCATGTGTGGTGCTGGGTGGTAGGTCATGTGTGGTGCTCGGTGGTAAGTCGTGTGTGGTGCTGGGAGGTAGGTCATGTGTGGTGCTGAGTGCGTGGGAGTTCATAGGAAAACAGGTACCAAGAGACCTGATGCTCCATAACGCGGTTATCTGAGTAGAAAATATATATGTGGCAGAAGCAAGTTAACAAAACTGAATGCACCTCCCCACCCACCTCTCCCTCTGGCTCAACTGCCGGTAGGAAAAAGACGTGAAAAAAAAGATAGAAATAATAAAATACCACCGAGGATTGTGGAAAGATACTGGCATGGAAATTTTATAGGAAAATGTGGACTGGAAAAAGTTCGTTATCGGTTTGATGACATCTCCTGACATCTGCTCTGCCGGCTGGATTCTGAAAAAAAATATAGAATAATTAATGTGAATATAAATATCTCACTGATAAGAGATGTCAGTGAAGTGTTTGTGTAACCTTGATATAGAGATATTTATAGTCTTTGCAATATACGGGAGGTCGGTTATTGCAGCACTCCACCACTCTACATGTGCAAACAACTTGTGCCCACATTGCTGTTCCATCTCCCTCCTGTTCTCTCCATACCATTATTTCAACGAGTCTCAGTCGTAGATGAAGAAGATGTCCCGTGGTATGTTATTGATGTTCTGTAGGATCTTGAAGTGTTCTATCGAGTCCCCCTGGGAGTGTGTGTGGGCTTTTCGTGAGAGGATGATCTCAAGTCTTTGAGTACTTCCTCCTAAGACTTGTGGTCAGTGGAGGGGATTACTTTAGTTCCTCTTCTGTGGATTAGCTCAAGTTTCAGGTTATCTTGGACCAGGTTTGGTGACCAGAGCTGAAGTGCGTATTCTTAACTGAAGTCTGACCAGGGCGTTGTAAAGGGCCAGTATCATATCCTTTGTTCTGAAGTTTACATTTCTACTAATGGAACTTAACTCCCCGTGTGCTTGATTGTATAGCATTGTTTTCCATGTTTGAGGTCTTTGCTGATGATTACTCCAAGGCTGGTAGTTCATATGTGGGGCTGGGTGGCAGGTCATGTGTGATGCTGGGTGGTAGGTCATGTGTGATGCTGGGTGGTAGGTCTTGTGTGATACTGGGTGGTAGGTCATATGTAATGCTGGGTGGCAGGTCTTGTGTGATGCTGGGTGGTAGGTCATATGTAATGCTGGGTGGCAGGTCTTGTGTGATGCTGGGTGGCAGGTCATGTGTGATGCTGGGTGGCAGGTCGTGTGTGATGCTGAGTGGCAGGTCATGTGTGATGCTGGGTGGGAGGTCATGTGTGATGCTGGGTGGCAGGTCATGTGTGATGCTGGGTAGCAGGTCATGTGTGATGCTGGGTGGCAGGTCTTGTGTGATGCTGGGTAGCAGGTCATGTGTGATGCCGGGTGGCAGGTCATGTGTGATGCTGGGTGGCAGATCATGTGTGATGCTGGGTGGCAGGTCGCGTGTTATGTTGGAGGGTAGGTCATATGTGGCGTCGAATCGAGTGTAGTGGTGTGTGGCAGGTCATATGTGATGCTGGGTGGTAGGTCATATGTGTTGGTGAGCGGTAGGTGTAAGTGTAGTGATGGGTGGTAGGTCACGTGTGGTAGTGGGTCATGTGATGTAGTGATATGTACAGCAGTTGATGGTTGGTTTTTTCTCCATGTTCTTGTGTACAGCAGCCGACATTGCACGGGTATAAACATGCTTCTTCTTGGTTTTAAACTCAAATTTGAACAACACGAGTAAGGGATTAATTTAGATTTCCCTGGATGATTGACACGACTCCTTCAGATGGAAAGGCAACAGGAAGAGGGAGAAAGACCAGGGGAAGGAGGTTCCTCAACGCATCCTCAGCAGTTTTCCCTACCGTCATCCCTCAGTGTGACCCACTGCTCTCTAGCTGACCACTGACTCAAGATGGAAGTTATCCTGCTGAACTCCGTGCCTGGCTCTCGTGCACGTCGCTGGCTGGCTGGCTGGCTGGTGTGCCGTGTGTGTGTGTGTGTGTGTGTGTGTGCGTCACAACACATCTCCAGGTTCCTTTACTTGATGACATCTTGTATTAAGTCATTCCTTCATCGTTCTTACCCATTGCCTCAGTATTTGAGGCTAGAGTTACCCAATGTTTCTACTTCGCCACGGTACAATCTCACACAGCCTCTCCCCCACAGAGGCCGGCTCCTGGCCACTATATCTATTTTCTCAATGTTGACAAAGGCATTGTTGACATGTGCTTAATTTTCACGATTATATCCCCACTTTAGGTCGTTCTTTCACCTCCGCTCATGTAACATCCTCTTTTAGCTTGTGATTAACCATCACACGATCACAGTTGGTGTAGTATATATGATAATGTCACCATCCATGTGTGAAGGTAAGATGTAGTTAATGATAGTGTATCCCTCCTTCTCCTCCTGGTGTGTTCACTGACCTGTTGGTGTTGAGACATTTTTCCCTGCATAAACACGAGGATCTGTGTCTCCATGACTCCCTGTCACTATGAGGGTCCAAATTCCTCTAGTTTATATATAATTGAAATCCACCATTATTATCAGCACTCTACCATCTCTCTTAAGTGATTGTCTTACTTCTTCAAGTACCTTCGTTATTGATTTTTCACTATTTACGTTCTTTATTATTCATCTTTTGAAAGTTATTTGGAAAATTGTGTAATAACAACACCACTATGTTCCATTGTGTGTGTGTGTGTGTGTGTGTGTGTGTGTGAGACACCAGCCCAGGGACGTCATCTCTGGCGTCAACTGTCCTCTGTTTCGTACGTCATGGTGACATCACGGTGACGTCATGGTGATGGGCGGGTCCTGGCGGCCCGCACACCACAGCCAGCCATGTGTAGTCCCTACATTATGCTGTGTATCGACCATACATACATATGTAAATATCGTGACTGATCACATTGTGGCAGGGTGTGTGTAGCGCGTACTACTGCCTGCCTGCCTGCCCCCGTTGTGTGTCCAGCCTCAACATTACACTTGATGGTATTAATGGTATTCTTCCCCTCCAGACGGGGACATGATCCCACTGAGGTCCCTGGTACCTACCTGACACTCGTTCTGGCACCCCATCCCGAACCCAGGTACGAGGTGCTGGTAACGCTAGTTCTGGCATTCGTGACGACCAATTACCAGAATATGGTAACATTAGTTTCTAGTTCTGGCATTCATGACGACCAGTTACCAGGATATGGTAACACTAGTTTTGATATCAGCCATGTTGGTGGCTAGCTTTGCCACTAGTTTCATCCGGGTATCAGGGGCTGTTGACACTAGTTCTGACACCAGTGTCACCCAGGGATCAGGGGTGGGTAACAGTAGTTCTGACACAGGTATCTTTCAGGAACTAGGGGCTGGTAGCACTAGTTCTGACACCAGTGTCACCCAGGTTCGAGGGACCTGTAACACTAGTACTGACACCCCTCCCACCTCGGTACCAGGGGCTGCCAACACTAGTTCTGGCACTAGTATCTCCCAAGTACCAGGGGCTGGTAACACTAGTTCTGGCACCAGTACTGTGAGCTGGTAACAAGTTCTGGTACTAGTAACACCAAGGTACCAGGGATGGTAACACTGGTTCTAGTTCCGATACCAGGCACTTGGTGTACTAGAATGTATTAAGCTTATTTGATTTTGTGTCATGGCCATACATGGGGGTCTTCGAGTCTCAAGGCCAGACATGGGGTCTTCTTGTTTCATGGCCAGACATGGGGTCTTCTTGTTTCATGGCCAGACATGGGGGCCCTCGTGTTTCATGGCCAGACATAGGGTCTCGTGTTTCATGGCCAGACATGGGGCCTCGTGTTTCATGGCCAGACATTGGGTCTCGTGTTTCATGGCCAGACATGGGGCCTCGTGTTTCATGGCCAGACATGGGGGCCTCGTGTTTCATGGCCAGACATGAGGGCCCCGTGTTTCATGGCCAGACATGGGGCCTCATGTTTCATGGCCAGACATGGGGTCTTCGTGTTTCATGGCCAGACATGGGGCCTCGTGTTTTATGGCAAGAAATGGGGGTCTTTGTGTTTCATGGCCAGACATGGAGTCCTCGTGTTTCATGGCCAAACATGGGGCCTCGTGTTTCATGGCCAGACATGGGGCTTCGTGTTTCATGGCCAGACATGGGGCCTCGTGTTTCATGGCCAGACATGGGGCCTCGTGTTTCATGGCCAGAAATGGGGTCTTCGTGTTTCATGACCAGACATGGGGGCCTCGTGTTTCATGTCCAGACATGAGGCCTCGCGTTTCATGGCCGGACATGGGGGCCTCGTGTTTCATGGCCAGACATGGGGGCCTCGCGTTTCATGGCCAAACATGGGGGTCTTCGTGTTTCATGGCCAGACATGGGGGCCCTCGTGTTTCATGGCTAGACATGGGGGCCTCGTGTTTCATGGCCAGACATGGGGGCCTCGCGTTTCATGGCCAGACATGGGGGGCCTCGTGTTTCATGGCCAGACATGGGGGCCTCGCGTTTCATGGCCAGACATGGGGGCCTCGCGTTTCATGGCCAGACATGGGGGTCTGGTGTCTCATGACTAGACATGAATGGCCTCGCTTCTCCTGGCCAGACATGTTGGGGCCCTTTTGACCTCATGTCCAGTCATGAAGGGCCCCATGTGTCATGGCCAGATATGGCCTGGTGTCTTATGGAGGCCGAGGGACCCACTGCACAATTGTTTGTCCCTGTGTGTGTGTGTGTGTGTGTGTGTATAGTGGCAGTCATCACCCTGGGTTTGCCTCCACAAAACCTTGGTCAACTTCCTCTCTTTTCTTGTCTTAGATATTGACTGTGTCAAGCTGTGTGATCCCGGTCAGTGGCCCGTGTGTGGGGCCCGGCACCTCGGCACACACACACACACACACACACACATATATATATATATATATATATATATATATATATATATATATATATATATGTGTGTGATGTCTCCATGGTTGTTTAATTTGTTTATGGATGGGGTTGTAAGGGAGGTAAATGCAAGAGTCCTGGAAAGAGGGGCAAGTATGAAGTCTGTTGGGGATGAGAGAGCTTGGGAAGTGAGTCAGTTGTTGTTCGCTGATGATACAGCGCTGGTGGCTGATTCATGTGAGAAACTGCAGAAGCTGGTGACTGAGTTTGGTAAAGTGTGTGGAAGAAGAAAGTTGAGAGTAAATGTGAATAAGAGCAAGGTTATTAGGTACAGTAGGGTTGAGGGTCAAGTCAATTGGGAGGTGAGTTTGAATGGAGAAAAACTGGAGGAAGTGAAGTGTTTTAGATATCTGGGAGTGGATCTGTCAGCGGATGGAACCATGGAAGCGGAAGTGGATCATAGGGTGGGGGAGGGGGCGAAAATTTTGGGAGCCTTGAAAAATGTGTGGAAGTCGAGAACATTATCTCGGAAAGCAAAAATGGGTATGTTTGAGGGAATAGTGGTTCCAACAATGTTGTATGGTTGCGAGGCGTGGGCTATGGATAGAGATGTGCGCAGGAGGATGGATGTGCTGGAAATGAGATGTTTGAGGACAATGTGTGGTGTGAGGTGGTTTGATCGAGTAAGTAACGTAAGGGTAAGAGAGATGTGTGGAAATAAAAAGAGCGTGGTTGAGAGAGCAGAAGAGGGTGTTTTGAAATGGTTTGGGCACATGGAGAGAATGAGTGAGGAGAGATTGACCAAGAGGATATATGTGTCGGAGGTGGAGGGAACGAGGAGAAGAGGGAGACCAAATTGGAGGTGGAAAGATGGAGTGAAAAAGATTTTGTGTGATCGGGGCCTGAACATGCAGGAGGGTGAAAGGAGGGCAAGAAATAGAGTGAATTGGAGTCATGTGGTATACAGGGGTTGACGTGCTGTCAGTGGATTGAAGCAAGGCATGTGAAGCGTCTGGGGTAAACCATGGAAAGCTGTGTAGGTATGTATATTTGCGTGTGTGGACGTGTGTATGTACATGTGTATGGGGGGGGGGGGGGTTGGGCCATTTCTTTCGTCTGTTTCCTTGCGCTACCTCGCAAACGCGGGAGACAGCGACAAAGTATAAAAAAAAAAAAAAAAAAAATATATATATATATATATATATATATATATATATATATATATGCTTCAGTTCATTACATTTTCTTTTAGGATTACACAGTATATCAACATCAGTGTGCACTTCTTTCCCACAGTTACCCTTCCAGTATGTATGGTCTGGGTGGGCCATTTGCCAGAATATCTTAAAATGTAAGTCTGTCTCTTATTAAGGGCCCTAGCCTCCTCCTCCTTCTGTCACCTCCTTCCCCCATGACACCATGCATGCCTCAGGATACTGACCAGGTGTGATCATGTGGCTAGGCTGGTTGTTTGAGAGGGGGGGCTCTTGGCCCCTATCATCTGCTGTCATTTTGGCCTTCAACGTCCAGCTACACCAGTCAACGGGGGGGCGATCTCGAACACGTTCTTCAGTTGTTAGGGATGATTCTGAGTCGCAATACACTCTCGTTCAGCGTGTATGGCCCATGACTGATCTCGCCTGTTTCGTAAGTTTTGTCTCCACAGCTCCATCATTAGCAGCATTTGATCCTTAAATTCCGTCTTATTACCGTTAACCACTAATCCGTTAGCATTTATATGCATTGTTTTTTTTTTAGTCTTATTATCGTCACTTAACATTCCTGACGTGTGTGTGTGTGTGTGTGTGTGTGTGTGTGTGTGTGTGTTAGGCATGGTGCGGGGGGAGGGTCAGTCTTCCTCTAGGTGTCTCCTGTTATTTACCTTCTGACAGTATTCTTACCTGGTCTCCCTCTCCTCCCCTGGTTTATTATTACCTCTGATAAATACTCAACTGAATTCCACCTTTTGAAAGCTTTTTTTTATTGTAATATTCAGCTTGAGCGTAACCACAACTGGTCGTCATCCTTATATCTTGGTTATATCCAGCCGTTCTTTTCCTAGCTTGTATCATCGGTGAGTCAGCCGAGCCGCTTGCTTTACTAGTCTTTCTAATTTTGTTGTCATTCAGTTGTATCCTAGATCCTGCAGTGTTGGTTCACCAGCCTCCACTTGGTGATGTTGGCATATTACCGGCTGGTGGTTGTGGTTTGCAGGTGTGATGTTGACAGTTTACTGGTTGGTTGGTTGTGGTGTGATGTTGGTCGTTTACTGGTTGGTTGGTTGGTTGTGGTGTGATGTTAGCAGTTTACTGGTTGGTTGGTTGTGGTGTGGTGTTGTCAGTTTACTGGTTGATTGGTTGTGGTGTGATGTTAGCAGTTTACTGGTTGGTTGTGGTGATGTTAGCAGTTTACTGGTTGGTTGGTTGTGGATGATGTTAGCAGTTTACTGGTTGGTTGTGGTGTGATGTTGCCAGTTAACCGGTTGGTTGGTTGTGGTGTGATGTTAGCAGTTTACTGGTTGGTTGTGATGTGATGTTGGCTGTTAATCGGTTGGTTGGTTGTGGTGTGATGTTGGCAGTTTACTGGTTAGTTGGTTGTGATATGATGTTGGCAGTTTACTTGTTGGCTATTGTGTATGAGGGATGGTCATGGCAGTTTACTGGTCGGTTTTTGTGGTAAGGTAATGTTAGCAGTTTACTGGTTGGTTCTTGTGGCATACTGGGTGGTGCTGACAGTTTGATTGGTAGTTGTTGAGGTGTGGTGTTGGCAGTTTACTGGGTGGTTGTGATTTAGGCAGTTTGCTTGGTGATGGCTATGGTGTATGGGTTGGTATTGGCATTTTACTTTTTTAGTATGTAGGGTGGTGTTAGCAGTTTAGTAGGTGGTGGTTGGATGTGCAGGGTTGTGCTGGCAGTTTACTGGGAGGTGGTTGTGGTGGCAGATTATAAGGTGGTTTTGGTGCATGGGGTCGTATTGGCAGTTTACCAGGATGTTTTGGTGTGAGAGCTTGTGTTGGCAGTTTGTAAGGTGGTTCGTTTGGTGTGTAGGGCTGTACTGATAGTTTACTCGGTGGATGTTGTGTGTGAGGCGGTGTTGGCAGTTTGATAGGTGCTTTTGGTGTGTATAGAGGTGTTGGCACCGTATTGCATAGCTTTCATGGTGTTTATAGGAAGTTATGGTAATCTTTTGGGTGGTTGTTGTGGCGTGGTATGGTGTTGGCAGTGTATTGGATGGTTGTGGCGTGTGGTTTGGTGTTGGCAGTTTGATTAGTAGTTATTAATGTGTGTAAGGTGGTGCTGGCAGTTTACTACATGGTTGTTAGTGTGTGATGATGTTGACAGTTTGATGCGTGAATGTTGTGATTTAGGGGTGGTGCTGGTAGTTTACTGCGTGGTTGTGGCTTGTGGTTTGTGATTTCTCGTTGGATGTTGTTTGTTTTAGTGGTTATGGTGAGGGAGGTTGTGTTAGCAGTGTCTATGATGTGTTGGCAGTGTACTGCTTGGTTGTTGGGGGTGTAAGGTGTTGTGATGGCAGTTTACTAGTTAGATGTTTTGGTATGTGGAATGGTGTTGACAGTTTACTGGGTAGCTTATATTGGTGTTTGGGATGGTGTCGGCAGTGTACTGGGTGGTTTTTGTGTGTGAGGTGGTGCTGGCAGTTTATTATGAAGTTATTGTGCGTGTGGTGTATCTGGGTGGTTGTTGCGTTGTCTGGGTGGTTGTTGCGTTGTCTGGGTGGTTGCTGCGTTGTCTGGGTGGTTGTTGCGTTGTCTGGGTGGTTGTTGCGCTGTCTGGGTGGTTGTTGCAGTGTCTGGGTGGTTGTTTCACTGTCTGGGTGGTTGTTGGCAGATTACTGGATGATGTTCGGGGTGGTTTTGACAACTCACTTATAGTATTCTTTTTTTTTTTTGTGAGCTGGGTGGTTGCTGAGGTGTGTCAAGTGTTGGCAGTTTACTGGATGGTTGTTGTGGTAGATGATGTGATGGCAATTTGCTGGATGGTTGTTGTGTTGGATGATGTGATGGCAGTTTGCTGGATGGTTGTTGTGGTAGATGATGTGATGGCAATTTGCTGGATGGTTGTTGTGTTGGATGATGTGATGGCAGTTTGCTGGATGGTTGTTGTGGATGATGTGGTGGCAGTTTGCTGGATGGTTGTTGTGGTGGATAATGTGATGGCAGTTTGCTGGATGATTGTTGTGTTGGATGATGTGATGGCAGTTTGCTGGATGGTTGTTGTGGTGGATAATGTGATGGCAGTTTGCTGGATGGTTGTTGTGTTGGATGATGTGATGGCAGTTTGCTTGATGGTTGTTGTGTTGGATGATGTGATGGCAGTTTGCTGGATGGTTATTGTGGTGGATGATGTGATGGCAGTTTGCTGGATGGTTGTTGTGTTGGATGATGTGATGGCAGTTTGCTGGATGGTTATTGTGGTGGATGATGTGATGGCAGTTTGCTGGATGGTTGTTGTGTTGGATGATGTGATGGCAGTTTGCCGGATGGCTGTTGTGTTGTATGATGTGATGGCAGTTTGCTGGATGGTTGTTGTGTTGGATGATGTGATGGCAGTTTGCTGGATGGTTATTGTGGTGGATGATGTGATGGCAGTTTGCTGGATGGTTGTTGTGTTGGATGATGTGATGGCAGTTTGCCGGATGGCTGTTGTGTTGTATGATGTGATGGCAGTTTGCTGGATGGTTGTTGTGTTGGATGATGTGATGGCAGTTTGCTGGATGGTTGTTGTGTTGGATGATGTGATGGCAGTTTACTGGATGGATGTGTTGGATGATGTGATGGCAGTTTGCTTGATGGTTGTTGTGTTGGATGATGTGATGGCAGTTTGCTGGATGGTTATTGTGGTGGATGATGTGATGGCAGTTTGCTGGATGGTTGTTGTGTTGGATGATGTGATGGCAGTTTGCTGGATGGCTGTTGTGTTGTATGATGTGATGGCAGTTTGCTGGATGGTTGTTGTGTGGATGATGTGATGGCAGTTTGCTGGATGGTTGTTGTGTTGGATGATGTGATGGCAGTTTACTGGATGGATGTGTTGGATGATGTGATGGCAGTTTGCTGGATGGTTGTTGTGTTGGATGATGTGATGGCAGTTTACTGGATGGTTGTTGTGTTGGATGATGTGATGTTAGTTTGGTGGATGGTTGTTGTGTTGGATGATGTGATGGCAGTTTGTTGGATGGTTGTTGTGGTGGATGGTGTTGTGGCAGTTTACGGGATGTTTCTTTTCTGTGATGTGATGTTGGCAGTTTATTGATTGGCTGTTGCCTGTTGTGACATCTTGGCAGTTCAGCGGGTGATTATTGTGCTTATCACTTGCTTGTTGTTGTTGTCTGTGTTGTGGTGTTGATAGTTTACTGGGTAGCTGTTTTCTGTAGTGTAATGTTGGTACGTGTTATATGGTGTTGGCAGGGTGCTGGTTGGTTTGTGTGGTGTTAACAAGTTTCTAGATGGTTCTTGTGGTTTGTTGTGTGGTGTTGGCAGTTTACTGGGTGATTTTTGTGGTGGCAAGATACTTTATTTTGTGTTGTGTTGTGAGATTTTGGCATGGTACTAAGTTGTTTTGGTGGTGTTGGCAGCTACTGGATGGTATGTGCAGATTGCTGTGTGGTGTTAGCAGGTTACCAGGTGATGTTTGTGGTGTTTTTTGTGGTGTTTGGCAGGTAATTGGGTCGTTATTGTGGTGTTGGCAGGTTATTGGGTGATGGTTGTGGTATGTGATGTGTTGCCAGCATACTGGGTGGTGGTTATGGTATGTGATGTGTAGCCAGCATACTGGGTGGTGGTTGTGGTATGTGATGTGTTGCCAGCATACTGGGTGGTGGTTGTGGTATGTGATGTGTTGCCAGCATACTGGGTGGTGGTTGTGGTATGTGATGTGTTGCCAGCATAGTGGATGGTGGAATACCGTGCACACCTTCAACCCAGGGCGCCCCTGTTGGTACAGCCTGCCCGCCCCGCCAGTCCGCCTCTCTCTCCTTTATTCATACCGTCTCTCGCGCACTTGACATTGCCGTCCGGGAGGCGGACCCTCCAGTAGACGGGACCAGCACACTCATCCTCCTCCTCCTCCTCCTGTCTCTGCATGCATCTCGTGCCGTATCCTCACTGGGTCACTCAGACGGTACAGTCCTCCTCCTCCTCCTGTCTCTGCATGCATCTCGTGCCGTATCCTCACTGGGTCACTCAGACGGTACAGTCCTCCTCCTCCTCCTGTCTCTACATGCATCTCGTACCGTATCCTCACTGGGTCACTCAGACGGTACAGTCCTCCTCCTCCTCCTGTCTCTACATGCATCTCGTGCCGTATCCTCACTGGGTCACTCAGACGGTACAGTCCTCCTCCTCCTCCTGTCTCTGCATGCATCTCGTGCCGTATCCTCACTGGGTCACTCAGACGGTACAGTCCTCCTCCTCCTCCTCCTCCTGTCTCTACATGCATCTCGTGCCTTACCCTCACTGGGTCACTCAGACGGTACGGTCGTCCCACTCAACACGGTCTCTTGGTCACCAACTGCTGCTGTTTGTATGGTAACGCCGTTTCCATTTGCTCTCCTCCTCTGACGTCAGTGTTCTGATGTTATTGACAGATCTTTACAGGAGTGATTTTGTATGGGTTTGGACATGATTCTAGGTGTCTATCTGTACAGTAAGGGGAGGGAGGGGGTTTATAATCATGGAGGGCCCCACCTACTGAATTTTCTGTACAATCAAATATACTTTTAAACCTTTGTAAACTGCTGGTATTCACCGCGCCCATGCTTAGTTTATCCCACTTATATTTGTGTGTATATCTGTGTGTGTATGTGTCTTTTTTTTACTCACAGTCAGACTAGAAAAATACAGTTATGTATTCATATCTCAATTTAAAAGTCATGGTTTTTGGGCAAACGCATTTGTACATTAATTCAATCACCATTTTGTCAACAGAATCCTAGCTCGTCATACAGTACTCCAGTGTCCGTTCTAACCCAGATCAATAATTCCCTTTGTAGCGTTGTATGCTTACTTCATAATTGATGTCATTACTTTTGCAAACACACGACGGTCATGTTGAAGCTTTCATGGCGGCTTTCTTCTCCCCAACAGAGTGACGCAAGCGATGACGTTATCCATCTTCAGTGGCGTCAGAGACTCCTGGATGCCGATTCGTCGAGAGTGAGGTGTGGCCGTTGATTGGCCAAATTTCCCATTAACGATGAGCTCGACATTTCCAGAGACTGGTTCTGATATTTGATGGGCAATATGAA
The DNA here is from genome assembly GCF_036320965.1 of Panulirus ornatus. Taxonomy (NCBI): domain Eukaryota; kingdom Metazoa; phylum Arthropoda; class Malacostraca; order Decapoda; family Palinuridae; genus Panulirus; species Panulirus ornatus. The sequence continues at coordinate 54,993,867 of NC_092242.1, forward strand.
AAACAGCGCTTTGACTTGATTACTAAAACGTATCATCAATTATATTATACGTAGAAACTCATTGTCGCATTAGTTAGACTCTGGCAACTACTGGAGGGAAGAGTTGCCAAAGCTCACCAGTAAACTCAGTAGGTGAAGGCGAGGTTGTGGGGAGTCACCCGTCAGACCAACGGGAGGAAGTGTCGATCGGTCGTAGGGTGTCACTTCATTTGCACCTACCATGAAAATAAACAACCTGCTGTGACGCATTTGATAATTGACATCTTTTGTTGAAACTGTGATCAGTGATCGGTGAATACACAAAATTTACACGTGTGTCAAAAGAAAATAGTCTAAGAGTAGAACTGAACAGAAAAATCACAATAGAAAGACGCGAATAAGGAGTGGGTGAAGATCGGAGGAGTTGGGCTGGAGGCTGCGGCATCAGACCAGCTGTAGTAAGGTGGCACTCAGTAAGAAGGATACCTAGTCGTTGCCACACATCAGCTACAGCTTAAGGTGGCAGCTCACGGTAAGTGTCTAGTACTGTTGCTTGTTCTGTGTCCAGGTCGAGAGGCCACAGACCAACACTTGCGTCGTAAACATCCGACGGAAATAACTGTGAATGTACGTACGTCCGTATGGCAGCCCGTGGAAGATGAAACAGCTGACAGTAAGCGTGACCAGTAAGAAGTAGTAGAACTAAAAGAGGATAGAATGAGATTGAGAGAGAGGTTGAGACAGTAATCAGAGATGGAGAAGGATAAGGGTAGGTAGCGGGAGACAAGAGGTGAAGGCTGGAGATAGTGGGCAGGGTGTATGGACATAGGATGAAAGGCAGAGGTAGAAGGACAAAGATAAGGATAGATAAAGTGGGTAGCAGGTGTAGAGGGGATAGATGGCACATGAGAAGTAGGGATAGATGGGGAATGGGAGGCTTGTGTAGAGAAGGATAGAGATAGACGATGAAAAGTGGCATAGGAGAGGGATAGATGTAGGGAGCAGAAGGAAAAGATAGAGGATATATATATATATATATATATATATATATATATATATATATATATATATATATATATATATGTATATATTAAGGATGAGGGAACGCCTGGCCATGCCAGGAAGAGATATGAGATTGAAAGTAGAGATGGTGAGACGTTGAGACAGAAGCTTGAAAGTAGAGATGGTGAGATGCTGAGACAGAGAAGTTGTGTGGTGGATACTTGGAGACAGGAAACATAAATGGGTGGGGACAGATTGGAATAAAGATAGTAGCCGGGCAGATGTAGTAAGGGATAGAGATAAGGGACGTGTGTGTGTGTCTGAGAGAGAGAGAGAGAGAGAGAGAGAGAGAGAGAGAGAGAGAGAGAGAGAGAGAGAGAGAGAGAGAGAGATTAAAAGGTACAGGTTGATACTTTCCCGCGAATACCTCCGTCGAGATTTAGCCTTAAGGCAGGGAGAGGGCCTGAACTCTGGCCGGCCGCACGTCTTGCTGGCTGAGTTACACATTCTCACAAGCCGCCACGCTCAATACATGATCGTCAGTCTGAGGTTCATTAAGGGATTGAACCTTATGTCTAGCATGGAAGGCTTCTGTGGGTGTTCCATGGATATAGCCTATACGGTATTACGTTGACTAATCGCACCAACTTTTTATTTAATTTTATTTTCCTGGAGTGTTGTATGATATGTTTTCCGTATATCCTTGGCATTATCGCAGACTTTAACAGTTCTCTGTCTTCCTTATTGAGATGCTTATCCCTTGATTCCTTTACATTATTCGTGATGTCTTCATGAACTGCCACGGCATAGATGATAATGTATTTTCACCTTATCTCAGTTGCAAAGGTCGAGTTCTTTTAGTTTTTTTTCCTGATGAGTCATGTATGTTCCAGACCATCAGTTTTCCTCGTGTGTTTCAGAATTCCCACTATCATGTTTATTTATACTGACTGGAGACCGTACGAAGCGGGAGTATTCAATGCAGTTTCCTGTAAATGGATAATTTTCATTATTTTTTTCGTTGTGAAATTTACCTTTATCATTCCACTCATCATTCGGCTTGATAGTCCTATCTTATCATAGTCATATCCTTGATAGAACTGTAATCATTGATAGTCATATCTTATGTGTTCCTTGAATTTAGGTTTTCCTCTTATTTGAACCCCAGATATGTGACTTTTCGTTACGTTACATGTCTCTTCTTGTTGGGCCTGTATGTGATGTGGCCGAGATGTATATTCTAATCATTCCATGACTTATGTTCTCAGATTTCCCCTCATTATATTCCAGTTGGCACTGCTCATTTGTAAGGCATGTATTTAGGTCTTTCTGCATTTGTTTTCGTCTGGTCTAATCGTGTGACACAGTATCGTGTCGTCGACCGACCTGACTCCTTGTGGACGTCTGCCATCATCTTTACAAATAGTGGCGGTATTCATCCCCTCCCCTGCGGTACTCTGCATGAGAACTTCTTCGTCTGACATGATTACGTTTGCCACCATTTCGATATCTATTTAAAAAAAACGATATGATCCATATACCGTAGTGTGTATTGGTTGCTTTAATGACATGCATCGAGAGGGAGATAGAAATATATAAGAAGCGGTAACCTGGGATAGAGAGGTATAAGAATAAGAAGCGGATGGCAGATACAAGGAGTTTAAGGAGGGATAGGGACCGAGATATAGAGACACACACCAGACATCAGAGATAGCAAGAGGGAGGTAGGAAAAAAGACACAAGAAATCAGGTTTAAGGAGATAAAGTTTAGGAAGGTGGATAGTGACCGCTAGATATGGAAGTAGAAGTATTGATATGTACGGAAGGCGATAAAGATCGGGGTCAAAGGTTGAGATAGCATTTGGCTGCTGGGGCAACATACCAGGAATATTTGGTATGCGAGGCGAATGTTGGTCTATGGACGGCCATGTATGGAGAGCTGAAGGTTCGGTGCTGGGGCAGAATAAAACATGGTGGGTTGGCACACCATCACACCAAGACCCACCATACACTAACCATCACACCAAGACCCACCATACACTAACCATCACACCAGCACACCAAGACCCACCATACACTAACCATCACACCACCACCTATCACACACTACACCATCACACCAGCAAATACCACACACTACATCACACCAGCACCCCCACACACTACACCATCACATCAGCACCCACCACACACTACACTATCGCACCAGCACCTACCACACACTACATCATCACACCAAAACGCACCACACACGACACCATCACATCAGCACCCACCACACACTACACCATCACACCAGCACCTACCACACACTACATCATCACATCAAGACTCACCACACACTACACCATCACACCAGCACCTACCACACACTACATCATCACATCAAGACTCACCACACACTACACCATCACACCAGCACCTACCACATACTACATCATCACATCAAGACCCACCACACACTACATCATCACATCAGCACCCACTACACACTACACCATCACACCAGCACCCACCACACACTACATCATCACATCAAGACCCGCCACACACTACACCATCACATCAGCACCTACCACACACAACATCATCACATCAGCACCCACCACACACTACACCATCACATCAGCACCCACCACACACTACACTATCACATCAGCACCTACCACACACTACACCATCACATCAGCACCTACCACACACAACACCATCACATCAGCACCCACCACACACTACACTATCACATCAGCACCTACCACACACTACACCATCACATCAGCACCCACCACACACTATATTACACCAAGATCCACCACACACTACACCATCACATCAGCACCCACCACACACTACATCACACCAAGATCCACCACACACTACACCATCACATCAGCACCCACCACACACTATATTACACCAAGATCCACCACACACTACACCATCACATCAGCACCCACCACACACTACACCATCACATCAGCACCTACCACTCACTACATCACACCAAGATCCACCACACACTACACCATCACATCAGCACCCACCACACACTATATTACACCAAGATCCACCACACACTACACCATCACATCAGCACCCACCACGCACTACATCACACCAAGATCCACCACACACTACACCATCACATCAGCACCCACCACACACTACATCACACCAAGATCCACCACACACTACACCATCACATCAGCACCCACCACGCACTACATCACACCAAGACCCACCACACACTACACCATCACATCAGCACCCACCACGCACTACATCACACCAAGACCCACCACACACTTCACCATCACATCAGCACCCACCACGCACTACATCACACCAAGACCCACCACACACTACACCATCACATCAGCACCCACCACGCACTACATCACACCAAGACTCACCACACACTACACCATCACATCAGCACCCACCACGCACTACATCACACCAAGACCCACCACACACTACACCATCACATCAGCACCCACCACGCACTACATCACACCAAGACCCACCACACACTACACCATCACATCAGCACCCACCACAAACTACACCATCACACCAAGACCCAACACACACTACACCATCACACCAGCACCTACCACACTACACCATCACACCAGCACCCACCACACACTACACCATCACATCTGCACCTACCACACATCACACCATCACACCAGCACATACCATACACTTCACCATCACACCAAGACCCACCACACATTACACCATCACACCAGCACCCACCACACACTACACCATCACATCAGCACCCACTGCACACTACACCATCACACCAAGACCCACCACACACTACACCATCACATCAGCACCCACCACACACTACACCATCACATCAGCACACACCACACACTACACCATCACATCAGCACCCACCACACACCACCATCACATCAGCACCCACCACACACTACATCACACCAGCACCCACCACACACTACACCATCACATCAGCACCCACTGCACACTACATCATCACATCAAGACTCACCACACACTACACCATCACACCAGCACCTACCACATACTACATCATCACATCAAGACCCACCACACACTACATCATCACATCAGCACCCACTACACACTACACCATCACACCAGCACCCACCACACACTACACCATCACATCAGCACCCACTGCACACTACACCATCACACCAAGACCCACCACACACTACACCATCACACCAGCACCTCAGGGAGAGCCCTCCAGTGAGAGTCCCTCACCGAGAATCCTTCAGGGAGATACCCTCAGAAAGCACCCAGCAGGGACAGCCCGTCAGGGAGAGTCGTCAGGGAGAATCGCCAGGGACAGCCTCTCAGGGAGACTTGTCTGCGACAGCCCGTCAGGGAGAGTCTCTGTGGGAGAGTCGTGTGGACGGGCCCCTCCGGGACCAACCTGTGGAGTATGGTAATCTGCAGGAAAATGAGTTACATGTCCACCTGAAATTTGTACTCGCGACGTTGTCTGTGTTAAGCAAACGGCCAGGCTAGAGGTGGTGGTTGGCAGTGACAAAATGACTGTCCCGAGCTACACGTCTCTCGGTGTTACTGTCTCACTGGACAGTGTCCAGGCCATAGGTGGCCGTTGGCAGTGACAATATGACACTGTCCCCAGCTACACGTCTCTCGGTGTTACTGTCTCACTGGACAGTGTCCAGGCCATAGTTGGCCGTTGGCAGTGACAGTATGACACTGTCCCGAGCTACACGGCTCTCGGTGTTACTGTCTCACTGGACAGTGTCCAGGCCATAGGTGGCCGTTGGCAGTGACAATATGACACTGTTCCCAGCTACACGTCTCTAGGTGTTACTGTCTCACTGGACAGTGTCCAGGCCAGAGGTGGCCGTTGGCAGTGACAGTATGACACTGTCCCCAGCTACACGGCTCTCGGTGTTACTGTCTCACTGGACAGTGTCCAGGCCAGAGGTGGCCGATGGCAGTGACAAAATGACAGTCAGCTATACGTCTCACAGTGTTACGGTCTCACTAGACAGTGTCCAGGCCTGAGGAGACTGTTGGCAGTGGCAGAGTGTCCCAGGCCATACCTCTCGATAACTCACTAAACCTACTTATTATTACCGTTACGTATTATTTATGGCGTCAGTCTGACCATTATATGGATGGCCTTGTCTGCCTCCCAAGATATAGGTGATCTGTTTAGATGGGAAAGATTCTTCCTGGTGTGTGAGTAAACTTCGCTTGAACAGGAGTGCTTCACGCTGGTGTGGCAGTACTGCTCTCACTCCAGGCTGGCTGTGTACCTCCTCATACATCCCCGGGAGAGTCGAGTCTAAAGCCGACGGACTGATCAACTCCCTTTGTCTAACCTCACATCTGGATCGCCGACTGACCCTACGTCACAGCTCTGTTTTTTTTTTTTTTTTTTTTTTTTTTTTTTTTTTTTTTTAGTATTCCTTAGGGTTCTTTTCCTGGGAGGTGGCTGCCTGCCTGCCTCCACTTCTGAGGGCTGGCTGCCTGCCTGCCTCCACTCCTGGGGGCTGCCTGCCTGCCTGCCTCCACTTCTGAGGGCTGCCTGCCTGCCTGCCTCCACTTCTGAGGGCTGGCTGCCTACCTGCCTGCCTGCCTCCACTTCTGAGGGCTGCCTGCCTGCCTGCCTCCACTCTTGAGGGCTGGCTGCCTGCCTACCTCCACTTCTGAGGGCTGGCTGCCTACCTTCCTGCCTCCACTCCTGAGGGCTGCCTGCCTGCCCCCACTCTTGAGGGCTGGCTGCCTACCTGCCTGCCTCCACTTCTGAGGGCTGGCTGCCTGCCTGCCTCCACTCCTGAGGGCTGCCTACCTGCCTGCCTCCACTTCTGAGGGCTGGCTGCCTGCCTGCCTGCCTCCACTCTTGAGGGCTGGCTGCCTGCCTGCCTGCCTCCACTTCTGAGGGCTGGCTGCCTACCTGCCTGCCTCCACTTCTGAGGGCTGGCTGCCTGCCTGCCTGCCTCCACCCCTGAGGGCTGCCTGCCTGCCTGCTTGCCTGCCTCCACTCCTGAGGGCTGCCTGCCTGCCTGCCTGCCTGCCTCCACTCCTGAGGGCTGCCTGCCTGCCTGCCTGCCTCCACTCCTGATTGCTGCCTGCCTGCCTCCACTCTTGAGGGCTGGCTGCCTGCCTACCTCCACTCCTGAGGGCTGCCTGCCTGCCTGCCTCCACTTCTGAGGGCTGCTTGCCTGCCTACCTCCACTCCTGAGGGCTAGCTGTCTACCTGTCTCCACTCCTGAGGGCTTCCTGCCTGCCTGCCTCCTCTCCTGAGGGCTGGCTGTTTTCCTGCCTCCACTCCTGAGGGCTTCCTGCATGCCTGCCTCCACTCCTGAGGGCTGGCTGTCTACTTGTCTCCACTCCTGAGGGCTGGCTGCCTGCTTGCCTCCACTCCTGAGGGCTGCTTGCCTGCCTGCCTCCTCTCCTGAGGGCTGGCTGTTTTCCTGCCTCCACTCCTGAGGGCTTCCTGCCTGCCTGCCTCCACTCGAGGGCTTCCTTCCTGCCTGCCTCCACTGCTGAGCGCTGCCTGCCTCGACTCCTGAGGGCTACCTGCCTGCCTGCCTCCACTCCCGAGGGCTGCTTGCCTTTCTCCATCCACTCCTGAGGGCTGGCTGTCTACCTGTCTCCACTCCTGAGGGCTGGCTGCCTGCCTGCCTCCAATCCTGAGGGCTGCTTGCCTGCCTGCCTCCACTCCTGAGGGCTGCCTGCCTGCCTGCCTCCAATCCTGAGGGCTGCTTGCCTGCCTGCCTCCACTCCTGAGGGTTGCATGCCTGCCTCCCTCCACTCCTGAGGGCTGGCTGCCTGCCTGCCTCCACTCCTGAGGGCTACCTGCCTGCCTGCCTCCACTCCTGAGGGCTGCTTGCCTTTCTCCATCCACTCCTGAGGGCTGGCTGTCTACCTGTCTCCACTCCTGGGGGCTGGCTGCCTGCCTGCCTCCTGAGGGCTGGCTGTTTTCCTGCCTCCACTCCTGAGGGCTTCCTGCCTGCCTGCCTCCACTCCTGAGGGCTAGCTGCCTGCCTGCCTCCACTCCTGAGGGTTGCATGCCTGCCTGCCTCCACTCCTGAGGGCTGCCTGCCTGCCTCCACTCCTGAGGGTTGCATGCCTGCCTGCCTCCACTCCTGAGGGCTTCCTGCCTGCCTGCCTCCACTCCTGAGGGCTGCCTGCCTGCCTGCCTCCACTCCTGAGGGCTGCCTGCCTGCCTGCCTCCACTCCTGAGGGCTGCCTGCCTGCCTGTTACCACTTTTAGCAGCCAGCGGTTTGACCTCATGTTTTATGCTGTATGGTAGAGAAGCATGAGGCACGGAAACGTTACTTAGTAAGGTTGGAGTGAGGTGAGGCCAGGAGAATTAACGAGACGGAAGGCTTTGATTTCACTCAGGTGTTAGATAAGTGGAGGATGAGCCACCCCAGATGTGTGACCAGTTCCTCATGCTTGGGCGGATAAAACTCCTGTAAATGTGAAATAACCGAAAAAAACAACAACAATAACTGTACAAAACTCCCAGCTCTGGGAAGCAGACTTTGTGAAGTGGACTATATGGGGTTTCCAGGACAGAGTGTAGGATATGGTTATTGCCCAACATGTTTTTGTTATGAATTTTGGTGTTTTCATATTGAACAGAGGGAGATTTTGCACAGGTTGTGATGGAGAGAGAGGAAATGTGTTCAGTGCGAGATAAAGAACGATTATTTGATGGAAGAAAGGAAAAGTGAGTTAAAGTATGTAAAGTAGAACCGTCAGCATAAAAGTGAATAGGGTTAGAAGTAAAAGTGAAAAGATCATTCGCTGAGAGAAGAAAGAGAGTAGGTGATAGTACAGAACCCTGAGGCACACCACTATTGATAGAATAGGAGAAGAAAGTCGCTCCATCAGTGGCTACTGCGATGGAACGGCCAGAGAGGAAAGTATGCCTAAAGGAACGGAGGGAAACTTAAGAAATCAGAGGGAGTGAGAGTTGAGAAGGTAAAGCGCCATGCCACACACACTTGTCAAATGATCTGGAAATATCGAGGGTTGGAACGGAAATTCGTGAGAGGGGGTGGACGAGAGGTGAGTCACACAGGAACAATCACCAGTAGACCTAGCACTGCGTGTTGGTGATCACATAGACGGGTATTGAAGTCTAAAGTGGTTGAGAATGTGTGAGTTACGGAAAGAGTTTCAAAGACTTGGGAGATCAGAAGTGAGAACGATGGGGCGATAGTTGGCGGGGTTAGAACGGTCTCTTTTCTTAGGGGATGGGCTGCACCAGAGTGTGCTCCCAAGAGGGAGGAGAAGTCTGGGTTTGTGGACGTAGTCGAAGTCGGTGTGGCAAGGTCAGAGCTAGCATAGGGGTGCGCTCCCCACGATCTCGAGGAGGTCGCCCGTCTTAGCCATACGCCATGTCCACCTGGAGCAGGCAGGGGTCGTCCGTGGAAGACCCTGCTTGAGGAGGACTCAGGGACCGTGGAAGGAGTTAGGGGCGGAGGGAGTCATCCAAAGTTGAGGGAGAGGGAAAAATAAGTTACCAAAAGAAAAAGAAAACAAGAAAGAAGCGACTTCATCAGTCGGAGATCTATAGTGATAGATTGGTCAGGTGGGAAGAGAGGAGGGAGAGGTTGAGTTACACAAGCTGTGTTGGAGATGTTTATAGTTAATGAACAGAGAGATTTGTCAGCGGAGGAAGTCAAGTCAGCACAGTATCTTTTTTTTTTTTTTATGGAGGTGATTTGCGGTGATTCTGACCAGAAATGAGAGCGGAGTGGGAAGGGAAGCGTTTCATGGTCCGGTACGCTCAGTTCATGATGAGACGAGCATGAGACCAGGAGAGATTAAACCACGATGTAGGAGAAGATGGGATGTGTGTGGACTCCACATCATCCCGGCCAAGATGACCTCCTCTGTGTGCTCAGCGTAACGCGAGGCATCCCGGCCAGAGGAACGCTACCCATCCTAGGTCAGGTCAGGTCAGGTAGGGAGCTGAGCAGGGGTGACTGCTGGCTAGCTGGGTGAGTGCTCTCCAAGTGCCGGGGTTGGCGCTTCGAGGGTGTAGGGGGAACAGGGGGTTAGGAGGAGGGGTAGAGGATGGGCGTGTCCGTGGTCGGTAGGGAGGCAAAGGTGTTTATTTCTTTTTCTCCACCATCTTAGAACCTTGTGTAACTCCTTAGAATTGTCCAGGTCTATGAGGCGAGCTTTCCACTTCATGAAAATGCTTAGACTTGATTCATCTTTCCTTTTTTTTTTCTGTAGAGTCAGAAGCGTTTGACAGGAATAGAAAAGTATCCAATATTGTTTTGAAAAATCTTTGAAAATATTCACAAGTATTTGTAGGGTAAGAAGGCTGGTGAGCCGCGAGGCTTTGTTATACAAGATGTTTGAGGGAAACCTGGTATAGGGTTGTCACCTCAAGTGGTTCATGTTATTACTGTCGTTTGCCTCGCTCTTCTGAGGCTGGCTTTACACTGGCAGAGTCTACTGTAGCGGGCTTTACAGTAGCTGGGTCTGCTGTAGCGGGCCTTACTGAGGCTCGCTTTACAGTGGCTGGGTCTTCTGTAGCGGGCTTTACTGAGGTTGGCTTTACAGTGGTCGGGTCTGTTGTAGCGGGCTTTACATTAGCTGGGACTACGGTAGTGGGTTTTACTGAGGCTGGCTTTACAGTGGCGGGGTCTATTGGAGTATTGCTTGGAAAGGAATGTATGGTCAGGACCCTCCCTTGCACCACGCATTCCTTAGTGTTTTGGATGTGGTTGCACTCATATGGCATCACCTTTATAGCAGTACCCGTGTGGCAGTACCCGTGTGGCAGTACATCATTCGGCAGGACTTGTATGGGACTACCCATACGGCAGTACACACATGCCAGTGCCCATGTTGCAGGATCTGTATGGCGGTACCCATGTGGTTGTACCTGTGTGACAGTATCAATGTTGCATTACTCTAGTACTCATATGGTAATACATAACGCATGTTGCAGTACCCATGTGGCATTATCCATGTGGCAGTATCCATGTGGCAATACCCATGTTGCAGTACCCATGTGGCAGTACCCATGTTGCAGTACCCTTGTTGCAGTACCCATGTTGCATTACCCGTGTGGCAGTATCCATGTGGCATTACCCGTGTGGCAGTACCCATGTAGCATTACCCATGTGGCAGTACCCATGTGGCATTACCCATGTGGCAGTACCCATGTGGCAGTACCCATGTGGCAGTACCCATGTTGCAGTACCCATGTTGCAGTACCCATGTTGCATTACCCATGTGGCAGTATCCATGTGGCATTACCCGTGTGGCAGTACCCATGTAGCATTACCCATGTGGCAGTACCCATGTGGCATTACCCATGTGGCAGTACCCATGTTGCAGTACCCATGTGGCAGTACCCATGTTGCAGTACCCATGTGGCAGTATCCATGTGGCATTACCCATGTGGCAGTACCCATGTGGCATTACCCATGTGGCAGTACCCATGTAGCATTACCCATGTGGCAGTACCCATGTGGCAGTACCCATGTTGCAGTACCCATGTGGCAGTACCCATGTTGCAGTACCCTAGTTCCCATGTTGCATTACCCGTGTGGCAGTATCCATGTGGCATTACCCGTGTGGCAGTACCCATGTAGCATTACCCATGTGGCAGTACCCATGTGGCATTACCCATGTGGCAGTACCCATGTGGCATTACCCATGTGGCAGTACCCATGTGGCAGTACCCATGTGGCAGTACCCATGTTGCAGTACCCATGTTGCAGTACCCATGTTGCATTACCCGTGTGGCAGTACCCATGTGGCATTACCCATGTAGCATTACCCATGTGGCAGTACCCATGTAGCATTACCCATGTGGCAGTACCCATGTGGCAGTACCCATGTGGCAGTACCCATGTGGAGTGGGTGGCGAGGGCAAGCGGTAAGTTACTATGTACAGAAGCACTAGCAGTATAGCCAGGCGAGTGGTGTGATGGAGGTTATCTGGTCAGGAAACGGGTGGGATAAGATGATGATGGGCGGCAGGTGTTGTGTGTGGTGGTAGTGATGATGTACGTATGTGTGGTCATTACTCAGGGGGTCACTAACCCCTCAGGTCAACACCACACGTCCCTCCTGCCGCCAGCCTTAGGTCACTCTCTCTATGGTAACGTCTCCGTCTTAATACCAAACTGGCCAGCTTTAGATACCTGCCACGTGCACGTCACGCCAAGCTACACCACATCACACCACACTACATCACATCACATCATACCACATCACATTACACCACGCCACATCATACCACACCACACCACATCACATCACACCACTACATCACACCACATCATACCACATCACGTCACGCCAAGTAACCACATCACACCACTACATCACACCACATCACACTACTACATCACACCACATCATACCACATCACATCACACCACACCACATCACACCACGCCACACCACATCGTACCACATCACATCACGCCACATCATACCACACCACATCACACCACGCCACATCACACCACACCACATCGCACCACATCACATCACGCCTCATCATACCACACCACATCACATCACCACCATATCACACCACATCATACCACATCACATCACACCACGCCACATCATACCACACCACACCACATCGTACCACATCACATCACGCCACATCATACCACACCACATCACATCGCAACATCACACCACGCCACACCACATCCCACCACCACACTATATCACATCACAACACACCACACCACACCACACATCCCATCACACCACAGTACAGCTTTGGATTTGATGTGAATCCAACCAAAAGATAGTGAGAGGTACAGAAATGGTGTGTGTGTGTGTGTGTGTGTTTGTGTGTGTGTGTGTGATGCTGCTCCGTCCACTGTGTTTATGGTCCAATGTGAGATGTGTGGTTACAGGTTGGTGTTAAGCCATACTCACCACCCCATGCTACAGTGTCCTCCTCCCCTGCTGCAGTATCTTCCCCCCAGCTACAGTGTCCTCCTCCCCTGCTGCACTGTCCTTCCCTGCAGCAGTGTCTCATCAAGCTCTTTCCCCCTGCTGCAGTGTCCTCCTCCCCTGCTGCACTGTCCTTCCCTGCAGCAGTGTCTCATCAAGCTCTTTCCCCCTGCTGCAGTGTCACCCCAAACTGCCGCATTGTCCTCTACCCTGCGTCAGTGTCCCTACCCCCTGCTGCAGGGTCCTCTCTCTCCTCTGCTGCAGTGACCTACTTCCCCTGCTGCAGTGTCCTTCCTCCTGCTGCAGGGTCGTCATCACCTGTTGCAGTTTCCTCCCACCATGCTGCAGTTCTCCCACCATACTGCAGTGTCCTCCCACCATACTGCAGTGTCCTCCCACCATACTGCAGTGTCCTCCCACCATACTGCAGTGTCCTCCCACCATGCTGCAGTTCTCCCACCATACTGCAGTGTCCTCCCACCATACTGCAGTGTCCTCCCACCATACTGCAGTGTCCTCACCATCTGCATGTCCTCACATCTGCAGTTCTCCCACCATGCTGCAGTGTCCTCCCACCATGCTTCAGTGTTCTATCACCATGCTGCAGTGTCCTCCCACCATGCTGCAGTGTCCTCCCACCATACTGCAGTGTCCTCCCACCATACTGCAGTGTCTCTCACCATCTGCAGTGTCTCCACTTGCAGTGTCCTTCCACCATGCTGCAGTGTCCTCCCACCATGCTGCAGTGTCCTCCCACCATGCTGCAGTGTCCTCCCACCATGCTGCAGTGTCCTCCCACCATGCTGCAGTGTCTCCCACCATGCTGCAGTGTCCTCCCACCATGCTGCAGTGTCATCCCACCATGCTGCAGTGTCCTCCCACCATACTGCAGTGTCCTTTCACCATGCTGCAGTGTTCTCTCACCATACTGCAGTTTCCTTCCACCATACTGCAGTGTCCTTTCACCATACTGCAGTGTCATCCCACCATGCTGCAGTGTCCTCCCACCATACTGCAGTGTCCTCCCACCATACTGCAGTGTCCTCCCACCATACTGCAGTGTCATCCCACCATGCTTCAGTGTTCTATCACCATGCTGCAGTGTCCTCCACAATGCTGCAGTGTCCTACCATGCTGCAGTGTCCTCCCACCATGCTGCAGTGTCCTTCCGCCATGTTGCAGTGTCCTCCCACCAGGCTGTAGTGTCTTTCCACCATACTGCAGTGTCCTCCCACCATGCTGCAGTTCTCCCACCATGCTGCAGTGTCCTCCCACCATGCTGCAGTGTTCTCCCACCATGCTGCAGTGTCCTCCCACCATGCTGCAGTGTCATCCCACCATGCTACAGTGTCATCCCACCATGCTGCAGTGTCCTACCATGCAGTGTCCTTCCACCATGCTGCAGTGTCCTCCCACCATGCTACAGTGTCATCCCACCATGCTGCAATGTCCTCCTACCATGCTGCAGTGTTCTCCCACAATGCTTCAGTGTCCTACCATTCTGCATTGGCCTCCCACCATGCTGCAGTGTCATCCCACCATGCTGCAGTGTCCTCCCACCATGCTGCAGTGTCATCCTACCATGCTGCAGTGTTCTCCCACCATGCTGCAGTGTTCTCCCACAATGCTTCAGTGCCCTACCATTCTGCATTGTCCTCCCACCATGCTGCAGTGTCCTCCCACCATGCTGCAGTGTCCTACCATGCCGCAGTGTCCTCCCACCATACTGCAGTGTCCTCCCACCATGCTGCAGTGTCCTACCATGCCGCAGTGTCCTCCCACCATACTGCAGTGTCCTCCCACCATGCTGCAGTGTCCTACCATGCCGCAGTGTCCTCCCACCATGCTGCAGTGTCCTTCCACCATACTGCAGTGTCCTCTCACAGTGCTGCAGTGTCCTCCCACAGTGCTGCAGTGTCCTACCATGCTGCAGTGTTCTCCCACCATACTGCAGTGTCCTTCCACCATGCTGAAGTGTCCTCCCACAGTGCTGCAGTGTCCTCCCACCATACTGCAGTGTCCTCACACCAGGCTGCAGTGTCCTTCCACTATGCTGCAGTGTTCTCCCACCATACTGCAGTGTCCTCCCACCATGCTGCAGTGTCCTAACACCATGCTGCAGTGTCCTTCCACCATGCTGCAGTGCCCTCCCACCATGCTGCAGTGTCCTACCCTCCTGGTGTATATTGTCCTCCTCCCGACCTTCCTTCTGCTGCAGCAGTGTCGTCCTCGTACGGGCCTTCCGCCGGCCTGCCCCTGCAGCAATGTCGTCCTCGTACAGGCCTTCCGCCGGCCTGCTCCTGCAGCAGTGTCGTCCTCGTACAGGCCTTCCGCCGGCCTGCCCCTGCAGCAGTGTCGTCCTCGTGGCCTTCCGCCGCCCTGCCCCTGCAGCAGTGTCGTCCTCGTACGGGCCTTCCGCCGGCCTACCCCTGCAGCAGTGTCGTCCTCGTACAGGCCTTCCGCCGGCCTGCCCCTGCAGCAGTGTCGTCCTCGTACAGGCCTTCCGCCGGCCTGCCCCTGCAGAAGTGTCGTGCGGGCCTGCTGGCGCTGGTGTCCACATGAAGAAGTCAAGAGTTGGTGGCCTTGTGGCTCACCTTCCCTGTTCTGCCAGTCATATGGTCCGGCCTCAGAGCACCCACCACACAACGTACACCCTCAGTATATAGGTCAGACAGCTGGTCGTGCCATGTGATTATCAACACAATAATTACCTTGGCTTCTCTTCTGTGGTGGGTCGTGTTGTTGACCTTCATTCACGCACGATCCCACCTGGGTTCGAATCCTGGGCCAAGCAGTCGTATGTGTGTGTGTGTGTGTGTGTGTGTGTGTGTGTGTGTGTGTGTACTGTAT
Organism: Panulirus ornatus; assembly: GCF_036320965.1. Lineage (NCBI taxonomy): Eukaryota > Metazoa > Arthropoda > Malacostraca > Decapoda > Palinuridae > Panulirus > Panulirus ornatus. The sequence goes on from NC_092242.1 coordinate 55,009,657, forward strand.
TCGCTCATGGGTTGTAATTTTGTGGTCAGGGATCGTACGGTCGACCACAAGGTTGTTTCTGCTGTTGTAGTTGTACGGGAGGTGACAGCCGGGTGTCGCGGGTCATTTTAACGTTATATGGTGGAGTGCAGGTCTTAGCTGGGTGTCGAAGGCCATGTTAGTGTTGCCAGCAGATTCGGGCCCTCCGGGTCCTTGTCTACTGACTACTGCAGAGGGCCGCCACGCCTTACCTTCCCCGACCATCACCACTCACTTCCTCCTTGGGGTCATCACACTGTGAACGGTGGATGACATTGTTCGGTAGTACAGTCGCTCATCTCATTATTTTCCCCCATCATATCTCCTCTATTGCCGGTACAACCTTCCCGAGAAACAATGATATACATTTACCGAGCAGACAGCGATTTCTATCCTGCCAAGGGAATGGATGAATGATTGACATTTGTGTATCGGGGTTAGTCATCGTGAGTTTGGCAACTTCCTCGCCGTTTCCCAGTCTTGGGGCGGACAGATGGAGGCGCCTGTATGGTACAGATATACATGGCGGCCAGGTGAGGGAGGGTCATGTTGTAGTTGAATGGTGGTGAGTTAGTGACATGATGGCAGCCTCCGTGCCCGACCGCTCCACGCGGGACACCTCCCTCATGATGCGTCACTGTATGACTCATGAACACGTTTGACTTGGGTACCCTCACCCGTCCCTACGGAGAAGCATTGTATGACATTTTGTGTTGTGACAACCTTGTGTTGATGTGTGTGTGTTGTCACCCGATGGCTGAGCACACCTGGCCTGGTGAGGGATGTACGGGTCCTGGTGATGGTTGACGTGGGTCATGCCTGGTGATGGTTGACGTGGGTCATGCCTGGTGATGGTTGACGTGGGTCATGCCTGGTGATGGTTGACGTGGGTCATGCCTGGTGATGGTTGACGTGGGTCATGCCTGGTGATGGTTGACGTGGGTCATGTCTGGTGATGGTTGACGTGGGTCATGCCTGGTGATGGTTGACGTGGGTCATGTCTGGTGATGGTTGACGTGGGTCATGCCTGGTGATGGTTGACGTGGGTCATGCCTGGTGATGGTTGACGTGGGTCATGCCTGGTGATGGTTGACGTGGGTCATGCCTGGTGATGGTTGACGTGGGTCATGCCTGGTGATGGTTGACGTGGGTCATGCCTGGTGATGGTTGACGTGGGTCATGTCTGGTGATGGTTGACGTGGGTCATGCCTGGTGATGGTTGACGTGGGTCATGCCTGGTGATGGTTGACGTGGGTCATGCCTGGTGATGGTTGACGTGGGTCATGCCTGGTGATGGTTGACGTGGGTCATGCCTGGTGATGGTTGACGTGGGTCATGCCTGGTGATGGTTGACGTGGGTCATGCCTGGTGATGGTTGACGTGGGTCATGCCTGGTGATGGTTGACGTGGGTCATGCCTGGTGATGGTTGACGTGGGTCATGCCTGGTGATGGTTGACGTGGGTCATGCCTGGTGATGGTTGACGTGGGTCATGCCTGGTGAGGAATGTACGGGTCCTGGTGATGGTTGACGTGGGTCATGCCTGGTGATGGTTGATGTGGGTCATGCCTGGTGATGGTTGACGTGGGTCATGCCTGGCGATGGTTGACGTGGGTCATGCCTGGTGATGGTTGACGTGGGTCATGCCTGGTGATGGTTGACGTGGGTCATGCCTGGTGAGGAATGTACGGGTCCTGGTGATGGTTGACGTGGGTCATGCCTGGTGAGGGATGTACGGGTCCTGGTGATGGTTGACGTGGGTCATGCCTGGTGATGGTTGATGTGGGTCATGCCTGGTGATGGTTGACGTGGGTCATGCCTGGTGATGGTTGACGTGGGTCATGCCTGGTGATGGTTGACGTGGGTCATGCTTGGTGATGGTTGATGTGGGTCATGCCTGGTGATGGTTGACGTGGGTCATGCCTGGTGAGGGATGTACGGGTCCTGGTGATGGTTGACGTGGGTCATGCCTGGTGATGGTTGACGTGGGTCATGCCTGGTGATGGTTGACGTGGGTCATGCCTGGTGAGGAATGTACGGGTCCTGGTGATGGTTGACGTGGGTCATGCCTGGTGATGGTTGACGTGGGTCATGCCTGGTGATGGTTGACGTGGGTCATGCCTGGTGATGGTTGACGTGGGTCATGCCTGGTGATGGTTGACGTGGGTCATGCCTGGTGATGGTTGACGTGGGTCATGCCTGGTGAGGAATGTACGGGTCCTGGTGATGGTTGACGTGGGTCATGCCTGGTGAGGGATGTACGGGTCCTGGTGATGGTTGACGTGGGTCATGCCTGGTGATGGTTGATGTGGGTCATGCCTGGTGATGGTTGACGTGGGTCATGCCTGGTGATGGTTGACGTGGGTCATGCCTGGTGATGGTTGACGTGGGTCATGCTTGGTGATGGTTGATGTGGGTCATGCCTGGTGATGGTTGACGTGGGTCATGCCTGGTGAGGGATGTACGGGTCCTGGTGATGGTTGACGTGGGTCATGCCTGGTGAGGGATGTACGGGTCCTGGTGATGGTTGACGTGGGTCATGCCTGGTGATGGTTGATGTGGGTCATGCCTGGTGATGGTTGACGTGGGTCATGCCTGGTGATGGTTGACGTGGGTCATGCCTGGTGATGGTTGACGTGGGTCATGCCTGGTGATGGTTGACGTGGGTCATGCCTGGTGATGGTTGACGTGGGTCATGCCTGGTGATGGTTGACGTGGGTCATGCCTGGTGATGGTTGACGTGGGTCATGCCTGGTGATGGTTGACGTGGGTCATGCCTGGTGATGGTTGACGTGGGTCATGCCTGGTGATGGTTGACGTGGGTCATGCCTGGTGAGGAATGTACGGGTCCTGGTGATGGTTGACGTGGGTCATGCCTGGTGAGGGATGTACGGGTCCTGGTGATGGTTGACGTGGGTCATGCCTGGTGATGGTTGATGTGGGTCATGCCTGGTGATGGTTGACGTGGGTCATGCCTGGTGATGGTTGACGTGGGTCATGCCTGGTGATGGTTGACGTGGGTCATGCTTGGTGATGGTTGATGTGGGTCATGCCTGGTGATGGTTGACGTGGGTCATGCCTGGTGAGGGATGTACGGGTCCTGGTGATGGTTGACGTGGGTCATGCCTGGTGAGGGATGTACGGGTCCTGGTGATGGTTGACGTGGGTCATGCCTGGTGATGGTTGACGTGGGTCATGCCTGGTGATGGTTGACGTGGGTCATGCCTGGTGATGGTTGACGTGGGTCATGCCTGGTGATGGTTGACGTGGGTCATGCCTGGTGATGGTTGACGTGGGTCATGCCTGGTGATGGTTGACGTGGGTCATGCCTGGTGAGGGATGTACGGGTCCTGGTGATGGTTGACGTGGGTCATGCCTGGTTGAGCCGACTGAACCATCTTGGATGTTGACACAGATGCCCTCACTAACTAGGCTGTCACATGCTCGTGATAATGATTCCATAACAGGACAGTGGATAAGTGTCACGATCTCTCCCTCCCTCAAAGAGGACAGAGTAGTGTGGTTGCGTCAGACTCTCACTGCCCGCCCTGGTCACAATTATTTTGCCCGTCTCAGAATCTTTCTTCGTCACGTATATTTTTTTTTTTTTATCATTCCAAGCGTTGGCCTCCCGCCCGCTGGGGAATGTTGCCATCATTTACTTAAGAGAGAGTCTATGTTGGGGGAGGGGTTAGGTAGGTAGGTAGGTAGGTAGTAGGTGGATGGCACAGTGAGCCACAAGGGGTTGAGGGAAGGTAAGGTATCGGTGACCGGCCAGCGCAGCGGTAGAGACGTGTTAAGTAATTGACAAGAGGAAGCCACCAAACATCTGAAGGGGAGGGTGCCATCTGCCTTACCACCACCACCAGGCCACGTTCCCCTTCACCAGCCGGGATGTGTCGATTGCTGTCCATTGTTGGCATCAAGGGAGGCAGTATTATGCTACATGCTTTCCTATGTGGGCCTCGAGGGAGCCACTATACTACACGCTTCCCTGTGTGGGCCTCGCGGGAGCCACTATACTGCACGCTTCCCTGTGTGGGCTACAAGAGAGGCATTATGCTGCACGCTTCCCTGTGTGGGCCACAAGAGAGGCATTATGCTGCACACTTCCCTGTGTGGGCCTCAAGAGAGGCATTATGCTGCACACTTCCCTGTGTGGGCCTCAAGAGAGGCATTATGCTGCACACTTCCCTGTGTGGGCCTCAAGAGAGGCATTATGCTGCACACTTCCCTGTGTACCTCGGTATATACGCTGATATATTTGTTTGTTGTGTGTGGGTGTACGTACGTAACTTGGCTGAGTGTTATTAATGGCTTTATTTTTACACTTCAACATAACTTGAGTTATAACTTGAGATGTGTAGAGTCCACACTTATTAGCCTTAGCAAGTAGCGTAAGACGCAGAACTCAAGGTTTTCCTAATGAAAGAACAGACGTAAGCGAACGAGGCTTTTCTTTTGGTTTGTGTCTGACGCTACCTCGATAATGCGGGAAATGGCAAACAAATATAGAATCTATATATGTATTTTATCTTAGAAGAAAGAGAAGACCACCTGTGTGTCTCCTGGATGTATTAGAAGGCGACTATGATGAGCGGGACCGGGGAGTTAGAAATCCTCCCTCTCTGTATTATTACTTGCCTAAAGAAGGAACATAGAGATGATATGATTTAGATAGAGGGATAGAAAGGAAGATCCTGCTAGTACAACGCCACCTCAGTATACTTGAAACTCTGTTCTCTGCAGCATCACGAAGCTCTTCACCATCCAGACCATGACTAACCATTCCTCCAGGTGGAAATAAAAAGCTTAGACGCCAGCCTAACATCTGTCTGAAACAATGTTCACTCCGCACACCTGAACAAGAGTCTCTTTTGATCTCTGGCCATCCCTCAGCCCTGCAACACAGGAAACACCCATTCATCTTACCTGAAGACCCATCTTACCCACGATGCAACACCTACTACTACTACGACCTGAAGACGGTGAACACTTAATGCTCAGTCGCTCTGCACTCGCCCCACATAAACACACACACACACACACACACACACACACACACACACAAACACACACACACACACACTCACACACACACACACACACACACACACACACACACACACACACACACACACACACACACACACACACCATCGCTACACCATCCCTCCCGTTGGATGAGGCCGACCTCAACGCTGCGGAAGCCCCAAAGAAGGAAGGTGCTCCCGTGGTAGGATATATATATATATATATATATATATATATATATATATATATATATATATATATATATATATATATATATATGCAAAAAGCTTAGGATAACGATCCCTGGGAGTTGCCTTGATATTTACCAAGGTGATGATGCACGTTGTAAACATAATTTGTAAATATAGATGTTAGCAATACGTGTTGTGTACACACCGTAAAAAAAGTATCTTCCCGAATGGCTCCGATGAATTTCGAAATGATCAGTACGATTCTTGTTGTCTCGGTAGGACTGGTAAGCGTGATTGTGAGTCAAGTTTTCTAATAATTATGGTAGACCCTATTTATACTTCCCTCGAATTATACAAGTTTAACATTTATTAGGCAAATGACAGAAAATCTCGCCAGCAATTGATGTGTTACGTACAATATCATGAAAGCAGGGCTGCCGATGTGAGGCCAGACCAATGGATATTTCTCAAGATCTTTCGTCCACGGTGTCAAATTGTTTCTCAAGAAAAGTGGCAAGATTTTTTTTTTTACCCTTTGCGCATGATATGATGTCAGAACATTGGTGAACACTTTATTGTTAATGCCTTTTTGTTAAGTGCTTCTCAACCCAAAATGTTCAGCATTTATTGTTCTTAATGTTCTGTTGCAAACTGCCTCCCCCTACCCAAGATGTTCAGTACTTACCGTTGTTCATGTGCTGTTCTTCCCTGCCTCCTTCTGTCCATACTATTCAGTACTTACCGTTGTTCATGTACTGTTCTTCCCTGCCTCCTTCTGTCCATACTATTCAGTACTTACCATTGTTCATGTACTGTTCTTCCCTGCCTCCTTCTGTCCATACTATTCAGTACTTACCGTTGTTCATGTACTGTTCTTCCCTGCCTCCTTCTATCCATACTATTCAGTACTTACCGTTGTTCATGTACTGTTCTTCCCTGCTCCTTCTATCCATACTATTCAGTACTTACCGTTGTTCATGTACTGTTCTTCCCTGCCTCCTTCTATCCATACTATTCAGTACTTACCGTTGTTCATGTACAGTTCTTCCCTGCCTCCTTCTGTCCATACTATTCAGTACTTACCGTTGTTCATGTACTGTTCTTCCCTGCCTCCCTCTATCCAAACTATTCAGCACTTAACATTGTTCATGTACTGTTGCTGCCTTTCTTCGACGACCCAAAATTTGCCTTACTTTTCGATGTTTATGTACTGTTGTCACCAACCTGTGCCCTTATCCAAAATGTTCAGTACGTAACAATGTTCATGTACAAGTGTGACCGACCCGTCTCTTATCCTAAATGTTCAGTGCATAACAGTGTTCATGTACAGGTGTTACCGACATCCCGCCCCAATCCAAAATGTTCAGTACTCTCCGTTATTCAGTCAATACTCCAACATGTGATTTATTGTGAATAATGACAGTGGATGTGCCCAGCTGCTGCCGGTAGTGGAGGTATAAGTTTGATTCTTTTTCCCGGAATTGTTCGGGTAAAGCCATGTCAATTTTCCAAACAATATATCCCGCCGTTCTTATTTCACTGGCAATAGCTGTGATGCACTGCTGGGGCAATAGCTGTGATGCACTGCTTGGGCAGTAGTTGTGATGCACTGCTGGGGCAATAGCTGTGATGCACTGCTTGGGCAGTAGTTGTGATGCACTGCTGGGGCAATAGCTGTGATGCACTGCTGGGGCAATAGCTGTGATGCACTGCTGGAGCAATAGCTGTGATGCACTGCTGGGGCAATAGCTGTGATGCACTGCTGGGGCAATAGCTGTGATGCATTGCTTGGGCAATAGCTGTGATGCACTGCTTGGGCAATAGTTGTGATGCACTGCTGGGGCAATAACTGTGATGCACTGCTTGGGCAATAGCTGTGATGCACTGCTGGGGCAATAGCTGTGATGCACTGCTGGAGCAATAGCTGTGATGCACTGCTGGAGCAATAGCTGTGATGCACTGCTGGGGCAATAGCTGTGATGCACTGCTTGGGCAATAGCTGTGATGCACTGCTTGGGCAATAACTGTGATGCACTGCTTGGGCAATAGCTGTGATGCACTGATTGGGCAATAGTTGTGATGCACTGCTGGGGCAACAACTGTGATGCACTGCTTGGGCAATAACTGTGATGCATTGCATGGGCAATAGCTGTGATGCACTGCTTGGGCAGTAGCTGTGATGCACTGCTGGGGCAATAGCTGTGATGCACTGCTGGGGCAATAGCTGTGATGCACGGCTTGGGCAATAGTTGTGATGCATTGTTGGGGCAGTAGTTGTATGCACTGCTGGGGCAATTTCTGTGATGCACTGCTTGGGCAATAGTTGTGATGCACTGCTTGGGCAGTTGCTGTGATGCACTGCTTGGGCAGTAGCTGTGATGCACTGCTTGGGCAGTAGTTGTGATGCACTGCTTGGGCAGTAGTTGTGATGCACTGCTGGGGCAATTTCTGTGATGCACTGCTGGGGCAATAGTTGTGCTGCACTGCTGGCCACATTGGTGTTCCGGCGACCATGTGGTGCACTGCGGGCCATACTTGTGTTCTATGCAACACTGTAAGGCACTGAGGGCCACGCTAGTCTTCTATGCAACACTGTGGTGCACTGTGAGGTACACTAGTGCTCCATGCAACACTGGTGCACTGTGAGCTACAGTAGTGCTCTATGCAACACTGTGGTGCATGTGAGCTACACTAGTGCTCCATGCAACACTGTGGTGCACTGTGAGGTACACTAGTGCTCCATGCAACACTGTGGTGCACTGTGAGGTACACTAGTGCTCCATGCAACACTGTAGTGCACTGTGAGGTACACTAGTGCTCCATGCAACACTGTGGTGCACTGTGAGGTACACTAGTGCTCCATGCAACACTGTGGTGCATGTGAGCTACACTAGTGCTCCATGCAACACTGTGGTGCATGTGAGCTACACTAGTGCTCCATGCAACACTGTGGTGCATGTGAGCTACACTAGTGCTCCATGCAACACTGTGGTGCACTGTGAGCTACACTAGTGCTCCATGCAACACTGTGGTGCATGTGAGCTACACTACTGCTCCATGCAACACTGTGGTTCACTGTGAGCCACACTAGTGCTCCATGCAACACTGGTGGTGCACTGTGAGCTACACTAGTGCTCCATGCAACACTGTGGTGCACTGAGTCACACTAGTGCTCCATGCAACACTGTGGTGCACTATGAGCTACACTAGTGCTCCTTGCAACACTGTGGTGCACTGTGAGCTACAGTAGTGCTCCATGCAACACTGTGGTGCATGTGAGCCACACTAGTGCTCCATGCAACACTGTGGTTCACTATGAGCCACACTAGTGCTCCACGCAACACTGGTGCACTCTGGGCGACGCTAGTGTCCCATACAGCGCTGATGCACTGCAGGTGACACAAGTGTTTCATGCAACACTGGCGCACTGAAGGTATCCCAAGTGTTCTATGCAAATCAGTGGTGCACAGTCGTGGACAGTCGCCGCCCAGGGGAAGCACTGCCCTCCACAGTTTAGGAGACTGCAACATGGTCTTTGAGATTTCACCGTAAAAGACGATGTATAGCAGTGATGCAAGCCTCTTGCCTCACAGGGGATTCTTCCCGACGCGTCTCATCTAGTCTTGGAGAAGGTTCACTCCCTCTGGAAGGAACAGGCCGAGGTGAACGTTCAGCTGCTGGTGAACGTTCACCTGGTGAACGGGTGTTGGAGTGGGAGGAGGAGGTCCAGGTTGTGCATGGGGGGGGCCGCCAGCCTCGGCCACCCCCTGGCCAACCGTTCTCATGGTTATTGAACAAGAATGAAGGGGAACAGACGAGGGTAAATGCTGACGCCGAACATCTGACGTCAGCGGCCGTCATTAAAGGTTAACGAATAGAGAACTGGGGCTTAACGATCGTCACTCAGTGCTAATGACCATCACGGCCGATACTTAAGGCCCAACAGTCCACGATAAGGTGTGGCAGTATGGTAACACACGACCACCTCAACCATCAAAGATGGGATCAACGAAGCACGTTGGAGTGTAGGAGGGAACGTTCAATGATGGAACTTGTCGTTAGGCGAAGAAACATAACGTTAACGAAGTGGTTCGTCTTAGACACTGTAATGAAGACGAACGTGCATGACGGACACTATAGAAGGTCATGAGGGCCAGCCAGGAAGGGAAGGTGTGGTGTGGGGCACTGTAGGCCGGGTCATGAGGGCCAGCCAGGAAGGGAAGGTGTGGTGTGAGGGCACTGTAGGCCGGGTCATGAGGGCCAGCCAGGAAGGGAAGGTGTGGTGTGAGGGCACTGTAGGCCGGGTCATGAGGGCCAGCCAGGAAGGGAAGGTGTGGTGTGGGGCACTGTAGGCCGGGTCATGAGGGCCAGCCAGGAAGGGAAGGTGTGGTGTGAGGGCACTGTAGGCCGGGTCATGAGGGCCAGTCAGGAAGGGAAGGTGTGGTGCGTGGTCACTGTAGGCCGGGTCATGAGGACCAGCCAGGAAGGGAAGGTGTGGTGTGGGGGCACTGTAGGCCGGGTCATGAGGACCAGCCAGGAAGGGAAGGTGTGGTGTGGGGGCACTGTAGGCCAAGCCATCTTTAAGTTCTCACTTCCAGCTCTTGCTTCTTCCTCTCTGTCGCCCACACACCTACCTCCCCCCCAGCCTCCTTCCCTCCCTCACCCTACCCTCCCTCCTTCCCTGCCATGATTCACCCTGTCCTCCTTCCCTGTTCTGCTTTACTCTGCTCTGCCTCATTCATCCCTCTTACCCTTCCTTCCTCACCGTGATCCCCCTTCTTCCCTGCCTCATCCTGTTCTGCCTTGCCTCACCCTGCCCTGTGCTCTGCCTCATCCTGCCCTCACTGCTCTGCCTCACCCTGTCCTCAGTGCTCTACCTCACTCTCTCCTCACTGCTCTGCCTCACCCTCTCCTCACTGCTCTGCCTCACCCTCCTCACTGCTCTGCCTCACCCTCTCCTCACTGCTCTGCCTCACCCTGTTCTCACTGCTCTACCTCATCCTGAAATCCTTCCCTCCCTGCCCTGCCTCACTTTGTCCTCACTGCTTCAGCCGTCCGTCCCTCCCTCCTTGCCTTGCCTCACTCTGTGCTCTCCCTGCCTCTCCTCCTCATTTCACTCTCCTCTGCCTCTCTCTCTCTACCCTGACTCCGTGCCTCACCCTGCCCTGTCTCTCCCGTCCCTGTATTCAAGCTGCTTTCCTTCCCTCCCTGCCTCGTACTGCGCTTCCACCCAGCCCACCCTCCCTCCCTGACTCGCCCTCTGTATCAGAACCCTGACCAGGAGAACTGCAGTCAGGATGGGGAACTTTTCACGCTTTAATACAGCATTCCCATGGTAGAAAACTCCCTCCATACTATACACTGTATCTTCACCGTCTCTCTCTCTCTCTCTCTCTCTCTCTCTCTCTCTCTCTCTCTCTCTCTCTCTCTCTCTCTCTCTTTCTTGCCGGTTGTTGAGCCGGAGGGAGTGGTGGCTGAGGAGGAGCCTTTCTACTTTACGATCCTGTCACCATAGGACACCAGTGCTGGCCTCAGGTACATAACCTCCTCATGGACCATCAGGTCTCCTGCCCCTCCCGTGTCCTCACCCTGCCTCCCTGCCTCGGCTGTATTTTCTATTTTCGTGTCACCGGCAAAATCACGTTGGAAGCCGTCGTCCGCTTCCCCGTGCAGTACCACGCCTTGTTTCCTCTCTGTGAACCAGTTATCTGTCCACGCGCACATGTGATTCATTTACCACGCCTTGAACTTGCATTATATTTAGCAGTAGTTTGAGCGGCACTTTGCTCAAAGCTTTCTGAATTTTTTTTTTCTTTTATCATATATATATATATATATATATATATATATATATATATATATATATATATATATATATATATATATATATATAACTAAAGACTTCTGTTAGATTAGTTAAACGTGATCTTTTTATTTCGACACCCATGTTGGTAGTGCGTTACCTATACATATTGTAAAGACATTGCAGTTTTATCCCTATACATATTGTAAAGACATAGCAGTTTTATCCCTATACATATTGTAAAGACATAGCAGTTTTATCCCTATACATATTGTAAAGACATAGCAGTTTTATCCCTATACATATTGTAAAGACATAGCAGTTTTATCCCTAATTGTTGTTTCTAACCAATTCTTAAGAGGTGAAGTAAGGTTAATGGGACGGTCGGTCGTGGTCCATTTTTTTGTGTAAATTGATGTTTGACCAGGAAGCTGCCAGTCCGTGGGCGGTTTGTTTACCTTCTTGTAGCGATTTGTTGAATATTCTTTAGCGTTAGGAAATGTTGACTTCATTATTTCTAGCGTTAGGAAATGTTTACTTCATTATTTCTAGCGTTAGGAAATGTTTACTTCATTATTTCTAGCGTTAGGAATTGTTTAGTTCATTATTTCCAGGAGAGACAGAGCTCACATAAGCAGATTAGATCTGTGATCGTTGCTATAACTAAAATCTAAAACGTTACCACCTCTCGTCACGGGTGTAAATTTGGATTTGAATCGCAGTCCTCGGTTCAATGATTTGTCCCTTACTCTTGTGGTCATCTAATAAGGGATCCCACATTGTTAAAATCTCTTACAATTATTGCTGCCTTTTTTATTAACTCGATTTAAGTTCTCATAAAGTTCTACGTATTCTTCACATTCTTTATGGAGTCTTTAGCATGCTACTTCAAAACAGCAGTTTTACTTCCTCTGTTATAATTCAGTCTCTCTTACACGTGGAGCATGACGCCTTCATCTGCCTTAATGTGGACGACTGTGTGCCTCAGTCACTGGGGATGGAAACACTGGGAACCACAACAACAGAACACCTCACTTAAGGAATTAAAACCCTCTGGAAGAGCATCATTACCGGAGAGTCAAAGGCTTTATAGATTACACTGATGAACTTGATGTAATAATAATGGTAAATCAACCCTCCAAAATGGGATTGATTCTTTATAAGGTGTTGAGGTGTAGGCAGTACGGTACTGTTGTAGTGTGAGGTTGATACAAGAGAGGCAAACTTATATTAGGAAGTTGATGGCTCCAGCAGACTGTGGAAGACCTGGACACCTTTACACCGGGTTTTGACCAGGCTCAGCCACAGCTACACCTGTTGCCTGCTGCTGGTAGGGTGAGTCGTGCCCCCTGCTGCTGCTGCTGCTGGGGGCAGGGAGGTGGGTGGTGACCTGCTGCTGCTGCTGCTGGTCCTGAGATTAGCTGAGCAAGGAGATGGATGCTGCTCCTGCTGCTGAGAGTAACTTGATAGGGAGGTGGATGCTGCTGCTGGTGCTCCTGAGAGCAGCTTGACATGGAGTTTGAGATGTTCTTCTGCTACTTCTACTGCTGCTGCTGCTGCTGCTGCTGCTGCTGGCTTTCTTCTCTGAATTTTTTAGGATGAGTTAGGAGGAGGGGCATCGATCCTGAGGCCTTACCCTCCCTACCATTGTATTGACCGGGGGTACAACAGTGACGCAGTTACTGCACCACCGCCTTCACCCATCCAGCCTATTAACTTGTCTAACCTGTTACTCAACCATATTCCTAACTTGTCAAACCTGTCACTCAACCATATTCCTAACTTGTCAAACCTGTCACTCTACCATATTCCTAACCTGTCACTCTACCATATTCCTAACTTGTCAAACCTGTCACTCTACCATATTCCTAACCTGTCACTCTACCATATTCCTAACTTGTCAAACCTGTCACTCTACCATATTCCTAACCTGTCACTACCATATTCCTAACTTGTCAAACCTGTCACTCTACCATATTCCTAACTTGTCAAACCTGTCACTCTACCATATTCCTAACCTGTCACTACCATATTCCTAACTTGTCAAACCTGTCACTCTACCATATTCCTAACCTGTCACTCTACCATATTCCTAACTTGTCAAACCTGTCACTCTACCATATTCCTAACCTGTCACTCTACCATATTCCTAACTTGTCAAACCTGTCACTCTACCATATTCCTAACTTGTCAAACCTGTTACTCTACCATATTCCTAACCTGTCACTCTACCATATTCCTAACTTGTCAAACCTGTCACTCTACCATATTCCTAACCTGTCACTCTACCATATTCCTAACTTGTCAAACCTGTCACTCTACCATATTCCTAACTTGTCTGACCTGTCACTCTACCATATTCCTAACTTGTCTGACCTGTCACCCGCATTACTAACTTGTCTAACCTGTCAACCACATTACTAACGTGTCTCATCTGTCAACCACATCACTAACCTATCTAATATCTTTCTTTTTTTCGGGTCATAACAGAAGAACAACGTGTGGAATAATCATTGTTCTCTGCATGGCATTTAGAACATGGTTGTAATGAGTACGTGGAGGAAGAGAATGGATGTATCCTCGAGGCAAGTTTCCTTACCCTGAAGGTCTTGTTTATTAATTAAGCTCCTGAAGAAGGTCACAGGAACATGATGGGGAAGATGTAGTGCAAAATACTTTCGGTAGATCAACGGGAAAAATGAGAGAAACACATAGCAGTCCCAGAGTGCAAGGAAGATCTCACATGATGGTACTAGATCGTCATTATATGTTTGTATATAATCTTGTGCCCCCCGACTGAGATGAAATCTATGAACTG